>NC_140494.1:108886196-109486196 GCF_964271855.1 Acomys minous
GCAAGTTCCAGGACAGCTAGGGCTGGCTACACACAGAAACCCTGTCTCAAAAAACAAAAAAGAAAAAAATTAAGATTTTTGCTTATCAAATTGTTGTTTCTTTGTTTGTTTGTTTTTCGAGACAGGGTTTCTTTGTGTAGCCTTGGATGTCCTGGACTCATTTTGTAGACCAGGCTGGCCTCGAACTCACAGGGATCCTCCTGCCTCTGCCTCCCTGAGTGCTGGGATTAAAGGTGTGTGTGCGCCACCACACCTGGCTTGCTTACCAAGTTTTTGAGACTGAGTCTTATTGTTTATCCCTAGCTAGCTTTTGGAAGTCACAAAGATCCACTAGCGTCTGTCTCCATGTACCACCACCACGCCTGGCACCAATTACTTTGTAATCTGCTCTTTTGTAAAACTGACTTCACTTGCCTTGGTCTGAAGTCACATTAGATCTTTTATCAAACTCTTTTTGAAAATCAGGGCGCTCTCTCATCTCAAGGACTATGTAATGGTTTTTTGATTACATCTGCAGCTTCTTTTATTTGTAAATCCCAGGGGATATAATTCATTTGGGTCTAGAATTGTGAGCTCATTTAAAACTCAAACTTTCTTTTCCTATCTTTTCAACTATCATAGACTTTGTATTTCTTTTAACTGCATTTGTTCTGTCATTTCCAGGTTGAAGATAATTCTCTTTCATATGCAACGTGGAAGCAAAATAGTGGCTGAATTCTCTCCAATGTCTGTTATTTTTTAAAATATCACACAAACTCCAAGCATAGCTTGATCCTTTTTCTTTCACATCCCCCTCCAATAGAAGTAGATTTTTAAAGAAATAAGCTTGAGCGTATTTTAGACTTTTATTTTCCTAACACTATTTTTACATGGTGAGGTCACTCTTACAGTTTTTGCATATTAATGGACTTTTCTAGAATTCACTGTTGGCTTCCATCCTCAGCCATACTACTATTTTATTATGTTTTGTATGGTCAGGTCTTTCCTTTTCTTAGGCTTTTTTTAGACAGGGTCTTGCTATGTAGCCCAGGCTAGCCTCAGTCTTGTGGCAATCCTCTTGTTTCAGACTCCCAAGTGATGGGGCTATAGGCATATGCTACCATGTTCAGCTTTGTCAGGTTGGCTTAGATGGAATAGGCAGGTAGTTAAAACAGCTGATCTGTTGTGTTTCTCTATAAATAGGGCTGTGCCATATGACTGTTGTTACGGTTACTTGGAGGGCAGTTATCATTTAATTTTATTATTTTAAAGAATAAGAATTAAAAGCAAATAAGGCAAACCTATGTGCTTGGTTTTGGCAGTATCTCTATGGCCGTGTGTGGGAGTGAGCAAGGTGAAGTGACGGGAGGTGGGCCTGCAGCTGAGAACACCCGCTCCCTGGCCCTGGTCTGGCAGGACAGGTGAAGCAGAGGGATTTCTGAGCTTACCACTTGAGCCAAGTAGCAGGGTAGGGTAAGTCCAGCAGGGCAGATAGGACCCAGAACAGAAGCATCTGTAGGGTGAACAAAACCCCATGGGTGTATGTGCGTGTCTGTATGTGGTGTGTTATGTCAGCCTCGGGGCAGTTTATACTTGTTTTACAAAAGGGACTAAAGCATCAGAATTTGCAGTGGACCCTGCACCTGAATACTAAAGGACCATGGGAGATCCAGATCTGCATAAGCAAAGACTGCACTCATATTTAATCCAAAGAACATCCCTGTGAGGTAGCTATCGCCATTTTTGTGTTACTGATGAGAATCCACAGCACAGAGAGGTGAAGTCTTTTGATGGAGGACTCACAGAAGGCCATGAGATGTCAGGCTTCTGACCCAGGCTTGTTTGCTTCTATAACTGATGGCCTTTTTTGTTCTAGGAAAGTCTGCCTCACACAGAGGACTTCCTACTTTTCGTGTCCCCAGATAATATTAATTGAATAGACTTAATAATTAGTTAAGTAATAATTAAGTACCACAGACTGGATGACTTAAAAACAGAAAAGAAAAAGAATGCTGGCGTGATGGCACGTGTTTTTAATTCCGTGCTTGGGAGACAGACAGAGGCAGATATCTCCATGCAAGTTCCAGGCCAGCCAAGTCTGCTTAGTGAGACTCTGTCACACACACACACACACACACACACACACACACACACACACACACACACACCACAGCAAACAAACAAACAAACAAACAAAACCAACCAACCAAACAAAAAACCCACCACCCCCATAGTTCTGGAAGCTGCAAGTTCAAAGTTAAGATGTTCACAAATTTGGCTCTTACTGAAGGCTCATCGATGGCCTCACTCCTGTATCTTTACATGGTTTCCTTCTGCGCATCTATCCAAATGTCCTGTACTTACAAGTCTCACCGGGTTAGAGTCTTTTTTCAAAGCTTTGATTGCTTTTTCAAAGACCCCGTCTCTAAATAACGTCCCATTTTGAGAGAGTAAGGACCTCTGCTCTGCCAGGACAAACGCAGGCAAGGCCTCGTGAGCATGACACCATACATAAGCGGCGAGGGCACAGTTCTACTCCTGACACCTTACAGATCTGCAGCTCACACAGCGGTGCTTTCAGCAACACGGCTCGCATGCGTCATGTTTCCTACCGCCCCTTATTGTCTGTCCATTTTATTTGATCTGTTAGTGAACAGCTGTGAATACAGTCACCTTCAAAGCGGGCCTGCTCACTGGAGTGAGCTCCAGGTCAATAAAGCATTCAGTGTACTCTAATTTAATTAGCTGAGTTGCCGGAACAGCTGCTCCGTAACTGACTCATGGACTGGCAGACAACAGGGGACAAGGCTAGCCGGGCACACTTTAGATGTCCCTGAAATAGCCGCAGGCCCTGGGAGCTGCTTCTGTTCTAGCAGAGTGAGAGAGCGAGAGAGAGCCTGAAGGAGTGTTTGGGAATCTCTGTTCTGAGTGTGTAAAGGAACTGGATTATAAGGCCGGCCCTGAGGTTTCATTCACCTTCCCACACATCAGTTTAGCTCCCTTGTATTGTAGAAGGCCCCTAAAACTCCTGCACTACAAAGTTCCATTGGTTGGATTTTTTCCTCTCAACCCATCCAAGCGAGTATGACTTCCAACCTGTCCCTTGTCCTGGACCTAACTTTTACTCCCAGGAGCATTGATTGAGCATGTACATTTACATCTGTCATGGATCTTTCTCTTGCTGTCTCAGTCAGCCCAGGAGAAGAAGAAGAGAGCTCTGGGTGTGCACTCAGGTGAGACACTGGGTTTCACGTTTACACCTTGTCATTTGCTGCTCAGTGTGAATTTGGGCAAATCAGTTAGTCTCCATACTCTCAGCGCAGTTACCCATCAAACAGAGGTAGAAAGTCTGGGTCTGCTTTTCTGGATGGCGTGTGTGTGTGTGTGTGTGTGTGTGTGTGTGTGTGTTTATGTGTACGTGTATGTGTGGTGTGAATACTTGTATGCAAGCATGATTTAGTGACTAGGTGGCAACCTCAGGTGGTGGTCTTCAGTTATCTGCCTCTTCCTTTTTCTTTTCTTTTGAGACACGGCCTCTCATTGACCTGAAAGTTGACAAGTAGGCTAGTCTGTCTGGCCAATGAGCTCCAGGGATCCACTTATCTGCATCTCTCTGGTGCTGGGAATTTCAAGCACTTCCCATCTCATCCAGCTTTTCTATTTTTTAAAATATGGATCCTAGGGATTGCACTCAGGTGAACAGATGGAACTGTCCATCCTTCAGGATAGTTTTGAACACTGACTAAAGTTCAAAGGACCTGTCTATACAAAAGCTAATATAAAACAACATATGATCTTGCATATGTTGTATGACATGTATATATATATAAAATATATTACTGGAATTATATATTACATAATATAATATATTATGGGGATTATATTCTGTTACTTCCTGTGTCCCAAATGTGTGTGTCTGAGCTAGACTGAATTCCAAGCGAGCAGCCCTGCATGAATGCATCGACAAGACTTGGCGTGATTGATGAAAGCCAGTCTTGGAGAGTAAGGCGAAGCTTTGGGGCATCAAAGAAGGTTGCACATGTGGACAGTGACTTTATTTTTTCCAAGCCACAGAAGCTTCGCACTTGTGTCAGTCACTAGGTAATGATGGAAAGTTTTAGACTGTTTTTACTGACCCAGAGCAGATGTTTAGGAAGTTGGTTTTAATTAACTATATGATTAATATTTTTTTTGTTGCTTCTTTGGGTCTTAATTAAAACAGATGGAAAATGTTCAATGTGTCTGATGTTGGTGCCACCGACTCCTTCTGTTGGGAACTGTTCTCAAGATCCTTCTTCAGCTGAGTTTATTTCCCATGTCTCCACATGGAAACCTGAATGACTTTCAAAGAAAATTGTGTGGTTTTTTTTTTTGCAAGGGGAGGTTCTTTCCTCCTTCCATTTTTAATTTTTTTTGGAGATTATAATACAATTACCGCATTTCTCCCTTCCCTTTCTTCCTTCTACAAATGGCTTTTTAAAAAAGTGGAAAACTGCTTTACAAAATGAGCAGCTGTGGGAAAGGCATTTTAATTTGTAGTATGTAAATTATAAACTTCATACTTTATCTCAGAGCCTGAGAAATAGTCCAGGGACAATGAATACTTCTTTGTAGGCTTAGAAACCATTTCCTAGAATACAGCTTGAGTCTTTTTTTGTGGCGGGGGGGGGGGGTGAATGTCTGGGCATTTCAATAAGAACAGCCTTGTGCTCTGGTGGCTCCTGGGAATACATGGTCCTGTGTGGGGGAGAAGAGAGCTGTTCTCCTGACATTCTTTCTCTTTGCTGCTGCTGGGGAGGCTGGTGCAGGGCATGGAAGGGGCTAATTTCCCCTGAATTGAAGCTTATGATGTGTCTTTACTGAGCAAAGTGCCAGGAATGAGTATCTGTATACAAACAGAAGCCACTAATTCTGGATTTAGGGCTTTGAAAGTGCAGTGTGTGATGTATTAGGAATTGAACTGTATCTTGAAGTACCAGTAGTTTTTAGTTTAGAAAAAACATTGGGGATAAGTGAGAAGATGGCTCAGTGGTTAAAGCACCTACTGCTCTTCCAGAGGACCTGGGTTCAAATTTCAGCACTCACATGCCAGCCCATAACTATCTATAACTCCAAGATCTGACACTCATATAGACACACATGCAGTCAAAACACCAATGCACATAAAATACATGTAAATAATTTTTAAAAAGGATTTACTTATTATGTATACAGTGCTTGGCCTGCATGTACACCTGCAGGCCAGAAGAGGGCATCAGATCACATAGATGGTTGTGAGCCACCATGTAGTTGCTGGAAATTGAACTCAGGACCTCTGGAAGAGCAGCCAGTGCTCTTAACCTCTGAGCCATCTTTCCAGGCCCAGCTTGAAGTCTTAATTGATGATTTGTGGAAAGAATGCTGTAGTTTAGCCCTCTGTAGAATTAAAGCATTACCAAGAAGTAAAGCTTTATTGTATAAACCAATAAGGGTGGTTAGTTGTTTCCTCCTGCAATATAGCCTGCCTTAAAGCACAAGCCTCTGTGCACCTGCCTCTGAAGGATGCTGCAGATGCCATACCTCGCTCTAGTATCCTCTGGAGTACCACTGGGTCATGGAGCGGTTGATGAAGAAATGTAATTGTTCTGTTTATTTATTTGATTCTTCTGGTGCTGGGGCCAAAGGTAAGCACCTGACCACTAAGCTGTAAGTAGTCCTCCTTTTCAACCTTTTATTTTGGGATAGGGTCTCTCTAAGTTGCTTAGGCTAGCCTTGAACCCACACTATAATGCAGGTTGGCCTTGAAGTTGTGATGCTCCTGTCTCAGCCTCCTTAATGTCTGAGAGCCACCTGTGAGCCACCAGACCTGTTGATGAGATGGCTCAGTGGGTAAAAGCACTTGCTATGCAAGCTTGGTGACCTGAATTTGATACCTTCAACCTAAGTGAAGGTGGAAGGAGAACCAACTCCACAAAGTTGTCCTCTGGCATAGACACACACACACACACAGAGAGAGAGAGAGAGAGAGAGAGAGAGAGAGAGACAGACAGACAGACAGACAGACAGACAGACAGACAGACAGACAGGGACAGAGACAGAGACAGAGAGACAGAGAGATAGAGATAGCAAGAGACAGACTTCCCATGCCTTGTACCACGGAAGGACATTAGTGGATTTGATAAGCCATAGCTTGTTCATAACTCAACTTTCTCGTCCTCCATTCCTATTGCTGCTTCATGGGCCTAAAATGACTAACAAATTTGGTTGAGACAACATGTGCCTGGAATGGCCAGGCTGAAAACAAAGAGACAGGGGATAGAGCTCCTGTTTAGCAGGGTTGCCTTTCAGAAGGCTATGGATAGAAACAGGAGATGGCGTTTTAATACCAATCTCATTTTATTCCAGTTCTCACCCCTGGGACTGTTCTGAACATAATGGTGTCAGAAAAGATAAAATCAGATAGCAAAGTCTTTTCTTGGGGGATCTTTGGGAGAATAGCCTAGGCCAGAGTAACAACAAGGTTCAGTGGGTAGAGTTTGCTCTGGAAGTTCAGACATAGACCTGCTTTACTGTACTTTTCTGTGTGCACCTGTTGTCCCACTGGCAACCCAGGTGTTCCTTGTAAGACGATGTAGCATCCTACATACACTAACTTTCCCAGAGCCTGTCCTTCTCTCAGAGCCAGGCTGCTGAGCCATTTCTTCAGGACCTGCTTAGTGGTGCCAGCCTTCATAGCCAAGGACAGGAACCTTTACTATGAACTGTTGCCAGGGTCAGGTTTCAATGCAGTCACCTCATACCATGTCTCAGCATGACATCATTAAACGCAGGGCTGCCACCTCCAGCTGTCACTGCTTACCTTTCCTACCTCACTACTCAGGTTGTTCCTAGTGGTGTGTGCATGTGCGTGTATGTGTACGTGTGTGTGTGTGTTGCCTCTGTAGCTAGATTATAATGTATTCATTTCTGCCATGGTCTAACCTGAGTGGATTAAGAATTGATTGTACTTTCTTTTATTTTTATTTCTCATTTATGTGAATGTTTTGCCTGCATGCATGTGTTTGTACCACATGAGTGCAGTGCCCATAGATGTCAGAAGACGGCACCAACCCCCCTGGAACTGGAGTTGTCGACAGTTGTGCGCTGACATGTGGGTGCTGGGAACCAAACCCAGGTCCTCTGGAAGAGCATTCTATTTTATTTTTATATTTTTTATTTTTTGCATTCAGGGCTCTTAACCACCGAGCCATCTCTCCAGGTGTGCACTTCATTTTAAACATGATTTTGGAGTCTTCAATGACTTTGTCTACTCTCCTTACTGAGGTTAACGATTAGACTATGTATAGCACTTTCTTTGAAATATCATTATTAGAATCTAAGGCTTTCTAGGCATGATGGTGCACACTTGTAATCCTAACACTTAGGAGGCAGATGCAAGAAGATCACAGGTTTGAGGCCAGACTTGGCTAGAACCGAGACCCAGTCTTAACATCTCTCTTGCATGTTAAAGTCCAAGGTGTTTATTAATACCAAGAATGATATTATAGAGTGCCTGATGGCAATGTGCATGAACAGAGCTTGGTAAAGATTTATGTAAAAATGGCATGAGTTCTCTTTTCTAAGGACACAAGCTATCCACAGCCTTCTTGATGATGAAGCCATATGGACCCCAAGTTCGCACAGTCTAAAAGGAAACCACAGGTAAGAGTACAGTTAGGGAGCTGGAGAGATGACGTGGCAACTAAGAGTGCTTCCTGCTCTTGTAGCGGACTCGAGTTCAGTTCCCAGCACCCACCCTGTGGGGCTCACAACAGCCTTTAAGACCAGCTCCAGAGGACCTGACACCCTCTTCTGGCCACTAATGGCACCTGTGTACATGCCACATTGACTCACACAGACACATATGTGTACATAAATCTTACAAAGAAAGAAATAGTTAGCTATCTCCTATTTCACATACTCATCCCAAGTTTTGAGCTGCTCGAAATAGCCTTTAACTTGCTATAAAGTAAAAAGTGAGAGCTAACAAAATACAGCTAGGTTTAACTGCCTTGGCTGGCCCAAGGAAATGGAATACAGACTCATATCACCCTGGGCACAATGCCGGCTCCATGGCTACCTCAATAAAAGCATCAGCGAAGGCTCAGGAGTATCGGTGTTTGGTTCTGTTCCCAGTCTGCCAGCTAGATTCGGCATTTCTTGTAAGGCATACTGTCTTTCCCGTGAACTCTGGCTTCATTAGCTCTCTGACCTCCTTCCGGTCTTCATTTAGTTGACTGGGGAAGGTGCTCTAGGGGAGGTGTCCCTAACCTAGGTCATCTACCCCAAGAACTCTTCCCTCCACTTCTCTGGAACCCATAATATCACTAGTCTAAGTTAGATACTAGAAAGAGTTTTATATTCAACATCTCATTTGGTTTGAATCTCACCGCTGTAAGGTGAGTACTACACGCTCCTTTCACAGCGAGGTTGATGGGGAAAGAGTGGACGCTAAAGTCTGTCCTATTGAACTGACGCCCTGAAGGGTCCATGAAAGGCATCCTGGAAGAGAGGAGACCACTCTGGTCCCCGCTTCCCTGGCAGTCCCCTGCTTCTCCTTTAAAGAGACATGGAGGAGTGTCCAGCTCCAGGCTGAGATCAGCTATGCCATCTTGAACTTGAAACAAGATAGCACCAATGGCTACTGGATCCCAGGGGTGAACTAGGCAGGGAGGCCTCACTTCCTAGCAATCGGGTGAAAGGTGCCACCAGCACATAACGAAGATTTCTCATCCTCACCTTCCAGCCCCAACATGGTGACAGCTTGAGGCTGCTGGGAAGGCCAGCTTCCATAGAGCTCAGACAGATTTTCCACACATGCTAATATCACTCTTTAGGGCAGCCCTGTCAGCAAGAAGGGGGAATTGTACTAGTGTACACGAGGCACATTTTTTTGGCACAAGGGACCTGGTTGCTAAGCAACACTAGCCTGCCCCCCCCTCACCTTTTTTTTTTTTTTCTGTTTCCAAGCATCCAGCTAGCAGATAGGAGGGGCTGGGGCTGCCAGGCCCAGCCCAGCCCTTGCCCCGATTCTGTACAACAAGGGGCCTATTCATGGGCTCTGAGCATAGTTCATTGTCTCTCTGGTACGGTGTCTATGTGTGTAGGGGCGGGGGACAAGGGGAGGGGCTATGTGTGAATCTGGAAGACTTCAGCCTCCAACCATGCTGGCTGGGCTGTTGAATCAATCCTGACTTGAGGACAGGAGCCACACCCTGCCCAGTAGACCTCACAGCCTTACCTCAGTGCAACTAACTCACACGGTAAGACTGTGCCCCATGCCATCCCTCTATGCCTGCTCACCTCCGACCCCTGCATGCTAGGTTGGTAGACGAGCCTCTTCCGGTGGCTCAGGAGCAGGGATTGCATCCCAGCAAGAGTTCTCTCCGGAGACTGTCTTTCATCTTCTTCTTTTACCTTCTGGCTGTACCAAGCAAAGCATTAAATTGACTCCTACTTAGTAGAGCGAAGAGGTGTCTTTCTGTTGAAGGCCCGTGTTCTTAGAATACTGCTTGAGTCTGGGCAGGTGCATTTTGAGACGGGGCAGGACCTGAGACGAGGTGATTTGTTGAGAGGCTGGGCTTGAAACCTAGATATTAAGACAAGAGGAAAGGCTGAGTGTGTGTGGACTCTTTCTATAATGGACTCTGGCTCTCTGATTGGAGAGAGTACCTGCTCAAGAGGAACTACACCCTAAAGAAGAACCACACACGCCTATGGCCACTTCCTTATTTTTGCATTGGTTTTCTAAGCCTATTTTTCTTGGCGCTCATCTCTAGTCACAAATGGAGTTTGTGTTTGTGTTAGGACACACACCAAGAGCTATGCTTCTCCTGGAGAAGTGTGGCTGGGCTCTGCTGGGAGGCTCAGTTCTACATTGGCTGTGACTGGTGTTGAGGAGGTGGGCTGGCATCTCATTCTGCAGGAAGGGGTTGAGTTGCTGCCTTCTGTGCTACCTGAACTGGCATGGGGGCTCACTGGTAGGCTAGGGAAACAGCTTTTGGACAGTTTAGGGGCTGTACCGGGTGAGGCTGACAGGTTTTCCTTTACATTAGATGAAAGATGAGGAACACCAGTTTTGTAGGCCACAAAGGCAGGACCCTGGAGATGTTTCATTGAACATATGAAAATCACACCTAAGATGATATTGCTTTGGAGTCAGTGGTTCAGGCTTTTGCCATCACTTGGGACAATCCATTGTGTCAAAAGGGAAAGGTGATCGATCTTCAGATAGGAATCACCACAGTTGTGTGTGTATGTGTGCGTATGTGTGTGTATGTGTGTGTGTGTGTGTGTGTGCGTGCGTGCACATGTATGCATACACATTCGTAGGTCATAGGACAACCCTAGGTGTCACTCCTCAGATGCTACCGATCTTGATGTTTTTCTTTTCTTTTCCTTCCTTCCTTCCTTCCTTCCTTTATTTCCCTTTTTTTTTTCTTTTTTGAGACAGGGTCTTTTGCTGGTCTTTTACTGGTTTGGGTATGCTAGCTGGCCATCAAGTCCCAGGGATTAAAATCTTGTGTTACCAGGCCCTGGGGATTTAACTTAGATTCTGAGGATAGAATCTAAGCCTTCATGAATGCACGGAAGCCCTTTACTGCCTGAGCTGCCTTCCTCCTCCTCCTCCTCTTCTTCCTCCTTCTAGATTTATTTATATATGTATATGAATACTCTTTCTATTTGCATGTATGCCTGCATGACAAAAGAGGGCATCAGATCCAATTATAGATGTTGGTGATTGCTACGAATTGAATTCAGGACCTCTGGATGGGCACCCAGTCAGTGCTCTTAATTCCTGAGCCATCTCTTCAGCCCCAATTCTCCTTCTTCTTCTTCTTCTTCTTCTTCTTCTTCTTCTTCTTCTTCTTCTTCTTCTTCTTCTTCTTCTTCTTCTTCTTCTTCTTTTTAATTTGTTCACTTTGCATCCCAATTGTAACCTCCTCCCTTGTCACCTCCTGGTCTCACTCTCCCTCCCTCATCCTCCTGCCTCCTGCTCCCCAAGTCTGTAGAAAGGGGGAACCCTCTTCCCCTCCCATCTGACCTCAGCTTATCAAGTCTCATCTGGACAGTCCGTATCCTCTTCCTCTGTAGCCTGGCGAGGCCACCCTGCCAGGGTGAAATGACTAACGAGTGGGCATTAGAGTCCATATTAGAGGTATCTCCTACTCTCCATATTATAGGACCCCCAAGGAGACTGTTCTACCCATCTATTACATCTGAGCAGAGGGTCTAGGTCCTCACCATGTAGCACCCCCACCCACCCACTTCCCAGACAGATTTGTTGGTTCCACTGTAGAGATCCTGTCCCCTCCAGGTCCTTCTATCCCCCAACTCTTCCATAAGACTCCCTGTGCTCCACCCCAGAGTTTGTCGGCAAGTCTCAGCATCTGCTTCAATTCCCCACTGGGTGGAGTCTTTCAGAGGACCTCTATGGCAGGCTCTCGTCCTGTTCCTTCTCTTCAACTGTTTCCAGTGTCTATTCTATTTGTCCTTCTGAATGAGAATTAAGAATCCTCCCTAGGTCCTCCTTGGTATTTGTTTTCTTTAGGTCTATGTATTGTAGTGGGGTTATCCTGCATTATGTGGCTAATATGTGCTTGTAAGTGAGTATATACCATGCATGCCTTTCTGGGTCTGGATTTACCTCAGGGTGATTTTTTCTAGTTCCATCCATTTGCCTGTCAATTACAAGATTTCTTTGTTTTTAACAGCTGAGTAGTATTTCATTGTGTAAATGTACCACAGGTTCTTTATTCATTCTTCAGTTGAGGAACATCTAGGTTGTTTCCAGATTCTGACTATTATGAATAAAGCTGCTATGAACATAGTTGAGCAAATGTTGTATGGTGGAGCATCTTTTGGGAATGTGCACAGGAATGATATATCTGGGTCTTGAGGTAGAACTAGTCCCAATTTTCTGGGAAAGTGCAAGACTGATTTCCAAATTAGTTGTATAAATTTGCACTCCCACCAGCAATTGAGGAGTGTTTCCCTTTCTCCACATCCGTGCCAGCATGTGCTGCCATTTGAGTTTTGATTTTAGCCATTCTGACGTGTGTAAGGTGGAATCTCAGAGTTTGTTTGATTTGCATTTTTCTGATGACTAGAGACATTGAACATTTCTTTAAATGTTTCTCAGCTATCGGTATTCTTTTGTTCAGAATTCTGTTTAGTTCTGTACCCCATTTTTAATTGGATTATTTGGTTTGGTGGTGTTTAATTTCTTGAGTCATTTATATCTTTTGGATATTAGCTCTCTATCAGCTGTAGGGTTGGTGAAGATCTTTCCACAGTCTGTAGGTTGCCATTTTGTTCTGTTGACAGAAGCTTTTCAGTTTCATGAAGTCCCATTTATTAATTATTGATCTTTGAGTCTGAGATATTGGTGTTCTGTTCAGGAAGTTGTCTCCTGTGCCAATGAGCTCAAGGATCTTCCTCACTTTTTCTTCTAAGAGATTTAGTGTGTCTGGTTTTATGTTGAGGTCTTTAATCCACTTGAATTTTCAGTTTTGTGCAGGGTGATAAATCAGGGTCTATTTGCATTTTTCTAAAGTAGACATCCAGTTAGACCAGCACCATTTGTTGAAGATGCTATCTTTTTTCCATTGTATAGCTTTGGCTTCTTTGTCAAAAATCAAGTGTCCATAGCTGTGTGGGTTTATTTCTAGGTCTTCAATTCGATTCGCTTCCATTGATCCACCTGTCTGTTTCTATGCCAGTGCCAAGCAGTCTTTATTACTTTATCCCCAACCCCCCTTTTGACTTTTCTGAGACAGGGTTTCTTTGTGTGGCTCTAGCTGTCCTGGAACTCATTCTGCAGACCAGGCTAGCCCACCTGCCTCTGCCTCCCTGTCATTTTTTTTTTAAAGAAAGTTTTCTGTGCAGCTGAGGCTGGCCTTATGATCCTTCTGCTTTACCTATCGAATGTTGTGACTACAAGCATGCACCACCACACTCAGCTAGAATCCAATTTTGAGGTGTTATATTTATTCTATTGGATTACAAATTCCTTGAGGAAGGATTTACAGCTTACATGTATTTCTTATTGACATCATTATAATTAGCACATAGCTTGTGTTTTATAATTTATAAAGCCTGTTGAACCACATTATTTTCCTCCCTCCTTTCTCCTTTCCTTCATTCCTCCATCCCTCCCTCCTTCCCTCCCACCTCTCACCCTTTCTTCCATCCTTCCTTTCGTTTTTCTCCTTCCTTACCTCTGTGCACTTTACCAGTGTTGCCTTTTTGTATACACAGAACAGCGTGGAAGGAAAGAGAAACAAGGGAGGCCCATATAAGTCAAGAATAAGTTCCCTGTAGTTAAGGACACTGAAGGGCCAGTAGGAGACAGGTATGTGAGGTGGGAGCAGCAGACACTGCACACTCTGTAGTGTGAGAGCACCTGAAGGTTCTGAGGAACGACAGTGCCATGGAGAGAGCAGGTACTGGCAATGAGGATGAAGAGACCAGGAAGGGCAAGATCACAGGAGTCTAGAAGCTAGGATGTGAAGGCTTAGCTTGATGCTGAGGCTGCAAGGATCCACCAAGCACTTTAAAGACTGGACCACCATGCCCCTAACTGCCTCTCAGAAAGATTACTCAGGCTTTGTACCACAGAGAGTAATGGCCAGGCCAGTGACCTAGCCCCTTCCCGTGGATTGGGATGCTCACCTTTTACCAACTGTGGCTAAAGGACACCAGGGTATGTGGGGTTAATCATTAGGAAGGAGGAGTTATCACTCTGATTTTATGAATGATAAAATTGAAGTTCGGAGTAATGGTCTAAATTATCTAAGCTCACAGGGTCGGCTGGAGACCAAGTGATAAACTCCCAGTGCTTGTCAACTGTCTTATTTCATTGCTCATCATGGGTCAAGCACTTCAGGCATACATGTGAGCTATCCTGCTTTTTGCTTTCTTACCACCCTATCTTTGCTTCATCAATATCCTTTGCCTGGACTGTGGCTAGCGTTACCGTCTCGCCAGCAAGAACGACGCTGCACACACAAACAGGATCCTTCTGCAGTAAAGCTTTAATGCATCTTGAGAGGGAAAGCATAAGCTTACAACGAGTAAAATGGAGACAGAGAGACCAAACAGCAGAAACCCATCCCTTATATAGGAAACTGTCCTCCGCTTAGGATGTGTCAGTCCCTGATTGGCTGTTGCTCATCGGGCGAGATGACGCCACGGGAGAGGCAGAGCACAAGTGGAAAATCCCTTCGCACATGCGCAGATTAGTTGTTTGTCAGCATGGGACACAGGATGTCAGCGCCATCTTGTATTGGCGAATGTGAGCGCGGCTTCCCACACTGGACCACACAGTGCCTGATAGGAACACTTCAGCTCAAGCCCCACTCACCCAAGAGGGCACTGCCTTAGAGACTGCTCCCTCTAGAAATCACCTCTTACACTTTTGAATGCCGTTGGTGCTTTAGTTGAACTCTTTGTGGTCATTTGACATGTACTATGACTTGTCTTTGGGACAAGACTGAGAATTCTGTAAGGAACTACAGTCCATGCTGATTTATCCTGAATTCCTAATACTGTCTCATGCACTTGGGCAAGATCCTTTTGGAGAATGATTGGTGTGTGCGTGCGTGCATGCGTGTGTGTGTGCGTGTGTGTGTGTGTGTGTCCCTATTTTCCTTTTCAAAGATAGGAAGGAATGAAGGTGCCTAGAGTTGGTGTTGACAGACCTCAAGGGGTGTTCCTTTGATGCTCATGGGAAGCATGGTTAATGAAGAACATGAGCCCTGTTGTGGACCAAAGTCTGGGTTCCAGTTTTCCCTTTGCTATTACAGTCATATGAGAGTGAAGTGAATGGGGTTCAGGGACCCAGGAGAACAGAAAGGGCCTGCATAGCATCTCCCATGTAAATAGAGACTTACAGATAGCCTTGGGGCACAGGGCTGAGATTAGACACTGGAATGTGGTGAGAACTTGGTGTTCTCTTGGCAGCCCTGGTATGGGGCTGCTGGATTCACAACAACTATTTCTCCAGAGTTCTACACTGGATGACCAAGGCCCAATGGAGATTCGGTGCACAGAAGAGGGTCCTGGACCTGGGATCTTCAGAAGAGAGTTGGGAGAACAGCGGCAACCCAGTAGGTTACACTGGGCCATTAGGGAGGGCCAGCAAGGGACCAGCAAAGAATACTCTTTCTCCATCTCTTATAGTCTTCTTGGGTCAGTGTGAGGATGAGAGACATCTCATCCTTTATCCCCCACTTGCTCTGTTTCTCACTTTAGGACCAAGTAGTATCTGGGCATCAAAGATCAGAACTTGGCCCTCTCCCTTTTGAGTACACGGGGGCAGAGGCAGGCTGCCTCAAGGTTGAGTAAAGCTTGCTGGACAAAGCAGGAAACCCAGGCAGCTCTCTGCTTCCTTCATAGCCTCTCAGTCCCAACGCTGGTGCTGCTTGCAACGTGGCTGTGCGATACTGGGAGCCCTGGGACTGCTGGCTGGGGCAGGTGTTGGTTCGTGGCTCCTAGGTCAGTGCTGGGCCCTTCTGTCTGAAGAGGGGAGGAGGACAGGATGTGGGGCACAGAAGCAGGTGCTGAACAGGCATTATATATAGATGGACAAGCCCCTCCCTCATCTGTGCTGTGCAGACAGCAAGGCAGGGAAGGGGGTCACCCATGGAACAGCAGGGATGCAAGTGTCATAAAGAGCTTGTCCTTAAAGCCCTGTCATTTATGTGAACGACGCATGGTTTTAGTCAGTTTTTCCCCCTAGAAATTGTTCCCACTGAGAAAGAGACAGACACACAAATGGAAGCACAGGCTAGTCTGACAGAGAGTTTTGTGCTCCCCTTACCAATTGATTGGGGTCTGTCCATAGGCAACACGGCCAATAGAGAATCTCTAGGAGGCAGGCCTACCCCTAGTGCAGTACTGACTTGCTAGGCACCTTGAGCCCCTCTAGCGGGTTTCCCTTCCCATCCCCAGCCTCTCTGTGACTCTCTCTGTGCTTCCTTGAAGTATTGTATCTATGGCCGGCCACCTCTCCACCCCTCTCCGGGACATTGCAGGAGGAGGAGATGACTCTGAGCTGCCCAGGAGTCAGCAATGAGGAAGAGTTTCTCCCATCTCTTCCTAAAACAGGTGGGCCACCCCCTTAAAGCTAAAGGCACTAGCCTTTCACCCAGCCCTTTTCAGCTTCAGGACCAAAATGAAGGACTAGCAGTTTTTTTTACCACCCATCTATCTCTTCCTGTACTGGGATGAGGGTGGTGACAAAGTCCACCTGGCAGCACTGATCTCAGAGGTAGGGTTTGTAGGCTTCTCTGAAGAGGGTCCAGATCTTTAGCTGGGGTGTGGCTAGGAGGCCAGGCCAGCAGAAGAGATGGGAGCCTGTCATTTGGGGTAGTGTGAGCTAGCAACGTGGGGGAAGAGGAGTAAGGGTATGGGGTGGCAGTATGTGAACAATAGGGAAACTAGGATATGTGGGAACATCACTACGTATTGTCCCCTGGATGTCTCTGCGGTCCCTTCTCTAGGTAAGTGTTGGAGTTCACACAGTGCAATGCTGCCCAAAGGCTGGAGGCTAGGAAGAGTTACAGCAGTGAGATCAAAGCTGGAGTTTTCTTATTTTTGCTAGATGCATGGCCTTGGGTACATTATTTCTTTGAGCTTCCATTTCCATGTACAATGGAAATGAAATAAACATATTTGCTGCACGCAATAATAAATAATAAAGCATGCAAATATACAAAAGAAGCTTAGTTTTGAGCCTTTGTATTAGTCATCTAGCCTGCTGTAACAAGACAGTACAGATGGGGTGGTATGTGTGTGTGTGTGTGTGTGTGTGTGTGTGTGTGTGTGTGTGTATACATGCGTGTTCGTGCATTTATTTTCTCACAGTTGGGATACTAGATGACCCTACTGGACCAGAACCCTATGACCTCATTTCATTTTTCTTAAGTATCTAATATATCCATGCTGGCTTCTAACTCAGTCTGTAGCCAAAGATGAGCTTCAATGAGATAGGCTGCCTCTAGCTCCAGATTGAATGTAGGGATTACAGGAAGTTCCACCACACCGAGTTCCTGCAGCATTGGGAATCAAAGCCAGGCCTGTGTGCATGCTGGGAAAGCACTCTGTCAACCACGCTGCAGAACAAGCTTCTTTGTTTAATCTTAATTGCCTTCCTAGGCTCTATGTCCGAACATAGTTGCACTGAGGGATGGAAGTTTCAATATAGGAGAGAGAGAGAGAGAGAGAGAGAGAGAGGCAGGAGGGTTTTCACATGGCAGCTTTAGTATCTTTCAGATTAAATGGCGAGGATCTCCTGCTTGAAGTGCAAGTAAGGGCTCGGCCAGACTGGCTCCTGGTCTGCCACGGGGGCTGGAACCCCGCCCTGGGGATACACATCTGCCAGAGTCTTGGGCACCTCAGGTAAGAGCCATACTTGCAGAGGCTGGCTGGCTTGTGGGGCGACTGGGGTTGGAGGGTGCCTTCAGAAGCCACCTTCCTGCTCTCGCTCATTCACGATGCTGCCTCATGCACAGTGTTGTCTCATGCACAGTGTTGTCTCATGCACAGTGTTGTTCTGACCCTGTGACCTCACTCAGGCTACTGACTTGGAAGCTGCCTTCCTCTTGTTTTCTCTTCCTCTGTCCAGGCTCACTCAGCACAAGGCAGTGAATCTGTCTGACATCAAGCTCAACAGGTCCCAGGAGTTTGCCCAGCTCTCTGCTGGCCTGGGAGGCCACCTAGAGGAGGCATGGCAGCCCAGGTAGGGCTTCTATGGGCTAGGTGAGTGATGGGCGGTCTAGAGAGATCGTCCTGCAGGGATCCTGATGGTGAGGGCCTAGGCAGTGTAAGGAGAGCAGAGAAGACTGTTTCCCAGTCATAAGCTGCAAACCCAGGTCACACGGCCTGCCATATAGCATTTACTTCACCCAAGAAATGCAAAACTGAGCATGTAGCCCAGACATTGTAGAGTGCTTAGCCTAGCACACACAAAGCCCTGTGTACAATCCCTAGTGCTGTATAAACTGTGTGGTATTGTTGCTTGAATTCTAAGCAGCAGGTAGAGGCAGGAGGATGAACAAAGACATTAAAACTATATACAGAGTTTGAGGTCAGCCTGGGATACAGGAATATATCTCAAAACAAAAACAACCAACCAACCAACCAACCAAAAAACCCAAAACCAAAACCTAAAATCCCCCCAAGGTTTTTATGACTTAGAATGGTCATCTTACTCCCCCTGTGGGTGGTTTTACGTTGCTATGACCAAATGCATGTGAAAAGCAAAATAAGGGAAGAAAGACCTCTTTGCTTCACAGTTATATATGGTTCAGCCAATGATTGCTTGGCCCCACATGCTAGGACAGAACATCATGGTGACAGCATGTACAGGAGACAGCTGTTCACCTCCTGTGGACAGAAAGCGGAGGATAAGATCTGTGCCTCGAGGACATGCCTGCAGTGACCTGCCTCCTCTAGCTAGGCTCTACTGCTTAACATTACCAGAACTTCTGAAAATAGTGCCATGGGTCGGGGACCAGGTACTCTACCTGTGAGCTTTTGGTGGGTCATTTTGTGTTCAAACCAGAATTTACTTTTGCAGGCAGGGAAACCAAGGCTCAGTGAGGTTAAACAGTCTTATAGGAGGCAGTGTGACCAACAACCAACTAGTGCACATTTGGGGCCAGGCTCATTACTCCACGTCAGGGGACCCATGTGGCTATGATTTGATTGTGTTAATTCTGGTTATCTCAGGAAAAAAGTGAACAAGAGCATCCAAAAATAATAAAATAAGAGTTCGAGGCCAGCCTGGTCTATGAAGCAACTCCAGGACAGCCAAGGCTACACAGAGAGACCCTGTCTTGAAAACACATAAAATAAAATAAAATAAAATAAAATAAAATAAAATAAAATAAAATAAAATGGATTCTAAATGAGCCAAGCTTTTTACCATGTTCTAGGCAGCACAAACTGAGAGGTCTTGGCCCAGCTTGGGCTCCTTCAAACTGCCTGAAGCCTGGGAGGCAGGGGGAGGTGGATGGCCCGCCCCTGCTCTGAAGCATTCTCAGCCTACTTGCTCACCTTCTTTCAAGCCCCAGCTTCATTCTTAGGAGTGCACTGGAGACAGAGGGGACCCCAGTTGTCCTCCTCTCTCTGTGAGATTCCTAAGTCCTCCAGGAGGGCTACAGGGTTAGGAAAATAGAAAGCAAGTGGACCAGGGACTGGACTTCCGGAGGGAAGAGATGGGAAGAGCGAGGCAAGAACGTTGGGTCCCAAGGGAGTTGAGGCTTATGCAAGGGGCAGGAGGGAACACGAGAACAAGCGCGTGACTATGCTGGGACAGGAAAGAGGCTGGGCCTGGAAGGAGGCTGGGTGCAGGGCTCTATCCATTCATCCACACCACGCCATTCATTCACCCGCTGAGCACCTGTTTACTCGGAGCACATGGAAACAGCTGGGCTGTCTCACTTGTCAATTCTCTGTTGTAAATATGGACCTTATCCAAACTGCTCTTCCAGGGCTGTGAGGGCTTTCTGTTTCCCTCTGGTTGCTGGGGCAGAACGGGCAGGCTGCGATCCTGTGGGGGGTACGGGGTGGGGTGGGGGCTGGGTGTTTGTGAAGGGTGGGAAGAAAATGGTAAAGATGGTAGCATATTAAGGCCGTAAGAACTATGTAATAGGCTGGGAGTGGTGGTACACACCTGAAGTCCTACTGCTTAGGAAGCTGTGCCAAGAGAGTCAGGAGTGCACAGTCACCGTTGGCCAGCCCGGGTCACATGATACACTGTCTCAAGAAAGCAAAAACAAAACTGTGGGGAACCCCCCTGACTACTCCACTTCTGGCACTGCCAGCTTCTTAGGGTTACCCTTGTTTTGCAGCACTAACTGTCCTTCTGGCCGAATTGTTTCTCTCAAATGCTCTGGTGAGTCATATCCCGTGTCCAGGAAGCTGGTGGTGGGAGGGAGGAGGAAGTCTTCCAGTTCTCCTGAGTATGGAAGAGCTGTGTGGAGGGGCTCGTCCAGGTTTCTGTGTGTGTGCCTGTCTGTGTGAGCTGGGCTTGAGTGCCCTTGCCCACCTCCCCGTCTTTCTGCTGGGCTCCTTGCAGATACAACCCACTCTAAGAGTGTCTTTTGAAGTCTCTGTCATGTGTCCCATCAACCACTGTGCTGGGCTGATGGCTCTCTACTCCACTACTGCCACTCTCTGCCCCTTCCTTCTGAAGAGCTCTAGACGTGGCATTATTACTGGTTGCGAATACGCAAGCTCTAGCAGCAGCTTCAGGAGACTACGGGTGGAGCCAGGCACGCTGGCTCAAGCCTGTAATCGCAGTACTCTGGGAGGCAGAGGCAGGCGGATCTCTGTGACTTTGAGGCCAGCCTGGTCTACAAAGTGAGTCCAGGATAGCCAAGGCTACACAGAGAAACCCTCTCTAGAAAAGCCAAAACTAAAACCAGATAGGAGAGAGAGAGAGAGAGAGAGAGACAGACAGACAGACAGACAGACTAAGGGTGGGTAGTGAATTATAGCCAAATGATAAGCATTGTACTGGCTTCCCTCACCCACTTTTCCATGCAGCTGTCCATGTATTTATCAGTCCCTTCTCACACCCCTCATATCGTGCCCGGACACCTTGACTTGTACAGTGTGGTGGGCACGAGAGCTCCATAGACCCCACAGACATGGTCCCTGCTCTTCTCAGGTGTACAGGCTGAAGTAATCAATACACTTATCTTCCTGTCCCCCTACTTATGATCAGGAATAATAGATGAGCGCTGTCTACACCAGCCCTCTGCACTCAGCACTTTTTCTTTCTACCCTAACCTTTTCTGTTTGCAGAGTGTGGGGCAAGGCCTCTGGCTTCTCGAATAGTCGGCGGTCAAGCTGTAGCTTCTGGGCGCTGGCCATGGCAAGCTAGTGTGATGCTTGGCTCCCGGCACACGTGTGGGGGCTCTGTATTGGCACCCCACTGGGTAGTGACCGCTGCCCACTGCATACACAGGTAAGTCTTGGGGGTGGATGGGAGGTGGGTCACAGTCATCTTTTCTGTTTGCCTCATGGTATGTCCTGAATAAAATGTCTGTGTCCAGCTGTCTGTCTCCAAGTAGGCAAGGGTGATGTCCTTGTTTAGTGCCAAGTTCAGAATAACATAGAGACTGTTTTTTAAATTTCCCCTCCTCTGTGTGTGTGTACACATATTTCCTTCTATATGCACACTCAGGTGTGTGTGGTGTGCAGTATGTGGGGTGTGTGTGTGTGTGTGGTATGTGTGATGTATGTGGTGTGTGTGTGGTATGTGTGATGTATGTGGTGTGTGTGTGTGTGTGTGGTATGTGTGATATATGTCGTGTGTGTGTGTGTTATGTGTGATGTATGTGGTGTGTGTGTGGTATGTGTGATGTATGTGGTGTGTGTGTGTGTGTGTGGTATGTGTGATATATGTCGTATGTGTGTGTGTTATGTGTGATGTATGTGGTGTGTGTGTGGTATGTGTGATGTATGTGGTGTGTGTGTGTTATGTGTGATGTATGTGGTGTGTGTGTGTTATGTGTGATGTATGTGGTGTGTGTGTGGTATGTGTGATGTATGTGGTGTGTGTGTGGTATGTGTGATGTATGTGGTGTGTGTGTGGTGTATGGTATATAGTGTGTGTGTGGTACATAGAGTATGTGTGTATGTGGTATATGATGTCTAGTGTGTGTGTGTGTATGGTGTATGGTGTCTAGTGTGTGTGTGTGTGTGTGTGGTGTGTGTGCATGAGAGTGTGTGTGTGTGTTTGTGTGTATGTATGTGCATGTGTATGTAGAGGCCAGAGGTCAATGTCAAGTGACTTCTTCAGTTGCTTTCCCCCTTATACATTTTTAAGATTTATTTTATTTTTAGTTGTGTGTCATTTTGTCTGTTTCTGTGTGTGGGAATGTATGGAGGCCAGCAAGCTCCAGGGACCTGCCTGCCTCTGCCTCCACCAGTGTTTGATTATAGACATAGACAGCCACGCCTGCTTTTTTATATGGGTTCTGGGGATCTGAACTCAGCTCCTCACGCTTCCATGGAGAAAGAAGTTTGCTGACTGAACTATGTCTTCTAGTGTAGGAGCTGAGCAACTACCTCAGGCCCAGGATCTTGCCAGCCACTGGGGATAATATTAAGAGGCATGGTTTTTGGGTTCCAGGAACCCACAGGCTTGTGACAATGACCACTAATGCTTTCCCCAGGGAGTTCCCTCCACCCACCACCTCACTTATGCCAACCGTCTCTGCCCCTTCCTCCCTGGGCTCAGTGGGTTTCTATGTGCAGTTTTAGGCTGTCCCGCCTATCCAGCTGGCGGGTTCATGCAGGGCTGGTCAGCCACAGTGCTGTCCGTCAACACCAGGGAGCTACGGTGGAGAAGATCATTCCCCACCCTTCGTACAGCGCCCAGAACCATGACTATGACGTTGCTCTCCTGCAGCTCCGGACGCCACTCAACTTCTCAGGTAAGGCTCTGGCCTTGAAGTGAGCAGGCTGGGTGCGGGCGGTGACCGGTGACCCAGGAGCAGAGGCTGGCGGGAGGAGGCGTGAGCGGACCCCTAAGACTTCCTGTAGCTGCAAACCTTAAGCCTCTCAGTTGGTTGGGGATGGTAGGATGTGCGCATGCTCCCGAGACTGGATTGCGATAACACTTACAAGGCTCTTTGGAGGTCAAGGATTCAGGCTCTTTTCATCGCGGGGCTGCAGATGGCATTTGCTTTGAGGTCCCAAGCAGAACGTCACTTGTGCCTTCTCCAGCAGTAGCTGGCTCCACTCTTGTTCCCAGGCCTCATCCAGGTCCAACCACTTTGTGATACATTACAGGAAAGGAGATTTCTTGTTTATTTAAGTCCACTTTGCTCAATCCGTATAATAGCTGTGATGAAGAAAGTATATAGAGGCAAGAGCATTGAAGTTTAGAGAAGGACAAATAGACCCTCTGAGCCCAGGGTCAGGGCTTCTCCTGTCACAGTACCTGCCCCATGAGGGTGGCCCTGCCTGGACTGTAGCCATCCCAGCAACTACCTCCCTGCATGCTCTGACATGCCTTCTCAAAAAACCACATAAGTCCATAGAAACATGCACACATGCATGCACTCCCAGTCCCACGTGCACACACTCATACATCCCCATACACAGATCTGTAATTTGAAAACAAAGCAGTGTTAAAATTCTAGGTGGCTACAGCCTTCTGTAGAAGTTGCGGAGCCAGGGCCTACTTGGCTCTAGTTAGATGGGAGATGGACAGCAATATGAGAGGTGTGGGCCAGCACCAAATGGAATCTTTCTCCTTGATGCCGTTAGAAGAAAAGGTGTTTATGTCCTGGAATGTCTACATCTGATTTAAAATCATATTTGGTTCCACTCATGGACTAATGTTTCACACCTCTGGAATTGTGGTCCAGAGACCACATTTGGTGGCGAGAAGGACAAATGGGTCTCATTAGAATTTGCTATCCAGTGCCAGAAGAATTTCCATTCTTCCTTCAGCGCCCAGGTTGGCACAGGGCCATAAATACATTGCCCACCTCTAGGGGGCGCCATACCATAACACCTCTTCCCCCTCTTCCCTGGGTGGGACACTGCTCAACCTATCTGTCTGTCTAGTAACTGTCCAGGACTGTTGAGAAGGGATGAGGAGGCTCTGTACCTAGGCTCTGCAGGAGAGAAGCCCTGCCTGAGCCAAGAGCAGAAGTATGTGCCTTTCTGCAGACACCGTGGGCGCAGTGTGCTTGCCGGCCAAGGAGCAGCAGTTTCCAAGAGGGTTGCAGTGCTGGGTGTCTGGCTGGGGCCACACCGACCCCAGCCACAGTGAGTGAGCTCCCAGGCCCGTAGTAGGAAGTGGGGAGGGAGGGAGAGGTACCCTCTAAGCTGCAGCATTGGCCCCTCCCCTGCTCACCTGATAATGGCTTTTCCTCCCTTGGTGAGTCCTGGGTACTCTCCTGCCTGGGTATTCCTATGGAGAAAGCCACTGAGCATTTTCCCCTATGCCCAGGCCATTTCATTCTCCTGCTTTTGGCCCCACGAGAGTCATGACCTCAGCATTTGGCATCCTGCAACTTTCTCTTAGTCTCCTCATTTTCAGCTGGGCACCCAGCAGACTTGTGTCCTTTGGTCCAAGTCTGTAGCCCTGCCGAAGCTTCTCCTTTTGGGTCTTTGTGTCCCTTTTTTTTTTTTTTTTAATGTTCTATGGTTTTGTTTTGTTTTTGCCTCATTTGGTACCCTGCAGCTTTCTCCTGTGTCTTCTACAGCTCATAGCTCAGACACGCTGCAGGACACAGTGGCACCCCTGCTCAGCACCCACCTCTGCAACAGCTCATGCATATACAGCGGGGCGCTCACACATCGCATGCTGTGTGCCGGCTACCTGGACGGAAGGGCAGACGCATGCCAGGTGTGGCCGCTAGTGGAAGGAAGAGCAGGGGACCAGCTGGTGGGAGAAGGAGGGGGCAGGAGGCTCGCTGTAGCTTGGACCCCTGGTTATTGCATATGAATTGGGGAAATCAGCCTCCCTAGGGAGTTCATACCATGGCCTTATGGAAGGTGAGGCCAGCAGGTATGATGCCAAGAAACAGGAGCCTCCCTCTCCCCCCAGGAGAAGTCACCCCCCATGGTAGACTGGTGATGCTCCACCAGACGGGTCTGAGTTTTGTTTCTTTGTGTCTTCCTACCTGGATTCCTCAGGGGGACAGCGGGGGACCCCTGGTGTGTCCCAGTGGTGACACGTGGCACCTCGTAGGGGTGGTCAGCTGGGGTCGAGGCTGTGCAGAACCCAATCACCCAGGTGTCTACGCCAAAGTAGCGGAGTTCCTGGACTGGATCCATGACACTGTGCAGGTGAGTGTGGGACAGGATAGCTGGCCAAGTTTCTGAAAGACGTGCCCCAGGACACTGGGGATCTCCTGAGGACGGAAGTGGGGCTAGGGAATGCTTGCCACAAGAATCCACTGGATTTCTAGCAATTTAAGCACTAGCTGGGAAAAGGTAGACTGGGTCTGTCACCGAGATTTGCCCTTTGGGGGTAACTTTTGGCAAATTCCTCCCCTTGGTAAGTCTAAGCGTTCTGGTCATACCCATCCTGGCGGTGCTTTATTCTTTGGTGGTGATTTAAAAGAGTTAGAACTTATGCTGAGCCTAGCGAGGCTTGGGGTGGGTAACCACAGTGTTGCCGACCTATCACCTACTCCAGCACCGTTCATCCCTGCTCCCTAAAGCAGTTGCTAGTGGCTGCACATCATACTCTACAGAGAGGACTCAGTACTGGGCAGTTAAAGTCCTGCATAGATCTGCTTAGAGAGAGGACTGAGTGTGACAGTGCCTATCAGAGCGTAGACTTGGCTGGGCAGATGGCAGGGTGGGTAAATGACATGTTGTGGAAGTATAAGGACTCTGAATGCCCAGAACTCATGTAAAGCTGGGGACAGGGGCAGTGTCATTCAGCAGCCACCAAGAGATTATGTCTCAGGCAGGTGAATGGTGAAGACTGTTCCCTGAGCTTGTCCTCTGACTTCCACAAGAGCACTCATAACACTGCCACCATACAAAAGTTAGGGAAAAAAAAAAAGCACAGTATTTGTGTTAAGTAGTTTCTTACATGCTGTGGTAGTGGACAGCATCTTCCCCCAAGGTTGGGTGAAGGACCATTGGTACACAGTATGCTCTAGAGCTTATGGGGTATGTATCTATATTTAAAAAATCTTTATTTAAAAAGAACCCAGAGCAGCAGATATGCGTGGGTTCATGTGACAGACAGGGTTCTGCCTTCTGAATGTGACGTGCTATTATAAAGTCACCTGAGGGGACTAGGGGTGCAGCTCAGTTGGGCAAATGCTTGCCTAGCATTCAAGAGGTCCTGGGGTTTGAGCCCCAACATTTTATAATTGAGGCATGGTGGTGCACATAGGTATTCTAAACACTTGAGAGATGGAGACAGAAGGATTTGAAGTTTATTATCATCTTTGGATGTAGTTCCAGACCAGTTTGGGGTATATGAGATCTTGTCTCAAGGGGGAAAAAAAAGCACCTGGCTAGCATGTGGTAGAGCCACACTGTGACTCCTTGCTCTAGGTGATGTTGTTTTCCTCAGTCTTATTACACAGCAGCACACGTCTCTTGGCTCTGTGGCAGGTCCGCTAGCTGCAGGAGAAGCGGCTGCCGCCTCTGATGCAGAACTGTGGATCTATGCATGGATCCCTTCAGACCGAGAGCCAGCAACTGGGTCACAGGGCCTCTCCCATAAGACTCTGCTTCCAGTTCTTCTTCTTCCTCATCTGAGAGCCTCCACGACAGGAAAGAGGCTGGGGCCTGGCTGGGAATGATGACAAGAAGAAGAAGAAGAAGAAGAAGAAGAAGAAGAAGAAGAAGAAGAAGAAGAAGAAGAAGAGATAAGAGGACAGAAGAGACAGGAGAAGCTTCTAGAAGGATCTGGGAGACTGCCCCTCTGTCTTCTCACACCCCATGTGCATCCCCTAGGAGGATGCTCGAGGTGTGCTAACTCTGCTTTCTCCTGGGACCACAGGAGAGCTAAGTCCAGCTCTAGAGGCTGCCCTGTCTTAAGGGTTCCTGGGCAGATAAGGGTAAGATTGGACCAGCTCAGGTTAAGACATGGAAGTCAGGATCCTCCCCCTGCCTACCCCACTGGTCCTGTTCTGAGCTAACTCTAGGAGCCCTGCAGGATGCAGGAGTCTACAAGGTAAGAAGAATGGAGTTGGGCTAGGAAGCCATTTTTCAAATGACAGTTCTGTAAATTGGTTGAAAGAGTTTTGCTATTAAATGGAAATTATGTATAATCTTGGTCGAGCCCGTCCCTCTTTGTATTAGCTAATATGACAAAAATACATGACCAAAGGAGGTTATTTTGGCTCAGAGAGAAAAAGATGCAGTCCACTGTGCTGAGGAGGGTGAGGTCCTACTGTGTCAGGAAGTGATGCTGGTGCTTTTGTCTCAGCCAGTGCGTAATGCCACTCACATTCAGGGCAGGTCTTAGTTTCACATCTCAGGAAAGTCCCTCACAGACATGCCTAGCTGTGCTTCTCCCAGGCGACGAATCAAAATCCAGCACACTGCCAGTGAGGACCAGACATCACTGTCACATATGTTACTGAATAGAACTATAGTTTTCCTCCTGTATGTGTTTCCTGAAACTTAGATAATGACTTTGACTCATCAACTCTGGAATTTTGGCAGGTTCCTAACTATTCAGTTCTTTTAAGTTAAGCAAACCTATATTTTACTATCTGCAGCAAAGAAAGCAGCTTTCCAGGGCTTTGAAGGCTTTGGGTCAGTGCTCCTAGGGGAAGGCTGGCTTCCTCACAAGGCTCACCTTTTCCTCTTAGTGCTCTCTCTTTCTCTCTCTCTCTCTCTCTCTCTCTCTCTCTCTCTTTCTTTTGTGGTAGTGGGATTGGAGGACTGAACCTCTTATCTTGGAGAGATCACTTCCTGAGTATTCCCAGTTAGCGTTTTCCCAGTGAAGCCTCCTCCTTACTTGCTGGTCTCTAGCAATTAAAAGGCAATGGCCACCTTGTTTCCAAAAAACATCAGTGAATTTTTAATGGTGATTACCCAAGGAAATGCAATTAGCATTGAGCAATAAGAAGAACTTTGTGAGTTTATCAGCATGTTTGTGGAGGGTTTATCCAAGTAATTATGCTTCCTGGGGGGGTCTAGCTTCGCTTTTTACATGAGCTCATTGGAACACAAAGGCCTCAATGTACGCTTGGCTTCATTACCTGCAGAAAAACATGTTGAGAGTCAACTCTCTATGCAAAGAGTGTTCTGGTGGGTGGCAAAATGCCTTCAGCTTTCAGCCTGAGGCCAGCATTTTCTGCTTGGCTCCTCCCCTAAGGAGGCAGTGGGGGGGGGCAGAAGTTTCCCCTGGGAAAGGAGGAGTTAAAAACAAACCCAAAAGCTATGATCATTTTCATATTTCCTATGACAGCCACAAACATTTGGTTAACAGGAAATGATGATGATTATTATTGTAGCCCCCACGGCCTTCCAATTATCAGTGACATGTGGGAAGTACTTGGCAGTCTAGAAAACCTACTGAAGTGTGTGATCTCACAGCATCTATGTGGTAAAGACAGTATTTCATTAACCACTCTATTTTGCAGACAAGATTAGTTCAGAAGGACTTAATGGCTCCTGTGAGAATGCTTAGGCACTAGAGAAGCAGGATGTGAGTTTGGGTCCCTTTGCCACCAACCCACATCCTTATCTCGCACATGGATGAATAAAATGGTCTAATATTGCACAGAGGCATAGAACTAGAAGGTGTTTTATCAGACCATCTGGCTTAGTTGCCAGCCTACCTACAACAGCCTGTAGCATCCTGGGGGCTAGCAAGATGGCTCACAGGGAAAGACGCTTAATACTAAGCCTCATGGTCTGAGTTTGACTGCCGGAAGCCACATGGTAGAAGGAGAGAGAAGTTGAGTCCCCCCAAAGGATCCATTCTCTATCCTCCACATGCACACTATGGCACGTGTAAATAAATGTAACTTAAAAAGATTTATGATCATGGTGGTGGTGGTGGTGGTGGTGATGTGTGCCTACAGACACCAGAAGGGGACACCGGGTCCCTTGGAGCTGGAGTGACAGGTATTTCTGAGCTGCCCCGTAGTGGTGAAGCACTTGGCATGCAAGCATCAGGACCCAAGTTCAGCCTATATTACCCACTTAGGAAGCTGAGAGAGAGGTGGCATGTGCTGTCCTGGGGAGGAGGCAGCATTGTTGGTATAAACATAAGATCATTTTGTTTGACATTTATTTGATGTATTATACATGTTCAACTTATTTGAAAAGGCGAAAAATAGCTGTTATAACTTGTTCAGGATGATTAGAAATAGAAATTGGTAGTTGGTCACTTATAAATCTTACTAGATACTAGATTACTTAATTCTAGAATAAGCTTTATTTAGATTTTTGTATATGTTTTCCAAGGAATAAGTAGATGATAGATAGATAGATGGTCTTCAAACACTTCAGAGATCTACAGAAAATGGCATTTAATAATAAAGGGCTTTTATGACAGAGACATTCGTTCCTGGCAGTGCCTCCAGTCTAATTATGCGGGCATCAAGAAATGATAGTGGCAGATATCCACTGCACTAAGGAACTTTGCTTATCTCTACCGCTGATGACAGAATGATCGTCTGATATGATTAAGCCTGATACGGAGAAACTGACTGCCTAGCCTTGCAGAGACCAGGTGGGCTAGTTCTTCAGGATTCTTGCTTCAGAGCAGTCTCTGAGATGCTTTGAACTGGCTGGCTGAAGATGGGATGCACCTACGATGGAGAGAAACTTGTGACAGTCCAGAAACAGTCTGTCAGATGCCTTGGGCCGGCTGGCTGAAGATTGGATGCCCCAACAATGGAGAAGGAACTTGTCACTGTCCAGACAGTCAGCTCTCTGTCCTGTCAGTACTTTTGGAAGTCGCTTGCCTGCACTTCCTTCATATTAGATAGTTTTTCCTTCTGGGGTCTCTGATGGGGTTGAAGACTAGATAGCCACAGTTTTACTATAGGGTTAGTTAAAAGAATCAGTAGCATAGGATAGTGGAATAATTTCTTAAAAATTGTTAACTCCAAATGGTCCTTATAAATGTTGACTTAATGGGTAATTCTTAGTTTGTTGTATATAGCTTATTTTATTAAATAGAAAGGGGGAGATGAAGGAGAGAAACCTCTTCTTTAGGATCCCAAGTGTGGGATCGAATGGTCTAGTAAGAGGACGGGTGATGTTAATTCACTAGCAGGGCAACCACCTCGTGCAGGAGCTTAATTGCTACCAGATGAAAAAGATCCCGTGAACAGACTCTGGGAGGAGCTATATAAATGAGCCCAGAACTGGCGGCGGGGCACATAGGAGACTTGGGATAGATTTGGCTGTTCCTCGCTGCCCTTCAAGACGCTCCTAGAGAAATCCGCTTGAGGGAAAGCTTCAGAGCTCCGGCTCCTGCTGAGGCTCTGGGGTCTTATTACCCCCGGTTCCAATGGAAGAAATCCTGTGGCTCCCGACCGGCGAATTGTTCCTTGGGACTGATATCCTTAAGGTTTTGTTTTATGTCAATTAATCTTCATTTCATACTGTTTTGGTTATAATTGACATAGGCTCGGTCAATCAGTTGTTAATAAAATATTTTGGTTAAGAAAATTGAGTCTACACAGCATCCCTGGGGATTGTGGCTGAGCTAGTCTAGCCTAAACAGGGAGCTCTAGGGGCAGTAAGAGAACTTGTTTAAAAAGAACAAGGAGAAGAAATATTGAGAATATCTAATGTCAGCCTCCAGCCTCCATATGCATATGTGAACAATTACACATGTCCGTGCGCGTGTGCGCGCGCGCCCACAGTCGCACATTAAAGGCTCTTGCTAGAGACCTGGGAACTCCTGAGTCCAAGATCTGACTTAAACCTTACAAATGTCCACCTTGCGCAGGAGAATCATGTGAGAAGAGCTGCAGAGTGAATTTGCTAGTAGTGGAGTCCCTGGCTGTCGGCAGAAGCTCTGGAGGCTTTTGTTAGGGCTGCGGGTCCCATCTGTGGATTCAGAAGCGCCTTCGTTAGCGCCCGCTAGACGTGTTTTTTTTGGGAAAGAAAGAGAAGCGAGCAGCCTGTGCTAGCTCTGTTCCCTCGGGGCCTCCCTTTGCTAGCTTGCAGGGTAGAGGTGGCTTCAAGGAAAGAAAATTCAAGTCCAGAGAAGGAGTAATGAGGCGCACCTGGGAGCCCACCCAGCTGCGTTACGCTCTGAAGGGAATTCGGAGGTAGAAAAGCCAGCTCTCTCTTCTAGGAACCTTGAGACTTACTTGCAATAAATTATTAGTGGCCAGCCAGGCAGGAGGGTGAATGGGGGAAGTGGTGATTGCTAAAGGAACACCAAGGCCTTGTTGTTGAATAAATCAGGGAGGAAACCTGTGTTTGGCACTGCAGGGCTGAGCATCCTGCCTGGGCGGAATTTTGGCATCTCCTGAGACTTCTCAAGAAAGTGGTTCCTGGCCGCCTCGATAGGAAGGCATCCTCCCACGCACTTCTTCATCTCAAGGTGCCATGGCACGCAGGCGTCTCTCCCCTGCCACATTTTTGTTTTGGCTCTTGCTTTTCTAGAATGGCTGCTGAGGACAATGGGGGAGCTCTGTCTTTCTCCAGGGACATCCGTAGGCCCGTCCCTGCCTTTTCTTTTTGGAAACCTTGGGCTTGTCTGCAATGGAAGAAAAGTGGAAATAAGACAAAACACCGGTGCGGCAGCTGCTGGAAAGGCCCACCACCTGCCCTTCTCTTGTTTTCCTCTCCTCTGCTGCCACGTGCGTGCATATATTACTTAATGGCTGCCTCCCTGGTGTCAGCAGCCCAGGTCTACTGCTCTGTTGGACTCAGCCAACAGCGCTGACTGGGCTCTGCTCTCAGGTCTTTCCTTCCTTCTTGGACCGGAGTCTACTGTGGTTAGTGGCTCTTGTAATTGAATCTTAAATCTTCTCACCATCTGGCAACTCCTGGGAAAGCAGAGGGGGAAAGCTTCCTGTTCCTAGGGTCTGGTGATGGGTTTCCCACACGCTCCAAGGCTGAGAAAGGACGTGTGTGTGTGTGTGTGTGTGTGTGTGTGTGTGTCCAAAGAAATCAGCTTGCTTATGACATCACAGCACCTCAAGACCTTGGGTTTCTGGGAACTGTAGGCGCCAGGCGAATGGTTGTAAAGACATCTTTCCCCAGCCACTTCTGGCCAACATTTGTGCCCAACGCAAAGTGTTCAAGGATAGGTGAGACTTTGACATGACACTTAATGCAGGCACTCCGCAGATCACTCCATGACACCCTAGGCTCTGGGACACCTCCCCCCTCCCCCAAGACAACTGAATAAACTTCCTCTCTGCATAAAAACCACAAACGCTTTCCTTCTCCCTGTTTCTCCTGGTCTGGCCCTGAGGAGGAGGAGGAAAGGACTTGTGCCTCCATAGGAACTGGACAGACCTCTTCCCGCGTCTTCTAGAGCTAATCAGAGGGAAGGAAGAAGAGGCTGTGAGACTGCCCAGGGCTCACAGGGATTTTTGTGGCGTTTGTTTTCCTCAGCACTGTCTGCAGAGGGCGAGGACATGAATAAAAGAACGGGTAAAGATTTACTGTTCTCGTGTCTTGGCAGTGAGTCTTGTGTTTGTAGAGCAGATCCGCAGAGGAGGGGCGGGCGCAGGTGAGAGGGGTGCTGGCCTTCAGGGAGAGAGTTGGACCCTGTGTCGTTTCTCTGAGAAGAGTTGGTGGAGGTGCTGAGGGTGAGTTAGAAGAGGTGTATGTAGGCCACGTTTCCAGCTCACCACCCAGTCTGCCTACAAGTGAGACCAGAAAGTGGTGGGGATTTGAGGCCACTGGGGTCTGGGTCTCTATAACTAACCCAGTGGAAGACAGCAGGCTGGTAGTGTGTTGCCATGGAGACCCCAAAAGAAAGGGCAGGCTTGTCTGTCATGAAAGGTCTTCATAATAGGCACGTTTAGGAGTGGCTTTTTTTTTTTTAAAGATAGTCTTGCTAAAGTAGTTCAGGTTACCCTCAAATTCAAGATCCTCCTGCCTCACTCTCCCAGGTGCTAGGATTATAGTTGTGAGTAAGCACACCAAGCCAGGCATGATTTTATCTTGGCCTGGCCTGGGCCTCAGTGAGCCTGGGCTGAGAGTGGGAACTGTAATGTTTCAGTGGACAATGCTGTTTCATAGAGTCCAGTGTCAGCTCATGTATGATCACGGCTATTATACATCCATGTTCTGATGATTTCTCATTTCTCTCAGGCATCCAGAAAATTTGTTCCTTTTTTGTACAAATGCAATCCTAACAGGTCAACTCGCTTTGTGAGATGATTTTATCCATGTTGTGTGTATATGTGTGTGTGTGTGTGTGTGTGTGTGTGTGTGTGTGTTTGCTTGCACACATGCATGTTGTGGAGAACTTCATGGGACTAAAGAAATAGGGAAAAGGGCTTAGATGACGTCTCAGTGGTTAAGGGCTCCAGAGGACCTGGGTTCAATTCCCAGCACTCACACAGCAGCTAACAATTGTCTATAATTTCAGTTCCAGAGGATCTGGCCTCCCTGGGTATTGCACACACATGGTGCATATACATACATACAGGCAAAACACCGATACGTGTAAAATTTAAAAAAGAAAAACAAAGTAAGAAGAGCAGAAGTTTGAGAAGAGAGGCAGCTGAAGTAAGATTTCTCCCCTGGGACAGAGGTGTCATATATAGGATCCACACCCCTTCCACGTGCACGCACGCGCGCGCGCGCACACACACACACACACACACACACAATTGCCTTCAGCTGGGACGCCAGGACTATGACATCAAGTTCAGTGTCTCAGGATGTATAACATGTTTTAGGTCTAGGCAAGAGGGTGGATGGAGGCACCCAGGCCACATGCCTAAACAACAGAAAGCAATGTCAAGTGAGGATGCCTTTTAGTTTAAAGTAACGTCAAGTGAGGATGCCTTTTAGTTTAAAGTATTTTATCGCCTTACCAGAACAAATGCACCCTTATAAGGATATGGAAGGCCAGGTTTAAATGTCAAGTTCTTGAATCCTTGGCTTTCTGCCCTGGAGACTGCAGATGGGGAATGCTGCCTGTGCCCACCATCTACTCCCGGCCCCGCTCCAGTCTTTCTCACAAAGGGCCTCTGTGTAACTGTGTGATCCTCCGTCCTGCATAGGTGAGCGTCCTCTGGTTATGCCTTTCCTTGAAGAGGAACCCTGTACAGCTTTGGTAAACAGACTCAGGACCATTTGGATCCTATAGTCTAGGGTCAGAGACCTGGCTTCTGGGAAGCCACGTGATTGCAACCCTGTGACCTGATCCCTCAGAGAGGGTATATAGCCAACGAAGGACTGGGACCGCAGGCCCAGGACCAGAGTGGGGCCACTAGGGCTTTTCTGGTTCAAGCTTTCAGAAGGCATTGTTTTCAGGGCCACACAAGGGCAGGCCAGTTCCTGCCTCACCCAGCAACTTGACCCTGCTGCATAGAGAGCCCCGTACAGTGAACTGCCGTGGCTTGGAGGTCGGGCTTACCCCTCTCTGCTCTGTGAAGGGCCTGATGGTTGCTCTTGCACAAAGAACAAGGCAGAATGGCTACAACAGGCCTCACCTGTGGCTCCCAGCCCCCTAACATACCACAACACACCCCTGATTCCAGGGAGCTGCATTTCCACAGGAGCCCCCGCTTCTTAGCAGTCCCTGGGTTCATTTTCAGTGGAAAAATACCCAGAGTGATTCATTATGATCCCCACTCACATGGCTGCCCAGAATTTAAATGGGATAAACAGGGAGGAAAATTCTAGTGAACAAATAGATTGCACTCTAGCTCTCTCACAGCGTAGACTTCAATAAATGCTCGGGTGAGTGAAAGCTAATTAGGAAAAAACGGATGTGTAGGGTCAAGGAAGGGGGTTGGGATGTGAAGCCACATGCATTTTGAAGAAGTCTGGGTTAAGCCAAGTCACCGAAGGGGGTGCTCATAAAATTGGAGAAAATATGAGAGCCAGCCAGGGTCAGCTGGGATATGGAGACTGCTGTTCATGCACTAGCTGTTCTACGCGTGTAGAAGGCAGGGGATGCTCGGTGAGGAGGAGACAGGGGTGCTGATGCAGAAGCTTGGAGGCTTGTGTTCCCACACGAACTCCACAGCTTGTTAACCAGCCCAGCAAAGCCCTTGGACTTTGTTGTGTTTCTTACTTCTTTGTGTAATGGGCCCAAAAGCAAGTGCCACACCTAACTTACAGAGCAGGTGGGAAAACATGCCAACCAGGGCCATTATACTGGCATATCTGAGACTTATTGGCTTATGGTCATGTCATGGGGAAGTCTAAAACCAAGGGGCCAATTCTTTTTTTTTTTTTTTTTTTTGTTTGTTTGTTTCTCCCCTCTTCCCCAAAGCCAGGGTCTCAGGTAGCCTAGGCTGCTCTCACATTTGTTACCTGTGTAGACAAGGGTGACCTTGAACTCCTGATCTTCCTGTCTCCTCATCTTCTGAGTGCTGGGCTTACAGGCAATACTCTGGCATGCCTGTCTTATGTGATAGTGAGATTCAACCCCGAGGCCTTCTGTACACTAGGAGACATTTCGAGGGGACAAGTCTGGAGAGACTGCTCTTGCTGCGTGAGTCTGGCAGAATCTTGGGAAGGCAAGAGAACGTAACAGACTGAGATGGACCACACGTACACAACTCCCTTTCTGTTGGGCATTAACCCATTGGTGAGGAAGGGGCCTTCCGGGTTAAACATCTCCTTAATATTGTTCACTCAAGATTAATTTTGGAACACATACTTTTTTAGGGGTGGGGATGGGCATTCAAACCACACATACAGAGAAATCAGAGTAACAAGAAAGGTCTGGAAATAGTCAGTCTGGGCAAATGTAAAATGTGGGCTCTGTCCAGTCCTTATCAGAAACACTGCCAGTGCCTTGTTTATCCTGGAATGCTCCATTTATATCCTGAGCACCGTACCAAACTTAAGCCTTGAGCACCACAAATAGTAAAGTAGCTCTGGCACAGGGAGGGCAGAGGGAGACAGAGATGAAATGAGCTATTTTTTTTTTTTTTTAGTATGACAAAACTTGTTACTTTGTATGCTAAATTAAAAGCTAATTAAAAAAAAAGAGCCTAGTCACCATTCAACAGAGAGTTATAGAACTATCAAAGTGCTGGGAATGAGACTGAGTGCCCAGCCCTACACAGAACATCTGTACCAACTCCCTCACCCCAGGCTCAAGGAGCATTGTGGAAGAGGAGGCGGAAAGAGTGTAAAAGCTTTAGTACTGTACAACGGTGTCTTCTGGACATGACGTGGCTGTTGCAGTCACTCATAACAGCTGTGATGACTTTCAGAGGATGAAGCCAGCCACAAGTACAGCATAGACAGGGTGAATAGCCTTCAAGGCCCGGCCCTTGCTGAGGAGCTATTAGCACTGGTTAGCAGAGGAGGGAGAATCATCTTTTCTGAGGCTATGGCAGCTGGGAGCTCTCCATGCCCCAGTGCATGGCCCCATGCCCATGCACATGTAGGCAGCACTAACTGGAATAGTGGGTTATGGAAAAAAAGATATAAAGTTGGGAGGCGTCTTGAGGTTGGGAGGAGGATACAAAACCAGCCTGGCCTCAGAGGGCTGGCTGTCTAGCTGGATCTGATGCCACGGCACGCTGCTTATTTGCTGCAAGAGCACAGCCACGGACTAACTATTTAAAACATCACCAGAACTAGTTTACAATCACTTACAGAAAAATGCTTGTTGACAAGAAGGAGCTGACACAGTAAATGTGGAAATTGTCTACTTATTATCAGCATGCAACACTTTGAGAAAGCCGATAGAGGTAAATGGTGTTTCGATCGTAACCTCAGGGGTGTGTTTCCACACTAGCATATCTGCACAGAATAAAAAAGACTTAGGTAGACTGGGGCCTCTAACCCATGACTTGGCAAGTCTTGGTGGGACTATTTTTAATAGAGTAAACTAAGAGTTTCCACCTGTATTGAGGTCTCCCCAAATGTACTTCTGTGCTTTGTGCACATATGTACACACACACACACACACACACACACACACACACACACACACACGGTGAGGAGAGGGAGAAGGAGGAGGAGAGGCAGAGGTAGATAAGTTTGGCCCTCAGAACAGAAGACCTTCAATTCATCCCTAGATTCTGACCCTGGGCCCCTGTCCTTCCCTGTATGCCTCTGGGTTTTTGGGTCCACATTTGTACAATATAGGTAATATTGCACCTTAAGTATTATTGCTGCAAAACTGAAAAGAGATCAAAGGCATTACTCTTAAAGTACAGGGAACAGACAATTTTATATGGAAGGGCAGCCTCTGTGTATCCGGGAGGTGGGTAGCACGACCGCTCAGTCCTCTCGCCTCCCTCCCTCCCTCCTTCCCTCCCTCCCTCTTCCCCTGCCATTCCTTTTATATTGCCGTACTCCAGTGTGTGCTAGAAAGTGCATATAAACACCTCACCATCTTAACAGGCACTGGAAACCTGCTGGGGGAACATGGAGGCATACACCAATAATTTCAGTACAGGACCAGGTAAAAGGTACCCCAGGGGCTTAAATAAGCTGTGGGGCTGTTTTTGGCCACTCCATTTGGTGTGGGCTTTGAGAGATAAAGGTCATCTCTGTGCTGAGTTGGGAAATATGGTAGGGAGGGAAAGAGAGAACAAAGGCATTTGGGGACAGCTTGAAAACTCCTGACACTTCCTAGGAAATAGCAAGGATGGATGGCCTGGAGCTGAAAGCTAGGAACAACTGTGTGAAGGCAACATTGCTTTGCCCTCATCTGCTATGCTGAAGCTTTCTTCCTTTCTTTTATGAGTGGGAGGAGACCCAGGAAGCTTTCAGGAAGGAGAGAGCCACAGGCATAAAATGGAGAGCTTGCTTGACGAGAAGTGTGAAGGATGCACACTTGCCATGGTCATAGCTACAGAGGGGTTCAAACACCCCTCAAAGACAAAATGTTTGGTGTTCTGAATATGTAAGAGGTAAATACTATATTTATCTCTGTGCTTTTAATGCCAGCTGATAGACTGGCATGTTGGTGCATGCTTGCAATCCAGGTTTTGGGAAGTAGAGGCAGGAAGATTGTGAGTCAGAGGCCAACCTAGGCTACACAGGGAGATTCAAAAAAAAAAAAAAAAAAAAAAAATCAACCAAGCAACCAAGCAAAAGAACCCCCCTCCCACAAACTTTAATTAGTGATACTTTGTACCAGTGTGAACAATGAGGGTTATATGGAGAGCACAGGAAGTGGAAATTAGGGATGACAGGGCTACACATCAAATTCTATAGTTGCTTCAGACTTGGTACTCAGTCTGTTTCCACAATTTGGCTTCAGTTGCCAAGCACCACAATCACCACTTAGGTAATTTCTGTAATAGTGATGGGCTCTTCACAGTGTGACTTTCAGTCTGCAGGATACCCTGCAATTAAAAAGGAAGTCTGTGCTCAAAACCCTGCAGAAGGATGAGTTAATTTCTCATCTCAGGCCAATGAACTGGTGGTTTCTATGTATCATGGTTTAGATGATTAAAGCACATGTTACATAAAATTTAAATCACACAGTTGAGAAGCCCTAAGCTGTATTTGGACGCTGAAGATAAGTGAGATCTGCATTCCCTTTGTATTCTTGTGACAGAATAACTGACACACATTTAAGAGAGGAAGATTTATTTCAGCTTCAGGTTTCAGAGAGACTTTAATCCATCATGGCCCCGCAAGGAAGGGCGGGGCAGCTCTGTCCACGGTGGCAGATGCATGAAGCTGTTCGAGTGCTCTTAACCACTAAGGCACCAGTCTGGGGTGAGGGACAGTCTTATTTTTATCTTAGAGATGAGAATATCGAGTCACAAAGAGAGGCTGAGCAGTTGCTGAAGTCACTGGGGAGTGGCCAGGCTGGAGTTTGAATCTAGCAGTCTGACGGCATCCTTAATTGCTGTGCCTCGCCATTATCTGAACGGTTCACACTAAATCCCCACACGAATATTTTTCTATTTGGAATGGATACTGCATTTTCTTTTATTTTGTCCTACAATTCCTCCACTGCTAGTTATCAGTTTGTGAGTTTTTATAATAGTATCCAGAAGGGGACTCAGTAGAAACGGTATAGTTTGTATACAGATACAAATAGTACAGTCTGTATACCTATACAAATGGTAAAGTCTGTATGTATACATACATATACAAATGGTACAGTTGATGTGTATACATATACAAATGATACAGTCTGTATACATGCATTTAAAAAATGACCTCCCTGGAGCTGGGCTTTAGCTATCTGAAGCTTCGGTGATGCTCTCAGGTATCATGAAGTCAATGACACGTAGGGGGCTGTGATCCAGGCAGACTCTGTTTTCTCTTCTAGTTACAGGATCCAAAGCACCATGAGATAAGTCTGGAACACAGAGTAATGGGATGCTCTGCGTAAGATGTAGCCCTGGCTCCTGAATCCTCCTTAGATTTAGTCTCAGCTGCCATTGGTTTTTCTAAGTCAGAGCACACCCCACTGAAACATCCGCTGCAGGAGGCTGGAGAGCATAGGGAACGGGCATGAAAGGGAATATTTGGTCAGGGTGAGAACTTAGGGCTCATGAAAGTCATAGGGGGCAATACCTGGCTCCTGTGGTGTGACACTCAACAGCTGAGGCTGACAGCAGGTGTCAGCCCCTGCACAATAGGCTGTTACCGTAAGGTTCTGAGAGGCCGGGCAAGTTCCTTAAGGTGAGCAGATGGAGTAAGTGAGGATGTACCCACCAGGATTGCTCTGATTGGCAGGAGCAGCCCATTCTAGAATCAGGTCGTGGCTGAGGTGCAGGCTGACATGCTTTCCTGGGTCTCAGAGTGGCCACCAAGCCTTTGAAGCTGGAAAGAGTTTATTTTCAAAATGAACAAAAGGGAACTCCTGCCGGGAGCAATTTATGGAGCCTGTATCTGTGGTGCTGAAGCCACGGAATGAGAACAGTGTACCACGAAAGGATTTAATGAGTTCTTGGAGAATCAAGACAGACAGGGTTATTAAAGGATGTCAGAGAGGCGCAGGGGCGTTTCCCCACATCCTGAGATTGCACGAAGTTCAATAGACCTCTCCATCCTCACTTGCTACTGCATGCTCGTGTTCAGAAACCATGATTCCCAAGTGACCTTAAGGGACTTCCTTTTGGTGCCAGCATGCTGTGGCCCTCCCTATTCTCACATTTGGGCTTTCATTTGGGCACCGTGCCTCCAAATATTGCACCCTTCATTCACAGCCCATAAATCTTAAAGTCTTTTCTTCTGGCCATCCTGCCCAGCTCAGTGTCTCTGTAACTAAGAGTCTGGTTCCATGGATCTAACTGCACCATGAGTCTGAGATTGAGTATTTGGCTTGCACTCAGTGTGGCCAAACCCTCAACACCATACAGAAGAGCAGAGAGGGAACCAGGACTGGTTTACATTGGGCAGTTGAGGGAAGTGAGGCTCAGAGAGTTTAATGACACAACCATAGCTAGTGACTGGGGAGGGCAGCATTTTCTAACTCCTTAATCTGTATTCTTCCATTCTTCCTCTTTCCCAATGGAACATATAAAGTTCCCCTCTTCCAAACTCAAACTCTGGGACAATGTTTCCTAGCAGGGTAGAGGCTGTTGTGTAACAGTCTCTTCGGAGATAAACCTTCTGTCTTGGAGGTGTTATATATTCTAAAGGGAGGTGAGACATTCCATCCTGCAGGGAAGCTTGCTAAAACTCAGGCAATGAGCAACTCAGTAGCTTCAGGGAGTTACTGAAACTGAGTAGATTCACTAAGCCCCTCCCTCAACAAGTATATATACTCAGTAAGGACTAATAAGAGACCCTCTCACATAAGACAAGGCACCCAGGGGAAGCAGGGAGCAGATGAACTGCCCGGAAGTGACAGAGAGCAGCGCCGTGCCTGGAAGAGATCAGCCAGCTAAGCAGCCTGCAAAAGACCCTCTCTAGCCATTTGAGCTGACTGCAGGCTGTGCAGTGTGCTCCAGGTTTTCAGCTTTTGTGAGCTGTCACCCATGCTGGGGCTGGCATTTGGTGAGTCATTTCTGCTCCTATAAGTTACCCCTCACTTATATTCCTCTAAGTGACCCCAATAAAACTGACCAGTCCATCAGGTTGGGCTTCTGTGGTATTCTTACTTTGGCCTGTTGTTGGCTCCGATCTGAGGTGAGTAGATGTCTGTCCCCATCTCCCCAGGAAGAGTGTCACACAACAGGAGTCACGCATTCCATCTATGACTTTCAGGGGCTCCAAGTTCTCACCCTGACCTTGGGGTGAAGTATTTGATCTAAGTCTCAGTTTTCATCATGGATAAAAGGGAAGAATGCCAACTCTTCTATCAGGGTCATGGCTGTAAGACAAGACAGCACACCAACACTTCACCATGGTCAGGGATAGTCTTGATGGCAGAAGAAACAGTGGTAAGCTGCGCAGTGAGGTCACTCAGGCTCCCTGGGTGAGTGTGGGCCCAAGCACGCTAGGCTTGGACTGATGAGGATCTTACTATATAGCTTAGAATTTGTCTTTGTCTTTGGCAATTCCTTTAAGTCTGGTCATTGATACAGAGAGAACGCACAACTTTCCTTGGTGCCAGCCGAAGAAAGGAAGTCATTTTTCAGATTCAAGGCCTGGGCTTCCAGCCAAGCTCCAGGAATAACGGAAATCGCTAGGGATGGCTGGGAAGAGTCACTCACATGCGGTGAGTCTGGCAGCCAGAATTTCAGGCACTTCAAGGCTCCTGAGAAGTGATGTGGGGGGTGGGGGGTGGGGGGTGGGGGGTGGGGGGAGGGGGAGGCTAGAGATGAGACGTGCAGGTGACGGTGGAGCTTTATGGACCATCTGTGGTCTCAGCTCAGCCCTGCAAAAAGGCCATGTGTCCTCTTGAGCCATCCCCTTGCCTGACGGTATCACCTCTCTCCTTGTGCTGGGGTCCCACTGAAATTTCTGCTCTTGAAGCACCACAGCGCCTCTTCTGAAGAGCTGTGGCCTGTCATCAGAACACTGCTTTCCTTCTGTGTGCCGCTCAGGCCTGCTGTCTACTGTCTTCAGAACTGGAGAGCAACTACCTAGTAGATTCCATTTCCACCTTTGGGTCCCCTCTGGAGACAAAACTGCTTTTTTTCCCCCCTCTTAAAAATGTTTCAAAATTGTATTTAATTTATCTATCATGCATTTGCACACATGCGTGCTTGTGTGTGTATCTACGTGTGTGAGCCGTGCATGAAAAAATTTTTTAATTACATTTAATTTAGTGTGCGCACATGCTGTGGCATACATGTGGAGTTCAGAGGGCAACTCGTGAGATGAGTTCTTGCCTTCCACCGGGTGGGTCTAGCTCGGGGTTGAACTCAGACCATCAGGCTTGACAGCAAGCACCTTTACCCTCTGAGCCATCTCATGACCCCTCTTGATTTTTTTTTTTCTATAAGCAGCCATTGGACATCTGCTCTGAATGCAGGAGGGGAGAAACAAATGACTTGGTACTTGAATTAAAGCGTTCCTTTTGCTTTCCGTATACTTGACCCTCAACCTTCATATCCGAGGGCATGTGGATGGAGTAAGCCAAACGGAAGTTGGAAACACTGGGAGGAAAAAAAAATCTATCTGCATTGTACTTGTATAGGCTATCTTCCCTTGTTATTGTTCCCTAAATGATGTTATAGAACCAATATTTATATAGCATTTACATTGCATTGGGCTTTCTAATTAATGTGCAAATGATGCAAAATACAAAGAATGTGCCCAGCTTTCATGGTAACACAATGCCATTGTACGTGAGAGAACTGAGCTTCTGTGGATTTAGACCCCCATGAAGGTACTGCAGCTAATTCCCCATGGAGACCGAGCGACAACCGTATGTATAGAGTTTTGATACTCAAGGCCTTGTGACCCTGAAGACACTGTCCTCAGTAGGGCAATCCAGGTCCTAGAGGCCAAGCAACGTGCTGAAAATATTTACTGAATGATTGGCTTGAAAAAATACTGTTAAATTAGACTCCACTATGGATTGGGTATGGGTTGAGTGTCTCCCCAAGGCTCCATGTATTGAAATTTGATCCCCACAGCGAGTCACTGTAATCCGACTGTGGGCATTAGAGGGGAGAGTTTGCGGAGGTGGCCATTAGGGTTAGAGAAAGTCATTAAGGTGGAGCCCCATGACTGAATACAGGTGGCTTTTTAATGAGCACTCACCCTCCCGCCCTGCCCCTGTCACCCTCCCCTCCTTCCTTGTCTCTTGTCAGTTTGATGCTCTGTACCACCTTAGGCCTATGGCAGTGAGAAAGCCACCCGTAAATCCAACCCCTCGTTCTTGCATTTCATAACTGTCATACAGAATCATCCTCTTTTCGTATAGAGTAGCCCATCTCTAATTTTTTTTTTTTTAATAGCAACGAGAAACAGTCTAGCAGACACTTTTACCTTGGAAGAGCCTGGGGGAAAATTAGGTCTCATAGACCTTGCCAAGGCCCCAGGTCCTAATGTGTGTGCCGAGAGCACTAATGGTCTCAGAGGGTTATTAGGGGAAGAGGAGGAGGAGGAGGGAGGTGGGGGGTGATGAAGTTTGGGTGGGAAAATGTTGAGGGAGGGATCTAGGGATGTATTGGAGGGGGGCAGTGAAGGGGTGGATATATTCAAAATTATATATATATATATGTGTGTGTATATATATATGTGTGTGTGTATATATATATATATATATTTCCATGGGCTTTTTTCTCTCTCCTATTTCTAAGGTCCTTGTTTGTCTGGCTTTTGTTATTAATAATTTCAAGTATTCTTGACTAGTTTTTTTACTTGGATGTGACAGTGTGAATACTGAGCCTGGAATGGCATTCCTGTTGTTCAGTCTGGCTTTTTTTTTTTTCCCCTTCTTCTTCCTTTAGTCAGAAGGGGCAGATATTCACTTAACTTGATTTCCTTTTTAGTTTTTTTTTTTTTCCGAGACAGGGTTTCTCTGTGTAGCCTTGGCTGTCCTGGACTCACTTTGTAGACCAGGCTGGCCTGGAATACACAGGCATCCACCTGCCTCTGCCTCCCGAGTGCTGGGATTAAAGGCATGCGCCACCACCGCCTGGCTCTTGATTTCCTTTTTAATGTTGCCAAAAGAAGCCCAGTAGATTGCGGCAACGGTCATGAAAAGCACCTGGCTCTGATGTCAAGGGGACAGAGTGGATACCAAGAACAGGAATTTGTAGGGCCACTGGGAGCTTCGCCCACGCTGGGTCCGCTCCTTATTCCTCCTCACCCCCACATGCTGGAGGGTTGCAGCCCAGCCATTCTATTTGCAGTTGGCACAATGGTTTCTGATTGCTTTCCTTCCGCTTACTCAAGTGTCCCTTTCCTCATAACCCCGGCTTGCCTGGCCTGATTGGCCTGATGTCTATAATACGTCAGTAGCGTTCTCTGAGACGGAACTGCCACTGGAGCATTCGGAGCCCCCTGTTTTAGACAGACAGTTCATAGACGTTCTAGATTTACAGCCTGCGACCCTTGGAAAGTCTTCATAAATTGTATCAAGAACAGTTAGGAAAACCACCAAAATCAACTGTTTCAAAATTCTGAGAAAAACCCTGGGCTCACAATAATTTGAGACTCATTTATTCAGGAAACAGTTAAAGGTCAGTGGAACCAGCATGTTTTCCTTGCAGTTTAGCCTGATCTTTTCCTCCTAGTTTAAGCAGTAAGTTTGGAAAACAGCAGGCTCATATCTATGCTACAGAGTTCACAGAAGAGGGCTGGCTGGGTTTAGTTCTCTTGAAAGCTCTTTCCCCAGAGTGGCTCCACTGTTTGACCCAACTGATCCTTTCTTGGGAAGATCCATTCTCCAAACTGGTCATTTATTTTAACCACTCAGCACTCCAGCCTTTGGGTTACCATCAAGCTACTAGTCTATGTGCGTGGCAGTCCTGGAAGAGGAGGAGGAGAAAGTGCTAGAAGCAATATTTGAAGGTATAATAACAAAACTCCCCCAATTTTGAGGGAAGAATATACACACAAGATGCTCAGAAAATTCCAAGTACGATACACTAAAATATATTTGCCCTAGTTAAAATACGGGGAAACGGTCAAAAAGACAAAGAGAGTGAAAACATCTGGAAAGTGACACGAGAGGTAACTCATCCCCTTCCAGTGCCTGTGCAGTGGGTTATCAGCATCTTGTCAGAACTCAGAAGGCAGAGAGGTGATGCACCCACAGTCCTGAGAGCAAGAGACTGTCAACCAAGACGTCTCGACCTCCCCAAACCACCCTTTAGAAGTGGAAGTAAAATTAAGAATGCCTCCAAAACAAAACAATGGGATAATATCTTGCTAGCAGATGAATTTTTGCAAGATATACTGGAAGGGGTCTTTCAGGCTTAAAGATCAGCATGCACTAATCCACAAAACAGCTAGTTGGCACCAGTGAAGGTAACTACGTTAATATGTAAAAAGACAATAAAAGATATATCATGTCTCAAACCATCTCTCATCTAATTTAAAGGAAACATAAACCAGTAATTATAGGACTCTGCTTGATTTTTCTTCTCATTTTGGTTTTATCAAGACAGAGTTTCCCTGTGTAACCTGGGATGTCCTGGACTCGCTTTGTAGACCAGGCTGGCCTTGAACTCACAGAGATTAGCATGCCTCTGCTTCCCGAAGGCTGGGATTACAGGTGTGCGCCACTGCTCCCAACTCTGTTTGATGGTTTTAATGTTCAACAAAAATAAATCATACTACCCCCTTCAGCATTTAATTTGAACGGGGTCTTTACAGATAGCCCTTCCACCACTTTCTGTCCAGCTCCCTGTGCTCAGATGTCATGGTTTCACACACACACACACACACACACACACACACACACACACACACACACACAACATTCAAGAATTCTAGCTGAAACTAGAAGACAATGTCTTTTTCAGTATGCAAACTTAAAAATACGTCTTTTCATTAAATTCTAACATTCATTGCAAAAACTTTGAAAATATAGAGAAGAAAGATTAAACTCCAAGTGTGTATGACCCATTTGTAATTCTTTTTTTCTTAATTTGTTTATCAAGCTTTACAACACAATCCTGAGCAGTTTTAATCTGTCATTAACCCTCTAAACTGAACAGGATTTCCCTGCTAAACTGCTCGCTCCTCCTTATGTATCTTGGACCTCTGCCCATGGCTCAAACCCTACTGCTTCCTCCTCTAACTGCTCCTCCCCTGGAGGGCAGGAAGATTAGCCCTATTCTGGGTGGGGGTGGCTCATGTCTTTAGTACCAGTAGTCGGGAGGCAGAGGCCAGCCCAGTCTTCAGAACAAGTTCTAAGACAGCCACACAGTGAGACTCTGTCTCAAACAAAAAGAAAAAAGAGAGAAAAAGACTGCGACAAGTTGTACTCTTTTTCTTTACATTTTTATGTATTCTTTCTCTCACTCTATGTATGTGTGCACATGCGCACATGCGCACATGCACATGTATGGAGGTCAGAGAACAACTTCTGGAATTCAGTTTTCTTTTACCATGTGGAAGTCCAAAGACTTAATTCAGGTCATCAGACTTGGTACCAAGCACATTTTATCCTCTGAGCCATCTCACTGGCCTCTAGAATATGTAGAATATTTTCCAGGATAGATCATACCCATGAGACAAGTTTTATTTAAAAAAAAATCCAGACAATAACAAATTTTGGTAAGAATATGGGGGAAACTGGAACTCTCATACATTGCTTGTAGGAATGTAAAATAGTGCAGTCTTTCTGGAAAATAGTTTGAATGTCCTCAAAGAGCTAAACAGAGTTACCAAATGACGCAGAAATGCCACTTGCAGGTATATACTCAGACGAGTGAAAGTTAGATGTCCACGGAAGCCTCTTTACAAGATTATCACAGCAGCATCACTCATTGCTTTCCTCAGAGCAGGGGTAACCCACATGTCCAGTAGCCAATGAGTGGGTGGGTAAACAGTGATGGGCAGCTATGCGCTGGAACTCAACCTGGCAGAAATAGGAAGTCCTGATATATATATAGGTATATATGTGTACACACACACACACACACACACATATGTTAAAGTCTTCCCACTTAGCTGGGCATGGTGGCGCACGTCTTTAATCCCAGCACTCAATGGCGGAGGCAAGCAAAGGAGAGGCAAATTGGGATTAGTGGAGAGATGAGAGGTGCCCGTGACCTGAACAAGTGTGATGGATGATCCTTACTATCAGCTTCTTGGGGCTTAGAATCATCTAGGAAGAAAACCGTGTGGGCATGTCTGTGGGATGTTCCTAGAGAGGCAGGAAGACCCGCCCTGAGAATGGTTGGCACCGTCACGTGGGCTGGGGATTCAGATTGGATAAACAGGAGGAAGCGGACTGACCAACCGCATTTATCTCTCTCTGCTTCCTCACTGCGGATGTCACGTGACCAGCCCACTTACGCTCCTGCCACCGTGCCTCCTCCACCTTTGAACTGTGAGCCAGTTTGCTCTTGACAGGTATTTTATCACAGCAGAGAGAAAAGGCAATACACCAGCGCTATGGCGGCGGCGCAGGGCAGAGGTGGATGGGAGCAGGGATATAGTGGTTGTGGGATATATTCTAGGCTTGATGGGAGATTGAGCGGGCTGTAGATAAGAGAGAGGAAGATGCCAGGCTCAGTGCTAGCGACGCACCCAAGGAACGGAGTCGTCCTTCTTAAACTGGGAAGTCTTGGGGCAGAGCAGATTCAAGGACGAGATTAAGCATTCTACTTTCCACCTGGTAGATGTGAGGTGCTTCATGACAGAAGGCAGCCTGGGTGAAGAGTTCTCAGACGCTGGTTGCTGAAGAGGCGATGCTAAACTCTGCCTGGGCACACACTAGGGGACTCTGCCCTTTGTGGAGTTTATTCCGTCTGTTTATTCCTGTGGCCTGTCTTTTCTAGATTCTTACTTGCGCAGTTTAACAAATGTGGGCTGGGAGGTTGGGAGAGGCGAGTACTTGAGACTGGACTCAATACCTCCCCGGAAGCTGGCCGTCCTCTTGGAGACTTTGTCCGGCTTGGAGATGATATCTGAGGTTAGTAAGGGTGAAGGGATCCCGGTTGTGATACTCGATCCCAATATAGAATGCTGAAATCATTAGACTATGTTCAGCTCAGCATTCCAGGCCACAGTGAGGAATACATTGCCACCTGCAACTTCCTGTAACATACAAGACACTGGCACCGTGTTTTCCAGAAATCCCAGCTGAATACTGGAAAATGTGTCACAAACATCCCAGAGATGTAAGGAAAGACAAAGAAATATGAAGTGGAGACCAACAGGGCAAGTGAGCGAGCCAGCAAGCATGAGTGTGAGGTTGGGCTGGAGAGATGGCTCAGGGATTAAGAGCACTGTCTGCTCTTCCAGAGGTCCTGAGTTCAATTCCCAGCAACCACATGGTGGCTCACAACCTCTATAAAGAGATCTGGCGCCCTCTTCTGGCGGGGAAGCACTTGTGCAGGTGGAACATTGTATAATAAAAACTTAAAAAAAAAAAAAAAAAGAGTGTGAGGTCATAGTAAAGAGACCCTGGGCTAGCTAGTTCAGTAACCAAATACCTGGAGAATATTTTCCTGGGCTGGGGCTACAGTGAAAGGTCACCATCAGTAAGAGACCTCTTTAGCCTTTTTCTGAATATCACACCTAGCGGGTGAGGCGGTATAAAGCTTTATGTGGTCACAACGTTACACCTACATCATGCTGAAAGAAGATCACGATGAGGTTGAGGGGGGTGGGGGGAGGGTTGCAATATGGAATGGAAGGACCATGGAAACTTGTTCACGGTCCTGTGGAATTTTTAATGGAAGACTTTGGCATGTGAATGGATCTTATTTGTGTCTACAGACTCTCCCTAGTGTTTGGTTGGTATAGGCAGTTAGTGATTGGTAACTATTAGTGGCCCTTTAATGCAGACTGATTTTTGAGAAAAAATGTAGAGGTGAATAAAATGACCTAGCTAGGAGGAGGAAAAGTACATAAGGAGCCAGCTCCTGTGGGGGCTGGGAGGTTTCCAGGAGGGATTCAGAGGAAGGCAGAGAGGAGGGACCCTGAAAAGAATGGGAGAACAGGGGATGTCAAAGAACAGCATAGAGGTGGATGGAAGAGCCCATAGGGCTGTCGTGACAGGCATTCTGCAGGCTATAGAGAGAAACACAGAGGACGGTTCTCCAGGTCTAGAATCCTCTGCCTGCTAAGCCCTTGCCTGGCACGTCCGTGATTACAGGAAAGATTCTGCCTTGAGCTGGCAACTTTGCCAACATGGTCGCTCAGCAAAGACACACTCACTGCTGAAGGAGGGTTCTTGGACCAGCTACATTGACATCGTTTGGTGTGCTGGTTATCTGTGGCTCTACTGAAAACCATCTCCAAATACCACAGCTGGCTATTACCATAATTTAAGGCTTCTGCAGGCTTAGGCTTAAGGTTTAGGCTCTACCATGAAATGCCAGTGGCAATATTAGCAGGGGCTTCAGTCATCTGGGCCTGTGGCCCTGCTGTGGTCACTCCTTCCCAAGGCTGGCTACTTGGTGCCAGTTGCTGGTAGGAAGGTCCAATTTCTTCCTTAGTGCCTCGCCACGAGGGTGTTTGAGCCTCACAGCATGGCAGCTGTCTCCTCTCCTTCAAAAGGGGTGTTCCCAGAGAACAAGTCTCAGTTTCTTTTATAACCTAATCTTCGACAGTCATTAGTCAATTTTGGACAGAGAGTGGCTGTACCGGTCAACTCTATTCAGTGAGGAGGAAAGGCTATGCCAATCCTGCAAGGCTGTGAATCCCAGGAAGCAAGAAAAAGCATTACCAGGCCCAACAGTGAGTCTGGAAAACGTGTTTCACATGCAGTGTCTCAGGCCTAACCGATGTAGGCGGTAGGAGGGTCCCTGAGGCAGATGCTTTACCAGGGTAGCAGCATAAAGCCCACAGGTGCTTCCAATGGAGTCCGTGGTTTGAGGATCAGTGTAGTGATGCATGAAACAGTCCCCACCTTCCTTGCTCCTGGCCTGTTCTAAATGACCGAGCATCATGTGGGGAGAAAGTGATAAAATTTTCCCTGGCTGAGCTCTTCTGGTTCCCTCTTTTTCATTTCTCTCCCAGCCAGGAACCCGGCTGTGGCCCGGTGTCTTTCATGTTACTGCCAGGACAGAGTCAGCTGCTAATGGACGAGACAATGTCCAACATGGGCCTGACACAGGGTAGTTGCTCAGACAATGATCTTTCATTTCCTTTTCCTTTCCTCTGTGTCTCAAAATCGAAAGACACAGTCACTTTGCCTAAACAAATCAAAAAGTTCCTACAAGGCTCGTTCATGGCCCCTGTTCCCAGAGGCATCTTAGATCCGTCACCTGCCTTGATGTTGCCCCTCCCTAATTCTCTGGATACTGACAGTCTGTGTAGAATAATCCAGACTCTTGATTTCACCGATGCATTTTGCCTATGATTTTTCCTCCCTTAGGACGATCTTTGCAGCTTTCAACACAATGTGAAATTGCCTTGTTAATCAGAGTGATGATCTCTGATGATGATTTCTTGTCTCTTCTCATCTTCTTACACCGTTGCTATCCCATCTCCACCGATACATTTGTATCACCACTCTGTCGCGGAGAGAAAACAAACTCCAGGGCCAAATGCCTTCACACTGGTTTGGGTTTTGGCTATGACAGCTGTATATGGCTCCAAAGTGTACTCTGACCTAGTAGGACAGAGCACTGGCCTATGTTCTGGTCTCTGCAGAACATGTCTCGGGGCAGGCACCTCATGGGCTAAAATACAGTGATATTTCAGGGCATAAGACTTGGATCATTGTTTTTTTTCCCCCCTAGCTATCCAGTTGCACAATCCTTTTTAACTGACTCAAAGTCCAGTTTTTTTTCCTCATTAGTAAACTGGTGCGGATTGCTGCCTACAATGGAAGGGTCGTATCTTCTATGTACGGAACGGCTATGATAGAGCTGAGTGTGCTGCCCCACACTTCTAATCTCAGCACTTGGGGAGGCTGAGCAGGGGTTCCTCAGAAGGTGAAGGCCAGCCTGGGCTAACAGTGAGACTCTGCCCAAAACTCAACCCCCGCTCAACAAACGCCCAGGGAAGAGTATGGTAAAAATTCAACTGGAAAAATGATCCTGGAGACAATAGTAATGAAGAAGGGGACAACATGTTAGAACCAGAATCAGCCCCTGGATAGAAAAGGCTTGAGGTGGTCCCTAACTACAATGTACAGCTTTGGAACGGCTATCAGAGAAAACATGTTGACCTATACAGACTGCCTTTGAAGATGTGAAAACAGGGAGGAGGCGAAGGGCAGGTTAGATCAAAAGGATGTCAATCAGTGGGTAGGACCCCACACCCCTCAACTTTACCTCTTTATTTTACCATGGACCAGAGACATGTTGCTGGCTTGTGTCTTCCCAGAAGAGGGATTGAGGCAGGAGGAGCAGGGAGCGGGGGGGGGGGGGGGGGGGGAACAGGACTCTAAGGAGAGTCCTTTGAATTTGGAGAGCTTTATCCTAGCAACTTTCTCTAAGTCCTTTCCTTTCTTTCCTCCCTTTTACCCCCGTAGATCATGTTCATCATCAAAAGTAGGTGTTAGCTCTCATTACCTATCTCCAGAGGTAATTTCCCTGTACAGATGTCTTGGTTGGATATATAAACATGCTTAACCATCTCACTTTGTCAGAGCTGGCGAAGGTTAGTCAGCTTAGGTGGGTGGATGGGGCTGCAAGGGTGAGCTGCTTGCTGGGATCTGTTTGGAAGCAGCTGTCCTCATGGCTGTCTTCTAGGAAGGGGCTGTACCTGCCCCTCATTTGCTAAGTGATGCTGGAGTCCCTCTGGTCTGCTCGGGGAGACAGACAGTCATCCGCCTGCCTCAGTTCAGAAAAGGAGACAGCTGCTGTGATGGGAAGATCAGTGAAGTGGCGTCGGGAGACTGTGTTTGTCCCCGTCCTGTCACTAACGATGCTGATGGCCTTGACCAAGCCACAGAGCCTTTTTGTATGTTGTGTCTTCGCCTGTCAGATGGAAACTGTGAGTGATTCCTAAGGTACCACCCACCTTTGTGGTGTGGGACTATAAAAGGAGCCTCTGCATCGTTTTTTTTATGCCCCGTGGCTTTGTGGATTTGTTTGGTGGTAGGGACCTCCCACTTGTCTCCTTGAAAGAAAGGATTTAGAAAAGAGACGCAGTTTTTTTTTTCCTTTCAGAAGTTTATTTACCGAAGCCAAGCATACCTTCCATAAAGGGGCTTTCTGTTCACCAGGAGACACTGCTACTGAGATGCAGCTGTAGTTTTCCTTGCTTCCCCTAGGTCTAACTACTTGCCAAGCTGGGGTCGTATTCTTCCCAGCTACCCGTCAGTATCTCTCCCTTTCCTCACCACAGGCTGGAATTCCTTTGTATCCCTACATTCTTCCAGAGAGATGAGGCTCAGTATTGATTGCAGAAAAGGAAGCAGACCAACGCTGTACTAGGAACACCTAGCAGCCTACACGTAACTCTTTATATTCTAAAGCTTTTGTAAACAAAGCACTCAGAAGGTAACCCCCAGGGCTCATCTAAGCACAGGGTTGTTTTTTTTTTTTTTCTAACCATCTCTTCAGCTGGGTGTCTTTGTACAACGTGATCATTACCAGCACTAGTTTTTGTTGGTATGGTTTATGTTTATGAGGATCTTAATCTAATTTATCAAACAGCTATAGCTCCCACTGTGTGCAAAACCCAATGGCAGCTCCCACTGTGTGCAAAACCCAATGGCAGATACGTCAGGCAATGAGAAGGGTGGTGTGCTCTCACCCTGAAGGGCACAGCCTTTTCACGTATTTATTGTATCATTTGTGTATCTCTTAAAATTGTTGATTATTCTTGCATAATTTCACACATGTGTATAATGAATTTGGTCATTTTCCCTCTCCATTACCCTCCTTTATCACCTTCCACTCCTCTTGCTTGAGACCCACTGTCTGAGTCGCTGTTTTATTACTGTGCCATGACCATGGCAACTCTTATAAAGGAAAGTGTTTAACTGGGGCTGGCTTACAGTTCAGAGGTTTAGTCCATTATCATCATGGAAAGAAGCACGGTGACACGCAGGCAGACACGGTGCTGGAGAAGGAGGAGCTGAGAGTTCTACATCTGGATCCTCCAGCAGCAGAAGGAGACTGTGAGTCACATTTGACCTGGCTTGAGCCTAGGAGATCTCAAAGCCTGCCCCTACAGTGACATGCTTCCTCCAGCAAGATCATACGTACTTCAACAAGGCCACACTTGCTAATAGTGCCACTCCCTATGGGCCAAACATTCAAACACAATCTATAGGGGCCATGCCTATTGAAAACACCACAGGCACCAATGTTATAAAGGTTGCCTACATGGACATGGTGTAGAGTTGTTTTCTGGATAGCTTAACCATAGCTATCTCACTGAAGAAAATGATTCCCCTTTCCCCAACAGCCATCAATGCCAATAACTCCGCAGAGAGGTGGGACCTTATGAGCCCTTCCCTAGGGGACATAATTGTGTATAAAGTAGGTTTTATGTAATTATTGTCCAGGAGTCTTGAGCACACTTCCATCATGAGCAGAGTGAGGGTAAATTTTTAGATACCGTATTTTTCGGACCATAAGACGCACTCCCTCCCCCAAAAGTGTGTGTAGGGGAATTAGGGTGCACTGTATGGTCCAATTGCTGTTTTACTGTTTTTCTTGTTTCAGTGCTCTAAAAACTGGGTGTGTCTTATGGTCAGGTGCATCTTATAGTCTGAAAAATATGGTTAAAAAAATAAGTGCTAGCCATTGTTCTCAGCATGTTCTCAAAGTTTCCTCCTTTAGTCTTCATAACTATTTTATTTCAGAGCTGTATAAACTGAGGCCCAGAAACCTCAAGAACATGACAAGGGAAAAAATGGCACAACAGAGATACAAGCTAAGTCTAATCGCCTTCCAAATCCATCCTGTGAACTGTTTCGTGTAAAGTTGACAACTCGTAAGTATACTTGAGCAAGTCAGTGAAGAAAGTGTGCTTGAAGGAATAAACAAATGGCGGCTGTAGATACAGATCAGTGATCAAGAGCGTTTATTGCTCTTGCTTAAGGCTGAATTCAGTTTGCAGCACCCAGGTCAGGTGGCTCACAGCCACCTGGAACTCTGTCTCCTGGGAGATCCTACACCTCTGCCCTCCACATACTCACACCCACACCCATACATAGAATTTAAAACAATAAAAATAAATCCTAAAAAAAAAAAAAAAAAAAAAAAAAGAACAAGGGACCCAGAGGCCCTTTTGCCACCATGAGTGGCTGTCTGAAGCAAGAGCCACTACAGGGTGAAAGCATGCGGAGGAGAGATGGGAGAAAAAGAGAAGCAGGCTGGTTTTGAGCACTATGAAGAGAGGTGGAACTGGAGATGCGAAGGCGAGGAGGAATAGCTTGATGTGAGTAGCCTGCCATGCCACCCAAGGCCATGGTGAAGACCTGGCCAGTGCTGCCACTAAGGGCCGTGTCTAGTTCTGTGGCTGTTTGGCAGCAATGGTTTATGTAGATGCCTGTGGCTCACGTTACCACCAAAAGGTAATGGGGACGTCCCTGGTCTGGTCTGCCGTCTGGGACCACGATGATGTCTAAGGGCTGTGTAGAGCTTGCCCCTCCCCTCACTGGCTATGGGAATTGGAGCAGATGGTCCTGCACCTTATCTGGGCAGCACTGTTGAGCTGACTCTGTTGGAGTGAGTGTGGGAGAACTGGCCTCACCACTTGTCTGTCCTGAGGTGGTGTGTCCACGGGAGAGATTCCTCCCCCAACCCCAGCAAGTGAGAAGGCTGGCCTGGGAGTCAGGAGAGCAGGAGAGCTGTTCCTGCCCTTCATTGGCTGCAGCACTTAGAGAACTGGCCATGCACCTTACCTGGGCAGCATGGTAGAGCTGTCCATTGTGGCCGGGGACACTGGTGAGCCAGCCCTGAGGACATGAGAGGAGGAGAGCTGGCCCTACCTCTTGCCAGTTGCAGCATTGGGTGAGCTAGAAAGGGCAGTCCTGGAGAGCTTGTCCTGGTGGTGTGGGTGCAGGAGAGCTGTTGGGCTGACCAACTCAGCTATCACTCAGGCTCAGATCCAGGGCTTTGAGTTGGCCCACTCCAACACCTACCCCATGTATGAACTGTTGGAGTGGGGAGTGTGAAGTGGCTGGTCCTGAAGATCCAAAGCTACAGGATCACTATGACACAGGGCAACAACAAGATAGGCAGGAGGAGTCCCAGTGAGGATCCTGTATTGATTGTGTGGCAAAAGTCCGAGGCTTTGAACCAGACCAATGATTCATTTGCAATGAACATTTATTTGCAAGGAAAAGAAAAGTTGACAAAGGGTCTTCTGTATGATACACTGTGATACACTACAAGTTCCATGATGAGATAGTTTTTCTGTTTTTTAAATATTTATTTTTTTAAGATTTATTTATTATGTATAGTGTTCTGCCTGCATGTACACCTGCACACCAGAAGAGGGCACCAGAACTCATTATAGATGCTTGTGAGCCACCATGTGGTTGCTGGAAATTGAACTCTGGACCTTTGGAGGAGCAGCCAGTGCTCTTAACCTCTGAGCCATCTGGCCAGCTCTCTCCTGCCCCCTCCCCCCTTTTATTTTTGAGGGGGAGGTTGCAAGCGTGGAGGGCAGATATAGAGAAATGTAGATATTGGGTTGTATGATGTGAAATTCACAAAGGATCAATAAAAAATTAAAAAACAAAGCAGAACAAAATAGAAAAGAATGAGAAAATGGAATAACTTTGGAGGGGATCCTAGGGAACCTTGGGAATTGTAGCCTACTCTCTCACCCATTGCACAGGACCTAGAGCCAGGTCCTTTTAGTTTTAGTCTTATTATACTTCATGAAGGACATTCCGGATCACCACTGGTATTACACCTTCATCTACAGATATAGCCTTTTGTGTGAGTGGAACCTCAGCTCTGAGTCAACTGGATCATTTCATTTCCTTTTACCTTCACGTCCACCTCCACCCCCCACCCCCCGCCTGCGTCCAGCTTAGCTATTACACAGTCCATTTCCTGGCCTGAGATACCCTGAGATGCATCCTCAGGATTACTTACTTATCTCCCTTCCAGATGGCCCAGTATGGGGACTAGCCAGAGGAGCAGGGAGGCAGTTCAATTTATTTATTGCTGGTGAGCCTGCTCTTGGCATCCTCATCCATCTGCAGAGGTGTGCCAAGCTGAGCTGATCCAGAGAAACCCTCAGAGGAGACCCAGGCCTGGGAGGCACCCGTAGTGATCTGCTTCTACTGAGTCCTCCAAACGCATGGCCATAAGAGGAGCTCTGCTCGATGCTCTTTGGTGTCAGTCCCCAGAGATGCTACAAATGGAGGGATGCTTGCGAGATGTCTCGGGCCAGGCAGCTGCAGCAGCGTGTCTAACTTTTCTTCCATCACTCTCGCAGGATGCTCCTTCTGTGCTCACGTTGGGAGCTCAGCTCACCTCAGGACCTTTTCAGCAGCCCTGCAATTCTCAGTCCTGTCCCAAGAAAGACTAAGCTACAGTAGAAATGTGAGGCCATCACATGGCATTCCTGACCTAACCAAGCTGACCCTCCATAACTGCTGAGGGAGAGGAGGGGAAAAGGGAGACGGATTTATTGAGAGCCTCCTATTATGTTCCAGGACTGTACTGTCAATGGCCGCTACGCACGGTTTATCCTTTTCATTCTGAGTTGGGTCTGATGAGTTCTGCCTTACCAGCGAGGGAACTGACACTTATTCTCATGGCTACTAATGAAACTCAGATTGGAAGCTGTGCTACTACACTCCTGGCGTTCTTTTCATTTCAGTGTGACGTGGAAGTGTTCCCTCTTTTACCCTGCATCCTGGACATAGGCACATGTCCTCACATCATGAGGAACATGGAGCAGAGGAGGAAGGCCTACGGCCCTCAGGTCTGTGGCAGGGTTGGCCGAGATGCCTCCTTTCCATGATGTAACCATTTCCTGTTTTTTTTTTTTTTTTTAAATTTCGAGACAGGGTTTCTTTGTGTTAGCCTTGGCTGTCCTGGACTCACTTTGTAGAGGAGGCTGGCCTCGAACTCACAGCAATCTGCGTGCCTCTGCCCCCCCCCCCCCCCCCCGAGTGCTGGGATTAAAGGTGTGTGCCACCACATCCAGCTCCATTTCCTGTTCTTGTCCATGCTCCTTTCTTTCCTAACTTCAGGCTCTTAGGAGGCCCTTTCCGAGGCCACTCAAGGCTGGTGGCGGGGTGAGGCTGTTGTGTCTTTCTTCATAGAGGAACAACTGCAGAAGACCCTCACGTGCTACAGGACCAAAACCAACTTGTTTTATTCAATCCCCCTTTTTCTATATGCTAAAAAGCTTTCAGGGAGAGAGAAATGCTCTTCCAGAAAATTACACTCTGACTCTCCTTTTCTGCTGCTCCGGGGACGTCATTTAAGATGGAAATTAGAGCCCATTATCGCACATTTAATTACCCACCAAATGAGTGGCATGTTTAATGAAAGTGGCAAATCCTTCAACATGTGTGAGATTTCTAGTTCATGCATATCCAGACATGTTACAAAATAATTCATTAATTAGAGATGTGAGTTGCTGGGGCTCTGTCAAGGGAGAGACAGGGACCAGGATCTGTGAGTGCATTAGTGGGCACTCCTGCCCTGCAGTTGGCAACAATGATATCAGTGTGCGTTAAGGTGAACATCTTCTTCCCACTAAAGAAAGGGCATAGGTTCCAGTCTTGGGATCACAAAGATGCTGGATGGCTGGCGCTCTGTTGTATGGGGATATAAGAGGTTGAGGTTAGCCCTTGCCCAGCTCTTTGTCCATCCCCCCCCCCCCCCCCCGTATGTCGCTGTCTCACTATGACGTCCCAGACACTATACAGAAGCAGATGTCTAGTGCAGATGTGTTGGGGGTAGGCTTCAGAAATTCCAGAGAGAAGAGGACAGTTTTAGGGGCAGTTATGAGGGTGGGGGTGGGGCAGATGTTGTCAACCCTTTCCTCTGTTCCACGCTCAAGCTACATAACCATTTAGCACAAAATCCAGGCTTCTGTTACATCTTAGGGGTATTTGCTCATTCATGCAACCAGACAACATTTATAGAACAGCTGCTATTTGTGGAAAATCTGTTTGTTAATCCAGCCATGCAACCATTCAACCTTCTTATTAAATACCTATTAGTCATTCATTTTCTTGTTCACTCATTTGCTTTAAGCAATGAACTAACCAGACATTGTATATTGACTACAGATTCACTTACTCACACAGCTAGTTAGCATTTTATGGAGTGCCCATTCATCTATCAGTCTGTACACTGACCCACCCACCCACCAATCTACCCACTCACCCACTCACCCACTCATTCAAATATGTGCTGAATACTAAATGCATATGCATATCAACTACCATGCATAGGGCAGATACTATATAGCAGGCATTGTGTAGACATTAGGGGAAAAAAATCAGGACTCTAGACCTGCCTTCAAAAAAAACCTTGAGGCAAATACAAATTTTAGAAGGCAACACTGATTCTGATATATATATATATATATATATATATATATATATATATATATATATATATATATATCTCCAGTGCTAGGCTCTGTGCTTTACTGAAACACTCTTTTCCTGTGGTAGGTAGCCTGAAGAAATTGGCATAGAAATTTTCCAGTGTCGCATAGACGTCAATGATAAAGTCTCAAGCTTTGAACCAAATCAGAGAGATTGGAGAGTATATAATCCCAACCAGAATGCTGCCTCCTTGCAGGGATATGTACCCAATTCACAGAATGATGGTGGGAGAAAGGGAAGATGAATTGGTTCTTCTTGGGGGAGATGGAGGACTTGTCTTTTGAACTGGATATCAAAGGAGGTACAGGAGACAGTGAAGCAGGGAAAAGAGATGTGTCTTAAGTGAGTGTACATTAGGAACTGAGCACTGTAAGGCTTCCAGGACTGGCTCTTGTGCTTAAGGAGCTTCCAGTGTAATAGGTGGGATACAATACCTGGCTCCACAGGACTTCATCACAGGGAAAGTGGTAATGGATGGCTGATGTGAGAAGGTCTGAGGGGGAGCATCCATATGCTATAAATGCAGTCTGTAGAGTGTAGCCGAGAGTGAGGAAGGCTCTTCCCAGTTGGAAGCAATTAGTGACACACTCACAGAGGTGACAGAACTTATAACAGACCTTGGAGAAAGGCTGAGTAGTCTCTCTCAGGAGAAATGGGCCTATGGAGGTATTACAACAGCCGGAATGGCAGAGGAAGAAGCCATGGTATAGTTTCAGGCCTGTGAGCACGAGTGCCAGAAGAGTCTGGGAGGATGCTTGGGTTATGGAGGGACCTCTGCATTTCCCTGATATAAGATTGGGCTTTGCCGTGAAGGCAGCGGCGCATCACTGGTTAGGAGAGTGATGGTTACTCTGTGTCTTTGCTTGGAAGGGCCAGGAGGATGACAACAGAGATCCTCACCTGGCGCCCTTGCTTGCTAGCTCCTGGAGGTTAGCCAGTGGGAACAGTGGGAGTAGCCTGGAACCTGAGAGGAAGGGTGAGGGCAGGAGTCATCTTCCTTCTACTCTTTACTGTATCCTTCTGGACTATATTTTTAGCATTTATTCCAGAAGATTCTATTGTTCACATATATGTTACAAATATAACTTATCAGTATTGCCTAGGGCACAAATAACCAACGCAGTGAATCATAGTGTATTTTAAAGCTGCAACCACTATGCTGGGCAGAATCTAAACTGCTCTAAGCCTATGGCCTCAAAACCAATAACTTGCCAATCTGACAACTCTTGGGATGGCTTCTTTCCCAGATGTCAACTGTCCAGCTACCAGCTCTTCCAACCCTTCTTGGAAGCTCTGCCTTTCACTTCACGTCCTTCTGTCCAGCTAATTGGCCAAACAGTGCTTTATTGACAACTTCTATATCTACTCAAGGCATTCTTCCACAGATATATCTGGGAATCATTGGCATATAGTATTTACAAATCACTTTCTCATTCAGCCCTGTAATTGAGAACAATATTCTTATCCGTGGAACACCAAAGCTCGAAAGGGTTGTGATGTGACCCACGCCTCTAATTTTGAAGCAGAATAGATGAGATAAAAATCCACATTTCTGATTTGATGTTGCATCCCTGGGGGAACCAGGTGTCAGGGACACTAATTAGAGTACCTTTATAATGATTGAGCCATTGTGCAATTTTCTTGAGTTTGCTTTTTCTAATCTTTGCATTGCCAAAATTGTGCATATTTTAATTAGCATTTGCCCCACATAGCTCTCCACGGTTCCCCAGATAATCATAAAGCCAGGCTTTATCTGCTTCCGGTATCCATGTCTTGTCCTTTTAATGTTTCTGAGCATTTTAGAAAAGGTGATGTGGACAGCGTATAATGTCTGTTTTCTGAAATATTTGACCTCCTTATTCAATAATCTTATGTCCTCGATCAAACCACACATACACTTTGTGATTGGCTCAGATAGCTCGGCTGTGATGTTCTGGGACATTAACCTCTGGCTTTTCCTGTTCCAGGTTATCATTCACTATTTCCAGATTCCTTCTTTTTTCCCATCCCCCATCCTCCTGTTTCTTCAGCCACAGCCTGTCATCATCTCTGTATCTTCACTGCATTCTTTACCAGATAGGAAGTTCTCTGTAGCTGGGACAATCGTCAGCCATCGTGTACTGCCTACGTCTTTCTCTTGTCAGCATCTTGAAGGGATTCTTGGACCCATTCCTTTCTCCCAACTTGTTCCACGGACCAGTGACTTCATTATTCCTATTCTCAAATGTAGTTAAGGACAGAGCCATGTAAGTCGGGCCTGTCGCAAACATGGTTCTAAACTCAGTAAACGATTCGGATGGGCTCTCCAAACTTTCTCCTCCAAGACCCAAGATACATACTCTGCTGCCACCAGGCTCTCAGAAGGAAACACTCATTTTCATGAAATATAATCCCTTCTCTATCTTTAGTACCGTGCCCTCTGTCTTCCTGAGAGCCAGGGCTTTGCTATCTTCATCCACTCAGAGTCTAGCACCTCGAAAAGACCATTACTGTTCATCCCTTCTCCAGTCTCCTTTGTGGAGATGTTTTCCAACACCCTCTACTGAAATCCTGACCTCTCCTAGGTTCCTGTCTTTAGCTTTGCTCCATGCTTTCCATTTGGTGGATGGTACCAGTTCCCACTGCAGTGATTACTGTCTTCCTACATGGCTGACATGTTTTTACCTCTGACCCAGATCCTGCTCCTGGGTATTAGTTATCTCAGGTGCGTCCCTACCCTTTGCCCTTTCCTCTCAATCTTTTTCTCTTTGGAAATGGTCACGGCGCCTAGCATTTTCCATATCCTTCATACAGTCCTGGGAACCCAGGCAGGCTGACCTTGCATCTTTCATACCAGTTGCCTTTCTCCTCTTTGTCTCTGCCCCCTGCAAATGCTCCTGGTTAGGTCCTCATTATCCCTTTCTCGGTTTACTGCAAAATTTGCCAACAGACAGTCCTCCTGGCTCTAGCCTCCCTCCTGGTTTGTCCAGTCTTTGTTAGCAGTGGGGCCAGTCTGTCGCAAAATGAAACGTTCCCTCTCATCTCAGAATTGCCGTCAGAAACTCCTACCTTTTGACAGCCAATGCACACATCTCTCAGCATGTCTCAGTGGTCTTCATGGCATAGTCAGTCTCATCTATCTCCTTATCCTTATGCAAACTTCCTCCCAGGCACTTCTTAGAGCACCCTGAACTTTTCCCTTTGGACACGGTTCTCTGTGACATCCTTTTCCTTCCTTCCTTCTTTCTTTCTTTCTTTTTTTTTTTTACTGTCCCATCACGGGCTTGTCTTCTAGCACTCAGCCCTACCATGTAGTTGATGAAGCTCCAAAATTCCCAAGGCAGCCTCTCTATGATGAGCTTTGCCTTTAACAATACTTTGTTAAGCGTATTAGTTTCTGTACAACGAGAAGATTCCTGACTCATACTTACTTTTGGACCCTTGAATGTATGTGCTATGTCCAGAGCCCAGTGCATGGTGAGACCTCTGTAAAAGGCTGCCTGATTTTGGAGGCATGCCATGAGAGGCATACTGTGGGGCAGGCAGATGAATGGACCCTGCGGTCACATATACCTAAATGTAGTCCCCGATGACTAGTTATGTGACCTCAAGCAGGTACTACAACCTCATCAAGCTTTGACTTCCACAGCTGGAAATGAGATAATAATAGTACTTAGTTCACAAAGTTGTTGGAAGACTTGAGTGAGATAACGCAAAGAATGCCACTAATTGCTCAGGAACCCTCTTTCTTAGTTGCCTGGGCAGGAGGAAGGTGGGTCAGCTGAGTAGCTAGAGATAATTCTTGGGAAGGAGGAAAGAATCCTGCAGATGAAGGTTTATTATCTTCAGTGTCAAGGGGAAGCCTGGCAAGACCATTGCCTTATAGTCATTATGTGCCAGGCGCTTAATGATGCTCTCTAATTGAGGCTGCACCTCCATGGCTCTACGTTTTTATCTTTATTACTGAAAGACATGAAGTTCAGGGCCGGGGAAATAGCTCAGTGGGTAAAGGACACTTGCTGCACAAGTATGGGACCGTGAATTCAGGTAAGGCTGAGGGGTGGTAGCTGGCACCTGTCTGTAATCCTAGCACTACCACGGTGAGACAGGATGCAGAGGCAGGGCAATCTCCTAGCAGCTCACAGCAGGGAACGGTAGAAGATTCCAGATCAAACAAGATGGAATGAGAGCAGTGACATCTGAGACTGTCTTCTGATCTTTCCAAGGGCACAGTGGCATACACACACACACACACACACACACACACACACACACACACACACACACGCACACTCATACTCACACTCACACATTCACACAAGGATTTGGGAAAAAGGATGGAAGAGAGAAATGATGAAGTTCAAAGAAATGAAGAAAATTTCTCTGGTCTCTGAACTCATGATTTTTAAAAAATTTGTTTACTTTACATCCCGATTGTAGCCCCCCTCCCCCATCGCCTCCTGGTCCTTCCCTTCCACCCTCCTCTTCCCTCATCCCCTCCTCCAGTCCTCAGAAATGGGGAACCCTCCTCCCCTATTATTTGACCTCAACCTATCAAGTCTTATCTGGACTGCATCCTCTTCCTCTGTAGCCTGGTAAGGCCGCGTGGCCAGTGGGAAGTGAACAATGAGTGGGCATGACTTGAATTAGTGTCTCTGTTTTCCTTTGGCCATGGCATGCTAAGACGGCGAAGTCTGCAGCAGTAGGCTTGAAGAGGATAGCAGGTCTCAGATGCCACCCTGTGCGTGTTCAGGGCTCCATGATGTGGACTCCCAGCGATCCCCGTCTCCTCCCCTCCCTCCTGCCTGCGGATTCTCCAAAGTGGCAGCTGAGATCTGCTCAGACCTAGTGGGAAAGATTTCTGAGCTTAGCTAATGGCTTTCAGAAAATAATGTAACAGTGCACTTCTGTGTTGTCACCAATGTAGGCCCGATTGTGTGTGTCCTGAGCCAGCTGAAACAGAAACTCTCAAGGCAACAGTTACTTTTCTGAATAAATTCCACCAGCTTTAAAGCATCTGGCTAGGAGACTGGCATTTGCAGCCACCATGGCAGTAGCTGAGATTCCAGGTTTCCAAGAAAAACATCTGTTGACCCTTGGGAGTGACAAGTAAGACCTTTTGTGCTAAGGGCCCTTCTGTTTCCCTGCGCCCTGCACCAGGCCATTAAGGTGAAACAAAGTTGCAAAAATCTGCATGGGAATGAATCTCTATGAGTGTCAGCTGCGTTTTTAAATATTAATGATTAAAAAAAAAAGGGCCACATGCTACTCAGAAGAAAGAAATAGAAACAGAGATTGTAACAAGTATTCTTCAGCCTTTAGAATTAATTAGCACTGGGGTCATGTCACAGCTTAAGCCTCATCTGAATGGAACTCAGAAAAGATGCTTAAAAATATGCATGGGCGAGTGGGGGCTTCATCTCCCCAATTTTTGACATTAATCTCCCCTTCTCCTCCTTCCCACAGTGAGCTGTCACTGAGGGGTTCCACTGGCTTCAGGGAAGCCATCTTCCCTCCCCCTCTCTGTCACTCAAGCTACACTTCAACATTCCTGTTCCCGAGACAAGTGTGTGACCCAGCTCTGCTGTCACATCTGGGCTGAAGCTACAAGCACCTCTGAGATTTGGGGGGGGGGACCACCATAATCTCCAAGGTCACTTGAAACTTACCCTTTTGATACGATTGTGTGTGTGTGTGTGTGTGTGTGTGTGTGTGTGTGTGTGTGTGTGTGAGAGAGAGAGAGAGAGAGAGAGAGAGAGAGAGAGAGAGAGAGAGTCCCCCAATGTTTGACAGTATCTCTAATTAAGAAGTTCCCTTTTTGAATTTGTCTTTGAGAGGGCTTTTCCCTAGGATGTGGGGATCACGGCCTTTCATATTGATGTGTGGTGTGAGCCATTGGGGATGTGTATCTATGGAAAAGGGAAACGTCTCTGACTCCAGGATGAATATACAGAGAGGGTAGAACACTAGGCCTAGGGACCTAGTCTCTGACTTGCTCACTTTGACGTTCTAAGATAAAAGAACCAGAGGAATGATTGAGACGTGTTGGACGCCTAAGCTGCAGTTTTGGCTCACATCTGGCTATGATATTTAGATCTTCCCAAAAGATCTTATCAATCTACCTATGTTTCTATCCATTTGGACTTAAATCTTTTCAATGATGTATTAATGAAAGTGAAGTGCATCATTCTCAGGAGAGTCTGAGCTTTCTCTCTCCTCCCTCCATCCCATGTATGTATACACGTGCTGTGTATATGTATATGCTGTCAGATCATCTATCTGTATTTGTGCCCTGAAGGCCAGATGAGGATGCTGGGTGTCCTGCTGTATCACTCTTTATCTCACTGCTTTGAGATAGGGTTCCTCTTTGAATCTGAACCCAGGCTGGTGGTTAGCACTCCCCAGTGACTTTTCTGTCTTTACCACCCTCCAGTTAGCACTGGTGTCCAAACCACACATGATCATGCCCAACATTTCATTTGGGTCATGGGGATTTGAACTCTGTTCCTCAAACTTGCACAATAAGCACTCTTATGTACTGAGCCATTTCCACAGTCTCTTCCTTTTTTAGAGGCTGGATTTTCTGTGAGTCCAGGCTGGTCTTGGATTCTTTATGTAGCTGAGAGTGTTCTTGAACTCCGGATCTCCCTGCTTCTACCTCATGAGTGCTGGGATTACAATTGTGTACCACCACACTTGGGTTATGTGCTTCTGGGGATCACCTAGGGCTTTATGGGTGCCAGGCAAACACTGTAATAAACGAGCTACATTTCCAACCCCAAGTCTGAGTGTTTTTAAAGGTTATAAAGTAACTCAGTCTAGGCTGTCTCCTTTCCAGTCTTTACTAACCATCTGCTTATGGTCTACACCGTGATGTATAGGGTATGTCCTCACTGCCTGGGATGGGTGGTGGTGGTGGGCACGTACTTATGTCTATTACCTCCTCTGTCTTACATTTTGACTTCTCTATCAGGCTATCTTTCACCACCTTCCTTGGGTGGTTTGATTGACATGCCATTTTTCCTTTGCAGCCTCTTCATGCATGTTCCCTGTTGCCTATTTCACATCTCCAGTCGAGAGTAGAGAGAAACAAATGTTCCTGTGGTACGTACCTACTTACTTGCTGTTTTTATCTAGCTTTTTCCTGCCTGGGGAATAGTGTCACCCACAATGGGCTACATTTCCTACATCAGTTAACAATCAAGACAATCCCCCATAGGCCATCTTGATCTAAGTAATTTCTCAATTGAAATCCACTCCCTCGGTATTTCTGAGTGTGGCAAGTTGATATTTAAAACAAACACCACAACTAGCTTGTCTGGAAAGATCACGTTTGTTGATACTGTTAGAATGGTAGCTGGATTTCACTACGAAAGTTTGGAGGCAACAAAAATTCAAAGCACAATGTGAGCCATGAGCACATTTGGCCTCATCTCTAAGGAGACAAGTGTTTTTATGTGGTGATTTCAATATGTGAAGGAAACATGTGTAATGAGGAAGAATTTCCCTTACCACCTTACACATGGATCTATGATTGGTCAAGGGTATAGCAGCTACTTCAAGGCTAGAGGGTCATATTAATTTTTCTCTTTGTACATCTGTAGGGACAAGAGTCAGGGCCAGTTTGGCCCTCTAATTCAGTTGCGATACAGACAGGTATCAGAAAGCCCTTATCCAAGTCCTCTGTAGCTATAAGGCTCCTTCTGTATGGAAGGAGGGAGGGAGGGAGAGAGGGAGGGAGGAGGGAGGGAGGAGGGAGGGAGGGAGAGAGAGAGAGAGAGAGAGAGAGAGAGAGAGAGAGAGAGAGAGAGAGAGAGAGAGAAGAGAGAGAGAGAAAGGGAGAGAGAGATTCCAAGAGGCATTATGGGTAGGACTATGGACAAACAGGCAGACCATTTTGTAGTCATCTGCCCAAGTTTGCTGGGAAAGATACTTGTCACATCTTTCCAGACTTTGAGACATATCTTCCTGGTTCAGGTTGAACAAAGAGCCCAGAAACAGAAGCAGGATGTGTTAGCCGATTCATCCTTAGAATTGTAATTGCCTTATCTTCACACTATTATATATTTACATATCCTAATGATGAGATTACACATTTCAATTAGTATGTAATTACTAGTTCTATTACTTAAAGAAAAATAGTCAGGGATAATTACACAATTATGAAATACAATTACAAAATGACATATAATTAAATTTAGAAAAGCCTTTGGAACACTCCTCCTTCCGTCCCACCCCGCCTCTTGTGTAAAATGTTTCTAGTATTTATTCTCTTTTCTTTCTCTACTTTAAGTGAAAGTACAGCCCAATTTGGTCTAACATGGTCAAAGAGAGAGAATGATCAAAGGGTTTGTCAGGAGGACAGAGGGCAATACTTTTTGGAGACGCAAACCCTTAGGATTTTGGGGGAGTTTATTAGCATCTTGCCTTTAGATACTCTGCATGGATGGAGAGCTGGGCGTGGTAGTGCACTTCTTCAATTTCAGCATTTGGGAGGCATAGTCAGGCGGATCTCTGTAAGTTCGAGGCTGGCCTGGTCAGCATAATAGGTTCTAGGACAGCTGGGATTGTTAACATAGAAAGAGACCCTATCTCAAACAAGCAAGCAAGCAAGCAAGCAAGCAAACAAAGCCCAAACCCAAACCAAAGAAACCCCGAAGCCCAAACCAAATCAAACAACTTTCCCCTAAAACACCCTCCCAAACAAACAAACAAACAAACAAACCAAAACAAGACTCAGCATGGAGTCCTAGAATCACTGGGTCAGTTTTTGCAGATGCTGTATGACTGCTGGATAACTTTCTGTCCGGATCCATAAGCTGGGTGAGTGGAGAAAAAAAAAAAAAAGGGATCAGAGTGAAACCTGGCTGAAATCAGCTTCTGTATATCAGGGTGGAATTCTACCAAGATGCTTTGAGAGGCCATTGTATGAAGCCATGGAAGCAAAGTGTAAATTGCAATAGAAGTCCCAGGGTGTTGGAGATGTCAGCACCAAGAGACAACCGCCAAGGAGTGTGCCATGCATAGAATAGAACCCACTGAATATAGAAGTAGCATGTTCTTCAGGAGACCAAAATGGAAGGGTGGAGCTGTTGGAGCCCACATTGTTTCATTATGAGCCCTATGTGGCAGACATGGAGTAGAAGTCTTGCTCTGGTCTAGTATTTCTTTGCTGTGCTCCCTTTCCTCCATTTGGGAATTGGAATGTTTGTTTTTGTGATATCTATATTGGAACTATGTAACTGTTTTAAATATATATATTTCAGGAAGGCTACCAAGATGAGACTTGATAGGCTGTGACCATATGGTGGGGGAGGAGGTCCCCTTCTATCACAGACCTAGGGGATGGGAATAGGGTCAAAGAGGGAGGGGAGGAAGAACAGGAGGAGACAAGCAAGGGGATAAAAATTGAGATGTAATCTGAATAAATTAATAAAAAATTAAAAAGAAATAAATATATATATTTCTATTTTACAGATTCTCTCAGTTAAGAAATTACCTTTCATCTCAGAAGAGACTTTGGACTTTTCAATATTGGGACTTTGAATGCGTTTATTGTTATAAGATGACTGTCAGCCTATGAGGGACAGAGGCAGAGTACTGTGGTCTGCATGTGAATTGCACCACCCTTCCCAGGGTGTGATTCCCGAACTGGCGGTGCTATTTTTGAACCTTCAGAAGGCGCAGCCTCACTGGAGGAACTGGGTCCTTAGGGGTTTTACAGCCAAGTCCATGTGTCCTGTGAGTTTTCTCTGGCCAACGGTGCCACACTCCTGCCACTATGTGTCTGCCTGCTGTCCTGCCTTCCCTCCACTGTGGCTTGCGTCCCCTCAAACAGTGAGACAGATAAACCCTGCCTCCTTTAAGCTGCATTTGTAGGTATCTTGTCACAACGATGAGAAGAGCAACTCATACACCGTGCCACTCTGACTGATGTCTTAGGTATTCGCAAACTGTGCGACAGGCATCCAGCATTTTAGTTTACACCCACAATGAGCTCTTCACATGTATTATGTTTATATAATACTATTTAATTCTTAGGAGAACAGGAGCCTTTCCCTGTTTCCAAGGTACCGGCTAGCACGGCCCCTCACTTTCTCTCATGTGTCATTTAGCACATGCTAGATTCTTGCCCCGATGATTTTTACTCTCTTCCATAGGTGGAGATGTCGGTTGTCCAAGTGGCCCCATGTCCATTGACAAACCTACAACCCCAATGCAGATTCTCTTTTCAGAGTTGGTTTCGGCACTGGCCTGCTGGACAGCAATCTGAACACACTGAACAAGATTTCCAAACACAGAGAGCATCCAAAGGGCAGCTCCTCTTCTGCTCAGTCCTAATGTCCTCTAATTGGATCAGCAGTGCTAGTATTTATTTAGTCACCCACGCTCGGAACATTAATACCATCTTCTTGCCTTGCCCTTCCTTCCCCAGCATACCCAGTGGGGCACCACATTCTTTAATGACAGTTTGTAAATAGATTTGTACTCCTTCTCCTCACCATTCTCTGAGTGGTCGCTACCTCATCTGAACTTCTTACAGTTTACCTAGTCTCTCTGCTCCCAATCTCACTGTCTCAAATCCATTTTGCGTAGAGCCATAGATGAACCTCCGTGCATCCCAGATATGCACCCTTTGGTGTGACATCTCTTCTTTGGTTCCACGTTGCCATCTGGAAATAAGATCTGACGTCTTTAGCCTGACATTCAAAGCTCTTCATATCTGGGCCAGTACCCCTACACTAGCCTCTTCTACCCTAATTTCCTCCTTTGTACTCTAACATTAGCCACAATGATATTTTCTCAGCTCTGAGCACATATTACCCCATCATAATTAGGGGATTTTCTGCACATACACCTCTCTGTCCAAGATGCCTCTGATCTACTCTTTCTTTTTTTTTTAACCGTCTTTCTTTCTTTCTTTCTTTTTTTAAAGATTTATTTATTACTATGGACACAGTGCTCTGCCTGCATATATACATTTGCAGGCCAGAAGAAGGCATCAGATCACATTATAAATGGTTATGAGCCACCATGTGGTTGCTGGGACTTGAACTCAGGACCTCTGGAAGAGCAGTCAGTGCTCTTAACCGCTGAGCCATCTCTCCAGCCCGCTACTTACTTTTTTAGCTGATTTTATGCTCCTTTTCCTTTAAGTTCTCCTGAATGGTTTACATTGCCAAAACCTCTTGCATTTTTCATCTCACCACAAGCAGCTTTGCTTGCATTATTCACCAAGCATACTTATTACCTTATTGAATACCTTATTGAACTTCCATTATTTGTTTATAAATCTCTTTCCAGCACCAGATGACAAATACCTTCAAGCAATTCCATCAGTATTTGTTTATTTACTGGATATTCAGAATGTGCCAGACAGTGTGTGGGTGCTAGAGCAGAGATAAGAGCACTAATTAACACTCATATATTCCTTAGTATTACTGTCCAAAGCTCTTTGCATGTATTAATTTAAAAGGCGACACCTTAGGGAGCCAGGATGATTTATATTTGGTCACGAACGGCGGCCAATTCCCTTCCCAAGAACCTGGAGATAGAGAAAATGCAGTCACATGTCTCAAGATTAAACAATAGTATACACAAAGATCATTGCCAGTCTAGCTGGTGAGAGAGGACAGAGCTTGGATCCACAGCGTTCACCTCCTAATCATGTGTCCTTTATTCTTGTCTACACCTGTCCCAGCTTTCTCATCTGTCAAGTGGCAATGTAAGAGCAGCTTCCTCTTTTAAAATCTCATTGGTTTTTACAGATGTGAAAAGACATTTATACACATGTCTTAGGAGTCATATTTAACATCTGTTTTTCCTGAAATAAATACCTCTTAAAGCCATTCAGTGTCTAGGCGCTGCCCTCATGGCATCAAGAGCCTCTGGTTGCTTGTAGATTTCTCTCAGCACCTGTAATGTAGCTATTGTGTTTGAGTGTAAATATCTCCTCTTGGGGGCGGGTTGTCTCATAAGACCCAGGAAATTAACCAAACTTTCATGAGTCAGAAAATTCAAAAGTTACAAGATTAAAAATTTCCTTTCTGAAGGTTCTGGCTAGCTTTTCCTAAGGCCTGGGAGGAACTCCTTGGGATTCTAAGCCACTGGAAGCTTGGTTGCTCTAGAGCAGAGAACAGGAACAAGGGTCCTGAGAGGAACAGGAAGGAGGCAGCAGCTGGGTGGCAGATTACAGATACCGTAAGGAGAGTGGACATTGTCCTATGAATACAGACGTGGGCAGGTGGTCTTCAATGGAGATGTCTGCAAATTGGGCGGGGCTTTTCCAATGATGCAGCTTTCATGAGCTGGATGAGCTTTCTGGTGATGCAGATGCCTTTGAATAATCTATATGCCTATGAGTAGTTGCACACCCATGCTTCTGTAAGTCCAAGTGATGATGATGATGATGATGATGATGATGATGATGATGATAAGTTCACCAAGCTCCGTGTATGTAGAATTGTTTCTTTTAGTCAGCAGGACTATACGGGGTGAATGAATAATAGTATTCATGTATTTCTAGGAACAGCCACACAATGGCACACAAGCCTTGGAACATTTATAATCAAGTGGAACATTTAAAGCTGCCTCTACTTCAAGAGCATTGGTCTCTGTATTGTTTTCTTATCACTGAACGTACCTGAGAATTTTCTTATTCATCTTTTAGGTAAGATCGTCCTGAACCCCCAATGTAAGACACTTTCTCTGAAAATAAGAAGCTCCTTGGGGGTTGAGACTGTTGGAAGTTGACCAGAAGGCCCAATGCTAGGGTTTAACCTGGCACCTCCCTCATGACTTCCTTTCCCACTCTTGGCTCCAGACTAGGAAACCAGGTAGGTTTACTATTCTAGTTGTCAGAGTGTATGTGTGTTTTGCTTGCACACACAATATGTGTGTGTGCATGTGCATATGCACACATGCGTGTGCCTGTGTGCACGCATCCATGTGCATGCTTGGTACCTGTAGATGTCAGAAGAGGACATCGTATACTGTAGAGCTGGAGTTTATAGATGGTTGTGAGCCACCATGCACGTGTTGGGCATTAAATCTGAGTCCTCTATAAAAGCCACAACAGTTGTTAACTGTGGAGCCATCTCTCCATGCCCAGCACTCAAAGATTTTAAAGCAGTTTTCCCATCTTCCATCTCCTACTTTCAGTTTTTATTTTTTTTAAATACTTGCCGTGACATATGTCTAAAGCTAAAGTACTTATTCTAAGGGATATCATCCTAAATCGCAGATGGGGGCTTCTCAGTCGCTCCTCATTCTATGCTTGTAGGGCATGTTCAAACTCCCGGTGGCATCCGCAATCTGCCATCCAACCCCTCCTGCTCTTCCATTCTGCTCTCGTTCAGCTTTGTCCCTATTATCTGCTCTAACGCAACCAAACCCCCAGTGATTTAGAGACCATGGTGCTCGCTCCAGGCTGTAGGAAAAGCTTTCTGGGTGAAATCCAGCTTTTCTTCTGGTCTTGACTTGTGGTCCTCCTCAGCCAACAACATGTCTCCTCCACTAATCTTTTCCTCCCTTTCTTGTAGTTTTAATACCTCAACTGTCTTGTGTGCTTCTGAAAAATTCTTATTAGATGTTCCAAGATCACAAATTTGTGTATTTCCCCATGAACACAGTTCTATATCCCAGCGAATGACCACACTCCTGTGGCAGATTAAATGTTACAGGTATGAGAGAGAGAATGGAAAATCCACTTTGGAGCTGTTGGGGATTTGGGGGAATCAAGATGTGGCAAGTACTAACACCTCTGCTTTACGGCCAGGTGGCTCTTAGATGTCACCCTCTTTCCTCTGACATTTGACTTCTTTCTTTGTTCACAAACCCTTATGCTGCCTGAAGGATGCTCCAGCATCCTTAGGGGTTCTTGGAAGCTTGGAAGTTGAGTGTTCTTATTTATTCTCTGAGTATTTATAAAAGTAAGATGCCCTAGGGAGGGCCTTGCTTCTAGGCTTCAGAATAATGGTTTGCTCAGAGTCCCTTGGGCAGGCTAGAAACAAAACAACTCACTTGATTTTTTTTTCTGGCTTGCCATTTTCCTACTTCCTAGCAGCCAAGTCCTCTGCAGAATCATGGCTGGAGAGTGACCTGTGGCTCCCCGAGGTCTCTCAGACAGTCTAACTCCTGAGATAGGAGAAGGAGGGCTAGGGTGTCACTTAGGAACAGCTTCATATTCTCAGCTCTGCTATGCGTACACTGGGGACCGTAGCAGATTGGTGGAGAAACAGCTGCCTTTCTGGGAAATTTCCAGAAAAAAAACAAAAACAAAACCAAACCCTGATGATATCCTAGCAGAAACCATTTTCTTCTTTTTCATTTATTCTTCTCTCATATATATTACATCTCACCTTCAGTTTCCCATTCCCTCCTCTCCTCCCAGTACTTCTACCACCTCACCTCTCTCCCAGATCCACTCCTCTTCCTCCTCCTCCTCTTTCATTTCCCTTCAGAAAAGAGCAGGCTTCTTAGAGATATCAACCAAACATGGCATAACAAGATACAATAAGACCAGGCCCATAAACCCTCCTATCAGGGCTAGGCAAGACAACCCAGGAGGAGGAAAAGGGTCCCAAAAGCAGGCAAAAGAGACAGAGACAATCCTAACTCCCCTATTAGGAGTCCCATAAGAACTCCAAGCTACATAGCCATACCATATATGCAAAGGACCTCGGTCAGACCCGTACAGGCTCCCTGATTGTTGGATCAGTATCTGTGAGATCCTGTGAGCCCTGCTTAGTTGGTTCTGTGGGCCATGTCCTTGTGGTGTCCTTGACCCCTCTGACTACAATCCTTCCTCTCCATCTTCTGAGGGATTCCCTGAGCTCCATCTAATGCTTGGCTGTAAGTCTTTGCATCTGCTCCTATCACTTCCTGGATGAAACCTCTCTGATGATGATTATGCTAGGCTCTAGGCTCTGGTCTAGAGTACAGCAAAGTATCATTAGGAATCATTTTATTGACTTTTTTTTGCCAGTTATGTTTGGTTCTAACCTAGGTCTCTGGGCTATCCAGCCTCTGGTTCCTGGCCCTCCAGTCAGTGTCATATGTGGGCTCCCTCTCTTGTTGTGGGTCTCAAGTTGGACCACTCATTGGTTGGCCACTCCCACAAGTTCTGCTCCACCCTTATTCCAGCACATCTTAAAGGCAGGGTAAAATGTAGGTTGGATGTTTTATGGCTGATTTGTGTTCAGTCCCTCTACTGGAAATCACTGGTTATGGACAATGGCCAGCTTAGGGTCTGTACCCCTCATTGATCGTCATCTTCTATAGGGTCACCCTCATAGATTCCAGGGAGTACCTGCTACACTAGGTCTCTGCCTCACCCTCAAAATGCCCATCACCTCCAATCCCAGCCACCTCTCCCAGTACTCTTTCCCTCCATCCCCAGAGGCTATTGCATTTTCAAAGCTGGTTGCGAAGGAGGGTGGGAAGGTAGTTGGAGACCACGGAGAGCTGAAGCAACCTATCCTTCATATCTCACACAATAGCCACACTGATGCTCTTGCTCCTCAGGAAGTCAAATGCCCAAACTTGACTCCAGGCACCGGCCGGTGACAGCATCATCAAGTGCTTGCTTTGAACTGATTGTTCTGATGTTTGAGCTCAGTGTCCAATGGGGAAGATACTGAACTTATAAAAACTTGTGTTTTTTTTTCTTTCCCAGTAAAGGGTTTCATAGAAATGCATATGCATCTAATACCTTCACTTGATCGTAGCTGAAAGGCTGAGCAGTGATGACTGTTTGGTATCTGCTGTGGCACTATGAGGCCTTGTCACAAGCTGTCGTCTGGTTTGCTGTGCACATTTTCCACAAGGCGTTCCTGTTTATTTTTGTGTTATTGTTGGGAGCTAGCTGTCACCTCTGATGAGGAAAGAAAGCATGGACAACCCTCCAGCAAGTTATTTTCTCATCATGCTACTTTTTGGTTGGTAATAGGATGAGATGGATGCCAAACGCTGCTGTTTGTGGCCAAGCATTTATGGTACTTTGATAAGGATGTCCTCTATGATTCTTTCACTAATGATAATTAGGCTAATTGCCAGTGAAGAATCAGTGTTGTGTAAGGTAAGGGTTCTGTTGTCTCAGGACGGGGCAATGAGCTCCGAGCCTGGGAATCAAAACCGAATGGTGCTGCCTGGAGGCAGAGCATGTTATGAGGAGGTGAAGACCTGGATTAGAGGATGAGTGACATCAGTCATGGCTGAGCACTTTGGAGGCAGAAGAATAGAGCCACTGACTAGTGCTGAGAGAAGGAAAAGGAGAAATGCTGCCCACGCAGGGGTGTGAAGACTGGATAGTGCCATCACAGCAGTGAAGCAGGCTCCCCGGCTGGGCAGCTGCAATGTGAGACTAGGCTAGTAGGAGACCCCTGGCTCTTTCTGTCACCTCTTTTGTGATGTTCCCTGAGCATTACTGCGATAGTTGTGGTGATTTCAATATCCGTTTGGAGCTGAGTACTCCACTGGCACTCTGACCAGCGTGAGTCTCTGTATTAACCATCCCCCGCTGCAGAAAGAACCTAGTAGCGTATGTCACATGGTGTGGAATTCCTTGCCTTCCTTTGGAAACATAGAAGATCAAGAACCTTTTTAAAAGAATTAAAAAATAATAATTTTATTTCATTTTGGACCCAAAGGCTTGCTTTCCCTATTCAGGGCTTCACCATACTGCCTGTGGTACAACAGGATGCTATACCTCTTCTGTTATGGGAAATAAAGGGTATCTCTCCATAAAAGACCCCTGTCTTCTTTTCTGTCTGTGATAACTATCTCTCCTGATGAGGCTCTTCTTCAGACTTAAGGCTTGTTTTTCTCAATGAGGGCCTATCATTGCTGTAGGTAGTCACAGTAATATACCTCTCATGCTAAAGCTCTTCCAAGGGGTGGCTCATGTCAGCTCGTCAATGGAACCTCTGACACCTTCTTTAAAAATTAAATGTAGTTAATAGTGGTGTATGTGTACGTGCACGTGTGTGGTGCGTCTGTGGGTGCATAGTGTATGTATATGTGTGTGCGCATGTGAATGTGTGTGTGTGTTTGTGTGCATGTGGAACTAGAAGAGAATGTTAGGAACACACTCATACATCTCCATGCCGAGAGTTTTACATAGATTCAGGGATCTGAGCTCAGATTCTCATACTTAAACAGCAAGGGCTGCCACCCACTGAGCCATCTCTTCACCCCTGTAGCATCTTTTATAAGTTACAGTGAGGAGAAGATCCTGACTGTGAGCCCGGTAACGGAACCTCCCTGTGGCCTTCTCTTCTCCGGGGGTTATTGGCCACTGGGTGAGAGGACAAAGGGAGCAGAAGTGGCCAACAGGGTTCAGATTCCCCTTGAGTATGATGGAATGACTTCTGGGAACAGCTTCAGTGAGACAGCTCAACTTTATTGAAGGGAAATGACAATAGATAGGGATAGTAATCAAAGCATCCCCTAACAGATTCCCACAGTGCTTTACTTGCATTTTAGTAGCGTGGTCCTGTCATACGAATGGGAACACAATGACTAATCGTCCTATGGGAAGCAGGGGAAGAGTCTTCGCAGAGAACTTCGTCAAAGGTTATACTCCAGAAATGCTTAGACATCTGTGCCTAGAGTTGCCCTCTAGACAAGGCCAGGCAAAGAGCAGGAGGCCCTTATGGGGGAGGAAGTCCTCCATTTTCAGCTGAGCTCAGAGAGCGATCTGGATATGGTGGATTGTGACCTTCAACAACAGGGTCCTCCAACACCTCACTAGACACTGAACCTGCCAGCACTTTTATCATGAATTTTCAAGCCCTGGAACTGAGAACAATAAAACAATCCTTAAAAAAAAAACAAAAACAAAAACAAAAACAACAACAACAAGAACAAGAAATGTATGCTTATGGCTGTTTTTCCTGCGTGTGTGTGTGTGTGTGTGTGTGTGTGTGTGTGTGTGTGTGTGTGTATACCATAAGTATGCTTGATGCCTGAGAAGCTCAGGGGAAGCCATCAGATCCACTAAGAATGGAGTTGTGGGTGGTTGTGAGCCACCATGTGGGTGCTGGGCACCAAACTCAGGTCCTTTGCTAGAGCTACAGGTGCTCTTAACTCCTGAGCCATCTCTTTAGCCCCACCTGCTGTTTTTAAGCTTGCTCTCCACTTCTGGGCTAAGGAGAAGGAAAAACATACTGTTTCTGCCTTCCTACCGGCTATTCCTTTGTGGAAACATCCCAGAGAGCTCCCAGTGTGGAAAAGGCAAGTGTTCAGTTGATGTCTCTTCTTTAGGCTCTGGATTGTTGGCCAAGATAAATACAAGTAGACTTAAATTGTTTTTAAGGGCTTGTCTGAACACTCCAGTATTTTCTTTTGGAGTGGGGATGCATTATTGACTTTATAACACACTTGGTCCTCTGTGAGTCAATTTTTCATAGGCAGGTAGTGCAGATGCCTGGCAGGCCTTTCTGGTAACCGAAGCTGACTTTCCAAGAGCAAAGGGCTTGTGTTTCAAGTTCTCCGACAAAGGCTATTGATTATGCAGAGCTTGTTTGTTTGTTACATAAACTGAGGAAGAGGAGTGTGTGGTCCCTGGACAGAGTCACATAGTTGATGAAATGGGGAGGTTTGTGGGTATCTATGGTAGGGGGAGTTGTAGGATGGAAATTTTATTAAGTCTGAGCAGGGGTGGTGGTCTGAATTTGCAAGCCAAATGAACTGTTGGCATAGTCAGCCATCTTGTCTCTGCAGCCGCAGTGGAGCCAGCCACTGCCAAGTCATTTCCCCATGGTCTTAGCAAAGTCTATTCGCATCTGTGTGAGTTGGCATTACAATAGTTATTAAGTTTTCCTTTTTTAAATGAACAATGTGATTTGATACAGTTGGTCCACTTTGCAAGCCATAGCACATTTTTTTTTGTAGTTTATAGTTCCAGATTTTCCCCCCATGGGGAGCATAGAAGAATTTAACCCCTGAACAAATCCCCAAGGGAAGCAAGAATGAATGTTTGGTCTGTTGGAGAATGTTCCATTTGCTGCTTCCTGCTGCTCTAGAAAAGGCTCAGTCCTCTAGAACTCTACCACTCTCAACCTCTATCTGTCACCCCTGGACCCAACTTCTGCCACCATCACTTACAACCCCATCCCATTTCCACTACCCCATAGCCAATCCCATGATTTCAAACCAGGGCCACATACTAAATTAGCTTTTTGTGTCGAACTGCTGTGTAGGTTTGCTCCGATTATTAATTTATTGTCTCTCTTGCGGGTTTCAATGCGAAGGAGTGGTTTTCAGTAGAAAAACCACTGAGACAAGGATGCTCGCTCAGAAGAAAAGATTCAAAAATTCCCAGATTAGGGCTCAAGAAACTATACCTTAAAAATAGTTCACAAGTTATCCAGGGGATGATGCTCAATTGGCAGAAAGCTTGCTTAGCATCCAGAAGGCCCTGGTTGAATCCTTAGCACTGCATCAGTCAGCTCTGCCTTTGCTGGCAAAGGCAGTAGGATTAGAGGTTCAAGGTCATCCTCATCTACATATCAAGTTCAAGGCGAGCCTGGTCTACTTGAGATCCTGTCTTGAAAAAAAAAACAAAACAATTTATAGGTGATTTTGATGCATGGGTTATATTTAAGAATTACAGATGAAACTAGTAGCTTTGTTTTAAGAAAGCCAAGGATGAAAGGATTTCATCTGTGATTCCAGAAAAGGCCATCTCTAAGATTGATATGGGGAACAGTTTCAAAGAATCAATGCAAAATATTTCTTTCTGTTTAATGGACACCTAACCTGTAGTTTATCTCATTTTGTGGTGGAGAATACAGAAATCTTGAGGAAGCTGTTCAAGGTTGAGTGACTTCCAAGAGGCAGAGCTAAGATTTGGGAGCAGGTCCGTCTGACCCGATGAGTTGTGCTTGTGCCCGGAAGGTAGGCCTGCTGTCGGAAGGGTCCCTGCCTTGCCTGCGCATCTCTTGGTTCTCGCTTTGCTGACGATTGACTCTGTTTCTGCTTCTACACCATGGGTGCTTACCTTCTCCTCTACCAGCTGCCTGCCTTCCTAGCCTTTGTGAGCTCTGCATCTCATTAGCACCTTCCTCTCTCCCAGTCCTGCCTCTCAACACCCACCAGGTTTCTGTTCTTCCCCTGGCATCAGGGTTTAATGCTGTCATAGTTTTTCTCCTTTTCAGTTATCACTTTCCATCTCCTAGCCAGCACAGGGATATTCTCTGTCTGTCTCTAATTCTATTGTGGTTGGGCTGGTTTCCAGCTTGCACGTCCTTGAAAAGAACTCTAACTGGTCTGATTAACACACTCAGCTTCAGGGGCTGGAGAGATGGCTCAGCGGTTAAGAGCGCTGCCTGCTCTTCCAGAGGTCCTGAGTTCAATTTCCAGCAATGACATGGTGACTTACAACCATCTGTAATGTGATCTGATGCCCTCTTCTGAGATAAAGTACTCATATACAATGAATGAATAATTTTAAAAAACCCACACTTGGGCTGTGCGTGGTGGCACACACCTTTAATCCCAGCACTTGGGAGGCAGAGGCAGGAGGATCACTGTGAGTTTGAGGCCAGCCTGGTCTACAAAGCAAGTCTAGAACAGCCAAGGCTACACAGAGAAACCTTGTTTCAAAAAAACCCAACAAAACAAAACAAAAAAACAAGCCACACTCAGCTTCTTTCCATGTCCTGCACTCAACAAAAACTTAGTTCTCCAAAAAGTGTTTCCATGGACTCTACAGATTCATTAAAAAATTATAATAGACCTGTGATTGTTTTAAAAGCACTGCGTTAACTAAGTGATTTCATTATTATTTGGTGGATCATATCCTGCATGGGATGTGATCAGCCAGCTTCCTGCTCCATGGCCTGCTGCCATGCCTTCCCCACCACTGTGAACGCTCCCTGTAGAACCTTAAGCCAATCCCCCTTCCATCTGTAAAATTTGGTCATGGAATTTTGTCAAACCAACAGAAAGTAACACACACACCAGCTGTAAAACTAATTTATATGTGCAACAGAAAACGTAGGTTGGCTTTAAACATTACTTTCTGCAAACCATCAGTCTGCTGGAGTGACCCCGAGTGAAACAGAGACAAATTCTACCCCCTTCTGTCTCAGATGCCCAAAAAGTCTCACTTTTTGGCCTTTGGGGCCGAAAAAGAGCTGGGAATATATGTTGGAATTCTACTGATACTCTAGTTCAGGTCCCTTTAACTGACCACTCCCAGTCTTCATGGGATTTCACAGAATTAGGAAGGCTTGGCAACTAAGTGAGAGGTATTATCTCGTAAGTCTTATGTGGGGCATCAGTCTCCCTGGAGGCTTAAGCAGGAGGTCAGACCAGAGACCTGAGTCATCTGCCTAACTTACTTACCCCTTGCACTTGGTGGATGTGTTCTGAAATCTTTTTATTGCTGGCTTTCTTGTCATTTATCTGTTGTATGCAGGGAGTTTCCTGTTTTCCCAGATTTTGCTGATAGCGTGCCTTTGGCATCATTATCTTGTTCCTCTGATGTCTACATTTCCTGTGATTTAGAAGCTAGCTATACCGGAATTATCAGATGCAGGCACCATTTCTTAGTTAAGAATGTTTCCTAAATGGTGCTGTTTACACCCACGGGGAGGCACGTGATACCTGTTTTGGGTGTAATGTTAAGAGCTACTGGTGTTTGCTACTTAGATCTGGGTTATCCAATGCAAACATCCACTATGCCATTCAAGAAATTCTACTAGCTATTCTCAAAAGTAAAATCATATTAAGTTAGACATCTAACAGTTTATTGTACATCAAAGCCCAGATGCTAATCTGGAAAACTTCAAAGCAAAAATGATAGAAGGCTCAGCTCACAGCAGTGGAGTACAACTTGCAAAACAGAAACAGGGAAGACTCCATCTTTGTTGTGAGTGGCTGTTCCAAACTTACATTCTTTAGGATGAGAAGCACAGGATAATCGCTTCCATAGCTGATAGCCCAGAGTCATGAAAAAGGAGAGTTATGATTCATTTATGGGTAGAGTTGGCATTCCTGAGAAAGCAGGACAGATTACCGTTTCATTGGCATGGGCTATGGGTATATTTAAAACTTCCTTTTTTATTATACTTCAAAATTTAAAAACAAAGAGGTGAAATTGATAATATATTTTATTCAACCATATATATGATTACTTATTTAAGTATTATTTCTTATTAATATAATTAATAATTAAAGAAAAACAATTGTTAATACTAAAAAAATAACAAAAATATTTAGTATTAGCATATGGCTTTACCTAACCATATGTACTCTAAAATGTAGTTGATGTACATACTACTGAGATATTTTACATCTTTATATACAAAACCTTTGAAGGCCCATTCTCATTTTACATTTTAACCTGACCCCTCTAAAGCGCTCGTGTTTAGTGGTACCCATATGGACCAGAGCATTTCTGTCACTAGAGGTTGCAAAATGGTGATATTGGAATCTCATCACTTCTTTTTCACTTTTTATCTGATTTACATTTATAAAAAGGGAGATTTAGGGGCAGAGAGATGGCTCAGTGGGTAGAGAACTTGTCATCTGGCCTGATGACCCAACTTTGATCTCCAGGACCCGCATGGTTGAAGGAGAGAACTGATTCTCTTAAGTTATTCTCTTTTTGTAAAACACAAACAAACAAACAAACAAACAAACAAACAACTTTTTATTAATTCTTTGTGAATTCCTCATCATGTGCCCCAATCCCACGCATCTCCCTGTCCCTTCGTATCTACCTTCTGCCCTTGCAACTTCCCCCTAAAAACAATAACAAAACAAACAAACAAACAAACACCTGGCCATGGAAGCTGCAGTGTGTCAGGGTGTGTCCCTCAGTACACCCTTTTGTCTACACATCTTTACTTGCAAATGTTCATTGCAATGAGTTATTGGTCTGATTTGGAGGCCTCTGGCTTCTGCTACACCATAAATACCAGATCTTCACCGAGACTTCTCCTGCCTATCCTGTTGTTGCTCTGTGTCATGGAGATCTTGCAGCAGACTGACCCCTTCAAGCACTTCTGCAAGTTCATAGATGAGGTAGATGTTCATAGATGGGGTAGATGTTGGGGTGGGCCAACTCAGAGCCCTGGATCTGGGCCTGGGTGGAAGCTGAATTGGTCAGCCTGGAAGCTCCCCTGTGCTATACCACCAGGGATAGCTTTCCCATGTCCTCCAGGTGAGGGGCAGGGCCAGCTCTCCTGACACAGGTGAGGGGTGAGCCTGGCTCTCCTGAGCCCATGCTACAAAGGGGCAGGGCCAACCCTCCTAAGTGTGGTGGCCATCTAGGGGTGGGACTAGCTCAGCATAGTTCTTGGACATCAACATGGCCTCAGGTGGTAGCCCAGACTAGGGATATCTGCATGGTCTTTGGTGGTAACATGGACCATGGACATTGACACAGACCTCAGCTACAGCAGGACCGCAGACCCAGACATGACTCACAGTGGAGCTGCAAGCCAGGATGTCACCATGGCCTCAGGTGACATCTCTCTCTCTCTCTCTCTCTCTCTCTCTCTCTCTCTCTCTCTCCACACACACACACACACACACACACACACACACACACACACACACTTGTTGTAATGGTTCACAGTCTGTGGTACAGCCAGTCCAACAATATCTGTCTAACAATAAAAGATTCAAGAATCCAGTAGTTGTTCAGATCTATGAGACTAGGTGCCTCAGCTGGTCTTCAGTATATGCCAGAATCCTGAAGAAGTAGGCTCTAATGCCAGTGAAGGAATGGACTTTGCAGAAAGAGTGAGAACAAGCAGACAGAGAGAGCAAGCTCCCTTCTTCCATGTCCTCTATATAGGCTGCCTGCAGAAGTGTAGCCCAGATAGAAGGTGAATCTTCCCACCTAAAAAAGTTCTGAATTAAAGGTGGGTATCCCTACTTAAAATGGTTTAATTAAGAAAAAAAAATCTCTAACAGGTGTACCAAGCCACTTGGTTTTAATTAATTCCAGATGTAGTCAAGTTGGCAACCAAAAATAGCCTCACTGAATCATTTAAGACTTTGCTTTGTCTTTGCATTAACTGTGAAAGTACATCATGCACTAAACCTTTGTAATATCAAAGCCCTGACTGATCACCACTGATGTGAGGTCCCTGGGAGCTAGGTAAGGGATAAGGTCCAAAGCTAGGACCCTCACTGTGATATTGGTTGTGCTGCAGGAAGAGGCACCAGGAAGCCTTTCCCTTTCTCCATTCACCATATGAAAATATAACTCGATGAAGGACATCATCAGGCTGGAAGAGCCCCTTCTGTCAGAACCTGAACCCGGTAGACCTTGGCCTTGGACTGTTCAGTGTCCGCAGCTGAGACAAGCACATTTCTGTTGTTTGAGCCATCCAGCTTATGATGGTTCATTATGACAGGCCTGGCCGACAACCGGCCTCACAGTTTCTCAGGGTGTGTTCTTATTCTCAGCTGTACTCCATGCTGTGCTTTAAATCTAAAAAGAGAAAGAACTGGATGTTGTAGCAAATTTTGAAGATCCTCCGCCCCGAACTTTCAGCATTTGTCTTAAAGGTAAGCCCAGTTTAATGAAGGTTGGAAATGAATTTCTGTCACTTGTGAATCTATTACTGCAAAAGACTGGAAATACAAAAACCCTGAAAGATTTTACAGAATAAGTTGCTAAAAATATTCCAAAAGTATTTGTCATCTGACTCAGAAAATAATAATAAAAAGAATATGTAAGGGCCCTGCCTGATTGTGCATGCCTATAGTCCCAGCACTCAGGAGGCTAAGATATGAGGATCATGAGTTCAAGGCCACCCTCAGCTCATGGAAAACTTTGTTTCAAAAAAGAGTAATGGATTAATTTGGTAGTGGCTCTTTAATTTTTAAAATATACAAAAATGTTAATGTGACTATTTAGTAAAGTGAAGTGTATGCATTTCAGGTGTGGAGGATTCAGTAGGGAGGTGTGTGCACATTTCTACATAAACACAAGGTATTTTATTGGTCTAGATTATAAGGAGTAGCCATACCAACAGTGCAGGCTCTGTAACTAAAGGATAAGTCTCATCCTTTAACTGAATACATTTATTAGTTTGCACACACTTCTTTATTGTTTTAGCTTTCACATTTCATGTGGTTGATAGTTTAGTTGAAACTCCTAGGGCTTTGAACAGCACAGTGGAGTTTGAGTCACCAATTTGGAGGCCGACTTAAGTGAAAGAAAATTTAAATCTAGAATGAATTTATTTGTAGATTCCTCAAAGATATTTCCATAGTTATTTTGTCTTCTTCTTCTTCTTATTTTTGGTGCATGTGGTATAAATGAAGGATTCATTACTGAGTTACAGTATTTTTTGGTAAATAGAAAGAATCCAATTTTTATCACTAATGAGAAAACTCAGTGTAAAAAGTGTTCAGTTATTGAAATTATCGAAAAGAGAAAATAGGCCGAGAGAATTAACTGTCATCTCATTTGAGAAGAGCATTATGTGTACTTGGCCACTCTTAAGGTCCAGAGTGATAAAACTGGCAGCAGCCTGTTCGTTCAAGTTCACACTTAGTGTTTGACCCCTGTTTTAGGTTTTTACTCTATGAATACTTATTTATTATGTTGGTGGACATATAGGATATTAGGTCTAGGAGGGAGCTTAAAGACTTACTTCAAGCATCACCCTTCCTTCCTTCCTTCCTTCTTCCTTGACAGTATCTCGTGTAGCCTAGGCTGGCCTTGATCTCCTGCCTCTATCTCCTGAATACTGGGATTATAAGCATGCATCACCATTCTTTTTAGATGCTTTACTTTAAGATAGTGAAACAACTCTCAAAATGATGACAAAAACTTCCAGAGAGTCTACAATCAGCTACTTTCAGAAGTCAGATCCATACCATCAGTAACAAAGAATGTATGAGACTGAAAATGTTGACCTAGCACCTAAGTCACAAATCCAGGCATGGTGATATACACCTGTCATCCCAGCACCTGGGGGACAAGCTCAGGGGATCCCAAGGACTTGTGGCTAGCTGAAATGTGAGGTCCAGGTTATGTGAGAGACTCTGTCTCTATTAATAAGGTAGGGAGTGATAAAGACAGTCCATGTTGGTCTGTAGTCTTCATGTGTGTATGTACCTTCATGAACTCAAGAAAAGGATCGTATGTATAATGTGTTCTTAGACAGAATTAACATAGGCCTCAGAGAGGTAGAGCTTACTGATACCAAGTATGATGAGATATCAGTTGGATTTAGGGCTTATAAGGGAAGCCTATGACACCACACTAGAACTACACTGAGCTGAAATCACACTGTTCTGTCATCTGAATCCACTTCACTCTTCCTGATATACAAAAGCCAGTATTCGCTTCTGATAGCAGGAGTGACTTCTCTCCAAGGTGAATGGAAAATTCAGGACATGTAGGATAGCCATCACTCTCATAGAAGCGTATGATAAGGTGGGTTACTATATTCCTTTTATAAAGAAACCTAATGCTTGAAATTTTGAGCCAAAGTCTTATGTAACCCAGGCTGGTCTCGGACTTGCTATGTCGCAGGGGCTGGCTGTCTTGAACTCCTGATGCTCCTGCCTCTGCCATCAAATGCTGGGTTTGTAGGAGTGTGCCACTACATCTAGCTTAATACATTTTCTGTATATAAAAAGATCATCCTAAATATAAAATCATAGGTACCAGAGGGCTGGGGAGATGGCTAAGTGGTAAAGTTCTTGCTGTGCAAACATGAGGTCCTGAGTGGGAGTGTCAGGATCCACATATAAGCTGTGTGTGTCAATGCATGCCTGTAACCCCAGCTCTGATGGTGTGGGCAGATTGGAGATAGGCAGATCCTGGGAGCTCATCGGCCCTCACACATACAGGGTGAAAGAATAGATAATAAATGTGAAAATTGCAATATGGTCAGGGAGTAATAGCTCTATCCTTCTCCTGGCTGAGTCCTTTCCAGATGGTTTTAATCCACTTAGTCCCTGAAACATGTACATGGAGGGACCCTTAAAGAAGAGGCTTATACAGAAGCTGGCTCTAATCCTGGGGTGATATTGGGTCCTGTCTGATGACAAACTCAGCTCTTACAGATGCCAGGATAGTCAGAAACTCGAGCCATTAAGCCTGGAAGGTAGCTGTATCCAGGTGGCTAGAGACAAGCTAGACACAATCTCCAAATTAGGCAGGTACACATCAGACAGGATGTGCTTCCAATTCTTAAGCTCACTGACAAGCTGAGTTTCTAGTTAAAGGGCTTTCATTCAATGCACACAAAGGGCTTATAAAGGCCAGGTGCAAATGGGGGAATGCTGAGTGCTATGTGCTGGTCAGGTGGCTGCATCATTTGGAGTCAATGAAAACAAAAGCAAGCTCTCAGGAACAATATCTATAATGTAATAATTCTTCAAGTGTGTGTGTGTGTGTGTGTGTGTGTGTGTGTGTGTGTGTGTGAGAGAGAGAGAGAGAGAGAGAGAGAGAACGAGAGAGAGAGAGAGAGACAGAGAGAGAGAGACAGAGAGAGAGAGAGACAGAGAGAGAGAGACAGAGAGAGAGAGAGACAGAGAGAGAGAGAGACAGAGAGACAGAGGCAGAGAGACAGAGAGACAGAGAGGCAGAGAGAGTACTTGTACAGGCCAGAGAACAACTTTGAATGATACTTCTTAAAATTAAGAATCTCTTACCAGCCTAGAACTCACCAAATAGGCTAAGCTGGTTGGCCAGGGAGTTCCAGAATCCACCGGTCTCTGCTTCCCCAGCACTGAGATTACAAGCAAGCATGCTCAACTTTTTTTTTTTTGTAATGAATTATGGGAATCAAATTCAGGTCCTGCTTGCATCGGAAGCATTTTACAGGCCAAGTTACCACCCTGGCCCATGTAATGTAATAATTCCTTTTTTTTTTTGCATTAAATTTTTTTTGTTTAAGTAATTTATTCAGATTACATCTAATTTGTTATCCCCTCACTTGTATCTTTCTGTTCTCCCTCCCTCCCTCTTTATTCCTATTCCCTTCCTCTAGGTCTATGACAGAAGGGGACCTTGTCCTCAGCTATAAGATCACAGCCTATCAGGTCCCTTTCTGGTAGCCTGCTTATTCTTCCTCTGAGTGTCACCAGGTCTCCCCACCAAGGGGAAGTGGTCAAATAGGGGTCATCGGAGTCCCTGCTCTCCACACAACTGTGGAGAATGTGGTGTCCAGTGGCTAGATCTGTATGGGGGTTCTAGGTTTACTGCATGCATTGACCTTGGTTGGTACAGTAGCTTGAGCTGACCCACCTGGGTCCAGATCTGCCAGCCTTAATGGTCCTCTTGTAGGTTTCTAGGATCCTCTTGATCCTCCTATTTCTCTTAGTCATCAGAGAAATGCAAATCAAAATGACTCTGAGATTCCACCTTACACCCATCAGAATGGCTAAGGTTAAAAACTCAAGTGACAGCACATGCTGGTGAGGAAGTGGAGAAAAGGGAACACTCCTTCATTGCTGGTGGGAGTACAAACTGATACAACCACTTTGGAAATCAATCTGGCACCTTCTCAGAAAACTGGGAATAGGACTACCTCAAGACCCAGCTGTTCCACTCCTTGGAATATACCCAGAAGATGCTCCACCACACAACGAGGACATATGCTCAACTATGTTCATAGCAGCCTATTCATAATAGCCAGAACCTGGAAACAACCTAAATGTCCCTCAGTTGAAGAATGGATAAAGAAACTGTGGTACATTTCCACTATGGAATAGTACTCAGCTATTAAAAACAAGGAAATCCTGAATTTTGCAAGCAAATGGATGGAACTAGAAATGACCATCCTGAGTGAGTTAACTCAGACCAAAAAGATACACATGGCATACACTTACTTATAATTAGACACTAGGCCAATAGAGATGTCCCCTGAACATCTTCACTTAGCCGGAGATTGGGATAGATACTGGGACTTCCTTTTGGGACTCTAGGTGAGAGAAGTAATGTAATAATTCTTAAAATTTAGTGTGTTTAAGAATTAGTTGGAGGTGGGAAGGCCCAGCGGCACACAGAGGAAGGGGCTATCTGCATGAGACCTGATAGGCTGTGGTCATATAGTGGGGGAGGAGGCTCCTTTCAGAGATCTAGGGAAGGGGAATAGAGCAAAAGAGGGAGGGAGGGAGGGTGGAAACAGGAAGATACAAGTGAGGGTATAACAATTGGGATATGAGCTGAATAAATTATTTTAAAAATGAAATGAAAAAAAAAAGAATTAGTTGGAATATGGAAAGTTTCACATTTTTAGGCACCAGCCTTAGAAATTCTGATTTTGTGTCCAACATAGTGTTCAGGACTGGGCATTTAAAACCCACTTCCTAGGCTATTCTTGAGCACTGAGCCCATACTCTAAAAGACACTGTCATGTAGATGGCTTTGGGTGGGTGCAGTAAGTGGTAGAGGCAAGCTATGTTGCTATGACAATCATGTAAAACACAATGGCCCAGGGAAATTTATGATAAAACTTTCCAGAGTATTGTTTAAGAAATAATAATCAGGTCATACTGATGATTGCTGGAATATTGATAGGTTTTTGCCGTATGCTTTGTTGTAGGTTATACAGAGCTGTTTGTATTTCTTTGTTAGACTGTTTTCTTGCTCTGTTGATTTTCTAAAGGCTCTATTGATTGTAAAAGATGAGAAAATCATGATGTAATCTGTAATACAAAAAACCTTAATTTCAATTTAAATAAAGTACTGAGGTAGGCCCAAAGGAGTAACAGACAAGGAAGGAAAGCAGAAGAAAAATATAGTGCTCCTGAGCTACAAGACCTTTTAGTTTGTGCTGTAACTTTTGTTTAGGCTGGGATTTTTTTCCTTCTCCGTTCCTAAATCTCTCAACAACTAGTTTCTATATGTAGTTGTTCAACAGTTGGTTTACCGTAACCAGATGTTCACTGCCTGCTTCATTCTTCCTACTGTGGAACCACTAAGACTTTCTCTTCTCTCCTCTTCACTGGTTCTTGGAGCTGGTCTGCAGAAATTTCCTGTAAAGAGAATACTGAGACTGAGGGTTTGGTCTCATTTTCATTTTGAGTATTCTTCTTGATTTCTATCCTTTCTTACCTCGTGGTTTGCATCACATCATCCCAGCTTTCTTGGAGCCCATCCCAGAATCTAGCCTGGCTAATCAGTGTGGCCCCCAAGGTGCTAACACGTAAAGCTGTCTCTTTCCTAAGCTGAAGCATGTAATGAGAGGTACCTTTGAACAGCACTTGCCCATAATATTTTCTGATCTCCCTTTTCCTTTAGGGAGAAGAGTGAAATGGCAAAAACTCCTGGCTTAGTCCCTTGTTTCATGTGAAGTATTTTGAATTTTTTGTCATTTACTTTTTGAAATAAATTCATAAATAAATTACATCATCACCTACTCCCTCTCCCCCTCCACTTCCACCTGTACCCTCCTACCACCCCATATCACTCTCATGGTCTCTTATTCCTTAATTGTAGCTGTTACATATAAATGCACATAAATTGGTAAATACAACCTGCTGAGGTCATTTAGCATTGCTCACATGTGCTTATGGGTGGCTTCCTGGGACTTATTAGGGGCTCATTCCTGGAGAACAGGGTGAAGTAGCTTAAGCCCCCTCTCCTGCAGTCATTAAACTCTCAGCTGCCCTTCCTTATTCCTAGACTTGGAGTCCAGCAGGCTTATAACTCCATTCAGCATCAATATTATAAATGTTTTATTCTGTTTTTAATCAATACAGCTTATCTCATATTTAGCTTGATTGTGTATTCCTATTGTGTTTTATTTTCTGTTTTTCTTTACACTGTGTTTGGGGTTGGAGGATTTATTAAGCCTGATCTCACTGCCCATCCTCACCAGGGACACGTCATATTTCTTTTCATAGAGAACAAAGAGACATAGAGGACGAGAAAAGATTCTCTGTTCATATAAATGTTACTAAGAACACCAATTTATGTAAACAGCCATTTCCAAAATTGTTTGGAAAATGGGCAAGATGGAAGGAAAGAGCATATTTAAGGGCTGAAGCAATGGAAGACTTGGGAGATTAGAAGCTGGGAAAGAGGGAAGGAATGAAGGAAGAAGATGGTGTCTGGATTCCTGCCCTTATTAGTTCTGTCCTTTCACTTCATTGTGAGCAAGAAAAATTGCTTTTCTACCCTGCTGGTCCACTGTCCCATTCCTTCTCCTTCTCCTCACCAAGGGAGCAGAGGACAGATTTCTTTTTCTCGTTTTCTTAGAAGTGTCCACAAAGCAAAGGCTACAAGATTCTCCTAAGATTCAGTGTGGTTAGGATTCAGGTGCCCAACCAGAAACCAACTTCTCCTTACCGTTCAGTCCAAGAAAATCATACTGATAATGCTCCTACTGCCAAGTTCAGACACCCCAAATGAACAAGCTATAGATAAGCAAACAGTTACCCCCAGTGATGGAGACTCCCTCTGAACGCTCCTTGCAGCCTCCTTCCCTAACACTGTTGCCAGCCTCTTCACTGAGGGAGAATTTCCCTCTCCCTCACTGAGGAGACAAGATAGCCGCTCATTCCTTATTTTTTCACTTCATCCCAAGGACTCTGGCTGAGAAAGCACCTCTACTTTGGCTGCTGGCCACTCCTTGATGACGTCACCTGAAGAGGTCAGTGTTGCCACCGTGGCCACCAGTCTGCCAAGGCCTGTCCTGAGGCTCCTCCAAGCCCCAGCTGTAGTAAGCAAAGTGCAGATGGTTCTTCTATTTTTAGCTCTGGGATGCTGTTCATGAATGAGCCAATGGCCTGGAAAGGCCATTGCGGTTTCTGAATTCCTCATTGTTTTTAATTGCTTACCAGAAGGTCTAGGGGTGCACGTGTGGGGCATGGGATGATGCAGAGATAACTGAGAGGGACTATGGTCTTTGGACATGGACCCAGACAGCTCATCTCCCTGACAACACTGTGGCCATCAAGAATGACTTGAGGAATACCAAACCAGACTGTTTGATAATGATGTCTGCTTATTTTTTAAAATCAATACTGATATCTCCAGAATTTTGTTTTATCATTCTTTCCTATCAGTAAAACTTTTTTGAACACCCACCCCAGTGTTTGCTTGTGTAATGATCCATACATCTTATCTGAGTATGCTTGTATTGATGTGTACTATACAACTTACACAGAAGAGAGGAAATCTGTAAGCTGAAGTAATTATCAAAGATTAGAACATTCCATAATTGTTTCTAGCCAACCATACATTCCTTGGCATGTCAGATTTCAGGTTGAAAGCTCTTCTTTTAAACAAAGTCTGGCTCTGTAGCCCAGACTGGCTTCAAACTAGTGATTCTTCTGCCTCAGCCTCCTAAATGCAGAAAATCCCAACTAGTCAAAGTATATAAGTGTCTGTGGGGTGGTCAGCCACCAGTAGGACGTATCTATATCACACCCCCTCATCACCAGGCTCAGAGACCCTTCTGGAAGAGGGGGTGGCAAGAACAATAAGACTCAGGGTTCTTGGAGGATCAGAATCAAACGGGATCTCTGAACAGGACAGAGATGCTGCACCTGCGAACACACAGCAGCTGTGGTTGGCTGCACAAGATCAATCTAGATGACATTCCAGCATGAAGAGAGGGGGTTTACTGAGCATGTGACCCCAAGATAAGGAGCCAATGATCATCGACTGTTTCTAGGGCAGGGGGGAGTCAGTTTTCTTTAAGGGTGTAGACAGCACAGTCCAGGGGATGGTCTCACAGCCATGAGCATATGGGGAGCATACATGTAACCTGTTGGATTATGAAGCAACAAAACAAAAGAGGACACAAACTTGGAAGGAGTAGGAGGGGGTCAGAGGGAGGAATGGAAATGATTATGATCGAAACACGATGTATGTATACACAAAATTCTCAAAACATTAGTAAAATATCATTTTTAAAGAAAGAAAATGTTAAATATTTTCCAGAAAAAAAAAAAAACTACATGCAACAGAAATCCGAGGCTGCAATTCTGAAGTAAGGGCCGCAAGGCAGGCTTGCTTCAAATCTTTGGGGAGTTCATCTTGCCTTATCCTAGATTCTGGTTGTTTATTAGAAATCTCTTGTCTTCCATAGCTTGTAGCAGTGCAGCTCTAGTCTCTGCCTGCCCTGCCATAGTTTCTTATCTCTGTATTAATGTGACACCCTTTTATCACCGGGCATAACTCTTCTACACTCCAGCAGGACCTCCTTCATCCTTTCTACCTCGGCTACAACTATATACCAAGTTAGATTATAGCCCAAGGGACCAGGGCTTAGGATGTCAAGCTTGTTTAGTGCTATGTATTATGTTTGAGAGGAAGAACACAACTCAACGCAAAACCCAAATTGTGTCCTTCACACTGTATTAGAACTTAGTATCTTTCTCCTCATTTTGAATTTCACTGTCTATGGTACACTCATACACTTAACATCACAAAAATATATTTCTGCTCATTTGCCTCGAAAATCTCAAGTATGTATGTATTTATTTATTTTAATAGTAAAGAGCAGAAAAAGCCAGACAGTGGTGGCACACACCTTTAATCCCAGCACTCAGTGGCAGAGGTAGGTGGATCTCTGAGTTCGAGTCCAGCCTGGTCTGTAGAGAGAGTTCCAGGACAGTCAGGGCTACACAGAGAAACCCTGTCTTGAAAAAAACAAACAAACATACAAACAAAAGCATTAAAAAAGGAGATTTATTCAATGTGATCACATCGAGAAGAGGAACAAAACCAAAAAACTACAGTGATTCCTCCAAGTTCTTCTGGGGGCCTAACGTGGATACAGGTTTGAAATAGATGAGCTTTCTTTTTTAAATTTTATTTTCTATTTTTATTTTTTCAATATTTTATTTAATTTTAATTTATGTGTGTTGGTGTGAGGGTGTCAGATCTTGGAGTTATAGACAGTTGTGAGATGCCATGTGGGTGCTGGGAATTGAACCCGGGTCCTTTGGTTAAGAGCAGGCAGTGCTCTTAACCACTGAGCCATCACTCGAGCTGCTAGATGAGCTTTCTTAATTTGGTTATCCAGTACAATTGATCACCCTTAAAATCACATACACACAAACAATGAAGACGGACTCAGCTGGCTGTATTAATATATTTGTGCATACATATACATATGCAACATATATGACAATAATGATCAAAGGAAAAAAAGACTGCTTGAGAGTGGTGGGGGCATGGGAGGGTTTGGATGAAGGAAAGACATGTAATGATGTAATCCTATTTTAATTTAAAAATGTATGTAAGAAAGAAAACAGGAGATGCGCATGACTAAGCAGTCCAGTAGAGTGTGGTCCTCCTGGCCTGCATCACTTCTCGTCCCCTCTCTCCTGCAAGGTCACCTGAGAAGCTGTGAATCTTTCCCTGGGACCCAGGTTCTGGATGTCCTAGGCCTTTAGTCATTTCATCTCCCAGCAGGAGATGTGGGGAGGAATTCTAATTTCTGGGGCTCAATTCTTTCAGTGGTCTGACATACCAAAGAGGCCAAGTCAGCATTTTTATCTTTCTCTATAAGGTAAGAACACTTCACAGATCTGGCGTCTCCTTGAAGGGACCATTTTCTTAGTCACTATTCTATGGGTTAGACAAAAGTTTTATTTCCAGGTGGTTGTGAGTTTTTCTGTCTCTGCCTCTGTCTCTATCTTTCCCTCTCTTCCCCTTCCTATTTCTCTCGTCCTCATGCTGCACCTAAGTTAATTTTTTTTATTATGCACCCCTCTCCCCAATTTTCTTGTTGCTGCATAGTAACTCCACAGGCTGGATTCTCTTCCAGCTGGAGTGACTTCTCTGTTTTCAAGGAGGAATTTTTTATACATTAGCTTGGCTTCCTATGCTTGAGATTATTTTCATGGCCTGTGCTTATTTCATATTTTTCAGAACACAGATCTGGTTTGAAGTGCTTCAGTTCTTTGGAAACAGAACATCTCTGTCTTTTTGTCTCTCTTGTCACTGTTGAACAGAAGTTCGATGTCAATCAGATAGGTGCTTGCTCCTGAGTGATTGTCTCTTTTTCTTTAGCAGCTTTGAGAGTGATGCCTTTTTCTTTTAAATTTCCCCATAATATATCTGGATGAGGGTTTGTTACATTTATCCTATGAGGCCCTTACATGGGCTCTTTCAGTCTGAGGTCTTTCATCTTTCTTTAATCCCCAACACTTTTTCTGACACTTGCCTTTCTTCATTTCTCTTTTCTTTAAGATCTCCTATTAATCAGATGATGACACGTGTATTTTATCATCCTGAGCTTTATGTCTGTGGCATCCTTTAGCGTATTCCCTCTCAGCAAGGGCTAGGAGAGCTTGTAGCTCATCTATTAGCAGGATCCGTTGGTAGCGTTTGTGTCATTCACTGAGTTATTTCAGTGCTTAGAATTTCCATACCCGATGTTTTTCTTTGGTCCTTCTTTCTAATGTTATGTTACTTAACTTCATTTTATTTACTTATGATGGCTATTTTAAAATTTTAATCTGCTTCATTCCAGTACGTCTTGTTGGAGTTACATAATGTACCTCATGTAGACGGTACAGCTCATTGTCTTCCTGCTGTGTTGATGGTCTTAAGTACCTGGCAGTTTCTGAGAGTGAGTTCCACTCCCTCTGAGGGCCTTGCTTTCTTGGCTTGAATTCTCACTGAGGCAGAGACCCCGGCTTCTTCAGCACAAGTTGGCCCTGTTCAGCCATTCTCAGTGTGGGGCTGCTCTCTTCCCTCGGCTAGTGTCCCACCAGCGTTGCTGGTGCAGAAGGGCATATACTTGAAAGCTTGAATTTTTCCAAGCATCATTACTCCCTTGTCTGTACCTGGCTAGCTGTTCCAGTGTGGAGAGCGGTGGGGAGGAGAGCCTCTCAAGGGCTTGCCGGTCCCCTGGATCTGTTGTCTCCTCTTGTCAGCTTCAGGCTCAGTTGCTTCTTATATTAGGGCCACAATCCCCCAGAGCGGTGTCCTGGAATCACAGAGTTCCACCCAAAAGGCCGCTCCAGGCCTGGTACCTGAGTCTGGTATGAGCTGTTCTTCCTTCTCATGTCGCGTCATAAGCACCTTCTCCTACGCTAAAGCTTCTTATGGTCTCAGGCTTAGTGAAGTCTGCGCTTCTTGACTGCCTAGCTGGGCCCAGGGTTCCTTAGGAAGAAACTCGCCCCCTTTGCAGTCCCATCTCTTCACCTTTGCCCGAACCCACAGCTCACCGGCAGGATAAAGCACAGCTGACAGTGGCTTCTTCAGAGACGGCGATGCTCTTCCTCGCGCTGTCAAACTGACTATCCCTTCTCCACGGACTTCCCCAACTCATCTCTATTGTAGACCTCTGTCTCCTCTGCTGCTGGTATTCCGTAGCTGTGTTAATATTTCTTTTATTCCTGCCTTCCCTCCCCAAGGAAAGCAGGGCCATGATGGCATTTGGGCTTCCCATCGTGTTTGGGTAGACGTCTGTTAATAAGAAAAATTTAAACGACTTTCAGTTCATCTGTGGGGAAAAAAACATCAAAGGAGAATGAAAACTATTTTGAAAAAGAGAACGAGTTCAATCTAACGGAAAATTACATCGGAGATCCATATCACCCTGAGTGAGCCTGGTCTTGTCTGATTTTGGAAGCTGAGCAGGGTTGTCTTGGTTAGAGTTTCGGGGGGAGACAAGGAGTGTGGATGTTCATGGAGGAAGGTATGTGCTGCTCTCAGCCTGCTCACAAAATAGCATGGAGCGCTAGTAAATAAAACATCATAGTATTGGCACAACAGAGGGAGGGGGGGGAGGGAGGGAGGGGGGAGGGAGGGAGGGAGGGTGGGAGAAAACCACCTAAAGTATTAGAATAAGACATCAGCCTGGCAGTTGGCTCTTTATGACTCTGCACCCATGAATCAAAACAAGTACATAGAAAAAAATTATTCAGAAAAGGTTGGGGCAGGAGATGTGGCTCAGTGGTTAAGAGTACTTGTTGCTTTCTCAGGGGATTTGGTTCCATTTCCCAGCGTCCACATGGTGGCAGGCAACCATTCATAATGCCAGTGCCAGGGAACCTGATGCCCTCTTCTGACCTCTGTGGCCACGAGGCCTGCATGTGGTCTACATACATAGATGCAGGCAAAACACTCACATTAAAACAAATCTAAAAGAATTCAGAAAAGTCGTTGTCAGTGTGCACTAAACACTATACTATAAAACCATTCACAAGCCGGGTGTGGTGGCTCAAGCCTTTAATTCCAGCACTTGGGAGGCAGAGGCAAGTGGATCTCTGTGAGTTCGAAGCCAGCCTGGTCCACAGAGTGAGTACCAGGACAGCCATGGCTACACAGAGAAAACATGTCTCAAAAAACAAAAACCAAACCAAACCAAAACCAAACCAAACCAAACCAAACAACAAAAAATCCAATTCCCCCCAAACAAACAAACAAACAAACACATATCCATTTACACGAGCTATTTTAAGTAATCTAAGCATGATTTAAGGTATGGCTGTGTGCTACATGGTAGCATTTATGGTAATGACAAACTGCATATATGAAAATGATCCCATAGGATTAGATCATCTAAAGACATCATCACAATTTTAGATAACGTGAGTTCTACGTTCATATGAATGATTATTCTGGTGTTTTTAAAGTGTTGAGATCACCCAGTGATGAGTTTCCTGGGATGTATTCATGTGTTCTCATCTTTAAGAGACACGTGGATTTATATATATGATGGTATGTGGGAGGATGTATGCAGTTTGTGTTCCCATATTGCACATTTGTATAGGAGACTGGAAATATACAAATGTTGGTATCTGTAGGTGGTCCTAGAAATAATGCCTCAGAAACCAAGTGAACACTGACTATATTTACTCCATGAATATAAAAGAGCATTTCAAATGTGGAGGGAAAGGATGACCTTTTTGGTATCTACTGCTAGGACAACCAGCTATCTGTTCAAAAGCAGAATTAACATGGACCACCATCATTAGTTACACTAGAAGAGATGCATGCTTGTGCATATTCAAAAAGATATTCACTTGGTTCCCATGACTGTGATGGATAACATTGTGAATCAGCTTGGCTAGGCTATGGTGCCAGCTAGCCGGCCAAGCGCTACTCTAGTCTAGATGTTACTGTGAAGGTATCATGTAGGTAGTATTCACCGGCCAATCAGCTGACTTTAAGGGAAGTGAGTTATACTCTGTGGGTGAGACTCATCTAGTACGTTGAGGGTCTTAAGAGCAAATCTGAGAGTTCCAGGAGAAGGGAGAAGAGCTCTGTCTCAAGCTTGTAACATCAAAGACCTGCCTGTGTTTTCAATCTCACAGCCACTGGACCTGGTTCCTTCAACTCAATACTCTAGGCTGAGTCTCGTGATGCACAGCTTTAGCCTCAGCACTCAGGAGCCAGAGGCATGTGGATCTCTGTGGGTGAGGCTAGCCTAGTCTAAGTGGTGAGCTAGCCAGGACTACATAGTGAGACCCTGTCTCAGACAGCATCAGCAAACAATTATCTGTCTGTCTGTCTATCTATCTATCTATCTATCTATCTATCTATCTATCTATCTATCATATCTATTATCTATCTACCTCTCTAAATATTTATGTCTATAATCTATCTATTCATTATCTAATTATCCTTCATGTATCTACCTATCTATCTATCTATCTATCTATCTATCTATCTATCTATCTATTTATCTATCTATCATCTCTCTCTCTATTCATCTCCTGTTTATCGGTCCTCCCTATACCTAAAGGACTGTTATCTACCATCTGTCTAACCGTGCTTCCACATGTTCATGCTATTTCTGGGAAATTCTGGTGATAAGAGACTGGGTGTTAGTCCAGATAGCTGGTGACCTACAAAAGCAAACCACCGTATGAAGGCAGAAGGGGGCAGGGAGAACACTGTTTGTCAAAGGCGGAGATTAGAGCGATGCAGCTGCAAGTGAGGAATGCCTGCTACCACAAGAATCCAGGAAGATGCAAGGACAGAGGCTACACAGAGTCTTAGAGGGAGCATGGCCAACACTGCCGACGGCTTGACTTTTGGACCCCTAGCTTTGAAAGCTATTGTTTCAAGACACCACCTTTATTATGCTTTGCTGCACCACTCCTGGGAAACTAACGCACCTCCTTATCTGAGGCCACCCATAATTCATTTCAGAGGGATTAAACACACATATGTATGGAAATATATATGAACGTGCACACATGTATATAAAATCAACTGGACTACGGGAAGAAGAATCTCAAAACTTTGGACCACACAATTGCAGAGGACACTGCACATTAGATGTCCTCATCTGCTTCACATATAAGAAAATGGGCACGGATCCTGCAAGGAGCAGAGTCAGGATCGGAACCCACAAAGTGTATGTCCAAAATCCATAACATAGAATGAGTTCGCATGTGGAAAGGTTTGCTACAAAAGACACAAAATCAAGAGCCAAAGACAGGAAAAGCTGACAGTTTAACAACAGGAAAACCCAACAACTCGTTCTCTCACAGAGGTAACGGCGAGAGAAAATGTTGTCAAACTATCTCCTAGACAAAGGGAAGAGCTATTATAAATCAAAGGAACAAAATAAAATAGCATAAGAACCACAACAAAGGGCATGCAGTGATAATAATAATAATTTTAAAAATGGGTACAATGGCCAGGAAAGGATGCATAGACTCATTAATAACCAGAGAAATACATATCAAAACAGCATGTCACATTTGGCATTTTAATTTGGCAGAGTCACATGACTAATCATGCTTAATCTGCACAGGACAGTCTCACATAACAGGTACAAATATAGTTTGATAGGGACTTTGAGGTGTTTAACTTCACCAAGTACATAAAAATAAAAATGTAAGAGCTTGGGAATATAGCTTTGAGGGAGAATGCTGATATAACATGTGCAAGATTCTGAGTTCAACCCCCAGCATCACCAAAAGAACATGAAATAGTGAAACAAAATAGAATGAAGTAAAACCGTATTCTTTTCAATCCAGCAAACCCCACACATCACACTAGATTTCTGTGTCAGTTGGGGCTTATGACTTCAAAACACAGAGGTGGATTCTGGCTAAGTTACACAGAAAATGAATTCTGTGAACAAATAGCCAGTAGTTGGCAGAACTGGTGGAATAGATGGTGCCTGGATTAAATCATTAGGCAGGAGCCAGTATAGCCTGGAAAGCTGGAGAGCCAGCTGCCAGGGCAGCTCAGGCCTCAGCTGCAGTCTCCTTCTGTGTGCCCATCAGCGCTCGCTGTCAAAGTTGGGGCTAGTGGCCACCACAGTTCCTTTTCTACTGTCCACCATCTCTGCAGATGGCCATCAATAATCTCTTCAGATTCTGCTTCGTTCTCTTCAGATTCACAGCCCAGGTGAATTCTGGTCTGCTAAACCTGGGTCACATGGTATCAGCTGACCTTGGTACTGGGGTTAGAGCTAGGGTGTGTATGTGTTTCTTAGCTCTCCAAGTAGAAGCCTGCCAACCATGTAGACTTACATCTTTTCCTTTGTTTGGTTTTTTTCGAGACGGGGTTTCTCTGTGTAGCCTTGGCTGTCCTGGACTCACTTTGTAGACCAGGCTGGTCTCGAACTCACAGTGATCCGCTTGCCTCTGCCTCCCGGGTGCTGGAATTAAAGGTGTGTGCCACCACTGCCCGGCCTTAGACTTACATCTTAAAGGGGACACAGGGAAGTGAACCTAGCAAATTCTTATGGACAAGATTCTCTGTGATGACCACCCAAGATTTGCATATATTCTTTTCCCTGTGTTTTTACTAACCTTTCCTTAAAGCAAAGCAAAGCAAAGCAAAGCAAAGCAAAGCAAAGCAAAGCAAAGAAAACAAACTGTCTATAGCATGATGCATCTTCCACGAAGAAACCAAAGCAACCAGAAGGGCAGAGCACAGGGTCTCATCAGTGTGTCACATCCAGATGTGTGTGTGTGTGTGTGTGTGTGTGTGTGTGTGTGTGTGTGTGTGTATGCCTACTGCTGGTGCAGGAGTCTTTCTTGATTGTTCTCCACTCTGGCTTTTTGTTTTGTTTTGTTTTGTTTTTTTGAAATAGGGTTTCTCAATGACCCTGGAGCTCACTGATTTGGTGAGGCTGACTGGGAGCTCTAGAGAGTCCAGTGTCTCTTCCCTACCCCTACGTGAACTACCATGTATTTACTGATCTTATGTGGATGCTGGGGATCCAAGTCTTTATGCCTCGTTATTGACATTCATTTCCCTAGCTGCATCCCCAAATCTTGATCCATACATTTCCTATTTCCAGTTCTCACTCATCCAGCTGATTATCCTATAGCTGTAGTGGTGTGCTAGATTCTTCTTATACAAAGGATTCTGTGAATTGGTTATTAAACGTAGACTCTGCTAAATGTAAATTATATACACTTAGACGGAGGTAAATTCTATTAAAAGGGAAAGCTTAAATACTCAAAACTTATCACTCCTTGTGTTGGCAAATTTTGTATTGCTATGACAAAATACCTGATGTAAGTTCACTTAAAGGAGTAAATACGTACTTGGCTCATTTTTAGTCAATGGTCAGCTGAGCTTCATTGCTTTTAGGCGCAGAGCAGAGCAGATTTAGCATGGAGAGAGGACATGGTGAAGGAAAACTGCTCACCTTGTGAGCACCAGGAAGCAGAGATCTCACAGGAAGGGCCCAGGACCAGGATCTCTCCTCTGAAGGCATTGCTTCACCCCTGCCCAGCTGTCTCCCAGGATCTACCCCACCAAGGCATGGCCTCACTCCTGCCTAGCTGTCTTCCAGGTTTTAATTTTATCAATGGATTATATTTATTGCTAGGTGAGAACAATCGCCTTCAGATTGTCTCTGAAAACACCCCTGACCCGCTGCCCCCAGGCACAGCCCTTTCATCAATCTTCTAGTCTTCTAGAGTCACTTTCTAGTCTAAGGTCTCTCGGTCTACTCAAATTGGCAGAGGCAGGCAGAACTCTATAAGTTCTAGGCCAGCCTGGTCTAAATAGCAAGCTTCAGGCCAGACAGGGCTACACAGCAAGACTTTATTTAAAAAAAGGTCAAAGTGGGAATGTTTGTACAAAATTGGCCAAATGCTTCAAATCAAGGCTGGTTTCTTTTGTTCCTTTAATTATTTTTGAATGATATTTAGAGTCAAGGGAGTGACAGAGAAAATGTTAATAGTGATAATTAATTTTAAAAGCACATCATCCCTATAGCTGTTACATTGTGTGCATGCTCATGTGTGTTTGTGTATGTGTGGTGGACAGAAGACAACCCCGGGTGTCATTCCTCAAGTGTAGCCTGCCTTATTTTGAGACAGGTGACCTGGAACTTGCCTAGTTGTTTAAGCTGACTGGAGCTTGTCCCAAGAATTCATCCACCCCTACCTTCCCAGTGCAGGGATCACAGGATGTGCAACCATGCCTTGCTATTTGTATATTTATTTACATGGGTTCTGGAGCTGAAACCCAGATCCTAGTGCTTGCAAGGAAAGCATTTCACTGACTACACTATTTTCCAGCACCTGGTATATTTTAAATAATACAAAACTTTAGAAATAGTTGCTGCTATGGAAAACTGATGTTTGAGTCAGCAATGAGATCTAACATGAAGTCAACAAACAAGAAATGTCATATTTCATAGCTTTATAGCTTTGCTTTCATCTTATTTGTTGGCAATGGCAATGGCAATGGCAATGTATACAAACAGGTAGAAACTGCACACCTTCATCACAGGCAGTCACTGGCTAGGGACGCAAGAATGTGACAAATATAAAAAAAAGTATATAATGCTGAAATGGTAGTAGGGTATGGTTTAGGATTACTGGTAAATTATCATACCTCATTTTTATCGGTAAAATTTACAACAAATGTATGTATGTTTGCATTTTATTTCCTGGAAAGCTACTTGTTATAAATTTGCCTGTACACCATCAGCTACGGACTAAATTATAAAGTTCACCATGATGTCTGGTCTACAAAGTGAGCCCAGGACAGCCAAGGCTACACAGAGAAACCCTGTCTCAAAAGAAACAAAAAGAACTCCACAGTCTTCTTAGAAAGTTGTAAATAATAGAAAAAAGATGAGAACATACACATATAAATGTGAGCACATACAGCCGTTTATTTGCACTTTTGCTTGTTTTTATTTAAGCTATCATTTTTATTATTTTTTATTGAGTTGCATCTATTTTTTAAATTAAATTTCATCTGTAAAACCACAGGCGTGGCCTACTATCTTTACATGTCTGTTTCTATCTTTAATGATATTAATAAACAATAAAAAGTCTATTATACTATCAGAAGCCTAGAAAACAGTGTTATCCCACATAAGAATAAATTACTGTCCTCAGTGCAGTAACTCAAACCCGTTTCTCAGAACTAGTCTTCTGATTCAAATAAAGATGATGCAGACACAGAATAGAATCTCTATTTACTTAACTCTGTAGCCCAGGATAGCCTTGAACTTGCCAAGTAGTCTGAGAGGGCCTTACACTTGTGATCCACCTGCTTTGCCTCTATAGGGCCTGAAACCTTGTTTTGGGGCCATTTCTGTTGAGTAAGAATCCAAGAGGCACATCTCAGGGTTATCCAAACTTAACACGATGATGTCTGCACACACAGGAAACAAAGCTAAGTCCTCTCACACAGCAATCTGTTCTTGGGATGGCCATCTAAGTCAATGTCTCTTCATGCGGGACATATGCCTAGTGTCTGCGTGATGAAACACCACAATTGCCTTGGGGTCCACTTTTCTGCAGTCTTGGGTAGACTTTGCAGCTATCCCAAAACTGAGTGGAAAGTCTGCCATGTAATAAACCACTACTCCCTGGTACTGAGAAGTGTTTCTAGTGATTTGACCCAGACCAGATTTCAACACATGGTTTCCACCCAGGAAGGACTGCTCTGATCCAGGCTTTATCCACACTCTATACTTGGCATAAGGTGCAAGGTAATTGCGAGCTGTATTGTGTAGCGGGAACTTGTGGGTCTTGGTAAACTCTCCAAAACACATCCCCAGTGATGCTAGCTTATGCCTGGAAATGTTGGCAGCCAGCTTCAGCATTGTCTCAGTCACATAATACACTCAGTTGTTGTGTAGCGAGAAACAGTGGGTGCCGACTGGCCTGTCCACCAGGCGCTATAGATTCTCCATAATGCATTTTGCAATCTTCTCAAACATTACCTGAATCTCTTCTTCAGTCAAAGGCCTCGTTTTCCAGTTACTTTGACTTCCGGGAACCTCAGGCTATTATTTATTTATTTTTAATCATTGTATCGTAAACTTATTATTTTTTTCAAGAGAGGGTCTCTCTGTGTTAGCCTTGGCTGTTTTGGATTCCCTTTGTAGACCAGGCTGGCCTTGAACTCACAGCGATCCACCTGCCTCTGCCTCCCAAGTGCTGGGATTAAAGGTAAACTTATTTTTTAAGTGTGTGTGCACACACGCAGGCCAGAGAACAACCCCAGGTACCTGTCATTATCTTCCGCCTTGTTTGGGGCAGAGTGAGGCTCTAGTTTGCTGGTGCAGATGCCAGGCTAGCTGGCCTGCAAGCTTCTGATGACTTTCCAGACTCTGTGACCCATCTTCCTGTAGAGAGCTGGGATTGCAGAGGACATTCTTGCTACCATATGCAGCATTTAAGTGAGTCTGGAGTTTTGAACTGGCTTCCTCACACTTGCGCGCTTGGTGGTTTGCCCATTGCTCCATTTCCCCATCCCCCACCCCCCAGGGATCTTTACATCTCCAGGCTGCATTCTTCCAACCCGGAATGCATTTTTACTTTCCTGAGTATTTGGCATATTGCCTCATCTTTGGAACCCGCACCAGGCAACTCTCTGGATGCAGGTCTCCTCTTAGAAGAGTTCAAGGCTCGGGAAGAGTTCAAGTAGGGAATCTCAGGCGGGAGAAGGAAACCGTTAACCTTGGTCTAAGGGAAGCAGCAGTGAATGATAATTACTTAAACAAAAGTTCTGAATTCAATCAGGAGTCAATTTTGGCATCAGCAGAAACTCAATTAGCTGTGATCACAGCGGAAGACTGGAAATGCCCTGTCCCCAGGCACCTCCACCCCCATGCACAGGTCAGAGGTCAGAGTCTGGAGCTCTGGGTGTGGGTGGGAGCTCCTACTTAGCTCAAGCTCTGTAGTGCTGGGCATGGGAGACTTGTGCAGCCTGGCAAGGGAAGAAGTCACTTTCCTCCACCTGGCCTGCGCACCTCTGAAGGTTCTATGGCCTTCTGTGGATTGGCTGCGTGGCTGCACTGCTGAACCGAGGCCATCTGTTTCCTGTGACAGACCTGCATGAGTTTCTTATTTTTCTCTACCCCCACCCCGCATTTAGCAGGTGTTTATTATATGTCACTGTTTTAATTTCTACATAATTAGACTAGAATGATTTTATAAAAGCACACCCATTATTCATGTTATTCTTGCCTATTATTGGAGTAAAGCGTCCAAACTTGAGAGTATATATTTATGTACAGTAGGCATTTCTGTGATACCTGCCCATTTCTGTGTTAATATTATCACTCAATGCTCTCTTTTCCCTATGTGTCCTCTTATAAGTTATACATATGTAAAACTGACATTATATTTTTAACAACATGAACATTCAAGCCTGTGTTTTTCAGCAGCAGGATTCTCAGGGTGGACTTGTCTAAAAGAACATCTTGAAAATGTCAGGAAGAGTAGATCAGAGGATGAGGAAATGGTGCCCTGGGCCAGCCATGAGTGGGTGCTGGAGGGCCCTTGCTGTTTGTTGTTGTTTTTAAAACAAGGGACTTGCTTTCTAAGCCCAGGCTGGCTTAAACATTTCTATGCAGCCCAGGGTGGGTTCAAACTTCTGGCAATCTTCCTGCTAAAGTGTCCTGAATATTAAGATTGCAGGTATGGCCCAATTATTTTTTAAAATATACCTTCATGCTATATATAACTATAGCATACATATATGTGTATGTGCTATAGGTATATACAGGTGCATGCTACATGTATATATATGTAGCATATATGTATACATATTTATATGTATATACATGTACCATATACCTGTAATCCCAGCACTCGGTAGGCTGAGGCAGGACAATCAGGAATTTAGCTCATCTCCAGCTACACAACAGGTTTGAGGTCAGCCTGGGCTACCTGTCTCAACCCCTCCCCACTCCTCTCTCACTTGGCTAGCGTGCATGAACACATGCACCCATGCATGCCTCGAGCACCCTGTGTTTCAGCATCTCAGAGTAGATATACCTTATTAAGCGGTAAATAACTACTGGGTTGATCTCTATTATAAACTGCAGTTTCTGTTGGGGAAGTTGAGGCTCATGTTAACAGCATGTGGAGGAACTATATCTATCTAACTTGAGGCCCTGGGCACTTACCCTAGGAAGCTCCATTTTGGAATAAGTCTAATGAGCTTGTGTGAAGCACAAAAATCTGTCCACCAGAGATGCATTTCCACTCTTCTGTTGTTCTCTCTGTCTCTGTCTCTGTTTCTGTCTCTTTCTCTCTCTCTCTCTCTCTGAGACAGAGGATTTTTTGTGTGTGTAATAGCACTGGCTGTCCTGGACTCACTTTGTGGACCAGGCTGGCCTGGAACTCACAGAGATCCACCTGCCTCTGCCTCTGCCTCTGCCTCCCTGAGTGTTGGGTTGTTGTGGTTTTTTTTTTTTATGGTCCAGGCCAGTTCTTAAGCTGCACAGGGAGGCAGAATTTCCTCACCTGTTTAGAATACTTTCTCCTTGCCACTGCCCTCCTACTCTTCCCTCTCTAGCCAACAAGGCTTTGAAATCAGCTCAAAAGTTGCTTCCTCTAGTCTCCCCTATATAGAGCCCAGCAACCTCTTCACCGCTCTCAGCTGCCTGCCAGTCTGCTCTGCCTGTCTCAGAGCTGCACAACACAACTCTGTCATTGTGCCCTCCTGTGCACACTGACACGTCAGTGTTTACGGCGGCACTATCCATGATAAGCCAGAGTGGAAGCAGTCCAGACGTCTATGAAGTAGCAGAGAGTCTGAGGGTCACGTGATCAAAGCTACAAAGTTGGTTTTGAAGGAAGAAGGGAAACCATTTTCTTACTCGCACAGATGAGAATATTTGGGTCCAAAATGCCTAGGCCCTAACTTAGGCAAATGAGTGCCACATTTTGACCAAGGTAATTGGGCACGAAAAGACTTCACCTTTGGGTGGGGCTGGAAAAACCTGATTACCCATGGGAATTGTCCCTGCCAAATTCTGTGACTTCTCAGTGTGTAGTGTGAGCTTGCCTGGGGAGGCTAGTTCTGAGCTTGGGAGGCTGAGGGCAGAAAGAGTGTGTGAAATTAGAAGCAAGCTTTCTTCCAGACAGTGAGGCCAATTGTAATTTAGGATACTGTATCCTAAAAAGGCACCACGAAAACAGAAAACCCATGGAAGAAGGTCACAAGAGGATTCTAGGTGGGAGGGGTGTGTGTGTGTGTGTGTGTGTGTGTGTGTGTGTGTGTGTGTGTCCTGCATTAGAACAGCGTCTATCTGGAGAGTGTTGGGTAGTAGAGGTTTGATCTCGTGAAGGGAGCCCTTCAAATCTCCATTGAAGGACATCAGGGAAAATGTAACTTTTTTTCCCCACAGAGGCTCAAAATAAATAAGAACCAAAAATTTAGTCAAAGCCATAGAATCTTATACCTAGATGATCCTTCTGGACTTAATAAGAGGTCACATGAGTAATTAATTGTAGAAGATACAGTAGAAAGAAAGGTGCCCTGGATTAAGGCCTGGAGGGTACAGTGGGGATTTATTCAGTAGAGTGATCACTCCAGAAAGTAGCTTGTACTCTGTCTTTCACTAGCTGTATGATCTTAGACAAAACGCACTCTAACTGGTCCAACTTCCCAAGACCATAAACTAAGGGCTTGGTCACCAGCCTGTGGAGCTGTTGGGAGAGAGAAGAACCTTCAGCAGGTGGGGCCTAGTGAGAGGAAATGACGTCATTGTGAGTATGGTATTGAAGGAGCTATTGAGACCTTAGTCTTTCCTGTCTCTGTCTTTGCTCCCTGTATGCCTTGAGGGGCAGAGCTTCTTTGTCATGTGTCTTGCCATAAAGGACTGTACCATCAGGCACCTAAAAAGCAATAGGGCCACACAATGGGAGTCTGCAGCCATGAGCCAAAATATATCTTCCCTCCCATGTCAAATGAAGATATTAAGCTTACACAGTGCTTAAGGTCTATTCCAACTTTAACACGGAGCTCTGTGGTCCACAGCAGGGAAATAGCATCAGAGTGATGAGGATGGTTGGTGAGAGATGGGACTCAGAAGCAGACTCCATGATCTCACTGGGTGAGGTCCCCCTACGCAAGCATCTTGTACAGATGACAAAGGCTGCAGAAACTACTGGGGACTGAACCTTCAGAAAGGAGTGCGGTTTGATGCAAAGGTCAGTCACCCTCATGGTTGGATGTGAAGGCCATCGTCTGTGGGCCTGCTTGGTGGTAAAGATTGGCAGGCAGTACAGAAGGTCACTGGTGGAACAAATAAATGATGGAACAGGACAAGCCTGGAGTTCCAGATTTCCTGGAGTTCCAGATCTGTCATTTATTAATTATTCATTTTTAACATGTTGATACAAGAAATCAATTAGATAATGCATAGGGAGCACGGAGCAGGATTTCCGTTCAGCTGTGCATTCTCAGGCCATAGTTACGACATGCTGTTAGTTACTATTGTGAGTAATTCACAGCAAGTGTGGTGGCAAGACAAGGCACCTCGATTTACCAGAAATGGACTTTGAAACCCACTCACTAGGCCCGTCCCTGGGCACTGTCCGATTCCCCAGCAGTTACAAAGCCTGTCAAGATGCAAAATGGTTATTTGGCTAATTGATGGTTTAAGAAGGAGCTGAGAAGTTTAGATAGGCATTCCAGGATAAGAGACCTTCCCGACAAGTGCAAATAAATCTGCCGAGCAGTTGAAGTGTAATTAAGATTTTACTGCAATATTTATAGAGATCTTTTATTCCTTGGTAGAGTTGCACTAATGTACAAATGGCTTCAAAGGAAACGTTGGGGGAGTATTAAATGTTCCAACTAATTAAATAATGCGACGGGTTCCGATTATGCCATTGACATCCACTGAGCTGGAGAAGATCGATCTTATAGAAATACAACCCAAACAATAGATGTGGCAGGCGCTGTTGCCATGTCAGATTCGAATTAAGCATAAAGAAGATGTGATGGCTCCTGATGATAAATGACCTTCTTGCTTGAGAGAAAACTGGCTCTAAAGATTGCTGAAAGCTGTGGTCACCGGTGTATCCTGGAGCTATTGCTTTGTTTCTGTTATGAGGAGGAGTTTCAGTGCTTAAATATGATGTGAAAGGCAGGGTTAGTAGGTGGAGCTCAGCGGTGAAGCATTTTTCCAGCAGGAGTGAGGATGCTCCGGGTTCTTCCCTTTGCACTGTACGCATGCAAAGGTGCACACACATGCTGCACATTTACCAATATTTGCATTAGTGCTTTGAGAATTTCACACAATATATTTTGTTCACATTCATCCTCCCACTCCTTTCCCTGACTCTTCCCAGGTCTACCTCCAGTTCTTTCTGCTCCCCAACTTTGTGTCTTAAGAAAAAGAAACTTGCCGTTTTTGATTTGTAGTGCCCATACACTCCTGGGTGTGGCCATCCACTGATGTGGGGTCAACCTACCAGGAGCCACAGCCGTAAAGAAAATTGACTCTTTTTCTGCCAGAAACCATCAACTGTCAATAGCTCCTCAAAGGGAGGTGCCTGTGAGCCCTTTCTTACCCCATCATACTTTCTGATTGCTTTGCTCTTGTGCAGTTGAACACAGCTGCTGTGAGTTTGTGAGTGCCCTGGTCCTGTCAAGCCCAGAAGACACGTTTGCTCCGGTCTTCCCAGACCTCAGACTCTTATAGTCTTTCCGCCACTTCTTCCAAACTGCTCCCTGCATCTTAGGGAGGGAGATATAGATGTCCCATTTGTGGTTGATCACTTGATCAGACATTTATTTTCTATGCTTTGATCAGTTGTGGGGTTCGGAGTTGATCACCACCCATTTTGTAAAGCAACTTCCCTGATGGGGGTCCGAGAGTTGCACTGATCTGTAAATAGAGATGATCTCAGAAGGCAGGTGGATACTATGACAATTTCGCAGAGTAATGGTAGTGGGTTTGCTCTTGGAGTCTGTGAGCTCTGTGATCATGGGTTCATGCTTAATTTACAGTACCAGCCACATGTTTCCTCCTGGGTAGTGGACCTTAAATCCAAATGGAAAGTGATTGGTTACACCTATAACATCTGTGCATCCATGGCCGTATCTTGCCATGCCAGTCATTATTGAAGTCCACAGGTTCACAGCTGGATAAGACTGCTGATGCCTTTTCCTCTCAGCAGCCTGCATAGAACCCTTTGATACTACAAAAGCTAGGCAGCAGGGAGAAAGCTCTCTAGTCAGTACCAACTTGATTCCTTCATGTTCTGTCCATGACCAATGCACACTCACACACACACACACACACACACACACACACACACACACACACACTCACACATGCACACACGCATGCACACATTTTAATATTAATTCTCTGGGGTCTAGGAGAATGAGTCAGTCAGTAAATTACTTGCTACTCAGTCATGAAGACGCAGAACTCATGCAAAAAAAGTGGGGCATGTTGGTGCACACTTGTAATCATAGCAATCAAGAGACCCAAGATTGGAGGATCCACAGTGCTTACTGGCCTGCTCGTCTAGACAGATGGGTAGGCTCTAGGTTCAGTGAGAGGTCTTTTCTAATTATCTTTCCAAAGGCCCTTTGAGGGGACCTCTAGTGACTATTCCTTGAACACATTTCTCCTTTATCTTGGGCAGAACCTCCTATACCATGGCCCCAATAAGGGGAATCCAAAGCACCAATAGATGAGGTGTTTGGGCGCAAGGATATGCATCCTGGATCGCTCAGACACCCTACTTAGGTTGACCTGGAATGTCTCCCCGAGCATGTGAGGTTCTGCCGAAGCTGTGAGGAGAGTTCTTTAAAGTTCACTTTTGCAACAAGGACATGAAGCTCCTTGGAACACTGGGCTCCCAGCTTGCTGAGCTCTGCAGCTCCGTGGGACTGGCTGCTGCCGTCAAAAAGAACAGAGCCGTCATTTCGCGGGAGGGTTTCTATGATAATAGGCTTTTTGCCTCCCAGTAATTGGAAAGGTGCTAATCTAGTGACTCATGAGCTACATAGAAGGAGAAAAAAAAATGCACCCTGGAAATGAAACTGCATTGTGTTTTCTGAACTCCTCATCTTGCATCTACTGTAGGGGGCAAACGGGAGCATAGCTGTATAGAGCAGAACCTACTGTTCTGGCAATTCCACTGGAGGGATCTTTTACCCTTACCTATCTGGGAAGTGGTCAGTGATATAGGAAGCAGGGAAGAGTGGACATGAGCTAGGGGACTGGGCCTGTAGAAAGAGGGCTAGGATGAGGGCTGGCCTATGAATGGATTTGCAAAGAGGACAGTATTGCTCACTTTAGTGAACCCAAGGCAGGTTGGGTGAGTATGCCAGTGTGTGTATGTGTGTGCACCTGTATGCTTTCAAGTTTGGCTGCATGTGTACATGTGGGTGCGTTGGCTGTGCATGCTCAAGGAGCATGTAGGAGCCTGTGTATACACATGTGCAGGGTGTACACTGGCAGATGTGTCTTGTTCTGAATGCGGCTTCTCTTTGTCTTGGGCTCTAAATATTTAGGATTTCTGTCCAGTTTGAATCTTCTAAGGTTTGGGAACCTGAGCTGTGGTTGGGTAGGTGGGGATGCAGATCTAATCAGGACTTTGCTGGCTCCTGGAGAGTAGTTGGCATTTCAATTGGGCCCATGTTGGAGACATACAAGCCCTTTATTTGTCCTTATTGGGTCAGGTTACTGAACTCCGGGTCAGGCCACAAGGCAACTGGTGATGCCCAAAACCTGTGCTGCCTCTCTAGGGCTTCAGGGGCTCAAGGACTTCTCCGTAATCATCTGTGCTATTTTTTTCTTGAGAAAATCCCCCTCTAACTCCCAACTCTGTCCTCCATTGGGATGAGGCCTCCCGTAGAGCCTCCTCTGCCCTTGGTGCTTGACAGGATCTTGGAGGCCAGAAGGGCACAGTCTTTGCGTTCTGGCCGTCTCCCACTCAGCTCCTCAGGCAGTTCCCAGCCTGAGTCACAGAGCCCCCGAGGCTCTCCCCTCCTTCTCCCTCCCACTCTTTTCATTAGCGTCATTGAAGCTAATAATCCTGCCAGCAATTCCATTGTCTCCTCTTAATTCCAATTTCCTTTTGTCCCAAGGGGCAAATCAGCAGAGTGAAAATAGTGAAATGGCAGTCACAGCCTCCTGGTATTAATTAGGGGAGCATTAGCGTAGTAATAAAAGCACACCTCAGTATCAGGGTGCTGTGCTTTCCTCTCTCCTCCTACACTCCCCCTTTCCCTTGTCAGCCCCAGTCAGACCTGGAAGAGATACTGAAATCCAATCCAGGGGGGACTAGGGAGTAGGAAGGGTCCCTCAGTTCTGTAAGACAGCCTTGAGAGTTGTCTGGCCTAATCAAAGCCTGGAGGAGAGAGGTGAGCTGTTGTCCCACAGGGTCTGGGGTGGAAGCCTGTGGCTGTCCATCCCCTACTTGCTTCAGCTGCCTTCTCAGACCAGTCATTGAGTCACAGAAATTAACCTCTTGGGAAACTTCTTTGTGTAGTGGACGCAAATGGATACAGAAGCTTACAAGGGGTCAAAGTACAGAGAATAAGTAAGTGTCTGTGGAGTGCTTAGCCCTAAAAGGAACATTGACATCACACCTCCTGCTACCCAAGGCTCAGGGAACATCAAGGAAGAGGGACTGGATGGTGAGGTCCAGACTGTTGAGGCCTGCTCTAACTCTTTGTATAACTGTAGCTCCTCTTGTTGAGATTTACTTCCGTTTTTGGCATAATTATAGCTCCTCTGCTGACACCTGCTGCTTTTGTATGTAGCATAACTGAAGCCATTTTGTCTTTACTCTCCATTTTGATTATAAAATGAAATTTAGTTCAGGTTCTTAGGCTCTGCCTAACATAAAAATAGCCTTTTACTCACAATTCAATACGTGTTGAATGTTCTGCCTGACATTATGCAGATTATGTATGTTCTACTTAAACAAAACCAAGATGCCCTGCTATGTTCCTTTCTCACAGGATGGTGGGGAACAGGAAAAGCCCCAGGTTTCCCTTACCCTAAATCCTAGCCAATCAACTTAAAATAGTTTGCTTAGCTACCAAGGCACAGTGCACCTGGAATACATTGATTCTTCCCGCTTGGTTATAGTTTTCTCCCCTTAAAAACTCTCTCTGAAAATGGCTTGACAGCACAGTCTTGGTTCCCGAATCTAAACCATGTCTCTGATCAGTCAGTCTTTGTTCAGCGTTCAATAAACTTTCACCATTCTGAGTCTGGTATATGAGTGGACATCGTGGCCTATTCTCTAACCTGACACAGATCTCAGGAAGGATTAGGGCGAAACAATGTCTTCCTGACATGACAGGACCACTGCGTTCATTAATTCACTGCAGCTGTGGGTGCCTGATCAAGATCTGCTCAAGATGAAGCCAGTCAATATTTCAGCATGGATGACGGAGAGGCTCACTAGCTCCTATCACTAAGGATGGTGGGAGTTATGGACAGTTGTTGGCTGTTAGGAAGTGAGAGTTGGTTTTCTTTGGATCTAGAAGGGACATGGAGGTAGACACCTGATGGCTTTGCTGCTTGCTGGACAGCAGTTGGAGACAGGGGCCGATGAATGGACTCAACCTTTGTCTAGAAGAGAAGAGTTAGGAGTTGGAGGGGGACTTTCTTTTGCCCTGGTAGGAGGACCACTCTCCAGTGTGGATGGCCCCATACTCATGAGTATATGGGCAGCACGAACTGGGTCCAGTAGGCTATAAAAGGTATGTAAAAAGAGGGTAGATCTAGGAGGAATTGAGGGGGAATATAATGGAAATACATTGTATGTGAGTATGACGTTCTCAATGAATCAATAAAAATGTTACATTTTAAAAATTCAAACTTCTTAATATGCCTCAGATCATTCTATTGGTATCCCTCCTCAGTTGCTGCTCCAGCCTGCACCACCGTGAGCTGCCACAGAGACAGCTGTGATAGCCTCCTTCTTGGTCTCCCTGTCTATACACCAACCCTTGCCACATCTTTTCTCCATCCCCCAAGCACATGCTGCCACATTTCTCTTGAACAGTCCTCCTTGGTGGGTAGTACACCAGCCACTCAAGCTGTATTTTAGGTTTTTCAGTCACCTACCAAGTTCAAGTTACTTCTCCAGTGTTTGGAGGGGTCCTTTCCTCTGGGTGGCCTTCTCTGAGCTGCTGGGCCAGGCTATTGATCTGCAGCAGCGAGAGCTAAACCTAGAAGGCACATTACCACTGCACTGCCTGGCCTTCCTCTTAGGATAATAATGAAGGCTTTGAAACTGGAGTGAAAGGAGAGTAACAATGAAGCATGCCACTTAGCTGCGCATGTTAAATTGGGCAATAAGCACACGTGTCAGGCGGGACCACTTTTATTGGTTTTATTACTAATAAAACCACATAGGAGAAAGTGACTTGGTCCACAGACAAAAACGAGGCCTTCAAAATGAGGCAACAAAACAGAAAGAACACAAGCTTCAGGTGCAGAGCTCTTAGTGCAGGAACGCGGTCCAGAATTGCAGTGAGAGCTACAAAGCAGCACGGGAAGATGAGGTCATTGCATATCTGCTTCACCCTTTACCCATCCCAAGACAGCATCGCACTCCTTGATTTGGCATAAGAATAAGTGAGGGGGAAGTGGCAGTCTCTGTCAGTTCTTATGAGCAGGCACATGCTCCTGCTTTGTGTCTGGCAGAAGTATGGGTGAGCTGCAGGGTCTTGCTCTCTACAGGAAGCACTGTTGGCCTTTTGGGATTAAGGGGACATGATTTGCCACTGGGAGTCCTACCTCCAGGAGGATGGACTTCAAAGGAAAGGGTGCTTTTGCCTTCTCAGTATCAAAGCCTGTAAGCCTTAAGGGTAAGATAGCACATACTTTGGCACGTCTGCCCCGCCCTCTCCACGCCTACTCTACCCTGACTCCTGCATTGCAGTGTCCACGCAGATTGATCAGTTTCTTGAACTCATTTGGTTAAAATTTCATTAATATCAAATCATTTAAAATAACTTCTGGATTTTAAAAACTGTATTCACTTTACATATCGCTTGTGGTCCCCTCCCCCATCTTCTCCTGGTCCCACCCTCCCTCCCTCTTCCCCCTCCCTCCTTTCCCTAGTCCTCAGAAGAGGGGAGCCCTCCTCCTCTACCATCTGACCCCAGCCTATCAAGTCTCATCAGGACTGCCTGCATCCTCTTCCTCTGTGGCCTGGCAAGGCTACTCTGCAAGGGGGGGTGGGGGGGATGATCAATGAGTGGGCAACAGAATCAAGTCAGAGACAGCCCCTGTTCCTCATATCAGGGGACCCACATAGAGACTGAGATGCCTATTGGCTACATCTGGACAGGGAGAGTCTAAGTCCTCTCCATGCATGGTCCTTGGTTGGTGCATCAGTCTCTCTTCAGTATCAAACCTTTATTTGGTAAGATTGATTAAAAAAAAAAAAAAAGATCAGCTTGCAAGCACTGCAGGCCACTCCCAATGCTGTGGTTAGTATGCTGGAGCGCCTTTTCCCAGTTATCTTAGCAACCCCAGAGTGGGAGGGAAAAGACTGTTACTTTCCTTTGCAGATAAAAACTGAGGTCCCTTGAGGTCACAGATTTTGAGGTCTCACAGGGACTTGGATTTTGGTCTGAATGCTTCGAAGAAAGTTTAGAATGTCTCAGCCTTTAAAGTCTTCCGTTTGGGGCAGGAGAGATGGCTCACTGGCTAAATACTTGCTTAGCTGGGCTTCGAGCATCTTTGTGGTATAACTCTGGTTCCAGGGGATGTGACTGACGCCCTTTTCTGGCTTCCATGGGCACCAGGCATGCACTTGGTATACCTAATATGCAAGCAAATACTCATGCCCATAAAATAAACAAATCCTTGGGACTTTATTAACTTATATTTTATTTCTAAAATATATTTCCTTAGCATTTATTTATTTATTTACTTCTTTATTTTTGAGACAGCATTTCTCTGTGGAGCCTTGGCTGTTCTGGACTCACTTTGTAGACAGCTGGCCTCAAACTCACAAAAATCTACCTGCCTCTTCCTCCCCGAGTGCTGGGACTACAGGCATGAGCCACTGCACCTGACTTCTTTAGCATTTTAATACACACATTACCTATCATCTATCTATCTATCTATCTATCTATCTATCTATCTATCTATCATCATCTATTCTAGAAGGGTCTCTTTAAGTTATCGTGTCAGGGACAAGGGCCTGGAAAGGTGGCTCAGTGGTTAAAAGAACTTGATTCCTAGCATCCATGTCGGTAGGCTTACAACTGTCTCTAAGTCCAGCTCTAGGACATCCAACTTCCTCTTCCGGCCTCCATGGACACCTGTACTCATGTGCATATACCTCCTTTTCTCTGTCTCTCTGTCTCTGTCTCTCTGTCTCCCTGTCTCTGTCTCTCTGTCTCTCTCTGTCTCTCTGTCTCTGTCTCCCTGTCTCTGTCTCTCTGTCTCTCTGTGTCTGTCTGTCGGTCTGTCTCTCTCTGACATACACACACACATATACACACATACTTATACATAATTTAAAAAAATAAAATTTAAAATCCTGTTGCCCTTTGGGCTATAACTCACTAGCAGACTGCTTGTGTAGCATGGGTAAGAACCTAGGCTTGACTCTCAGCACCACAGTGGAGGAAAGGCTGTGTTCCAAGACTACCATGGCTAACAGCGTCAACTTGACAGGATTAGAATCACCCTGGAGAAAAGCATCTGGGCTTGTTTGTCTTGTTTGTGAGAGGGTTTCTAGGGTGAGTTAACTGAGATGGTAAGGTCCACCTTAAATGTAGGTACCACCACTCCATGGGCTGGGGTCCTGGGCTGCGTAAAAAGCAGAAAGTGAGCTGAGGACCAGCATCTATCTCCCTGACTGTAGACACAGTGTGACCAGCCACCTCAGCCTCCCCAGAACTGGACTCTCAGTGAGCCAGAAAAAAAATATCCTTTCCTTCTTTAAGTTTCTTTTTATCACAGCAACACTGAAAATAACAAATCCAGTGACTGTTTAAAAGGAAGGTCTTCAATTCTTAGACCCTCAACCTGCCAATGGAGGCATCTAAACTCCTTTCCCCAAACCTATGCAGAGTTGTGATTACAACAGGCAATCAAATCTAAAGAAGTGATGCCCGAGCTAAAGTTATCAAAGGTCAGGCAGCTTCTGCCTGGTGTCTTGGGACATTGGAGACAGTTAGTCTTTAGGGTGCTTCTTCTGGGGACAGTCTCTCTTGGAACCCGACTAACAAACGCACTGTGGGAAGCCACATATATAGGCTCAGCTGAGCCCAGCCTTAGAGTCACACCAGCCCCAGGTGTTGAACAAGAGAGGGATGGATCCTGCAGGTAATTCGGCCTCCAACCGTGCACGCCTGCAGGCCCCCCCAACCCCCAGCCTGTTTTTGGAGTTTCCCAGATAAGGCCATGGACACCATAAAGCAGGGACAAGCCGTCCTATTGCACTTCACAGCAATTGCTGGCCCCTAAAATCTGATGAAATAATGTTTATCACGTGGCACTTAGTTCGGAACGGTTTGCTCCATAGCAGATGGCTGGAACACCGTATCAGCCCAAGAGCATCTGCAGCTGGCTATCTTGGGCTTTCCACATTAAACTTCTTATCACTTACAGCCAGGTATGGGCTTCTGGGGCGCAGGCACACGCTGGCCCGCAGGGCTGATTGCCAAGTCTGGACGTCAGAGCGGGGCCACTTTAGCTTTGCTTCTTGGCAATCACTTGGCTAAAAGGGAAAGTAAATTGAGCTTTAATCATTCCTTACCCTCCTTCTTCCCTTCTCCGGGTCTCAGGGCTCAGCCATGAGTCAGTTGGGAGGGCGGTGGTCCCCTAGGGCCTGATCAATACTTGCCTCTGAGCCAGCTCTTAGGGGCTATTAGGGCGTCATTTACAAAATGACTATTGACCACAGGAGAAGAAAATTGCAAGTGACAAATGACCACTTGACACCTAGCTCTCTCTGAGTCCTGGCAAGGCTGCTGGGCCTCCTATGCATATGTTGTGTCTGGGTCTGGGGAAGAGACGGTACACACCAGCAGAGAATTATAAATGGGGGTGAGGGGGGTGGAGGGAGGGAAATGTCAAAGGTGTATGTGCGTGCGTGCCTGTGCGTATGTGTGTGCAAGTGCCTGTGTGTGTGTGTTCATATTTGAGAGACAAAGTATGGGAGGACTAGATTATTCTGACTCTGGGGTCCTGCATGGGCCCTGGACAAAGCTGTTTTGCTGGGCAGCATTTTACTCATTTGTTTGCTTGCTTGAGACAGTGCCTTGTAGTACAGCCTTGGCTGGCCTGGAACTTGCTATGCAGACCAGGCTGGCCTCAGACTTGTGACAATCCTCTAGTCAGTACACCTCAAGGACTGAGATTGTAGGCTGTGGAACTGTCTTAAAGGACTTTAGGGCCAATGAAGTGACTTACTGTGGGACATCCAGAAGAAGCCTTAACTACCTCCTCCTGGTGTTTAGGCAGAGAAAACTGAAAGGTCAGGGGCTGACTGTAATCACACGGAAAGAGTACAAGGAAAGTGTGGACTTAACTGGGGCAAAGGTAGAACCAATTAGGTCACCAATTAGATTACAGAAATGTAATGCACTTATCCTTTTTATTTTTGTTTTTCATACAAATGATGGCACATGACAATGCTGTTCTGACCTCCTCCCACTTTGTACAGTATAGTTTGTAATGTAAACTGTTTCATATTGTCATATTGAGGCTTAAAAAATTTTAATAATTACACATAAAGCTTCATCTGATGAGATCCCTACCAATGAATGTTTAATAAGTGATAGAAATCACCTGGGAGTATTGCTGATGCACACACTGACGTGTTCAGTCTGGGACTGGCTCTGAGGGTCTGCGTTAAAGCGTTATTATATGTTGTGCATGTATGTTTTCATGAATGTGGGTGTGTGTGTGTGCGCAAGTATACATGCAGAGATCACATAGCAGACTTGAATGTCTTTCCTCAGGAGTACCATCCATCTTATTTTTTATTTTTATTTGTGTGTGTGTGTGTGTGTGTGTGTGTGTGTGTGTGTGTGTGTGTTGGTGTGTATATGCACGTGAGTGCAATTGCCCAAAGAGGCCAGAAGAGGGCATTGGATCTTCTAGAGCTATATTACAGCAAATGTGAACCTCTAAGTGGGTGCTGGGAACTAAACTCTGGTCTTCTGAAAGAACAGGAAGTGCCCTGAACTGCTAAGCCATCTCTGTTAGCCCTCCTTAGTTTTGAGACAGGGTCTTTCACCATCTTGGGGATCACTGATTTGGCTAGACTGGCTGGCTAACAAGCCTAGGGAACCTCCTACCTTCTGTCTCCCAGGGGCTGGGGTTACAAGTGGATGTCTATCTGCCTGGTTTGTTAGGTGGGTATTGGGCATTGACAGCAGTTAGCCCAGTCTGTGGTTTTGATGAGGCTGGTACTGCTGGTTGATTGACTAACAACAAGAAGGATTTTGTTTGCATTAAGTAGTTTTTCATTATAAACAATGCTGTGATAAATATGTTTTTCTTTTTCTCCTTCCTTTTATGTACACACCTATGGTGTGCATGTGCATACATGTTTGCCTGTGTGTGCATACATGTGTGGGGATGTATGTGCACATGTGTATGCATGCATGTAGAGGCCTGGGACTGATTTTTCTGTGTGTGTGTGTGTGTGTGTGTGTGTGTGTGTGTGTGTATCTTTCTTGATTGCTCTTCTGCCTTATCCACTGAGGCAAGGTTTCTCAGTCAAAACTAGAATTTGCTGTATGACTAGTCTTGCTAGCTAGATATATATAGCTTCCAGGGTCCCCTGTCTCTACTTTGTGGCTGGATTTATAGGCAAGTTACCATGCAGCAGATGGGGATCCGAACTCTAGTCCTTATACCCTTACACATTGTGTCATCTCTCCAGTCCCATCTACTTTAATATATACATATACAACTTCATGTGATTACATAGAATATGGGAACCATAAATAAGAGAAAACATATGATTGTCTTTCTGAGGCTTGCTATGACTTTGTTCCCCACAGAAGGCACTTTTCCATCCCTCTCTGAGGCTTAAGAGAGCACATTGTATACACACACAACATTTCCTTATCTAATCTTCTACTGTTGGACATGGAGGTTGGTTTTATAACTTAGTTATTATGAACGATACTATACTAAACACTGATGTAGCTCAGTGATTGCCGGCTTGGTGACCTTTGGGTGGACATCCAAGAGTAGCAAGGTAGGACCATCTAGAAAGTCTGTTTTTTTCCATAGCAGCCAGACTGATTTACAGTCTCACCGGCAGTGTATGTGGGTTCCCTTTTGTCTATATCTGCAGCAGCAATTGCTGTTGTTTCCTTTTCACAAAAATATAATATTTGTATTAATTCTTTGAGAATTTCTTACACTGATTTTCATCATATTCACTCCAACAATACTCCTTTTAACTCTTCCTAGGTCTACTCCCAACTCCTTACCTCCTAAACTGTGTGAGTGTTGCTTTTCTTTTTTTTTAAAATAATTTATTTATTTGAGTGCATGTCTGCATGTACACCTCAAAGTTAGTAGAGGGCATCAGACCCCATTTCAGATGGCTGTGAGCCACCATGTGGTTCCTGGAAATAGAGCTCAGGACCTCTGGAAGAGCAGCCAGTGCTCTTAACCACTGAGCCATCTCTTCAGCTCCCACTTGTTTGCTTTCTCAATGACTAGCCTAGGGCAATGTGGAGTCTCATAGTTTTGATTTGTGTTTGTCTGATGGTGGTGAGGTTGAATAGTTTTCCATGTTTATTGGTGATCTGCACGCCATCTTTTGTGAAGATAGGTGACTGCAGCTGTGTGGGTTTCTATCTGGATCTTCTTGTTGCTGGTTGGTCTGGTTGCTGCCCGACTGAGCAGACTCACATACCCCCAAAATGTTTGTGACCTTGCCTAAGCTTGTTCCTGTTTAACCAATAAAAAGCCAAAACACCTGGGCCGGGCAAATGGGATAGGCGTGGTTAAGGTTTGAGGGCTTTTTGGGAGGGAGAAAGGAGGCGATGAGAGGAGACCGGAGGAGGGAAAGGAGGAGGAGGAGGAAGACAGAGTCGTGGGTTAGGCGGAGGAAGAAGCACATGGCCAGTGTGGATGCAGGATTCGACCCAGATCAAGAGCATTAACAAGTATTTGGGATTATGGATGGGAGGTATTTTGATAGAAATTATTAGAAGCAGATGGCATGGGATTGAGGCAGGGTATGGGATACCTGCCCCACTATGGGAGGTAGTTTAGGAATTAATATCTGCTCTGCCCCAGGTTAACTAAGGCTATTTTAAAATATAACAGGTGTCGGTGTTTCATTGATTGTTAGCGGGTTAGAAAATACCACTGTAATAATAATTGCAGGGCTAACAAACATTATTAGGCCGTACTTCTAAATTAGCCACAACATCTTCTGTTTTGTTTCATCGAACTACACACCTTTCTATTCCTATGGCTCTCTAATATAACTTGAAATCTAATATGGTGGTATCTCTTTTTGCCGAGGATTGCATTGGCTACTTGAAGTCTCTTATGCTTCCAAATAAAATTTAAGACTGTGTGTATGTGTGTTTTAGCTCAAAGAATAAATTTTAAAAGCTGTTGATTTCTATTTCACAATATTAAAAATATTTTTAGATTTATTAGTTTTATTTCATTTATGTACATGTGTGTGTGTGTGTGTGTGTGTGTGTGTGTGTGTCTGTGCCATGTATGAATGGCAGTGCCTGTGGAGGCCAGAAGAGGGTGCCAGATCCCCTCGAGCTGGAATCACAGGCAATGGTGAACTACCTCATGTGGGTGCTGGGACCCAAACTCAGGTCCTCTGCAAGAGCAGTGCATTCCCTCAAGTGCCAAGCCATCTCTCCAGCTCCCTGGTTTTACAATATTAATTCTTTCCAATGCATGAGCATGAATTCTTTAGACTCTCTATTGCTTTTTAAATTGATATATTGCTTGGTTTTTGAGTGTGCCCCCGTTTTCTGACTTTCTTTCTTTCTATCTCCATACGGTTTCTGTAAATGCAGTGGGTGCCTTTTAATTATTGGAGCATCATTCTAAGTTATTTGGGAGGTGTTCCATGCGTTGGTTCAGTTTGGGGCACGCCTATATTCACAGCCCGTGAGAGGCATGGGACAGGAAGGTAGGGAGGGTTGTCACAAGTTCAAGGCCATCTTGTTCCAAGCCAGCTATGGCAATGTGGCAAGATCCTACCCAAGGAAACAAACCAACAAGCCAGGGAGTGATTCACTGTGTGTTTAGAGTCTGTTTTTTTGTAGTCTTCTCTTCTTCCTTCCTTACCTCCCTCCCTCCTCCCCTCCCTGACTCCCTCCCTTCCTTCTTTGTTTTGATATACCTTTAACACAGTCTTTGGACACCTTGTTTCCCATCTGCCGTCTTCTTTTAATTAACTTATTTATTTTATTCAATTAATTTATTCATATATTCTAATCGTAGCCCCCTCCTTCCTCTCCTCCTGGCCTCATGCTCTCTCCTTCTTCCCTCATCCTTTTAAAATTCCTCTACACCTCTCCTCTGCTCCTCAGAGTAGGGGAGCCCCCACTGTCAACCCACCCCAGCTCATCAAGTTACATTAGGATGGATCAAGTCCTCTTCCCCTGTGGCCTGGCGAGGCAGCCCCACCAAAGGGAAGTGATCAGAAAGCAGGCAACAGAGTCCAGGTCAGAAACAACCCCTGTCTCCCTTACTAGAGGATCCACTGTAGCTGCTCATTGGCTATTTCTGTGTAGGGGGCCCTACACAGTCTATGCGTGGTCCTTGCTTGGTGCTTCAGTTTCTGCAAGCCCCTCTGGGCCCTGGTTAGTTGGCTCCCTTGGTCTTCTTGTGGAGCTTCTGTCACCTCCAGGTCTTTGTATCCTCCCTACCTTCCCACAAGACTTCCTATGCTTCAACCAGTGTTTGGCCATGAGTCTCAATCAACATCTGTTTCAATCCGCTGCTGAGTGGAGCCTCTCAGAGCACAGTCAATAGAACGAAAAGGCAATCTACGGATTGGGAAAAGACCTTCACCAACCCATCTGCCATCTTGGTGTTCATCTCTGAGTCCCCTTTCTGAGAGCCTGAAGTCCTAGCTTCCCGGCTTCAAGGAGGGGCAGTGTATAATTCTGCCTTGTATGCACTTGGAGGTGCTCTGCTTGTTTCAGCCACACCTGCATCCTCCCAGGAAGGGTTTTTGGTGCCTCCCTGTCCTGAGTCTACCTGGAGTCTCTGTAAACACATCCCTGTGTCCCAACTTCTCAGGGACAGGCAACTTGGCTCCGTTGTTTTTAGTTGCTAAGTTTTCCTCTGTTGCCTCTAGCTTTTGTTCTCCTCAATCAAAATTTTCTGTTTACATTTCTGCACACTTTCATAGCAGCTACATTCTCTTTGTTGTCGTTTTATGCTTTTTAAGTCCCTGAACTGTCATCACTTTAGTCACATCTGGGAGGAATCAAGAGAGAAATGTGTTCAGCCCTGTGTTTGGCTGGGACCCATCTGTGCTTTCATTTTCAGCATTTCCGAATCACTTTGTGTTAGGTATGTCAGAGTGATCTTTTAAAGCAGTGAGCCTGATCTCTCTCTTGGGCTTCACATCCCCGGCTCCCAATGTTTTCTTAGGATGAAAGCCCAATGTTTCAACATGCATTACAAGGCTTCGTGACCTACCTCCTCCCTCACCTCCTCCTAAATGATGCTCTCTTCACTTACTCAGCCATGCTGAAATTTTAAGATGCTGCTGCCCTGCCTGGAATCCCGCCTCCCACCCTTGATTTGGTTACCTTCTGCCCTGCTTCCTTGCCTGCCTCTAATAGCCTGCTTCAAGGTAGCCTTTTCCACCTTCAGGCAGGGTCCCAGTCCTTGCTTTAAAACCCCAGTCACCATTACACACAAACGTAAACCTAAATGGTGGCAGTGTGTCTGTCCTTTTGGCTGAGTCTAAGGTCTTAGTGTTTGTGGTGAATTTTACTGGGGGTGGAAGGGAGAGCTGGGACTTCTGAGGGCAGGGAGTATTGGGAGTCAGCATCCTTACCACAATGCTTGCTGGTGAATGAGTGAAAGACTGCATGACTGGCCTGGGAAAGAGAGCACAGGAAAACCTAGAAAGGCCCATTCCACATTACCATTTATTTTTGTTTTTTCTTTATTTTTGTGGCTATAATACAATTACCACATTTCTCCTTTCCCTTTCCTCTCTCCAAATCCTGCCTCCATATATCCCCTCCTTGGTTTCTCTCAAATTCAAGGCCTCTTTTTCACTAATTGTTACTATGTGCCTGTAAGTATTTTCCCTCTCTCTCTCTCTCTCTCTCTCTCTCTCTCTCTCTCTCTCTCTCTCTCCCTACCTCCTAAATAATACAACCTGCTTGGTCTTTATATACTTGTTGGTATATAAAGTCACTTTTCAGGAGTGACTATTTGGTATTAGATGACCAGTTGGTGTGCTCTTGCCTGGGGAAGACAATTTCTCCTGCGCTCAACGTTCCTTAGCGGCCTGTTGTTCTTTGTATGGAGTTGAGGTCTCATGAGCTTTAACCATGCCCACTTTGGCACGTCTGTTGTTGCTGTCCTTGTTCAGTTCATGTCTAGGCAGTCGCACTGGTGAGACTTAATGAGTTTAGCTTCTGACTTCGCTAGGAGACACAGTCTCACAGCAAACTCCCCGATCTTCTGCCTGTTACAATTTGCTCCCGTTCCTACAATGCTCCCCGAGCTTCAGGTGTGGGATTTGTTTTGTAGCTGCATCCACAGGGACCGGGTTCTGCACTCTGCGTTTTGATTGGTTGTGGTTTTCTGTAGTGGTCTTCCTCTATTTCAAAGACCAGTTTCCTTGATGACAGGTGAGGCCTACATTGATCTTTGTGCACAAGGACAAATGTTTAGATCATTGTTAGGGATTATATTGGTGTAATAAATAGTAGTTGTATTCTTGTATTACATTTTATATCCAAAGACACTGGGGCTCAGAGATAGCAGGGACACGCCCTAAATGTATATACACATAGTTCTCAAAATTCCCAGTGACAAAAATTCTGTCAGGGGGCCAGTGAGCTGCCTCAGTAGTTAAAAGTGCTTGTCATACAGCGCTGACAACCTGAGCTCAATCCCTTCTCATGACGGAGGGAGAGAACTGACTCCTGAAAGTTGTTCTCTTACCTGCATGCGTGTGCCACGGCACATGTGTGCCTCATTTACACACATTGGCACACATTACACACATACTTACACAAAATAATAAGAAATAAAAGAGAAATTCTGTCAGGGAGTTTTCAGCCTCCTCTTTATGCAGGAGAAACTAGGGGTCAGAGATCTATGGCAAATTGCCTAGCATCACCTCGCTAGCAAGTGTGAGAGCTGGAATTAGGGCTAAGTCTCTCCCCTTGTGCAGCCCATGGATGTCTGTATTTCAAGTTGCCTTGAATGAGAACGTTCAGTTCATGTCCAGATGGGACCTGCCACGGATCAGGGAGATGAGCACATGGAGTCAGCTTTGGCAGTTGACAGGGCCTCTGAGCCTCATGCTTACTGTAATTAGGTTATCAGTTGCAGGTCACCTTGGTTGTGCTTGGTCCCAGGCTAAAGGTCAGGTTCAAGGCTGCTCTGTGTGGGTTCTCATTCCAGCATGAGGCTGGCTGAAGAACCTCCGTGTTATGGAGCCTATTATTCTGGCCCTGGAGAGCTAGAGGTAAAGAGTGCTCCAGTAAAAGCAATGGCCTTCTCAATGTTTTGGACCCCTGGGCTCTACCTACTTATGTCCCATAGGCCAAAGCAAGGCACTTAGTCATACTTATTATCCAAGTTGTTAGAAGCATAGGTGAGGGACCTTGAGAGTGAGCATGTGCGTGGTGGTAGTACAGTCAAGCACAGTGGTAGGCCCCGTGATTACCATGGACAGTGATGACAGCCGGAAGCTTACAACCTTGACAGAAGGACCTCCTGAGAGGACCCTTCCCTGTAGCCCATGCGCCAAGCACTCAGTGTGTCTAAACGCATACTTTGTGTTTCGGCCATTCCAGGCCCATGAATGAGGCAGTCCTGGATCTTATAGCTGGTGTCCATCCTGATTTCATGGTGCCCATTGGAGGGAGATCTGTATTTCATTCCCTGTGAAGGGTTAGTGGTTATTTAGCCTTTGAAATAAGCTGACAATAGGAAGACATACAGAAAAAAATTTATTGGACTCAAGGAAAGGGCAGACAGTCTACTTTTCGATAGAATTTTAAGGGATGGGACTTGGACTTTTGCGGCACAGGGAAGAGGCTGAGAGTCTGTGAAAGGCTGGGGGAAGTGTCACACAGCAAGCCAGGGTAGCCTTGTGATGCAAATAACTCTGCCAGTTTCTGGCCACCTTTGATCATCTCTTCTTGGGCAGGTGTCTTCTTCCTGTATGAGACCCCTTGTCTGCACACTGAGGACATGGACAGGGGAACTGGAGCTAAAAATTCCTCCACTTTCATTTGTTAGTCACTAACATAGATGGATGTAAACTCTTTCTTCTTCTAAAAGACACTGTCTTGGAGCTCTTCCTGTTTCTCAAGAAGCCTAAGGTTTTGTGAATAACCAACTCAAAGTGCACCCAAGAAACTCATCTGGAACAGTTATTTTATTCTCTCACACCATATTAAGCAGTTAAGAATTGTCTTTTTTTTTAATTTTTATTTTATTTATTTTATTTATTTTTAAGGATTATCTTATGCATGTATATATCGTTGAGTATGTGCCAGTGTGCTTCACTATGCTGGGGCAGCGCACCTGTGTGTAGAGGCCAAAGGACAACTTCAGATGTCAGCATGGGAAAGCTGTGCACTTGTTTTGAGTCTGGGCCTCTCGTTGGCCCTGAAGCTCACCAACTAGGTTAGAGGAACCTGGCCATAGAGCCGCAGGGATCCTTCTGTCTTTGGCTCTCCAGCACTGGGTTACACACAGATGCCACTACACCCACCATTTTGATTTGGGCTCTAGGATTGACCTCAGATCTTGGTGCTTATGAGGTAAATATTTTACTGACTGAGCTGTCTCTCCAGCAAATCTTTTAGGTTAACACTATTGGATGTAAATAAATACAAATTGCATATTTAAGCATTTGTAATCTGGCTCTTTACTCTGCTCACATGTGCACATGCATGCACATACACGCACATGGACACAAAGCTGCCTAGGGTTTCAAGGCTGAGGTTACATACTGAAGGGACAAGCCCTTTTCTTTAGTCACGAATATATTTAAGAAATCTAGAAGTGCCGCCTCTCTGCAGGAATCTGGGCGCATGTGCCATGCAACTAACTGTGGGGAAGATAGCAGACCGAAAGAGAGTGCATCTGTGTTGTGAAATGCTGTAACTAGACGGAGGCTTGTGACCCTGAGGACAATATGGGACGCCGCATCACCAAGTTCGTGCTGTGACAGATCTTGCTGATTTCCCGGATACGTGCTCGTTACTGTCTTCAAGAGCACAAACACGCACGCAGGCACTCACGCACGCACGTGCGCATGCGCACACGGAGACGCACAAATCAGTTTCGAGAGAGAAGCCCTGGGTAGCGAGATGACGGATGCTAGGTGGCTCTTCTGGAGGGTAGTGTTTTCTGTCCCCGGTGAAGTATGTATGACCCGAGCTCCTCGGACACACTGATGGAATAAACTCCAAATCCCTTGGCTGTCCAGACAGAGATGACCAAGGTGTCCCCCACCTCCCATTCTTATTTTCTTGTAGCTTGGGAATGCCAGTGGGGTTGGGGTAGGCAGGCTAGTGCCTTTATGCCTGGCTGATTTAATCATACCAAGGTGTGTGGGAGGCCCTGTTCCTCTTCTTTGCTTAATCCAAATCATATTAAAAACAAGACTCTCTCGGGGCCTCTGTTCATAAGTGGTTTATGCTGCTGCCTCGCATGGGGGTGGGATTTGTTCACCTTTCATTCATTCCTCATCCTCCCTCCTCCTTTCTTTTCATCCCTCCTCCTGACTTGTGGATGGCAGGAGGAAAAAAAAAATAGAAAGATGGTGAACAATTACTTGTTTAAGTGGATGGTTAAAAATACTGATTAAAAATTTAAAAGTGCTTCTGGCATAGATTTATTTATACCTCTCAAACTGGCATCTGAGGCCCCAGACTTCCAGGTTGGAGGAAGGATTATCAGGCCTGGTGAGGAGCTGTTGTGAAACCCTGTGTGCCCCAGCTGGGCTCTCTACCCATGGAGAGAATGTAGCCTGCCAGGGGCCTAGCTCTGAGAATGCAGAGGGCTCTGTATGGGGTGGCAGGGAAAGCACTAGAAAAGGAGTCTTGCTTACTAGGTTTTGTGGTCTGAGCTTGCTAATCATATCTTCCCCTTGGGCCTCAATTTCCCTGGCTACGGAGCAGGCAGGGTGGCTGTGGGTACCAGCAGGGCAAAGGGCCTGAAAAAGCATTCTGCAAGCTGCAAGGCAGAGGACTCATTACAGAGGGCGTCAACCCTTTCTCCTATGCAGATGGCAGCTGGGAGCAGGGAGGGACCTCCCTCCTCTTTTCCTTTGAGGGTGGAAGAATAATGTGGTCCCAAAGACAGGCAAGACGGTAGGGGTTCCAGAGGGTCCTGTGCCCTTCAGGAAAGTAGACAGTGACCTCCAGCCTCAGGCAGAGTGACTCCCTGTGGGACTAGCTCTGAGCAAACACTCTGCTCACATCTCTAGTCGGAGAAGGTTGATGCCGGTTCTTTCTGTGAGGCAGTCCTAAAGACTTTGTCCCTGGGGCAAGAATGCAAATGAACAGTACAGCGACCAGGGTCTGGCATGTGACATCAGCCAGAGCTCACTATGGGACCCTAGGGTCAGGCAGTGTCCCTTGTATCTGGCCCAAGCTACAAAGTCTCCATTTCACTGTTATCTGCTTCCAAACAGCCTCTCTCCAATGCTATTCACGCTGTGACCCTTCTGATGCAGGGTTGGTGGACCCTTGTCTCCTGATCCTGTTCCCATCTCTTTCAGACATAATGAAGATGCATGAATGAGACCGGCAGCTGCTCCAGTTTCCCAGGCCCTCTGTATCTCAGAAGTCCATGTCTGGATGGGCTGGAAGACTACAGTGGTCCCCCAATCCAGTGGCCAGCTTTGCTGCCCTCCTCAGCTCATGGGGTTCCTACGTAAGTTTCCTAGCCAGGGTGGGTGTTTCGGAGTCTGAGTTTGGAAATGAGAAACTCAGTGACTCCAGAATAGAAACACCCTTTTTTTAAGTGGGTTAAACTCCAGCCCTGACATTTAATTAGCTTCTTTTTCAGCTCCCACACTTGAAGAGTGCCTGTTATTTCTTTTCTTTTACTCACAATACCCTGTAAGCCAGGCGTCTTTTTTCCTGAGCTCCGGAACCTCTCATCAGAAGTCAATCACTTTGGAAACATGATAAATAGTTCTTTCTGCAAGCCTGCTGTGAGGATGGTGGCAGATTGCGGCTCAGGATGTGAGGGGCTTCCCCAGGTGATAGTGAAGTGAGGGGACCTGCATAAGCTCCCAGTTTTTAAGAAATCTATCCACCTTGTCCCCATAATCCTGGACTAGGTCACTACCTCCCCACGTGAGTTCAGGCTTTGGCTTAGTGGGCCCCTGGACTATTTGCATCTGGAACACAGCAGAGACAGAACAACGGACCAGTTGGAGGCAGCCTAGCCACCCTGCCTCTTTGGGTGGTGAGAAGCTACTGGAACTCCTGGGAGCCGGTGGTGGTGGTAGTGCGGGTGGTGGGGCTAGAGGGAGGGTCCCTCATAGTCTCACATGTGAATGACAAAGTCAGTGGCGAAATAGCATGACGGAGAATGCAAAGTCCTGGTTTAGAACTAGCCTGTGAAGTTATGGCAGAGACAGTGGGGTGGGCAGGAGGGAGGCGGGGGTCTTTGCAGGCAGAGTGTCGACGACGCAGAGGAAGCTGTGTGTGCTAATGTCCCGATGCCACAGAAGCTGGGAGCTTCCCGTGAATGGAACAGTGTTTCTGACATCCATTTCTCGCTCCCTTGGTGCTGCCATTCTGCCTGGCTCTTCTCCAGCATGCTGGGCTCATTGCCAATTCCTTTGAACCTACTTTTTGTGTTTGCCACTCACTTATCCAGAAGCAGCCGCTGTCCCCATGGGCCCACGATGTCAGCCCTTATTTCCTGTGACTCCAATCCTTCCCGTGCTTTCAACTAGCTTCCCTCCCGACAGCCTCAGTTTCACCATATTGGGATTTTCCCTGGAATTTTCTGTCTCTGAATCCAGGTCCTTCCCTGGTATTGTCCCCGCCTCCGTCCCCCCACCCCCGTTTGCCTCAGTTTCCTTCAATGCAAGATCACTGACTTTTGCCTACCTCACCCTGAGTCATCATGCCTTTCTTGTGGGGCTAGGGTTGCTTTTGCTGTGTGGGCTTGAGAACCTGGTCAGAGGTTAAGGTTGGGGGGGCGGGGGGGAGGCGCGGGCGGAACACAGGACTGGGAGGAAGCATCAGATGTGGGAAAAGTATGTTTTGGTGGTTCTAAGAGACTTGGGGTCCAGTCCCAGCTCTACCATTTAATGGCTGTCTGTACTTAAACCTATTGTTCATTGTGTGTATGTGTGTGTGTGTGTGTGTGTGTGTGTGTGTGTGTGTGTGTGTGTGATTGAAGATTGAACCTAAGGCATCACACACTCTGGATAAGCACTCTTTCCATTGAGCCATAACCCCAGCCCTCTTCACTTTTAAAATTTGATACAGTCTTACTAAGTTGTCCAGGCTGGCCTCGAACTCGTTCTTTATCCCAGGTGGGCTTTGTGTTTATAATCCTCCTGTCTCAGTTCCCTAACAGCTGTGATTTCAGGCCTGCACCTTTAGGTCCGCTTGAACCTTTTTAGCTCTTGTCTTTATGGGGACCATACGAGCCCCTGTAAGATGCCTTGTGAGGGTCCGTCCTGTAAATGAGCTCCTGCAAGACTCAGAGCATAGTACTTGAATGTTTTAGGAGCCACCAAGCTAAAGATGGCTTTCCCCAGTGAGATTTATTTGACTCCTTTCATTACACCAGGGAGGAGATTTGGACTCAATCAGATGGTGACCTAGTGTTCAAGTGCTCTCCTTCCCTGCATTATCTCCTGCTGAGACAATGGGGCTTACTTGAGTGTCTTTAAGCTTCTTCTGAAAGCAAGGCTAATGGGTTGACCTGCTCTTGGACCCTGGGCTAGCACAGCCCCCCCTGGTGAAGGGGCAGAGGGCCACCGCTGCCTCCCACACCTAGCCTCCTTGGACTCACCTGACCTCTTTCATTATAAATCTGGGCAGAATTGTTGGCTGGAGGTTGCTCCTCACTAACATCTGAGAAGAGATTCTTTTGGTCAGAAATTATGCTTGCTATTTGATGTTCTGGAGTCAGTCACATGAGCCCATATGCAAATTCCACATCGTTGACTTGTTAAACCTGAAGTGGAGCGAATGACTGAATAAGTCACAGTTTTCTCAGCCATATAGGGACATTCAGTGACTGCAATAAAATACTAAAGCCTTTGCCTGGCTCTCAGAGTGTGCGTTCATCCATTCAGTACTGCATGCAGTTCTAGAAGCACGGGAGGCTGGACATCAAGTCCTGTCTTGTACTCTAGTCGGGGGAGGATAAGAAAGCAGCTGTGGAGAAACACTGAAAGAAATGCTCCATATCCTTAGTCATCAGAGAAATGCAAAGCAAAACAACTCTGAGATCCCATCTTACACCCATCAGAATGGCTAAGATCAAAAATTCAAGTGACACCACATGCTGGCGAGGATGTGGGGAGAGAGGAACACTCCCTCATTGCTGGTGGGAACACAAACTAGTACAACCACTTTGGAAATCTATCTGGCACTGTCTCAGAAAACTGGGAATAGGGCTTCCTCAAGACCCAGCTATTCCACTCCTTGGAATATACCCAGAAGATGCTCCAGCACACAACAAGGGCATATGCTCAACCATGTTCATAGTGGCTTTATTCATAATAGCCAGATCATGGAAACAGTCTAAGTGTCCCTCAGTAGAAGAATGGATAAAGAAACTGTGGTACATTTACACTATGGATTACTACTCAGCTATTAAAAACAAGGAATTTGTGAAATTTGTGGACAAATGGATTGAACTAGAAATGATCATAATGAGTGAGTTAACCCAGAAGCAAAGAGACTCAAATGGTATATATTTAATTATATCTGGACACTAGCCCAAGGGGCATGTCCCATGAAAGTATTCTCTCACCAGGAAAGTGGGACAGAGGGGAGGACATCCTATTGGGACTCTAGGTGAGAGAAATCTAGGAGATGGGAAAATAGAAGGATCCAGAGGGTCCTAGAAACCTACAAGAAGAACACTATGATGGCCAGATCTGGGCCTAGGGGTTCTGCTCAAACTGTGGCACCAACCAAGGACAATATGTGCAGTGAGCATCAAACCCCTACCCAGATCTAGCCAAGGGACAGGACATTCTCCACAGTTAAGTGGAGAGTAGGGAATGACTTTCACATGAACTCTGGTACCCCATATTTGACCATGTCCCCTTGATGGGGAGGCCCAATGGCACTTACAGGAAGGATAACAGACTACCAAGAAGAGACTTGATACCCTAGGATCATATTCAGGGGGAGGAGCTCCCCCTTAGTCACATTCATAGGGGAGGGGAATAGGATGAAAGCGGGAGGAGGGAAGGAGGAACGGGAGGATACATGGGATGGGATAACAATTGAGATGTAATATGAATGAATTAATAAAAATTATAATGCAAAGAAGGAAGCAGCTGTGGAAATAAAGTATATCAGGGAAAGGGCGGATCTGAGATGCTGGCAGGCAGTGTACAAGACAGCCAACAGGAAGCACCTAAACAAATCTGATGAGAGAAAATGGGGGTTTGGACCATGTGGCCCTGCAGTGGGACCAGGGTAGAGTGCTTGGATTTTGTATGCATTTTGAAGGTATGGGACCCCTCACAACAGGCTGGATGTGAGAAGTAAGAGAAAGAAGTTAGAGATGATATCAAAGTTTGGACCATGAGTAGTAGGAAGGGTAGGGTGTGGGCAAGCACTTGCTTGGGGTCAAGAGTTTTCTCAAAGGTAACAGATGTGCCCTAAACAAAGCTAATCTCACCTGACAAGACTACTTTAGTAAACACTCCCCCATACTTTACCCTCTGAGCTATGACACCCAGCCAAGAAAAAAGCTTTATTGACCCATCTTTCAGGAAGACCAGGGCTTTTTCTTCAGTCTTTCTCTCAGTCAATTGGCAAGGATAAGGTGGGTAGGACTGCTTCTTGGTATAGTCTACGCAGAGGGGGCTGCGTGGCTTTGCATATGAAATGCCTTCTGTGAAATCATGTTTTCAACCCTCGTCCCCAGATGTCATCTGGGAGCTTTGGTGGGTGGGGCTCACTTGGAGGAAGTAGGTCCTTGGCAACATCCGAAGGCTGTCCTGGGCCCCTAGTACCTGCCTCTGATCTCTGATTCCTGTTCTCCATGAGGTCCTCAGTCATATACTTTCACAAGTATGATATTTTGCCCAGACTCTTGAGCTTAAACGGCTGTGGGCTGAACCCTCTAAAACAGTGAGCCTACACCAAACATTTTCTCCTTTAAGTTATGCCTGCCAGCTTTCTCATCACAGCCACTGTAGAAAGCACAGGGGGAGATAACTGCTTGTGGGTTGGATGGCAAGAAGGGAGGCACTAGGTTCTGTGATGCAGGCATAGCTGAGCATGCCTCCCACAGGCTACGCACTTCTTTTTGGTGCGAGTGATGCACAGAGTTTGAGCTTGAAGAGGAAAAGGGCCATGCACAGCACGAGTTACCTTTTCCTGTGAATATCTTGTTGTTGTTATTGTTACTGTGTATACGATGCGTGTATGTGGGTGCGTATGCCACGACACACCTGTAAAGCTCAGCAGACTGTGTGGAATCTGTTCTATCCTCTCATTTTCACATGGGATGTGGGATCAAACTCAGGCTCCTGGGCTTATGTAGGATGTGTCTTTTTCCACGGAGCCTTTTCATTCACCCTACTTATTCTTCAAATATTGTTTTCAAGCCCACCTCGAGTGCATTCTGGAGATGTTTTGTGAATACAACGTAAGTACTTTGTAGAAGTGTTTATGTCTGGGTGTGTCCAAACTTTGGCCAGTCTCATGGTTGAAGACATCAGATTATGGGAAGCAAAGGTCAGGGCTCTGACCTGGGTGGTGATGTAAGATGGGTAGTCAGCACAGAAATAGTTTAAATTAAGCTGAGTGGATGGCTCAGATGGTGGGGGGTGGGGACAGTGCCTGTTGAATGGAGACCAGGACCAAGGTCAGAGCCTGGGACTCTCCAGGCAGGCTTGACTTCTGAGTCATTGTGTGGGGCTCTACCTGGGACTCAGAGCTCCTGGAGGGACCCACAATGTCCTCAGACTGGATCATGTGACCTGTCTCTTGGGTGTCTGGATGCATAAACCATCGGCTTCAAAAGGCTGTACTTGGGTAGTGGAGCAGGAAATCGCCCTCTTAATCAGAACTTTGTGTTACATCCTTTAAAAGTTAAAAAACAAACAAGCCACAGGAAAAAAAAAAATAGAGCATTCTACCTTCGCAATATGAATCTTCTTTGTTCTTCTGAACAAAAACTATGACTACTACTTTTAATTTTAATTTTATTTATTTCTTTATTTTATGTGTGGGTGTTTGGCCCGAATGTATCTCTGTGCACCAGGTCACTGCCTTGTTCCTGCTGTAGAGGCCAGTTCTGGGGCATCAGATTCCCCAGAACTGAAGTTACAGGTGATTGTGGGCTGCCGTATGAGTGTTGGGAACTAGGCAACCTAGTCTTCTTCAAGAACAGCTGGTGCCCTTCTTACCTGCTGAACAAACACTCTAGCCCCTGACTCTCTGTCTTCTAAACTTCCCCCACTGGGTTCTGAATCCTATTTCTACTGTGTTCCTTAGCTAATATTTGAAGACTCCTCATTTGGAAAAAAAAATGTAGGCATAAGCCTGTTTTCAAATATTTTGCCTTGAATGATATTACCCATCATTCAGAGGTTGATCAATTGGGTTATAAGGCCTGGTTATTGAATCAAAAAAGAAATGATAAATATTTGAAGATAAAAATGTATTTAACCCTACTGAAATATAATACAAGACATACATGTACTGAAAACTATATCACATCCCATTAATATGTATAAGTTAAAAACTAAAATAGCATATAAAAAAGATAGATTGATAAGTAAATAAATTGTACTTGGAGCTTTACTTCTGCCTTCAAATTGATAGTCAGGCCAACTCATTTCTTCTTGCATTGTGACTCTGTTATGTAACAACCGGGAAATCACTTGGGCCCCACAGTGAGGTGACTTATCCTTACAGATGCCTCATCTAGTTGGAAATAGAGACCAGAGGGTTTTGCTTTCGTTTTTTTTTTTTTTTTTCTAACTGAGCTTTCAATGAAAGGGAACTCTGGGAATAAAATACATCTTGTACAATTAGCAAGATGGGCAGATGGGGACAAGAACAAAGAACAGTCACCCAGAGTCTTGGGCTGACCGTAGCTTTTATTGAAATGGGCCAGAGAACTGTGTTTGGCCCAGGATGACCCGAGTCTTGGCATGAAATCTGCATGCCACTGTCTCAGGCCAATGGAAAAAATGATTAACCTTGTACCGCTCTTGGTTTTGACTTCGAGGCGATTCTATGTCGTCTGAGGCTTAGGATGGGCGATCTAAGAATGTAACTTTAGAGTCTATCACTGCCTTGCCTACTTTACCAACAGTCACAGATACTCACAGACACCCTGCTGGACGTGGAAATGCCAAGATGTATCACTTAAAAGTGACATATTCCAGACCCCACCTCTCATCTGAGTTCTTGAGGATATCTGAGAGTCTGGCTGTAGGCTCTTGCTGTGAAATCCTGCTCCCCATCCTTATGAAGCTATAACGACCTCTGCCTCTGCTTCTGATTTTCTCCAGATACCCAATATGCTATCTGTCTCTGGTGCTGGGGCCTGAACTCTCTTCCGTGTTTCTTTCCCCTTGTTTTTCTGTCCGTCAATCCATTTTAGTGTCCCCATTGACCTACCTGCCCCATCCAAAAACCTAGTAGGCCTTCAGAGACAGCCACCACATTTATGTGCAAGTATTTGCCTTCTAGATTTTGCTAGCTTCACCCTGGGAATAAAATGCTAATGGTGCCCTACCCAGATCCAGCCAATGGACAGGACATTTTCCATCATTGAGTGGCGAATGGGGACTGACTTTCACATGAACGCTGGTGCCCCAGTTTTGACCACGTCCCTTTGATGGGGAGGCCTGGTGGCACTCAGAGGAAGGATAGCAGGCTACAAAGAAGAAACTTGATACCCTATGAGCATATACAGGGGGAGGAGGTCCCCTTCAGTCACAGACATAGGTGAGGGGAGTAAGGAGGAAAGCGGGAGGGAGGGAGGATACAAGGGATGGGTTAACAACTGAGAAGTAATATGAATAAATTAATAAAATATTTTTTAAAAATGCTAATTGTGTTCACTGCATCAGTTTACCGGTTAGTGTTGCAGTCAGTTTAAAGCTGCTGCCCTCAGGTTTGCTTTTTCCCTGACAGTCACAAGCCTCAAGTTGTTCTTCTGATTCATCTTTAACCAAGCAGTGACAAGCAATTTTTTTTCTTCCCTGAAAGGTTGGCATGTGAAAGTTTTAAGCTGCCTCTTGGAGAACCTGCATTCTCTCCTGTTCACTAACTTTTCCCCTACCTCCATGGAGTTTGAGAAAATGATAAAAAGAAACAAACAATAAGGGGAACGAGGAGATGCCTCAATGAGTAAAGCACATAGGAGAAGCAGAGCCAGCCCTACTGTAAATACCCGGAGGGAATGCTGCCTGTAACCACTCCACTATGGGTGTTGGAGACCCTGGCCTCAGAGCTAGCTAAGAGGAACTGACCTGTCCATCACCTGCATGTGAGCTCACACATGTGTATCCCACATATATGCAGATATGTGTACACACATCACACACACACACACACACACACACACACACACACACACATACATCACACACCTTCACAACATATACACATACACATGCAAACAAATAAAATAGATAGCCAAATAAAACCCAGGTTTTATTTCCACAACAGTTACTTAGGGCTGTGAGGAGGGATGGAACACAGCTCGTCCCCAGCTTCAGACCTTCTGTCAACCATTGTGCGCTTTTCCTGTATTTTCTTGGGAAATACAGAGAAAAAAATTCTTGGGAAAAATACAGCCAGGAGAAAACTCTATTGGTGCTTTTATTTTTTAAACACAGAAACTACGTACTTAGGGAAAACGTGTTTTAGTAAATTAGGTTCTATGAGAAGGGACACATTTTTTTTTTCCCTGAAAGGGCTGTGTTTTTATCAGGGACCGAGTTGACAAAAGGTGCCATAGCTTTTAGAACTTAATGAGTAAATTTAAATGTTGAATGCAAATGAGGCATAATATTAACTCTGGCTTCAAAGAGCAGAGCATGGGGGAGATAGTTAAACAGCTGGGAGGCCTTTTTTTTTTTCCCCCTGACTAGACAAGCCTGGGAGTTAGTTGCTTTGCCAAAACAAAAGCATAATGTGATCATTTTCTGATGACATGACTTCTGCCAAGCTATACGCAAGTACAAACCTACCGGGGTAGAGAGAAGGAAGCTGTTCTGCATGCACAGCCTGGGCAGAGGAGAGCAGGGTCTCTCTACTGAAGAACTCACCTCTCTGCCTTAGGTAAGTCCCCAGGCTGGGCCAGGCTGCCTTCAGCAGCAGCCAGCAAGGCTTCTTGATGAGAGGCCTGTTAGGAGGGGCTGTCTGCTCCAGCTCTGCTCCCACCTGCCTGTGATAATCCCCGTTAGACCACACTTAACCCTCCGGAGGTAACAAATTCTATTAGCTGCAGACGGTAATATTTCCATACCTGTGCCTGTAATCACCTCCCTCCTGCAAGCAGATTAGGAAAAATGCACATGCAAATACATCAGTTACAAACCCAGTGTCCCTCTTCACATGCAAATGTAATCAATAGACACCAAGGTGATTTGCATAATGGAAAAAAAAAAAGAAAAGAAGTCCTTTGTAACGGGGCGTTGGGGGTGAAAACTTGAAGACCTCATGTGATCCAACGCAATCCAAACCTGTCTGGGTGTCTGGCACAGTGATGTGCTTCACAGCAAGCAGGTGCTGTAAAATCCAAGGCACGAAGCACCGCCCCCACCCCAACCCCGGCCTCGGTCAACTCCTCCTATACTCCAGCCCCTCAACATGTACTACTCAGGTATAGGTCTATATTTTGCTTGGAGGGTACCCTTTTTGCAAACTTGAAGCCAGAAAAGTGCCACCTCTCACTTCCGTCTCAGTAGCTTAATTCTGAAGCAATTTAACCACCACACCCTGTCATTGTTCAGCTGGAGAGATGGAAGCCTTGAGCAAAGGGAAAATGGTCTACATCGACACGAGCATTAGAGTTGGACTAAAATTAGTCAGTCTGAGGAGGGCATGCTAATTGCCAGACTGGCCTGTCTACATCATGGGCCCTCACAGAGCTGGGAGTCTCTTAAGAGATGCTTGATGCCAAATGATTCCCAGGACAAAACTTGACTGCTAATTTTCTGGGAAGGCCGAGAGAGTTCCAGAATCCAGAGAGGGCACAGCTCTTACCTTAGGGGACTCTAAGAGCTGAGATTGGTAAATTTTTTTGTTTGTTTGTTTACAAGAACACTTTGTACATCCGAAAGATATTTAGGATTCTTTTTCGTAGGATAGCAATTGTCTAACAGTATGTTAATCAAGGAAATAGAAAATGACAGAAAGTACTATGAATGCACATTAAAAAAAAATAGCTAGTAGGGGGAAACAGAAACAGCCTAGCTGTCTATGAGCAAATGAACAGATAGTGAAAACATGGCAGGCACACACAATAGAATTTTATTCAGCTGTAAAGAAAAATAAAGTGATGAAATTTGCAGGAAAATGTCTGGAGAAGGGAAGTAGTAATCAAGGGAACTCAGAGAGATGTTGAACGCTCTCTAGCTGTGTGGATTCCAGCCCGCAGTGGCCATGCATATGCATCTGTGTAGGCATGATGGAGTGTGGGTGTTGGTTGTGATATTAGAAATGAGGCCGGAAGAGGAAAAAGAGAGGTGTTGAGGAAGAGGGGGAGGGTAAGGGAACACAGGAGACATGAAGTCAGAGAAGAAGGGAGGAAGGGCACAAGGAGGTGTCACAGGATGTGAGAGTGTATGGGGGATGAGAATCAACAAAAGCCAGATTTTGTTTGAAAATGAAACCTAATACTATGTGTGATAATTAAAAAAAAAAAAAAACAATTGCGTCTTAGAAATACAGACTAAAACAGCCATTACTGCAAAATGGATGAGGGATGTGGATAAGGTTAGGCAATAGACACAAAGCTACAAGCAGATATGGGAAATAATTTGGAGTGTTCTATTGCACAGTTGGGGCACTGTCCTCAACAAAAATATGCACCTCAAAATAGAAAATGTGCTTTGAATGCTGTCATCATAAAAAAAATGTTAACTGTATAATGTAATGGTGATGCTCATCACCTTTTTTTATTGAAAAATAAAATAATTCATATTACATCTCAATTACTATCCCATTCTGTGCATCCTCCCACTCCTCCCTCCCCTCCCACTTTCACCCCATTCCCCGTGTCCCCCTATGACTGATGGAGACCTCCTCCCCTTGAATATGATGCTAAGTTATCAAGTTTCTTCTTGGTAGTCTGCTATCCTTCCTCCGAGTGCCATCGGTCCTCCCCATCAAGGAGACATGGCCAAATAAGGGGCACTTGAGTTTGTGTGAAAGTCAGTCCCCAGTCTCCACTTAACTGTGGAGAATATTCTGTCCCGTGGCTAGGTCTGGGTAGGGGTTTGATGATGACTGCACATATTGTCTTTGGTTGGTGCCATAGATCGGATGCTGATCACCTTGATTGATCACTGTGTAATGTATCTATGCATCCAAATATTGTACCATATATGTTCAGTTATTATCAATTAAATACAAAGAAATCAAAAGACAAAAATAGCTTGTAGATGTGATCCAATGGTTTTTGAGCCCAAGGCCATGCCTGGACAGCCTGCTGATTTGTGGAGGTCACAATGGCTCTACTGAGGTGGAGAGATCTTTTGTGTTGGAGGCAAAGGCTGGAATAGAGTCTGTAGTCTGGTTTGTTTTGAAGGTTGAGACAAGAGCTAACCAGCTGGTGAGAATACCCCCTCAAATAATATGCCTCACACATTTTGTCCGAGAACTGAGACTCATGAATGAGTTAGCACTCCAAACAGGGGGGATGCCAAGAGGGTTCTTTCTTTTCAGGCTGAGGGCAGTGAAGTTTTATAGGCTGAAGGAAGAAGTAAGATAAAGAAACATTTCCTGACTGACAATAAGAGTGTGGTCCTACAGCAGGACTTCCAAGTTCTGTAACTACGTCATGGCTGGGTTACCTCAGCATTCAGAGGGCTGGCTCAGGAGGAACATGAATTGAAGGCCAGACTGGTCTCCACAGGCAGTTCCTGGTCCACATGAGCTACACGGTGAGACCTTGCCTTAGATTATGCTCTCTGTCTCTTTTTAATGCTCCCAGGCTCAGAGACCTGTTGACTGGTTGGTTGTCATTGGCTGAGATTCGGTGGGAAATGAGATAGTTACAGAGGTGGTGGAGGGACTGGAGGTTGAGGTGGACGAGGCATAGAGACTAAGACATGGAAGAAGCCAGTGGGGAGAGAGACTAGAAACTCTCCCACACATGGTGACATGTAAGGGGTAGGCCTCAGTCTTCAAATTGGGAGAAGGAGGGTGCTATGCAAATAACCCCAAAGGTCACTATTCTCAGTGGCCAGGGCATTTGAGCCTTGAACCTTTCCTACCTCTCTGGTTCAGTCTCACACTCATGATTCTTCACTTTCTCCACAGACCCTTACTACCACTTTCTGTGTGTCTCTGGCCCCAATTCTTTGTTCTGTGACATAAAAACCTGGACATATCAGCAGCTGCCTTGACTCTGGTTCATGTCTGCGACAGGACTGCCGCCATTTTGTTTTACTTGTGAGAAGGTTCTGGACACACAAGCAATGCTTGTCTTCTACTGGCTTTGTTTTTGACACAGTAAAGATGTCTTCCTTTCTTATCCATACTGAAACAAACATCTTACAAGTGAGACAGAGGGAGTATGAAGCCGGAGAGACTGGAAAAGAGACTTATAAGCCATCATTTCTTCGGAGGACATAGAACTGATGGGTTAGAGGAGAAAGCCAGTGGTGAGCAACAAAAATGATAAGATGTCATTTTTACTAAGTGACTATTAAGTAGCAGAAACCATGCAGAGGATTAGGCACAGATTTAATGCGCCTTTTCCTCATAAAATCCGGGGCCTTGTGTTCACTGCTCTCACTGAATCATGTTTTAAAGAGCAAGCTCTAGCAGCTGAGGTAGTTAAACAGGGATTCCTGCCCTCACTGGCATTTCTCAAGGAGCAATTGAATACAATCCACACAGTAAAGTCACCCAAGTCCCCTCCTACGCTGAGCCCCCTACACTTTGCAGCCTAGAAGCTCTCACTTGGCAATTACTGCAGAATGCTCCTTGAGGGTTCCCAGCAATGTTTTCCTCGCTGTGTCCCCCATCCCTTCCCCAGCTCCCCCTCTTGCCTCGCTCTCCCATGTCACCAGGGGAACGGATAAACCACTATTGACCTGGCTTAGTTTCCCCTCTGCCTTTTGCGTCACAGGCTCTCCAGGGCAGTCTTGGCTGGAGCCTCACCCTCTTCCTCTGCGTTCTTCCTAAATCACACCACAAAAACACAGATAAGGAGCCCTGAAGGACTGGAATGAGGAAAAGCCAGACAAACTCCTTGGCATGGTTTGGGATGCGGATAGAGGAAAAAGGAAAGATGGATGGAGACTGGGAATGCTGACGTGAAAGAAGAGGAGGGGGGAAGCAGAATGGGAAGAGGTCAGGAAGGGGGAAAGAAAGGAGGAGGTAGACAGAGACAGGAGATAGGCTGAACCTCAGAAAGAACCAAGATATCCCGAGATCCAGACTCCAGACCTAGCTTCATGCTGCCTCTAACATTTTCTGTCACCTGAAGCAAATCACACCAGAGTAAGGTTAGGCTAGATTCAAAGGTGGAAGATTTACCTCCTGCAGAGAACTACAGAGTCACACCGTGAGGGGCAGGGACTCCGCACAGAGTGCAGAGGTTCACTCTCACACTGAACTGAGCAGGATGCCCACGTGACTAAACTTCCACCAGTATGCTCTGAGAGGCCTGCCTGCCTCTCTTTGAGCAGATCTCCACCCTTGGTCTGTTTGTCTTTGGGTTGCTGAGACCACATTTAGCAAAGACCTTGCTAAGGCAGTTTCTTGAGGATTCTCTTAACTGTGCTACTCTTGGTATCTAAGCAAGAGCCTCCTCCTTCAGCCCACACCTCGCTTCTTATCTAACCACGTTCCTTTTAGTCATGTTTCATATTCCTTCTCGCTGCATGTTGGTTGTAAGGCTTCAGTTGTGTTCTTTGGAGTCGGCTTCAGCCTCTCCTTCATCACAGCAGCCTCACCTGTGTGCCTGCTCGGTGTGCGGTGTGCCTTGTGCGCCTGTGCGTCCCCACGTGTAGAGGCGAGAGGAGGACATTTGGTGCTCTTCTTTATAGCTGTTTGTCTTATTTCCTTGAGGCTGCCTCTCACTGGGGCTGGAGCACCTTTTGATCCGGCTGCTGGCCTCCAAGCCCTAGTAACTCCCTCACCCCACCCCCTGCACCACCCATACCAGGGCTGCTGGTCCAGGTGTACATAGCCACACCTGAGCTTTTTGCCTGGGAGCTGGGGATCCTAACTCAGGTGCTCACGCTTGCACAAAGGACACTCTTACCCACCAGGTCATCTTGGCAGCCTGTGAGGTAAGTAGTCTTAAGTAAAATCTCCCTTGCTGACCACCGAGGTGCAACGTCCTCCTTTCTTACGCATCAGTTGCCTCTCTACACCGTGGCTCTGACTCCTGGGCACTCTCTAGTTACAGGACTCAAGCTCTGGAGGTTGAAAGTTGCCGTTCTGCTCTGAGGTTTGTTGAATGGAATGTCCAGGTGATTTGCGTTTAAATCCCTGAGGTCTGGTTGCTATTGCAAACAAAAGTGGACGTTTTCATCTTATTATCGAGGGCAACAATACCTTCTTCTCAATGGGAGTGTGAAGCTTAAATATCTGTAAAATGTTTCTAGCTCACAGATCTTCATTCAACTGGTTCCTTGTAGAACAATCTCACTGATTATAATTAACCAGACACAGGCCAGCTAGAAGCTAGAATCAACATCATCATCATCAATATCATCATCATCAACAACAACAACAACAACTCAACTATTTTTCCCCACTTGCCCCAAAGTGGTTGCACTTTTCCACACACAGAGAGTAACCACATTATATGTTCCCACTAATGTGGAATGTTCTAGAAGGTCTACAAGAACAAATCACACCACAACAGTTGGTGACAGATATAAATTGTAGTAGTCTAAAAGTTCTTCCTCCCTTTGATCCTGTGTGTGTCTTACTGCCTGTTGCACCTACACACAGCAGGCTCCCAGTCCATCTTAGTCAAGTGGAAGCATCTGTTTCGATCTCCTTTGTCTATGGGTAATTCTAAGAACTATGGTGATACTGAGTGACATTCACTGAGGTCCTGTTTGCCAGGCTCTTTGCATGTCTCACTTTACTTAGTGCTCAGTTCATTGGAGGAAAAGGGGATTCTCTTTTTCTTATAGACTTGGAAACTTGGAATGCTCAGCTGGCCTCGCAGGGAGCTGTATGTTTAATTGGACTTTTTTTTTTTTTTTACTTCTGTCACATATTCTAGATGGTTCTAGACCTTTCAGGTGGACTTCTGCTTGGGTGGTTGCTAACGCAGGATCTTTACATTGAGTTTCACTGTACTCACGGCTGGAGATGGTGACAGATGCTGACAAGGTTCAGCAGCCTTGTTTGTGTGCAGCCTGGGTGTGGATTTCACCATCTGGGTAGTTACCCCAGTGGTCTTCTTGCCTTAGCAATACCATCACAGGACCTGTCATTGTAAGTTCCTGACTGTGTCACCCTTTCCCACACCCACCAGCACTGTGAGATCCTGGGTCTGACTCAGTGTTCTCCTTCCGGGTGGTCAATGCCTCTTAGCTGGACAAGACTTCTGATAAACTGAGCCTGACATTTTGATAAGGCTAAGATTGGTGATTGTTTTTAGGCTGTGCTGAGAAGCATTTCCCTTCAGCTTGATTGCTGCTGCTTAAATCCCAGGCTCCTCCAAGATCCGTAGGCCTGAGAGACATTTGCCACAGAAGTCACCACAGGGAGCCCAAGCCCTTGGAAGCCAGACTCTACAAACAGGATGTTTCTCTGCGTGCTGTCTGCCAGGAGGTAGGGGTCATTACAGAGTCCTTAAAAAAGGGGTTCAGGGACTCTGTGGGGGAGAGGGCATGTGGATGGGCTTCTGGAAGTTTTCAGAGCTCTAGAAATTGCGCAGAAATTAGCTGCCAATCTTTGTCATAGGGGAAGATCAGGTTTTATCTTATTTTATTATTTTTATTATTTTATTAGGTTCTTAAGAAGGTTAAGAGCCAGCAGAGAGCTCCAGAATTGCCCATTTAGAACCAAGTGATTAGGCCTGGAGAGATGGTTAGGAGGTTAAGAACAGTGGCCTGGCCGCTCTTCTGGTGGATCTGTATTTGATTTCCAGTCTCCGCATACTGTCTGTAACTGCAGCTCAGAGGATCCAACACCCTCTTCTGCCATCCTCAGGCACTGCACACATGTAGTGTACAGACATTTATTTGGGCAGGATGACCATATACATACAACATTAAAAAATTAAAATTAAAACTAGTGATTAGGGAATTAGGAGCAATTAGAAGTGACAACTGTCTCTTCTGAGGAGAACAGGGTGAAATCCTATCCTCAGCACCTTTTGTTTTGTAATGCATCTGTAAATCATACTATTCTGGAGCCTTGCTGTGCTCTGTAGATGCTGTCTCATTCAGTCTGTATGGATGGCCCACGGGTTAGGTAGTAACATTCGCGTTTTACAGATGAGAGCGTGGGCGCTCAGAGAAGGGACGCAGCTAATAATGGTGGCATCAGGATACTCACGCAGAGAGTTGGCTCAGCAGTTGAGAGCACTCTTTTGCTCTTGCAGAGGACTCAGGCTCCATTCCCAGCACCCATGTGGAGGCTCACAACTGCCTGTAGCCCCAGTTCCAGGGGATCTAACCGTCTTTTGGCTTCCATGGCACCAGGCATGCAGGTGGCACATAGACATATATACAGGAAAAACTCAGGCACATAGGATAAAAAAACAAATCAATCTGAAAAAAAAAAAGTGTAAAAAGAGATACCCACCTCCAGAGACAAACAAAATGAAGTAAGGCAACCTAATAAAAAACAAAGAAAACCTCTCCCCGCCGCAGACTGTGAGGTGGTATGAAGGGACACTAACAACTTCATGGGTTGATTTATGGTCTACAGCGTTTTTCCCTTAGTCCTGCCTTGTAAAGAACTTTATGTTGGCCTTCCCGTCATCCTGTGAGGTATACAGTGGAGACATTAGTTACTGCAGTTTCCAGTGAAGCAGACTCTCCTGTGCTCTGCCCTGTGTGTGGAGTGCGTGGGTGGGGGAGGGGGGAGAGAGGAGGAGGAGGGGAGGTGGGGGTGGTGGGGGAGGAGAGACAGCTTCATTGGGCTACTCCGTCCAGCCCTGAGCCAGGTTTCTGGGCCTCCAGGAAGCTCAGGCTGGAGATATAGGGGTTCAGCTACGATTGGCTGAAGGCAGAAGTCTGCATGGAGGGCCTCGGAGAATCCCCTTTGGCTCAAGCATTTCATAATTTAAAAACTGTCAGCAGCTGTTGAAGAATTCAGTGACTGATGACGTGTTGTTTTCTTTACGAAAAGAAGAAAGAAAAGGGTTTGTTATCACCCCAGTTATCATTAAGAAAAGAAAAAAGAAAAAATATTCTCAGATCCAATGTCAGGGAAACTCAAGCTAAAAGGAACTGTGGAAAACACAGGTCAACCAGTAGAGCCACCTGGGCCCCACGAGGCAGACTCAGCGCTTGGCAGAGAGGGATTCAGGAGCAAGGCACCGACTTGCTGATTTGTGGGAAGGCTGCATTGCAGTTTGTGGAGAAGTGTGTGACAGGGCCAGGCCAGGGAGTCAAATGGAGTGGCTAGACTTCTAATCCTAGAGGTTTCCACTCTCAGGATGGCGGCGGCGGTGGTGGTGGTGGTGGTGGGCACGGTCTTCTCCCAGAGAAGACTGAGCTACCTGTCCCATTGCTGTGACAGAATACCTAACAGGTGGGGGAACGTCAAGAAGAAAGGAAGGGAGGAGGGAGTGAGGAGTCAGCCCACCTCCATCTTAGGCTTGAAGGCCATTTTATAGTAAAGACAAACCAGGCTTGTTCCTTCCTGTTTATGATTAAATCTCTGCTTCTCAAGGATTGGGCTATGCTGCACCTGTCACCTTAACTACAAATGATGGGGTACTGCCTGTTCCAGGAAACTGCAACCTTGCCTTTGTTTCAGAGGTTGTTATGACCACCCTGCAAACCATAACTTGTTTCAGGAGCTTGTTGTGACTACTTTGCTATGTTCTGCTTCTGTAACCCCTCCCATTTCCCTGCCAACGCCCCCCCCCTCCCCAATTTGGAAACTCCCTACTCCTGAGCTATAAAAACCCCTATTCTTCTCCATGTCCAGTGCTGATCTTTTGTACTCAGCCTTAAGGAGAGACAGCCTGTGTAACAAGAATAAAAATGATTTCTTTAATTAACTTGGCCATGATTTGGGTTGGTGGTCTGTCTCCTTGCATTTGTGAGATTAACAGCAGGGAGGGAGGGAGAGAGAAAGGAGGAAAGGCATGGAGGAAACAAGGAATGGAAAGTGTGGGAAAAGAGGAGTTTATTTTTGGCTCACAGTTCAAAGGTGCAGATCATCATGGTGGGGAAAACATGGCAGCAGGAGCTTGAGCGGCCGGTCACATCGTGTCAGCAGTCAGGAAGCAGAGAGTGGTTGGTGCATGCTGGTGCCCAGCTTGCTTCCTGCTTTTTTTTTTTTTAAATTCAGATTAGGATCCTTGTACATGGTACGGTACAGCCCACAGGTAAAGTGGTCTTCCCAGGTTAATTAATATAATCTAGATAATCCTTCACAGCTACCCCAGAGGCTTGCTCCTAACTCATGCCAAGTTGACAATCATCACAGGGTCTTGCTCTTTGCTCCGCAGCGGCCTCCAGGGCATGTGTGTGCACATGAGCCTGGGCATCAGGGCTGGGGCTTCTCATTGAATAGTGAGGATCTCTGTCTCCACTTCCAGCATACAGCAGTCACCACACATAATGCTTATTTCAATATTATTTTCCATCTAATAGGAGGCTCCAGGTGCATGCGAACTGGGTGCCTCGCTGCTCTGGTGGGTGTGGATGGTCTCCAGTGACAGGCTATTCCTAGGGTTCCTCATAGTTTAAAATGTTACTCTTGATGAAGCCCTGGTTGAGGATGGGGATTATAATTAATGCTCGTGTCAAAACTGAAGAGGGCAATGAGAGGTGTTTGCCTTATCATCGCCTTGGTCGAATCAGCAGGAAGCATGTAGCTACCGTGAATTCTGCTCTAACATACCAAAATGTCTCTAATACTGCAAAAACCAGTATTTTTTTTTTTTAAAAGCACATTTCACTTTGGGCTTTTCATTTATTGGAAATAAATATTATTCATGAAGGTTTTGTTTGCACAGATGTTTGAAAGTGGCAGCCTGAAACCTTCTAACTTGTTTAGAAATAAAATATGAAATACTAAAAAAAAAAAAAAAAAAAAAAAAAAAAAAAGAAATCAACCAACCAACCAACTGATTTAATTTTTAAAGTGCAAGAAGCAGTAATTTCAAGCACCAGGTCATCAAAGCAGGGTTTTGATGCTGTTATATCTTGTTAAAATTTAATCTGCATTTTAATACATGTTCCAGCCCTGAACTAAACATGTTAGGCAGAGATGGCCTTTTAAAATTCCTGAGGGGTTTTTCTGAGTCATTTCGCTGTGAAATGGCTGGGAAGCACTGATGTGAGAGAAAGAAGAAGCCCAACACTTGCAGTCAGAGAGGAATGGGGCTGGAGGATTAATCCTTCCAGGCCTCACCAGAAGCAAGCACAACTGTTTCAGGCCTCGTTCCTCCTCCTTCAGCCAAGTTGGACTTTAAAAGGCCTTTCAGAGGTTGATATGCTAAAGGTTTAGTCTCCAGCCTGTGGCACTAATAAACAGAGGTGGAACCTGTGAGAAGGTGGAGTTGTAGGAGCAAGTTCAGCCACCGAGGGCATGTTTTTTCAAGGGGTACTGAGATGCTACACTCTTCCTGTTATTTTCTTCCCTACCTTGGGTGACATAAGGTGGACAGATTTATTTATTTATTTTTTCCACACAAGCCTAGCATGATGTACTGTGCTGCCACAGGCCCAGCAACCATGGGTGGCAATCTTTCAAAGCACGAGACCAAATAAACCTTTCCTCTTTTCAAGTTGGTTCATCACTGGTATCCATGATAAGGATGGAATGTTACCAACATAAGACTGTGAAGAATGGGGGGCTGGAGAGATGGCTCAGAAGTTAGGAGCACTGACTGCTCTTCCAAAGGTCCTAAGTTCAATTCCCAGCGACCACATAGTGGCTCACAGCTATATACAATGAGATCTGGTACCCTTTCAGGCATGCAGGTGTACACGCAGGCAGAACATTGTATAAATAATAAACAAATCTTTAAAAAAAAAGACTGTGAAGAATGAATCTCTCTCTCTCTCTCTCTCTCTCTCTCTCTCTCTCTCTCTCTCTCTCACACACACACACACACACACACACACACTGCTTCATCATAGATGTGACTGTTGAATGAATGTCGTCTTCCTATGGGCTTGCCTTGACTTGATCCTTTGACAACTGTCCTCATGTCTTAAATTACCTCCTACCACATTATCCTGTTTTCATAGCATTAAAGCTATCTAACATCATGTCTTCATTTTCCCCTTGGTTTTTACTACTGAGCTACATCTAAATGGAAGAGGGTATCTGGGCAATTGCTCCCAGGAAACTACTTTATTGTTCTAATAGTTGCCTCTCCTGTGTTTAGAACAGGCTTGATATAATTCACACTGGCTCAGTAGATAGTCACTAAATGAGTGGTGGAGGTCTTTCTCTTTTCCTTCTCTCATAACTGGCAATAACATGTCATTTTTGTCCCTGCACTTCTTTGTTACCACAGCATGTTGGTCTAGATCAACAGTTGGCAAACTACACACGTCTTGTGAACTGAGTCTGGCCCGCCATCTATTCTTTCGAGTAAACTTCATTGGGACACACGTTTGCTTGTTTGAGGACTATCTGCAGCTGCTCTTGTGCTGCCGTGGCAGAGGTGAGAAGTTCCCGGGATGTAGATTGGACGCTTATACTATTTGCTCTCTGGCTCTTAACGGAAAAAGCTCGCTGATTCCTGGCCCCATTGAACTCTGAGATATTTATGCACGGGGTATTTTTAGCACCCTGTGAAATATTTACACAGTGTTCATGGCTCAGTGTGATAGCAAATGGCTGATTGAGTTTTCTGGATCTCTTTTGGACTAGACCATGACTTGACTTTTTCAGATGTTAAGTTTATCCTTAACGCTTCATTCGTGTCTTGCCCATGTCCCAGCTTTCTTTGCTAACGCAGAGAGGCCCTCTCCAGCATGGCTGCCGTCACACTGAAGTATGCTTTAGCTTCAGCAGCTTCGCTTCCAGCATGGAGTGGTTCTTGGCTTTGAGGATTAATAAACGATCCTAACTGGCGTTGCCCTGGTTTCAATGTCGCAAAACATCAGCTGAGAACTGGAGGTGGGGAAGGAGGGCGGTGGGTTCCTTATTTCTCCAAGGAGCCTCTTCCCTTTTTAAGCTCTCTCCACCCACACGGTTCCACACAGGGCTGTTTAAGCTCGGGAGAGGCTCAGGCTGTAGTGGGAAGAACACCGGAGCTGGCACCGGAGACATTTTGGTTTGTGCTCTATATCTGTCACTACTAGTTCCGTGACTTTGGACTGGTAACAGGCCCTCCTTGAACCCCAGTTTACACTGTAAAGTGGACAGAGACTAGTTGTTCCCTCTTATGGGGGAATGAACTTTGTTGCTTAATATATGCTCTTTGAACAAGTGCAGTATAAGTGCCAGGCATTAGTCTAGGCAGGGGACATAGCAAGCCCCTCAGGTTCCAGTGACAGCAGGCACAGACATAAACAAACAAATACTTAAAGCAAGGTGAATGGAATGGAAGAGGATACGGGAGGTGGCGGTTAATGGGCGGACCTATTTAATTCAATTATAGTCAAGGATTCCTTTTTTAAAGAAGTGACATTGAATAGTGGCCAGGGAAAGTGAAAGAAAGAGATCCAGGAATATCTGGGGTGGGGTGTGTGTGGGGGGTATGGTTTTCTGTGTCACAGAGGCTCAGTATCCTAAGGCCTGAGGCAGGAGCATGCCTGATAGCTCAAGCTGAAGGAAAGGCTGTGTTTGGACAGAGAGGATGTTAGGGCTATGATGAGAATTTGGAATTCTGTTCCAAAGAAAGTGGAAAGCCAGTGGGGTTTGCACAGGGATGTAGGTTTTAAAGGAATTCTGTGAATTATGTTTAAAGTGCCCATTATAATTCTTGCCCATAGCAGACACAATAAATGTCATATACTCCCTAGGACGCAAGAGCTATTTAAAAGGAATTACCTGTAGCTGAAACAAGACATTTCTGGGTTAGCTGTGACAAAGCTCCTATGAAAGGTGACAGGAGCCCAGCCTCCATGTTGTGCCCATTCTGGCAGGCTGGAGCTCCCTCTCAGGGTAGCTGTAAGTGGGGCAGGGGCAGAGCCTTGACCATAGCCAGTGCTGTCTACCTTAGCTACGAAGATGGTCCAGTCTTCAGCCTTCAGGGGGCACTTAGAGGCTCTCAGATTGGGCTGGACTGCATCTGGCGGGTTTGAAATTGGATCATAGAAATAGGAAATGATTGCAAGTGCTTTAGAAAGACAAATACCATTAAGCCTCTCAGGTCTGCTCTCTGGAAAGCATTCTGCCCGGGCCGCTTAGTGTAGCTGTTGGGGCCGAAGGGGAGATGGTGGCACTTTGATGGCGATGGGGTGGGGGGAGGTGGTGGTTGGAAGAGAGGGCCAAGGGAATGATAGATCAGATTAAAATGGCTATGTGGAAAATGGACGCCTAGACCCATGGAATGGAATAGACAGTCTAGAGACAAATACATAGGAGTCCCACTACCTAATTAAAAAATTATTTATTTATTTACTATGTATACTGCACTCTGTCTGCACATACATCTGCAGGCCAGAAGAGGGCACCAGATCTCGTTACAGATGGTTGTGAGGCACCATGTGAGTGCTGGGGATTGAACTCAGGACCTCTGGAGGAGCAGTCAGTGCCCTCTGAGCCATCTCTCCAGGCCCCCCTGCTACTTAATTTTTTAAAGATAAATACAATTCGTGTCAAAGTAAACTCTTTAAACTACCCCTCCCCTTTCCAACTGTCCCACAATCCTGTGCCTCTCAGGACCCATTTGGTCCTCATCAGGAGTGGATGAGGCTTTCAGTTCCTCCTCCTCCTCCTCCTCCTCAGTACTCACTATTCTTTGCATCTTGCTTACGATATCACAATGGCTATGAGGAGCTATCTCACTGCAGGGTTGACTTCCCTGGTGCCCCTAATCACTAGGAGCTTTCTCACTGGGTACCTATAAGCACTTGGCACACTGGGACAGAACTGGTGCTAAATAAGTGATGGGAAAATGCCAAGCAGTAGAATGAATCACCCCAGAATCCCATTCTATTGCAGGGAGTGGTATGTATGGCCAGAGCGACTGGGGCCATTGGTGGGCTCTCGGTTAAGACAGATAGGGAAGTAGTGAATTCTGAAGAGACGGCAAAGGGGTGAGAAGAATAAGGTCAGTACGTTATCAGCTTAGTTCAGGGTTTTCTCCACGGAACGTGGTGATGGAATCAGGTTTACACTTTATAGAGAGCTGTGGTGGTTGATCTGGAGCTGCCATGTATTCGGATGCGAATTTCTTGCCCCCTGAGACTTTCATTGTTCTAAGAGCAAATACTCACTGTACCAACTGATGGCATGTACCCTTGCTTCCAAATTATCCCTGACGGGCCAATAAGAAATGCCTACATCTTGGTTGAGCAGAAGAGAGGTAGGGAGAGCTAAGGTTCTTTGGTCTTGGAGGACAGGTGGATGACGGGAGGGAGAAGAGAAAGAGGAAGAGGAGTAGGAGGAAAGTGGTGTCACCAAGAGTTAGTGTGAACAAGAAGTGAGTGTCCAGGAGGACCTTGCTCTGAGGAGAGAAGCAGCCAAGATGAAAAGCACGTGCAAGTATTTATGGGAATTATGGATGGGAAGTAGCCCAGATATGGATAATTAAAGCAAGTGGCATGGGGTGTGCGGCTGGGAGATAGCACGGTAGCTTACGGGGCTAGTTTCTGCCAAGATCCAGTGTAACAGGCATATTAAAAATCTAACATGTGTCTGTGTACTTTTATTTTTATAATAGCAGGTTAAATAATAACTGTGTTAATAATTATATGAAATAATAGTAGCTTTCTACAACAGAGAGCCAGCAGGACAGTAGAAGGCATAGCACAGGAGCTTAATGAGGGGTCTGTCTAGAGGCAATGAGGGGAGGAGAAGGGCTGGTAGGGAATTAGATGCTTTCAGTAAATGGTACTTAACACTTCTAACTCATGTGCATGCTCATCCTCCATTGATAGATACTTCGGACTGAATTTCCTTGGTCACTGTGGTAACTCCATGTGTAATTGTTGGGGGAACCACCAGACTGATTTCCAATTAGCCAAAGCCCTATTTTATGGTCTCATCAGCAGTGCCTGAGGGTCCACTAGAGGTATGAACTGCTTGCAAATCTCCCCAAACCTAACGAGCTTTATCCAGAAATAGATGCACACAGGCTAGCATGTAATCTTTATGGGTGCCAACAGCACTGCTTAGAGCCCATGTGTGTCCTTACCTCAGCAGAGCCATTGCCTGCTAGTGACCAGCGCAAACCACTCCCTCTCAGAGCTTCTCTCTTCTTTTTGTAAAATAAGGAGGGTACACACCAGACACCCACAGTTTCCTTTTGGCCCAAGGGCCTTTACCATTGGGCCTAGCACTAAACACACGTGTCTCCTGTGATGACCGTAGCTGGAGGGCTTCCACCTGGGGGAAGACCAAGGGAAGAGAGTTGAAATGGGACATGTGGTTGACAGTGCTGGAACCAAATCTTAGGAAAGACTTTGCTGGTCCTGTGGTTTTCAATAAATATCTTAGGAAAACGAATAAAATATACATTTCTCACCTTATAAATAATGCAACCCACCACGTCCTAGAGAATTATGGCCAGTCGTCTGGCTTCGTGTTTATTTACAACTTCCCCAAGAGTTTGCATTACTTCATAACTCAAATCCAGGCATTTGGATGATAAATTCAGCAACACATGTATTGCAGATGTTTTCCTCAGTGTCCCTGCTGTGCACAGGGCAGAGGCCAGGCCTGGCATGGCTAAGCTTTTTCCAGCATTCTGGGACATTAGTTTCTGCCATGATGGTGGAGTTCCTGAAAGGCCAAGTGATAGCAAGGAAACATTTTCTCTAGGTCCTAACTCTCATCTGAGACCATCTAGGGGATGTAAAGTCCTACTGGCAAAGTGGCCTACATTATAGGGTTTTCACTTGCTGAGTGGCAGAGGCACAAAGCTGATCATGAGAATTCCTTGAGCTCTAGTGTTTTACAGTATGAGGACTTTACTTCAATAGTTTCACTGCTAAGACTGTTATACTTCAAACTGACTGGCATTCCATACCAGGATGGAGAAGAATCACCCAAGAGATTGAAAAACACAGATGACAGGGACCGAGATGTGGTGATGTAGGACTGCAATCCCGGCATCTAGGAGGCAGAATCAGGAGGTCATGAGTTTGGGGCTAGCCTGGGGAACATGAGACCTTGTCTCACAAAAAGAAAAAAGTCAAACCAATAAACCAGTAAAAAGACAAATAAAAAGTAAATATAGACTCCAGGGAGTGGCGGTACCTCAGAGGCAGGCAGGGTCACTAATTAGGGCTAGCCCAGGCTACATGGTGAGACTTGAAATAAAAATCCAACTAATCAAAAGACTAGGACGAAGGGTATTTACAAGATGTGGGATGGGACCTGGGAAAAATGTTTCTTCATTTTTTCTTACTCATTGATTAATGTTAAAATTCTTTTTTTTAAAAAAAATAAATAAAATTTCCACTGTCACTAGTTTCAATTCTAATGTGCTTTTAGGTAAGGATTAGAGTGTTTAATTTAATTAAATAAACATGCGTGAAATATCTAGTATATATGAGATGTGTGCCTGGTAACCTTTCAACTGCTTAGTTTACAGTCTGGAAAAGAATACTATCAACCTGATGTGACAGAGAGTCACCTGGGAGGAAGGTCTCACTGAGAGAGTGTCTGGGTCAGGTTGGCTTGTGGGCATCTCTGTAGAGGATTTGTTTGGTAATGTTAACTACTGTGAGAGGACTAAAAGTGGGCAACATTATTCCCCGGGTTAGGGTCCTCAGGTGTTTAACAACAGAGAAAGCGAGGCAAGCAGTAAGCATGCATTTGTTTCTCTCTGCTTTTGACTCTGGATACGATGTGACCAGTTGTTTTAAGTTCCTGTCAATGTGACTTCCAAACTATGGACTCTAACCTGGCATCACGAGCTAAAACGAACCCTCGCTCCCCTCAGTTGCCTTTTTGTTAAGTTATTTTACTGTAGCAACAGAAAAGAAACCAATACAATTAGAGATGATGCAAGAACCAGGGTCATGAGTTAGTGTTATTGTGGAAGAAATTTACATTGGCTCCTTTTCCAAGAAATTCTAATGCTAAACTACTGGCTTCTATGAGTGTAAGGTGCCATGAGGTGGACTGATCCAGAATGTTTGCTGGCTGAGAGTCAACTAGGGTCTGGGGCTACTGAGGAGAGGAGGTGTACAGGGGTACCCCTTGCTAACCAAGCCTGCCTGTGGCTTTGCTCTCACTTGACATCCTACCCCAGTCAGTCCATGATCACTGGTACCAGGCCCATTCTCCTCAAAGCTCAGCTGTTATCTCCTTAGAGAAGCAACCATGGCCTCCCTGGTGCACCCATCCCTCTGCATTGGTACCACTGTGTTTGGTTCATCCTGCCTTGGGTTTCGCTGTCTTCTAACACTTGCTCCCTCCCACCGTCCGCCATATTCCCCACCTCCTCTCTCTTTGGTCTCCTTCCTCTTCCAGATAGCCTCCTTTCTGCCTTCACTCATACATGCGTGCATGCATACACACATGCATGTTATACATATATTTAAGTCTAGATTTTGTGTTTTCGGGAGTGTGTGGTATTTTATCCTCCCCTCCTCCGCAACATCGTCCTTTGTTATTGTTAGCTTCACCTGTCAACTTGACACAACCCTAGAGTCACATGGGAAAAGGGAACCTCAGCTGAAGAATTTCCTTCATCAGACTGGCCTGTGCCCATGTCTGTGAGTCATCTTATTAATTGCTTATTGATATTGGAGGGTCCAGCACACTATGGACAGTGCCATCCTTGGGCAAGTGGTCCTAGGCTTATTTTCTTTTAAAGTATAACTCCCATTTTATTTGTCCGAAGTATTTTTTCTTCCGTCCTGTCTTTACAGTGGCTTTGGTGAAGCTCGTGGTGCAGCTCCAGCAGGTCTAAACCGTGGGGGTGTTCAGTCCTTGCCTCACGGGATCGATTCCTGACCACCTTGCTGTGACTGGCATAGCTCGCCCAGTCATGCAGCTTGATGTAGATCTTGGGCAGCACATAAGCATCAAAGACACCAGCTTTGGAGACGTCCCTGACAGCAGTGGCCTCTGCAATGTTCCACATGACAAACTTCTTAATGGCCTTGTCTTTGGGCACGCACCGGGCGCAGTTCATGTAGCGAATTGGCTGCACGTGGCCGCGGCCCTTTTTAGCATGACCATTGTCTCTCCTTTTTTTTTTTTTTTGTCATCTTGGAGCCAAGACCCGAAAGCCTGGGCTTATTATATAAGAAAGCAGGCAGAGAAAGACAGAGAGAGCAGGCCAGTGTGTGTGTGTGTGTGTGTGTGTGTGTGTGTGTGTGTGTGTGTGTGTGTACATGAATGTGGAGGCCAGATACACAAATTAGGTATTGGTCCTTAGGAGACATTCACCTTTTTTTTTTCCTTTGAGACAGGGTCCCTCATGGGCTTGGCACTCAGCAAGTAGGCTGGACTGGTTGGCCAAAGAGCCTCAAGGAGTTGTCTATCCCCATCTCTCCAGATCTGTGTACCAATGAGTGTCAATCACTCCCAGCAGTTGGTTTTTTTTTTTTTTTTGAGACAGGGTTTCTCTGTGTAGCCTTGGCTGTCCTGGACTCCCTTTGTAGTCCAGGCTGGCCTCGAACTCACAGCAATCCGCCTGCCTCTGCCTCCCAAGTGCTGGGATTAAAGACGTGCACCACCATGCCCGGCTACTCTCAGCAGTTTTAACATGGATTCTTGGAATGTGCCATCTTCTTAGTCTGAGATTTTTACCCTTTAACCCCAGATCCTGCTCAGCAGATGACTGAATTCTGAGTCGGTCCCCTATCTCTGACCTGCCACTTCTCAGCAATCATATCCTCTGCAGATAATAAGGTGGTTGAGCAAGCCAGAAAGGGGCCAGGCGAGGGACCTGCCTCAGGATGCCAGGCCTCTTACTGCAGCCTGGTCTTGATTGGTTAATCTTCTCTTTCGGATTTGATCACTGAAGCTCTGGTCTATCTTATCCAAGTCACACCTCTCCGACTGCGATCATAGATGAACAAAGATAATATATATTTTTTAAACTGTTCATCAAACAACTGTATGAGAAAAAGAAGTGAGTGTGTCAGGTCTGAGGGGCTGTGAGTGGTCTGTCTAAAGCAGCTGTGGAATTTTACCTGGGTGGACCTCAGGCACACACTTCTTTTCCTTTTCAGAAAACCAAGTGTTTGCTTCTCTCCAACCCCCTCTCACAGACAACATTTGACATTTTTTAATGGAGTGTTGACTTTGTCTTAATAAAGCCTTTGTCCCTTTCTCCAAGTCATGCAGTTCTTCAAGGACCAACATATCGCAGGTGCTCCCTACAGTGTTATCTTCTGGGTCAAGGCACTTGACCTCATCTTAACAACCATTTCTTTTTTTCCTACAAGCATCTTTGAATTCTCTTTTCAGTGTTTGTTCTGGATGCTGTAGTCTGGGGGAATCATTGTCCTCCAGGGAGAGGGAGAGGGACAGGGAGAGGGAGAGGGAAAAGGAGAGGGAGAGAGAGAGAGAGAGAGAGAGAGAGAGAGAGAGAGAGAGAGAGAGAGAGAGAGAGAGAGAGAGAAGGAAAGTAGATGTGGAACACTGCCCCTTGTTACTTTAAATCATCCATATTAGTGTCAGAGAGAACTGTGAAGTGTTGACTGCTGTTTTCCTGAACTCTTACCTTCTGCTTCCGCTTTGTTGTTGTTTTCCTCATATGCCATCCTGTGTAATCCTTACAGCCAACCCAAAGGGTAAGAATTATTTTCACGAACAGGGAAACCAGGACTCAGGAAGGTTAAAAGAATTGCCCAAGGTCATATGTATGCCTGGTACTTACAGCATCTCTGGTTTGAATCTCTTCTCTATTCTCATCACCCTGAGTCTCCCCCCAAAAGGGCCTTTTATGGTGGTGTCTCGGCTCATTTTTGAGCTCTTGCTTTCCTGATATTATTCTTAAAGGTCTGTGTCACTCCTTTGTATTCATCCCAGGTAAGCAGGTTCCTTCCATATCAGAGTCATTTGCAACTGTATTGTCGGAATTTCATTTTTAAAGCCAGCCTTCAAGGCCAGTCTTCACTGCGTGTATCAGGTCATGGGATCAGCCTGTCTTTGCTCTCAAGGTTTTGTAGTCTGCCCATGGAAAGATTCGCCTTCACATCAGTCCACGCTTAACCCCTCTAGTACGAACTCTCAGATAACTGGGCTACTGTCTCTCATTGTTCTTCTCCCAGTCCCTTCTCTGCTCCGTCCAGCTTTGTTAGAGCAGAAATAGGCTCCTCCCACCTCAGCGATCTTAGAGATTAAATTCCTGAGACAAACCGTGATTGTCTGATACGCAGGCATTGCTTCCCCCCCCCCCCCCCCCGAATGATAGTTCCCACAGTGAGAGTTATGTGAATACGGTGGATTAGGTAAACCAATCGGGGACTTGAGCACACGCTGTAGGAAGTTTTTAAACTAGGAATTTGGTTTGTATGGCAGTTTACAAGGACTCACTTGATTCCTCCCCCTCTTTCTCCCTCTCTCCCTCCCTCCATCTCTGCCTCCCTCCCTCCCTCCCACCTTCCCTCCCTCCCTCCATCTCTGCCTCCCTCCCTCCCTCCCTCCCTCCCACCTTCCCTCCCTCCCACTCTCCCTCCCTCCATCTCTGCCTCCCCTCTCTGATCATGCATATGCAATTACAAATGAGTATGAGTCTAAGTAAGAGTCCTTTCAGAATGTATGGGCAGAAAATGGAGAACAACACTGTGCGGCCTTATGCAAGGGTAGGGGAGTAGACACGAGTTTGGAATTAGTTTTGGGGACAAATAGATGTAGATTTGGTGCTTCCTCAATGTTTTCTTTACTTTGAAGTTTGGGTAGATTCTTAACCTGTCTGAGCTTCAGTTTCCCTCCCTCCCTCCCTCCCCCTTCCCTTCCTCCCTCCTGCCTTCTTTCCCTTTTCCATCTTTTTTGAGATAGAGTCAGATGTATCCTAGGCTGGCCTCAAATCCTTAGGTAGATGAAGGTGACTTTGAACTCCTGATCCTCTGCCTCTACCTCCAAGAATTACACACCTGCATTACCACTTCTAGCTCTGAGCTTTAGCGCTCTCCTTTGTGGACTGATGGCACTCCATGCTGTCTCTACATCCTGAAAGGATATGTGAGGACTAAGTAGAACAATAGTATATGCATGTGCTCAGGACAAGGCCTAGCAAATGGCAAGGCACTCTGTCAACATTAGGTATTGTTAGATGGTCCAGGCGGCTTTTTGAGAAACTGTTTAGATTTAAATCAATGTGTTTGGACCTGACTGGGAAAACTTGACTGTGTGTCTCAGCTATTTTAGTTTTGTTACTTCTTTTAAACCCAGATGTTCACAGACCCATGGCACTGTGTGTCCTGAGGATAGGGAGATCTTAAGAGAGAGGAGACTGGAATTATTTATATTAATAATCTAAAGAATGAGCTCGGGGTAACAGCATAGAGGCACAGCACTTGCCTACCCTGAATGAGTTACTAGGCTCTCTCTCCCCACCAGGCCCTGACGCCCTAGAAAAGAAAGAGTGCCAAAAGCAACTCTGAAGATGCCAGCTTTTGGCACCCTTTCAGAAGATCATGAAATAGCCCTTCTGAGACACGAAGAGTGTCAGCAGGTCCTTTTCTCCTAACAGACAGCAGTGTGGGCCATTATCCCCCCCCTAAGCTCGTGAGAGATGGCTCTTTTGTACAAGGAAGAGGGGCCTTGCCTCTGGAGGCTCACACATGCAGGCTGGTTGGCTATCCTCTTTAAACAGACATCTACTTGACAAGAGGCCAGAGGGGAGCCTCCCAAGCGCCTCCTGCTTAGTGCCGCTACTGATGCTTATGGAAGAGAGCAACAGCCAGCCCATGTGTTTCCTCAAACGCAGCTCTGCCTTGGATCTCTAAGGCAGCAAAAACACTTGTTTTTAGAAAAAAAAAAAAAAAAAAGAAACCCGCAGCCAGCTCAGAGGTGATGAGGGTGACAGGGCTGCAATTATCACCTGTTCCTCAGCACCTAGTGTATTGTGAGGAAGGTGCTGACAGCTCCCAGCTCTTTGTGTGGGGAGCTGGAGCCCCCCACCTCTGCTCAGAACATTTGACACAGACAGACAGCTGTGGGAATGGCTTGGGGTTGGAGCGGAGGTGGCGGGGGCATGGCACCTCCTCCCATCTCATCTCCCCTCTTCTGAGGCCCTGAGAGTGGGTTGAAGGGCACGACACATGTTGCCATTCTTGAACAATTTCCAGAAGTAATATCCCGTTAGATATCCCTAAGAATCTTCCCAGGGTGACAGAACTTGCAAAGAAGAAATGTAGTATATGATGCTAAGTAAGATTAACGGACCTTTATTGGTCTGAAATCAAGGGGCAAGTTGGTAGAGTGAGCTCCAGAGGGCGCCAGAGTGATTCCATCCTAAGTGGCTGCTGAGCCCAGTCCAAGGATGTGAGAGGCTTGGATTAAAAACAGGACCTTGTTGCTTTTCTGAATCTTGATCTGCAGAGGGAGGGAGGCAACACCTATCCTGCAGGGTTGTGATGAAGGCTCACTTAGAAGGTTTAGGATTGAATGCAAGACCAAGGTGGGAAAGGAAGCAAACAGGCTCAACAGGAGCCTTGCTCCAGCACTGGAGATTTGCAGGAACTTTCTGAATTAACTTTGCCCACACAGACATGCCTGACCCCCTTTCACAGGCACATTAGTGCCCTTATAGTAAATAAAACCTGGAGCTAATTTCAAACAACAGATACTAGCAGGTCGGTTGCTATCCTTTAGGGTCTGTTGGTGAATTCCCATGAGCCTTCAGCAGGCCCAGGAAGGTTGAGGTGATGCTGGTAGAGCACTCACCTCTTGCCTCCCCTGGGGCCTTGAGAAGAAGGAGGGCCCATGTGACCTGGACAGATCTATGATGATTTTTCCCCCTAAGGTTGTTAAACAGTACCAGAGCAAGACTTCAGGTGGGCCCAGGCATGTGACACTGAGCTTAGTGGAAAGCCTGACATAAGGCTGTCTCTTCCTTTTCTACAGTGCTTCCATACAGGGGAATTACTCAGGGTCACTTCCTGGTCTCCAGAATCACACTTGTCATTTGTCCTCCTTCTGTGACTAGTGTCGTGGGCTTGGGGCCTGAGGCTCCATGTCTACAGCTGGGACAACTTGTTTTTCAGCCCTTTAATGACCAATTGTTAGAGCAAGCAAGCCATGGGGAAGCTTTCCTGCTCTTGCCTGGGCTGGGAGGTACACCATCCAGGCCTTCTTGGCAGGTTGTCTAGGAGGGACCCAGAGTTCCTCAGCCTGGTCCTGCCACCTACTCCACAGCTCCTCCGGTGCTCCCTGGGGTGCTGAGATCTACCTGGGGCAAATGGGTCACCCAGTTTGCTGTTCGACTCTTAGATTTCATCCCTTCGAACCCTCAAATGTGGTGCTTCAGAGCCAGGGTCCAGGGTTAGAGAATATGGGATGGGGAAATCTTTCTCTACAACATGAAACACTACCTGTATGCCAACAGAAAGGCGTTCTACCCATTAGAGAGGCTTCTCAACCCTCAGCACTTTCCACAGCAGGCTCCTTGGGAAGCAGATTTGCCTCTTAGAGGGTGGTTTGTCTCCTGTTACCAATAAACACCACTTCACATTCAGGAGGCCCTGAGTTTGATCTAATGCAGTATCATCAGTCAGTTGATTAAGTCCGTCCGTCCATCCATCCATCCATCCATCCATCCATCCATCCATCCATCCACCAGTCAGTCAGTCATGGGACTGTGGATCATGCCAAGTGTATTGGGATCCTGGACAAAGGGAAGAAGTGAAAGTTCTTTCTGCAGCAGAGGTGAGCTAGAGCACAGACATTTCCTTGGATCCAGGACGGGCTGAGACTCTATAGAGAAGGCATCGGTCCTGAGCACTGGTGATCTGACGTCATGTGGCTTTGCTGACAGGTGTGCTAGCGAAGCCTTTTTTTGGAGGACGCCAGCGCACAGGTGTCCCCAGGCTTCCTCTTTCCTAACAAAGGCTGCCCACATTCACACACAGCTGTGGCCTTTCCTTCCTGCGTGTTCCAGTTTCACAGTTTGTGCTTTGGTTTGCAGGCTCTCAGTCTTCCTCTGGTGTTTCCTGATAGCCATGATCATACGGAATAATCAGCCAGGTGCTGTATCAGGACTTCCATATTTATCTATTGCTGTTAGCTGTGGCTGATAACAAATTACCTCAGAACTATTGTAACACATAATGGCTTAAATGAACACTAGGCATTACATGGTCTGACTGAGCTCAAATAGGTGGCTTTTCTATTCGATTAGAAGGGCAGCAAAAGTCACTCATGAGAACGCATCTAGCCTGGAGTTTCAGAGAGTCTTGAATATCCAGGATAACCTTTGTCCAGGCAGGCACCTTCCCAGGTGGCCTCTTGTTATTTTGATTCTATTCTAATTTTTTCAACAGCATAGCAGCCAGATTCCAGGAGGAAAAGCCCTGGGCTTCAAATACTTATTTTCCTAGCCTTACTTTGTGTCACTCTTGCCCATGACTTGCTGGCCCCATAAGTCCTATGGTCAATATCAGAGTCACGGTAGAGGTATGTACCAAGGCTCACAAACATATTGTACCTGCCACATGGCTTTTGGAAGTGCATGGGCAAGTAGAACAGGGCTTGGTGGAGCTAGAGGGAGGAGAGCAGTTCTGGGCGATATACATGGCCATGATGTAGTTCATCCAATCAGCTGTTCAACAAGGGCTAAATCTTCCAAATTACTCTCAGGACCTGTGCATACACCTTCTGCCACACCAATATGCTTTCAGGGAGCTCACGGATCAATTAGCTCTAGGTTGACAAGGGAGCTGAGCAGTACTGGAGTGAGAATTCTGGAGTTTTGGTTTCCTTTTTAAAAAGCACACAGAAATATTATAAGAATATGTTTTCATTTTAATTCCAGGTGTGGGGGTAGGGGGCTGCTTTGCCTTGTGCTCTAGCTATAGGTATGGTTTTGCAAGCTGCAGATAGTTTCTGATTGTGTGATGTTTGGAATTCTGAGAATTTTCCAGAGAGTATATAAATGCTAAGGCCCACATAGATGGGAGTTTGTGGTTGTTGGTCGTTCAGGGGGTTGGCTGCGGTTTATTAGTAGTGATGCTCAAAGAAACAAAAAGAAAGAAAATAGATCCAAGACTCTTTCTCTCCCCTCTATTCTGCTTTTCTTCCTATCTAGTGATAGGGGGTGAAACTAGGATGAGGATAAAAGGTGATAAAAAGAAGAACCCACAAAGTTGCAAAGACAGCTATATAGTACCATAGCGTGTGTGTGTGTGTGTGTGTGTGTGTGTGTGTGTGTGTGTGTGTGTGTATTCTATGCTTGAACTGAATTTTGCTGTGACTACTACAGAGTCAAAAATGGAAGAGATTTGAGTCACACCGAAGACTTCCTTAGGGAAGAAATACTTGGACTGCATCCTGGAAATAATAAGAAATAACAGCTATATTTCCAGCTGGTGTTCTAAGCACAGGGGAACCACTATAGATAGATGCTTAGGAAAGAGCATGGCTTCAACTTAGCCAGAAAACTGGATGTACCTCTTTGTTACACATGAAAAAAGGAAAAACAGAAAAGAAATGAAAGCAAGAAGAAGGAAAGGGGGAGGGAAAAGAAAAGAAAGGGAGAAAAATGGAAGGGAGGAGAGAGAGGGAGGAAGGAGGCTGGAGAGATGAAGGGATGAATGAATTACGCAGGAGAAAAGACAGAAAAGCCTAGAGCCTCAATGTTGTTGTACTTTATTATTTGAAACCAGAGGAGAGCATTGGAAAGGCATCCTCTTTATGCATAATGACATTTAAATTGTTTCCTATAATAAACATGTTTACGCATATAAAATATAAACGAGGCAGCATTATCCTGGCTCCCACCCACTGAGCGAGGAGGCTGGTATCAAAGTGAAGTTATAATTTGATGGCAACTTTAACTGAATTGAAGGCTGTTGGAAGGAGGAGGAAGGAGGGAGATAAACGAGAGACCCTTAGGAGACCACGTGTGAGGTGCTGTCTTCCCACGCATGGCCCTGCTTCTAGTGGGCACAGATAGCCTAGCCTGACCCCCTTGGCAGGCTGGGTGTTCATATGAGATGTGACTCTGAAAACAAGACTCTCTAGGAAAGGGCAGGACTGACTGGTTGTCTACCTGGTTTAAGAAAAATATTTATTGGGTTGGAGAGATGGCTCAGCCATTAAAGGCTAGGCTCACAACAAAAAATATAAAGAACTATTTATTTTATTTTTCACTAACATGTATGTATCTGACTGTGTTTATGTGCATGTGAGTGCAGTGCCTGAGGAGGCCGGAAGAGGGTATTGGTTCCAGGCAGTTGTGACCCACTTAATGTAGGTGCTGGAATTGACTCTGTTCCTCTGTAAGAGCGGCAAGTGCTCTTAACAGCCAGGCCATCTCTCCAGCCCCTGCCTGCTTCCTGTCTATTCTCCGCAGACCCATGTGGTTCATATGCTACTGGGGGACCCTGGGACTCCTAAGCACACCCCTGAGGTCCCATTCACAGTCAAGTACTTTCTAACTCTGTGATCTTAGCTTCCCAAAATGCTATGTCCATGCATGGGATAGAGAAAGCTTTCATAGGTCTCAAAATATAAACATAAAATTCCATGTAAAAGAAGTGGCCCCAGTCTATGATTGTCCCTTAGACAGCTAGGCTTTCTTCCTGGCTGTGACAAATGTTACTCACTCTGTGAACATTCTTATGAGAACAGCTTAAGCCAATCAGAGAGAAGACGTCTACCCTGTCTCCTGTTGTTGAGTGAGTGTAGATGTCCTTTACAATGCTACACGCATTTTTTTTTCTACATCTGCTCATGAGTCGAGGCCAGAATGTTTGTCAACCCTACAACTGCTCAGCCCACTGTGAAACCACTGGGCTCTGGGTCCCAGTGACTGAATCGGGAGCCTTGTCACTGTGCTGCACTCTGGTCCCCTTTCCTGATCCAGAATCAAGCCCACTGGCTTCTTGAAGTCCCACATGGACCTCGAGGCCTTTCTGCCTGCAACCTTCATCCCGTCCTCAGCTTCAGTGAATCAGCAGGCCCCTCATGTGTGCTGTGTCTGGCTTGCCCGATGCCCTTGGTTTGCATTTGGGAGGGGGAGGCAGAAGGTGTGTGATTGGAATGTATCTAGAGACTGAAAGAAAAAAAAACCCCACACCTATATTTAAGAAAACAAAAACAAAACAACTGCTCATGAGTCAGGAAGGATGGCGGCACAAAGATTAAATGACATCATTTCATGCATGCTGTAGATAGAAACAAGGAGAAATTCCTGGAAATATGATTTTGGAGTAAAAAAATCATTATTTTGTATTATTTTAATTAAAAAAATTCTTCTCATAGTTCTGGGCATGGAACCCAGAGCATCATGCATACCAAGCATGTACTATGTCAGTAGGCTACAGTCTCAGCCCAGGTACATGAATTTTTTGTTGAAACAGGGTTTCTCTGTGTAGCCTTTGCTGTCCTGGACTTGCTTTGTAGACCAGCCTGGCCCCGAACTCACAGTGATCCACCTGCCTCTGCCTCCTGAGTGCTGGGATTAAAGGCGTGCGCCACCACGCCCGGCTGGTACATGCATTTCTCATTATGTTAGATATTGCCAATCTCCTCAGAGATGACATAAATTTACCTCTTGTCAACAAGCCTTGAGGGCGATGAGTTCTCAACTATATTGAAGAAACCGAATACATTGCTAAACTATATAATACATTCGTTTTGAAGACATCTTGAACTGAGTTAAAATCAGAAACTTGGATGTAAGTTAGTGCAATAGTGTCTCAGCCCTTGAGAGGCTGGGGCAGGAAGATCCCAAGTTGAGGCCAGCTGGGGTCATGTAGTATGTTCCCAGCCAGCCTGAACTACACAGCAAGACTGTCTCAAAACCAAAAACCTCCCCCACAAAAGATGGTATCATTTACTTGTGCACTCAATATTTATGCTCTTATTGTGTATATAATACATATAAGTAAAAATTAGCATTTCATCATATACTTCTTAAAGCATCCGTGGAACTGATTGATCTGTGGCTTTCTCTTTATATCTAGTGCTGACAGAATAAATATGTTTATTTCCTAATATTGAATCTTTCTTGCTCTCCTGGGGAAAAATAAAACCTCTTACATAGCTAGCCTTTTGCATTTTTGCCTAGAATTTTCATGGTTTTGTTATGGACTGAGTGTTTACGTCTCTGTCAAAAACTCACGCACGGCCAACCCAAAACCTAATGTGGTGTAATGGCATTTGAAGAGAGGGGCTTTGGAAAGGAACCAGGGTTAGATGAAATCATGAGGCTGGCTTTAGTGAGGATTACATGGGCTAATGCATATAAACTCTTACAGGAGTGCTGGGCTGGCGAAAGCATTTGCTAAATTGAAGCTTTAATACTACCGAAAGCAGGGGTTTTTTTTGCCCATTTAATGGAACAAAGCTCAAAATTCAAATGAGTATGACATTATATGTGCAGAGGACAGCACCCATCACCGTCTGACATCCAGATATCCGGGCCACTGGGCTGACAGTGGTTTAAGAGGCTGCCCTTCAGCTGTCTGTGTCTTGCTTCTGGGCTCCCTAGCCTACAGAGCTAAACAACAAATGTTTCGTGGTTAAGCCTCCCCACCTGTGCGTGGTATGTCTTCCACTAGCCTCCTGAAGGGATGTTTGTAAGGGAGCCAGTCAACAGTTCTGTTTTGGAGCCAGTGTTTTGCTTACTTCGTTCAAAATAACATGGGGGGAGTTCTCTTTTCCTTTGCTCTGGACCAGAGAGATGGCTGAGTCCATAAAGGTTGGGCTCATCTTGAAACCTTGGGCTCGAGCCGTCCTCCTGCCTCAACATCCAAAGCAGCTGGCATGGCAGGTGCTTACAGCTGTGCCTGCACGTTCCTGCTTGCTCTCACTTCAGCTGTGTTGATTGTCACATTTTTTTTTTTTTTAGCTGCTCTGTTATATTAATTTGCATTTTCTTGACCTCAGAGTTGTTTTAAAAGACTTAAAAGTTTTCACCCCCAGGGCTGATGGTTTTAAATTTCTGTTTAATTATTCATTTCCACTTTCAGTGTAGTGTAACCAGGGGGTGGAAATTGTGCTGGCTTGTTTTGGTTGCTTCCAAGGGAAAGATGATGTTTTCTAAGCTTTGAGGATCGGGAACTTATATGTATCAACTTTGTGCACTTATTGCGTATTAGTTTTTCTGGTCTTCGGGTAACAATGCTTTAGCTACTTGATATTTGATTATAAGGAGGCCAATGACAGACTGATATGGTTGGTCTGTTTCCCCTTATATCTTTTCTTAGTTTTACTTAATTAGTACTAATTTGCACTTTTTGTGCATTGTCATGGCTTTCAGTCTCTGTCTGTCTATCTGTCTGTCTGTCTGTCTGTCCTGACTATGTGTTGGAGGCCAGAGGACAACCTTAGGTGTTGGTTCTTCTTGTTTGATAGAGGGTCTTCTTTGTTGCTTTTCTATTATACTCAGCAGTCTAGCTGTCCCATGTACTTCTGGGGACAGCTGTCTCTGTCCCCATCTCTCTTTAGGAATGCTGGGATTACAGACATTCCCACTATGCATGTGGCTTCTGTGGGTTCTGGGATTTGAACTCAAGTCTTCATGGTTGCACAGTAAGCGTTTTTACCCAAGAAACCATCTCCCCCGACCTGAATCATTGTGAACTGGACCTTTTAGTCAGGCTCAGCATCGTTCTCTGTCAGAAGCTTTGCCTGTGAATCCAGCTGGTCTCAGGTTTAGATATTGATCTATCAAATCCTTTGTATGGCTTTGGTGTCTCATACATCACTGTATGTCTTTTATTTTCAGCCCTTTCAAATATTTATTTCTTTCAGATGTGGCTCTTTTTTGTACATGAGCTGAGTTTGCTTTGTGATACCATCTAAAGTCGTTTTCTTTTAATAGGTGAGTTTATTTCACTAACCTCTGTTTACATGACAAATGTTTGTAATTATTTTATGCTATGCCTTTTGTTCTTCATATTTTAAGAAAACCTCTCTCATTTATTTATTTATTCAGATAGAGTCTCTAGGCCAGGTTGGCCGCTAACTCCCTATGCAGCCAAGGGTGACCTTGTCTCTCTAATCCTCTAGCCTCTACCTCCTGAGTCTTGGGATCACAAGCCCGTCCCAGTACACCTAGTTAATGCAGCACTAGGGATAAAGCTCAGGGGCCCCTGCTTTTGAAGTGAGCACTTTTCCACCTCAGCTACATCTTCAGCTTGAGAAACTTTCCCAAGTATAAATCTCCTCTCTTTTCCTTATATTTGTAAGTCAGAAGGTTTTACTTTTCTGACAGTTATCTTTACGATGATGACCTTCTATAAGCGTTCAGTCCCCACTCCCCCTGACAGTGCCAGCTAATTCTCAACACAATATATTGAACCGTCTATGTCTTTAGATAATAGGTAGTAATTTCTCTTGTATCTTGGTTTAGTGCTTTTTTCTCTCTGAAATAATTGCCTCATTACTTTCTTTCTTAAAAGTCTTGGTGAAATATTTAGTCACAATTTATTCTGCTCTGTGAAAATATTTTTCTCTCGACTCTTCTACCACTTGCTGTTCCTGTTTCTCTCTCACTTTTCTCTTTCTTTATGTAGATACTGTATTTGTTATTTTTTACTGTTGGCTTTGAAAGGAGGGTATCCCTCTTACTTCCATGGTTTACATGTGAGGAAGGCTGGGCTGCATCCCAGGCTTCAGGAATTATTACTAGGGCCCAGGGTTTTACTACTTCTCTCTAGCAGGCGACTTTAAGCTGCTATGTGACTATTCACAAGGCAAAGCCCTCCTGCTTCCTTCCCACTGTCACAAAGTGTGGATGCTAATCTAAACTGTCAACCTGTGCTGTAGAATCACCGTGATGGGAATCTCTGGATATTTCTGTGTCTTAGAGGAATTATCTTGATTAGGTTAATGAGTCTGCCCACTGTGGGTAGCACCACGCCCCAGGCTTGACTGCTGAATTGTACGAATAAAGGAGAAAGTAAGCTGGGCACAAGCATTCATCTCCCTTTGCTTCCTGCTTGCTAATGCAATGCAACCAGTTTCTTCAAGTTCTTGACACTACACCTTCTCCAACATGAAAAACTATACTCGGGAAATGTGAAGCAAAAGATACCATTCCTTCCTTAGGTTGCTTTTGCTATTTTACCACAGCAATAAGAAAAGTAACCAATAAATAGAGATATAGCTTCTTGACTGTGTGAAACCGATTTTCTCAATCTGCCTTCTCTACACCTGGTGTTAAGCAGCAGTTTTTTGTAGACACCCATGTACTCCATTCCTGTGGGCCTGACCTCAATAGGTCTTACATCAAGGAGGGCACTTTTCCATCTTTGCATCTTTGCAAATTTTCCTCCCGGACTTCTCTGCTAGGGCCCTTCTCCGCATTGCTTCCAGCCTGACCTTCATGGGTTCAGTGGAATTTCCATCTTGGTGATTTTAAGTGTATCACTGTGACAGGTCTTCCTTGTTGCTTTTGTATTATACTCAGCAGTCTAGCTGCCCCAGGTACTTCTGAAAACCATGCTTGTTTTCCTGCCCCTCTCTTGTCTCACAGCTGAGCTGAGAATGAAGGCGTGCCGGCTTCAGGATGCTGTGGTTAGGTTGGGAGTTGGCAGTTCTGATACCATGACTGCATATCTGTGCTGACAGGCACTGAGGTGGTTCTGCTTGGACACGATGTGAGGAGATGAGTAATGAGAAGAGTAGCTGAAGGTGTTATGTGATGTGACTTCCCTGGGAAGAAGAAAAGATAATGGAGTCAAATACCCCAAGTCCGTCTCTGGGTACTGACATGATGCAAAACTAAGCCACTGTAGGGGCTTGAATAAGAACAGCCTCCATAGCTTCATCTATTTGAATGCTTGGTCCCTGGTTTGCAGAACCATTTGGCAAGGATTAGGAGGTGTGGCTTTGAGGCTTCAAAGGCCCAGGGCATTTCCAGTTAGCTCCCCTCTCTGCCTCTGCTTATGGATCAGATATAAGCTCTCATTGACCCATCCTAGTGCCGTGCCTGCCTGGTGCTGTGCTTCCTGCCATGATGGTCATGGAATTCCCCTCTGAAACAGTATGCCCCAATAAGCTCTGTCTTTTATAAGTTGCCTTGGTCATGGTTTCTCTTCATAGCAATTGAAAAGTAACTAAGACACCTGTCCTAGTGGAGGTGAGGTTCCACCCAGCATCGCCTGATCATCATCCCAATTCCAGCTCTATTATAAGGTGGTATAAAGAAGTCTTTGGGCTGGAGGTATAGGTCAGTGGGTAGGGTGTTTGTCTGGCATGCGTAAGACCCTGGGTTCAGTCCAAAGTAGTGCATGATCCAGCACCTGGAAGTAGAGGCCAGAGGATTAGAAGTCCAAGGCCATTCTCCGATACATAGCAAGGTTGAGGTCAACTTGGGCTACATGAGACCTATCTGAAAAAAATTCTTATTACTGCCTTCTGACAATATGTTTCTACAAAATGTTCACTTCCACGCCAGGGTTTAGCCTTGTCCTCATGGATAACGTGTGTGTGTGTGTGTGTGTGTGTGTGTGTGTGTGTGTGTGTGTGTCCCCTGGGAGGGTTTGATTTTTTGGAGTGATTGCAGTTTTAGAACAGTGATTTATTTCTATGCTTTCAACTTTGAAGGGGGAAGAGACAGGTTACATATGCAAAGTCAAGCAGGATTTTGAGCCAAACTGAAGAAGAAGGACACAAAGCAAAAAGGCAGAGAAGTCAGGGCCTCATCCTGCTTACACTTATTTGCGGGCCCAAGCGAGGAGTTGACGTTTCATTAGCAAAAGCAGGTTCTGAGTACCTGTTTCGGTCCCACAGGCCACCCAGCCAGCAGTGCTCAGGTACTGATGCTCAGCTGCAAGGAGCAGAGGCAACTCTGCCTGCAGAGGACCTGCAGTTCTGTCTGCAAGCCCACAGCCCTGAGACCTTCAGCCCATTTAGTCCATGGAGGTGGCAAGTGTGCTGTGTTGTGTGTACCACTGGGGGGGGGGGATGCAGAGTTAATGGGGGGGGGGCAGGAATGTTTAAGCAAATCAGCCTCTTGTCTTCCAGATGGGCCATCTGCCTTCCATGCTCTGACACACAAACCTCCCCACGAGTCTTTGATCTCAGCACAGTCTCCTAGGGTGAGATTGCTGTAGTACAGGCAACCTTCACAGTCCTTATGCCTCTGCATTATAGATCCTTGCTTCTACCAGCTCCATTTCTAGCCCTCCTCTGCCACTCTGCATCCGTCAGCAGCCATCCATCCTCAGACCTTCCCTAGTTCTTCCTCTAATTAAATAACATGACCTTGAGCTCCTGTGTACCATTCACTTCTTTACTTTGAAAACCTGAGTGCTTTTTCCTTCTTCTTCCTTTTTCACACAGGACATTTTCCTCCCTCTCTTTCCTGTAGTCTCTGCTCAAAAGTCACCATCCGCTCAGAGATGTTGTGCCTGGCCCTCTGTAGGAAACATCACCTCCAAGACTCCTTTCTTTTCCAAAAACTTGTTTTTTGGGGATGTGTGAATTGGCCTTTCTTACTAGAATACAAGTTTCATTGGAGCAAAGATTGTATAGCGTCTGTCACTACATTCCCAACACCTAGCAAGGCATATAATAGGTTCTGCAAAGATATTAAATATATGAGAGGGGATGTAAGATGGCTCTGCAGGTGAGCGGGGGCTTGCTGCCAAGCAAGACGACCTAAGTTCAATCCCCAGAACCTATGCTGGAAAGAGAAAGTTGATTCCTGAAAGGTTGCCTTCTGAGGTCCACACACTCACACCATGGCGTGCACGTGTTCATGCTCACACATATATGTCATATGCATACACATACTGTTAATACACAAAAATGTTAAAAAAAGAGTGAAGAAGGAGAGGGAAAGAGGAAGAGACTCCTGTTCCCACATACAGTTCTTGATAGTACTAACATTTTATTCCTTGGTTTTATTTCTTTAAACCGTCACACGTTTGAAAGCAAGTCAACAATGGCTGCCTCTTTATCGAGGCTGAGTATTTATCAACTTGAGTTAAACATGGCGTGTTGGAGGAATGAGTCTGGGCGAAGACTATCTGCAGACACCTTGGAGAACAGGAAAGTCTCCATTCTGGCACTGTTCTCACCCAACATCCAGACCTCAGCATTCTTTACTTTGGAAAACATCTCTTGAATGGAAAGCTCCACCATAGATTCCACTTGGTCAGGGACCAGGAGTGTTCCTAGAAGGGCTAGCTGAGGAGTCTCTTTCTCTTTTTATGGGTGAGGTGTACTCTGCCCGTTGGGCTGCCCCAGCACACATGGCTGCTACTGACGGACTTGGGGAAAGTGACAAGTCATCATGGCAACTGCAGGACTTCCTTGATGGAAGAGACACAATGGCTGAGATGGAAGCAGGGTCAAGTTCTTTGTTTTCTCTACCACGTATAGAAAATGGTTTGATTTCCCTCCTGGCTCTTTCATTCAATCTTGGTTTCCCAAAAAAAGAAATGGCCACTTTGATGCCATGTTCTGAAAGTTTCTATATAGATGCTCTGTCTCGTGCCATCCAGCTGCAGTCCCCCCCCCTCCAGGAGCCTGCTGTGCTCAAAATCCTGATAGTTCAGGCTCAAATAATTAATTGTGATATTTACTTCAAATGGGTGAATATGAAATTGCTCAATAGGCCCAGCAACTTTCCAGCAGAGGAAGGAGAGCCTGCAAGGCCAAGGAGCTAGGCCTTCAACACAGCAGCCTGGCATGTCTACCAGCTGGGGTCTGTGACCTGGGGTGGTCCCTCACTGGACATTTTGCTCTGAAGTTTGCCCCTGAAGGGTGGTTTGGAAGGCTTGGGATAAGTAATCAAGCACAAAGAGCTGCGAAGAACTTATTACACAAAATTATAGTGCCTCTAAAGTTACAGTTCATAATTCAATTGCTTCTTTATACGTGGTGTTTGTGGAGGCCACAAGCTCAGTAGTCTTCTCAAACACTGAGATGACAGATGAGATTCTAGAAATTGCCTTATATGTTGGTTCAGGGGCTCTGAACCCCTCACAATTGCATGGCAAGCATTTTATTCACTGGGTCATTTCTCTTGTCCTAACTTAATGGCATTCTAGGCCTTCCTGGTTTTGAAAGTAAGAGCTGGGAAGGGAACTGCTACATGGGTCTCAGGTTAGGAGTATCTGCTATGGGAACTCTCGTGATAAAGCAGAGACTCACTCTTCCAGGACAAATTCCCCTAGGATGACTCCCTTTTCATACATCCTTGACATGTCCACCTATTTGAGGATGGCCAACATGGCGGCCCTCACAACCCAGACACTTATTGCATGGAAAGCTCTCACCACTACTGAATGACCTGTGTTTTCACTCCTTGTCTCAGCTTCCCTATGGAAGAAGGAAACTCTGGTACCAGGTACCCAAGACAGGTGTATTGCTTACTTCTCTGTTGCTACGATAAAACTCCATAACTAAGGCAACTTAGAGATGGAAGGGTTTACTTCGGCTTACAGGTCCAGAGAGATAAAAGTCAATTATGGACTTTATTTTTCAGCAAGCAGTAGACATGGTAATAGGAGAAAGAAGCTGAGGACTCACATCTTCAAATGCAATTACGAAGCAGAGAGACAAACTGGATGTGGGGTGAAACCATAAACATTCAAACACAACCCCACCCCAGTGACATAATTCCTCCAGCAAAGCTGTATTCCCCAAGCCTTCCCAGAGAGTACCCCCAACTGGACACCAAGAGCCCGAAGGTCTAAGTCTATGGTGGGAGGGCACTCTCATTCAAACCCTCCAGCAGTTGCTGTAGAAACTGTGTTCTCACAACCTCAACTGCACACATCATTTCTTTGGGACAAAGCAATAGGGAGTCATTTGTCTGCACATCCTAGACCAAAGAGCCCAGGAATTAACATCTTCCCAAGGGCAACCTTATACCCGACAAGCTGTGGCTGCAGTGTTGTAAATATCCAGCTTCCTTGTCCCAGGGCTAGGATGGTCTTGAGGCATGTATATTGTACCATTTCTCTAGGCGGCTTAAGCTTGAGTTGCCCATGGGGACACTGGCTGTTAACACAGTTATTTTTTACATTCCTTCTTTTCCTGTACAACTCCTTCCTGTGTTTCTTGCATTTTCTATAGATCCTTTCACAGTTGAACCCGTGGCTCAGCATTTGCTTCTGGGGTAGCTCAAACCAATAAACCTAACCACAAAGTACAAGATGTCCTTGGAAAAAGAAAGAGGGAGATGCTAACATTTGACTGTGAAGATGCAGCACTGTAAGGCCACCGTTTCTTCCCAACTCATCTTTGGGTGAAGTGATAGGTTATAATTTGGGGGAACTTTTTCTCTTTACTCACTGTAGCTCCCCAAATAAGTGACACAGATACCTATTAGATTTATTAATAAGCTTTAGGCTCAATAACTGGGCAGTTATGATCTGTCCTAATTCAGTATGCTAGTCTGGCTACTTCCCAGCTACATGCCCCCAAATTACTTGCCATATTGGTATCTAAATTCGGCATCTAAAAACACAGCATATCAGACCAACCCCCAAAACTTATATTTTGTGCAGTTTTAATCAGATTCCCAGCCGGATAGTCCTAAAATTTGACAAGATGATTTCAAAGGTTACATGGCAGAATAAAGGATACAAATGGTTAAAACATCTTTGAGAAAGTTTGTGAAGGAGTGCTTGCTGTGCAAGCCTGTCTGCATTCAGATCCCAGCACCATGTAAATAGTCAGGCATGGCAGCTCACATGCCTGCAGCACCAAGTGTGTCCAAACTGTTCTGGGTTCAAGCCTAGCTCCAGGTTCAGTGAGAGACTGCCTCAAAAGAACACTAAAGTAGCATACCTGATGTCCTCCTCTGGTGTCTGGATATGCACATAGGTAGATTCACATATGTATACATACACCATTAATGAATACACACCTGTACACACACACACACACACACACACACACACACACACACACACACACACACATGCTCAAGAAGAGCTAAGAAGGGAATGAATTCTAAGGTACTAAGACAAAGCCACCATGATATGCTGTACAAGAGTTAGTTAACCACAGGGTAGGCAGAGAATGAAATATGAGGATGATAAAGAAGGCAACACCAGTTGATGAAGAAGGGCAAGGCCTTGGCAAGAGGACAGCACCTGGCTAGTCTCCATTTCTACAGACACATTGGGGATTGGTTTGAATTCAGGCAAGAGAAATGCAGTTTAGGTGAAAGAAAGAGTGTGAGCTTTAAGGCTAGCTGACTCAATCATTAACTGAGCCTGATCTAAGGACGCCAAGTTCACTCAACTCTTAGTTCCGTCTGACACTCCCTAGTCGGATAAACATGTCAGGGGCTTCTTGGGATAGGCAGTGCATCCAACCCTCTAATCAACAGACCAGCCTGATGTTGAATCTTTTGATGTGACATTTCCTGCTTAGCCCTTCTGTGATCTCACAAAGAGAGCCCCGAGAAGCAGGATAATGGGAGCCTTTCTAGACAGGGATGTGTCATCAGGTCTAGGGAAATGGCCATCAACAGAAATGGGAGGAGTGAGCACACAGCTCATTGATCAGCGCTGAGAGACTCAGGCTTTCTGTGACAAGCATCTGGCCACACCTATTCTCCACTACTTGGGGCTTGGAGCAACAGGTGACCCCCCCTATACAAGGGTCTCCATAGCCTGTGCTAGTTGGACCACTCTAACAAGGGAACGTGCTCACACCAGGGCAAAGTATGACCCCTGCATGCCTAGGAGGATATTTGGGTAAGACTTGTTGTCTTATGACCTGAATTTCATGGCGGGGACCTTTCTTGGCTTCAGTGTGGGAGATATTATAGCTCCAAACCCATCACCCATCACCACATGTACTTACTGTGATGTTAAATGGGCCACTGATTGAACTGTGGAGTGGCCAGATATTTGGTCAAGTACTTTTCTGGGTGTCTGTGTCTTTGGATGAAATTATCCATAGATTGGTAGAGCTTAGTGGTAGAGTTCTTTCTTAGTTTATGTGAGCTTTGGGTTCAACCCCCCAAACTGCAAAAAGACAAACAATTTTTAAGAATAAAAATAAAATACGTGAATAGGATTTGAGTGGAACAGCTTGCCCTCCATGGTGCAGGCTGGCCTTACCCAACCAGCTAAGGAGAGCAGGTAGACCAGCACCCACCACCCCCAAAGAAAAGAGACTGATCTCAGACACCATCTACAACATTGGCTCTTTCTATTTCTGCACCAGGTGGCCTATGAACTTAAACTGCAGCATTAGCTATGCTTGGCTCCCAGTTGTCTAGCCTGCCTACTTATTTTATACTTGACAGCCTCCATAAACACTGGATCATATAGCATATATATATATACACACACACATATATATATAACATATATATTGTACATATGTATATATATGTTTAATATTCATATATTATGTAATATTACTTTTTCTCTGGAGAATCTCAGCACACACACACACACAGACACACACACACACACACACACACACACACACACACACACACACACACACGTACATTTGCCCCAGTGGGGTCATTCAGAATGGGAGAACGGGGTTTAGAGGCATAACCCTCTTCAAGTCTTTGTCTTCCTATGTAATTCCTTTACCTCACACTTATTCACATACATAGTCCACAGGAGACAAAGGGGATATGATTGGTGATTTTAAGTGTCAACTTGACACAGTTTAGGATTCTAGGTAAAGAGTTGTCTACAGTAGGATGATTTGTGGACATATCTGGGTTAGTGAGAAGATCTGCCTGTTCTATGTGATGCCACTCCCTGGGCAAGGCATCCTGGATAAGACTGAGAATGAGCTGGGCACTAGCATGCACACATAAATTCATTGTACTCTGGCCTTGACTGTGGATGTAATGTGACTATCTGCTTCGTGTTTCTGCTGCCTAAACTCCTCTGCCATAATGGGCTGTGACACAGAAATGTGAGTCCAATAAGCCATTTCTCCACTCGTTTGCTCTTGTCAGAATATTTTATCACGGTAACAGAAAAGAAACTAGGACAAAAGTGTAAGGACACATGGAGGACTTCTAGACCTACATCCCAAGAGAAGAGAGGGGACCTGACATCTGGGCTTGGGAGAGGCATCTGAAAGAATTTGGTCTTTAGTTTGCTTCTTCAGTGTTGCCAAGACCACCTAGAATATTCCTAGAGGTCCCCACCGGACATCTTTCCTGCCTAGGGACCCAATAAGATCCTCCTCTTACTGTTTTCCTTCTCTCTCTTAATTTCTGCCATCCATCCATTTGAACAGTGTAACTATTGCTATTTCTTTTGGAAATAGAACCCTGATCTTTTTTTTAAGAGCAGTGAGAGATACTCAGAGTAGAAGGAGCTAGGACCAGGAATACAAAGCAGGTCTCAGAGGCTCACATCTTTTGCTTCCTAGTCCCTGTATATGTCACCAAGCAGCATTTCTTCTGTCACTTGAGAAATGAACAGGGTTGATGGGATGGTGCACCTTCGATGTTTGAGAGAGCCTCTGGTGTGTATCCAGCCAGAGAATAGTAGAGAGAATATTATGTATGCCTGGCAACTAGTGGGGTACATTTACACAATGGAATACTACTCAGCTATTAAAACCAAGGAAATCTTGAAATTTGCAGGCAAATGGATGGAACTAGAAATGATCATCCCAAGTGAGATAACCCAGGCTCAAAAAGACACACATGCTATATACTCACTTATAAGTGGATATTAGCCCAGCATGGATATCTTCTGAGAATCTCCACTCAGCAGGGGATTGGGACAGATGTTGGGACTCACTACTGGATTCCAGGTGAGAGTGGTATGGAAGAATGGGGAGATAGAATGACCCAGAGGGTCCAGGAGCCCCACAACAAGACCATCAAGACTTGTGGATCTAGACCCACAGGGGCCTGCACAAACTGCTGTACCAACCAAGGTCAATGCATATAGTAAACCTAGACGCCCTGTTTAGATCTAGCCAATGGACAGCTCATTCTCCACAGTTGTGGGAGTGGGGACTGGCTCTGACATGAACTCTGGTGCCCCCAATTTGACCACTTCCCCTTGGTGGGAGGTCTGGAGGCACTCAGAGAAAGGGGAAGCAGGCTATCGGGATGAGACCTGATAGGCTGTGGTGGTCATGCAATGGGGGAGGAGGTCCCCTTCTGTTAGAGGCATAGGGGAGAGAAATAGGGCAAAAGAGGGAGGGGGAAACAGGAAGACACAGTGAGGGGATAACAATCGGGATGTAATCTGAATAAATTATTAAAAATATAAATAAAAAAGAAATAAGTGAAAACATAAAAGCAACAGTAGGAGCAGTACCATCAATAACAAAATATGACCATCTGGGAGACTATACCTACAGAAGAATTTTCCCCCTTGTTGACATCCAATTTCCGACTTCGATTGCATAACCCTTAGTATTACCTGGCATTTACTGACTAGTCAGTCATTATAGGAGGCTCATAGTTAACATATTAAATCACTTTAGCCTGTCTATGCAAGGCACGTTGTTGTTAGTGCTACAGAGAACTGGAAGACTTTCAGAGGATCTGGCTGGTGAAAAGACCTCTATAAAATCAGAGCATGGGAGCGACCAGGTTGAGCCTAGCATTCATTCATTCATTCATTCATTCATTCAATCATTCACAACTCTACCAGGCTCACAATAAACACTGAGCTGGTCCATGGTTACCAGTCATGGCTTCTTTCTTTCCCTACACTCTTCCCTATTGTTATAAGGACCAGGGCTCTGTTCTCTAAGAGTGTGAGGATACTAATGACGCTGTCACATAAGGAACTGGGTAGAGGAAATGAGGAGTGCATAGGAGAGAGGCCCAGATGGGGAAAGAGAACCAGGCTGTGGCCAGAGATCTGGTTAAGGGTAAGCCTGTGGAAGGGAACCAGGAGTGCAGGGTAACCATACCCATGGACCTTGGATCTTCCTAAGACCTTCTCAGAGCTGTTCTGCCCTCATGTGTCACATAGTCTCCAGAAGGTTTCAACTCCCTGACTCCTCTGATTCCAAATCCCTAAGCTAACCATTGTTCTGGCATAACTGACTTCTGGCAGGACCCCCACCAGCCCTTTGGGCAGATGATAGTAACAAAACAAGTGATTAGTCCTGGTTCTCATTTGTGGTCATCCTGCATTGAAGACATTGGTCCTATTGTCAGGCACGCCACTTCCAACAGAGCAGTGCCATGACACAGAGTGTATCTGGAGGGATGGAGTCCAGCATAGACAATGTCCAGGTAAAGAAGAAGAGTGGGGAGCAAATGCAGAGGTGGGACAGTTAAAAGTGTTGGGTGTCTCTGAGGTAGACATGACGTCTGGCCACGTGACTCTCTTATCTTCTCACAAAATTGTGCCCTTTAGTGCTTTGCAAAATATTTCAGACTCACTTGGTCACCCTCAAACCAGGACCCTCATAGTTTGGATGTGTCTTCCAGAAGAGTTTATTCCAATGTCTGAGCATGAGTCTGTCGCCAATAATCACTATATTTCTAGAGTTCCCAAGGGCACAAGGCCAGACCTTGAAACAGGTGCTGTATTCAAAGACAACACTTAAGAAATGTTTGTGGAGTGAGTTAATGAGTCAATGCAGAGCTATGTGGACATTCCTTGTGGGCCTGAGATGAGTCATGAAGGCTGGGCTCGGGGCTGCCAGCATTTCCCTAGGGCCATCCTCTCCTAATGGGTGGCAATCCCATGGCTCCTCAGCTTGAGCATACAGCTTCCCCTTCCTTTTCAGAGTTCATGATTAATGTAGCACCTTCAGTAATGACCATGCATCAGTGGGCACCAATCTTTCTCATTAGGAGCCGGGACAGGTTGCTAATGCATGAAAACATGTTGCCTAGCACATGGCTTTGTCTTGGGTCTTAAAATGTCCCCATCCCTTCAGGATCTAGTACTTAGTAGGACCAACCCAGAGCTCTGTAGCAGAGGAACACAGGCTCAGAGGTCCTGTCCATGGCTCGAAAGTGCTTCAGATGGCACCCAGCGCCTATGGATTTCTAGATAAAACTTCAACCCTTAATAAGATCAGCTTGGCATAAAAGGCCCTTCAAGGAACTCTCCCCACTTCCCACACATTCCTGGGTGTTCCAGGGGAGCTCATTTCTGCAATCTCATCCTAGGGTCTTCTTCTTTTCTTTCTTTCTTCTGTGTCTCTCTGAGCTCCCTCACCATGAAGAGGCCTGAAACAGCCAGGTTTTCACAGTCACTCTAGGCAGCTCATTTTATAATTGGCACAGGATGCCTTCCAGCTCTGTCTGTTACTAGCGGTGTGTCACTTTCCCCAGTAGTGTCTCAGATGCCTTCTCTTTAAAGAAAAGAAAATCTCTGCACAGACATTTTGTAAAGGTGGGATGACCTTTAACCGTCTGCAAATATTTACCTGTATTCCCTTCAAGACATGCCAGGCCACACGCAGAAGCTACACAATGAATAAAACAGCATCTCTTTCAAGTAGCTTGCAATCCATGAAAAATACTGTAACCGTCCTCGCTTTTGTTCTCCAGGGCACCTAAGTGCTTCATTTACAGTCACATAAAGAGGAGGTTATAAGTCCATGCGAGCAATAAGGTGCCTTGAGGCTGGTGTCGTCAGGTTTTGGCTTTAAACGGCTGCCTCTCTGTCTCTATACTTTGAATGCTCCATATATTAGGAGAGAGATCTCCCTTCTTTGCGAACGTCAAAGTGTATTCCAAGATTGATCCATTGATCTCTTCCTGGAACCTGGAGGACCAGAGGGAATGCTGCCTGGCCAGAAGTAAAGGTCACTGGACATTTGGCAAACATGGCCTTGGGGACAGTAGGTAGGGACTGGCTTGCTTACTTGCTTACTTCAAAGCAACAGAACATTGGAAGATCTGGGTTTGGGTTTTCATCCTGGGACTTGACTGCCTCTGGTCTCAGTTTCTGTCTCTAAAGTCTGAAGAGGTTCTTATTCACTTGCTCAGTTGTAGGAATCATTAGGAGACTCAAAAAAAAAGATGAACTGGTCATGGATCCACCCAGAATATTGGAGCTGGGGCCCCTATCATTTTCATCTTAAAGAGAAACCTTTAGGTTTCTAGTTTTAAAGAGGCTTTAATAGGGCTGGGTGTGCAGTTCACTTGGTAGAACACTTGCTTGGCGTGTAAGAAGCTTCGGGTTGGTTTCCCCAGAACCACCTAAGACAGGTATAGTGGCTCACTCATGCAATCCTAGTAATGGGGAGGTGGGGGACAGAGGACCAGACATTCAAGGGTGGCTATGTAGTAAGTTTGAGGCCACCTTTGGCTACATGAAACTATTAGTTTTCTGTTTTCTTGTTGTTTGTAAACAACCAAAACACTAAGCCAAACCAAACCAAAGCCAAGAAAAAGAAATCCACATACACAAAGCAAAAAGTTCTGGGATAGATGAGGTTTAGATGAAGCAGCTTCTGCATGGGAAAGTAGGAAGCCACCTGGACTGTCCAAGCGCCCCCACTGGAACACAGGTGGACTAGGGTCTCCGGCAGACTGTTCTGTTCCCAAGCACACAGGATCCACGCTGCAGGAGGGCAGAGAAGGGAAGGATAGTCTCCTGCTGTGTTAGGCATGTTACTGGTGTCAGGCCAGGGCAGGATGCTCCCTGGGGCCCACAGCACCCTCTAGGTCACTTCCTAAAAGATCACTGCACCTGCAAGGTGAATTTTCCAGCTTTTAATGAGGCTGCCAAGGCAGCATGTGGGTGAAGTTGAGCTTCTAATCCCCAATTAAGGCTCTGAGCCTTTGCTGCTTCCGGCATCTGGTTGCCTGTTGTTGTTGGGCATTGCGTTCCTTTCTCTCTTTCTCCCACTTTTCAGTATGGTTTCCAGAGAGAGAGGGGAGCCATCCCCCAGGACCAGGAACGCTAGACACATCTCCAACGGTAACAGCTCAGCATGTGTAGAGAAATCACTCCAAGCGTCAGCTCATCCTACTGCTAATGTCCCCTCCTGCTTCCTACATATTCCCCAACTCTGTGGGTCTTGTGACCAAGGCCATTAGTGACACGTTTACCCTGTCAGCAACATACGTACATAATCATTTATTTCTTGAAATAAGCATCTCTCTGTCAGGTAAGAGCTGACTGAGATCTGGGAGCGTCTGGCTTGCTCCAGATCTGCACACGGGGGAGCAAGAGTTCAGGCCACCCCATGCTTGTCACCCAGATCTTTCATTGTGTATCAGTGTCTATGCCTCTGTTAATAGGACCTCTTCAGAAATCTGAGCTTAGGAGCAGCAGAGATGGCCTGCGTGTTGCCAAGCAGCTTAGTACAGTAACGATGGCTGCTATTGGTGAGCCACTGGCCTCACCTTCAGGATGCACCGAATGACCAGCTTCACATGGAAGAAGTGATTCAGGCCTGCCATGCTAGACCCACGGGCAAAGTTGCCTTATGTCAAGTCTGACAACCTGGCCTCTATTTCTAGGACCTGCGTGGTAGAAACTGGGAACCCACTCCTTTTTTTTTTTAACTTTTTTTTTCTCCTTTATTAATTTATTCTTGTTACATCTCAATGGTTATCCCATCCCTTGTATCCTCCCATTCTTCCCTCCCTCCCATTTTCTCCTTATTCCCCTCCCCTATGACTGTTCCTGAGGGGGATTACCTCCCCCTGTATATGTTCATAGGGTATCAAGTCTCTTCTTGGTAACCTGCTGTCCTTCCTCTGAGTGCCACCAGGTCTCCCCCTCCAGGGGACATGGTCAAAGGTGAGGCACCAGAGTATGTGAGAAAGTCATATCCCACTCTCCACTCTACTGTGGAGAGTGTTCTGTCTAGATCTGGGTAGGGGTTTAAGGTTTACCGACTGTATTGTCCTTGGCTGGTGCCTTAGTTTGAGCGGGACCCCTGGGCCCAAATCTGCCTATCATAATGTTCTACTTGTAGGCTTCTAGGACCCTCTGGATCCTTCTACTTTGCCATTCTCCCATGCTTCTCTCATCTAGAGCCCCTCTAGAATGTCCTCCCCTCTGTCCCAGTTTCCTGGTAAGTGAAGGCTTTCGTGGGACATGCCCGTTGGGCTAATATGCAGATATAAGTGAGTATATACCATTTGAGTCTTTCTGCTTCTGGGTTAACTCACTCATTATGATCATTTCTAGCTCAATCCATTTATCCACAAATTTCGGGAATTCCTTGTTTTTAATAGCTGAATAGTATTCCATAGTGTATATGTACCACAGTTTCTTTATCCATTCTTCTATTGAGGGACACTTAGGCTGTTTCCATGTTCTGGCTATTATGAATAAGGCTGCTATGAACATGGTTGAGCAAAGGAACCCACTCCTATAAGTGATCCTCCTGACCCCACATGAATGCTGTGGCACAAAACATTCCCCACCCCAAACAACTACATGGAAAAAAAAAGTATGTTCAAGTGCCTGGGCACAATTGCCTTATTTGAGCTTCAGAGGAGGGAGCCCCTGTCTGAACACCTGTCTTTACCCCTGTGACCTCTGCTTCCCGCTTCGGCTGCCACCCTTGCCACCCTGATGAACTCTCACCCCTCATCCCTCTGGAAACATAAGCTAAAGCGAAGTCTGTCCTGGTTGTGGTATCGTATAAACAACAGGTACACCTGGTTGCACAGGTGAAGAAACGGAAAGGAAGAGCATAAACGTACGATGCTGGGAGGCATGGAGTGCAGTGACTGCTAGAGAGGGAACAGTGCGGAACCAGCACTCGCTTCATGTGGCTTAGCCTAGCTATGAGGAGCCATAGCTTGAACACAGGTCTTTCCTAGCTCTACCTTTTCTTCCCTGCCCACTATCACATTGCCTTCCTTCTGCAGGGCTTTGGAATGGAATGGTAGCGCAGGAAGAGATTGGTATGGTGCCGAACACTCTGTGAGTGTTGCTAACCGCCCTCGCTTGATTCTGGAAAGCCTATTCGTGATCTAAGAAGCACAGCCTCCCTGAGGAGGGGCCAACTCTCAAGAATGTCGGGCTCGAAACAAACACAACAGCAAAGACAGACAAACCAATGGAAACACAGAGAGGTCTGTGAGCTTGCGCAGAAGGGAGGCAGGGACTCAGGTTCTTACACAGCGCTGTGTGTGAGCTTGCGCAGAAGAGAGGCAGAGACTCTGGAGCTATACAAGGGGATGCGCTAGGGTTTTGCCACAGGCCTACTCCAGGCTGAGTGAGGCATGTGCCTATCGTCATAGCCAAATTCTTGGCTTAGGGCATCTGATTTGGTCAGCTGGGTTAGATTGTGGCTAAAATGCCAACAAATGAAAAATGTACAGTGCAGTAAATTTGAGTGTAAAATGTGCCCCACAGGTAAACAACTGGTTCCCACATGGTGGTGCTATTGGGAGGATGCTGTGGGGCTTTCAGGAGGATGTAGAGCCTAGTTGGAGGAAGTAGGGATCTTTGGGGTGTCTGGCCTCACTTCTTTTGTCCTTTCCGTGTGCTTCTCTGTTCACTGAGGTTTGGAAGCAACCCATGGTCCTGCTCCTGAGACCCTCCTTAAACCAGGACTCCAAATGAAGGCTTCCTCCCTCAAATTGCCTCTTGTCGGTATTCATTCAGTGACTCAAAAAGTAACAAAACCTGTTGTGGAATTATTAATATTTAATATTGATTCATATAATTATTAAGGCTGCAGATATTCCTTAACCCGCTTTTATATAAATAAACGACACAGAAACCTTTTAAAATAAGCCTTAATGCACTGAGGCTGGGCAAATATTAACCCTCTAAGCTATCTCATCTACTTCCCAGCTGAAACACCCTTCAATACTTGCACATGATTTCCATTGGGCTGATTCTCTCCATCATGCCAATGCTTAGAGCAAGGTGCTCTCTGCCACATGCTTCTAGCTCACGCTAACCCATGACGGCCTGCTCCTTTCTCTCTCCTTCCTCTCTCCTCCTTGTGGTCTCTCTGATGCCCCCCTCCCACTGCCTTGAACCTTGGCCCCACCTATGTCTCTTCTGCCCAGTCCAAGCTTGTAGGTGACTTTATTTGTCAATCAGGGATCTTTGGGAGGCAAGGTTTACACCACGTCATTTGCTTGTAAGGATCTTGTGGGGGCAAGCAATTAATATTTGAATACACAGTAGCTCCAGATCAGCCGCAATAGAAACCCACCAGCCATTTAGGAAAGTCAGTATGGGAGGCAAAGAGCATCTTCCTGTTTTAGCCAGTTTCACAGTATCATATGTCCATGAGCCATTGGAGCCTTTTGGCATCATTAATATTTGTTTTTATTATACCCTCTGTGATGACCAGCATGGCAGGATCTGAAATCACTGAGTAAACTAACCTTTGGGCATGCATGTGAGGAAGTCTCAAGATTGGGTTAACTAACATGAAAAGAGCCATGCTGGGTCTTTCCTGCACCTTTCCATGGACTGAGGTTCTAGATGAATAAATGAGAGAAAATGAACTGATTACAAGCATCCACTCTCTGCTTCCTGATGGCTGACATGAGCAGCTGCCTCAAGGTCCTGCTGCCACGCTTTCCCTGCTAGGGAGGATGGTCCCCTCAAACAGCAAGCCAGAGCAATGCTCTCTTCTTTAGTTGGTTTTGTTGGTCATCCCCACAGCGGTTGGAAAAGTACAAATACATCCTCATTCAGGATGAGGAGAGTGAGTCTGACCATGTTCTCCCTAATGGCTGATGTATCTTTTCCATTGTCTGGCCCACTGCAGACATTCTGAAGTGTTCATAGGAATGGGAATGTAGCTCTGCGGTTGGGCACCAAGCTAACATGTGGAGGGTCCTAGGTCCAAACCCCAGCACACAGGCTCACATATGCACGCATTCATGTGCGAGCCTGTGCACTCACCCAACACACACACACACACACACACACACACACACACACACACACACACACACTCAACAAAACACAGAAGAGACTATCAACAAAGAGCAAAAAAACATAGTGGAGTGTCAGAGATGGTCGCTCTTACTTCTGTCCCACAGCCAGCCTTCTCTCTAGTAGTGGTGATATTTTATAACCACAACTTTGCTTTGAAATGGATTCTCTGTTATTAAAGGGGCAAGGTATTTAAGTCTACGGTGTGACCGCAGCCATTTCTCAGGATGGCCCGCATAACTATGTCCTTTGACTTCTGCCCTGGGCAGGTCCTCTGTGCCTTGCTAATGAAGGCAGCAGGCTGGGGTGCTCACTGCAACTTGGTCTCTCTCCAGCGGAGCTGTGCTGATCTTCCCACCAAAGCTAAATGGGAGCTTTGCTATGGCTGCCCCGCCCCCACCCAGAGCGTTCATAGACTTTCTCTACCCTCAAGTGGCAATTCTAGAATGACTTTTAAAGAATACTAGTGCCTAAGTCTCTCCCTGAGGAGGTTCGGAGTCATTACTTTGGACGAAGCCCTGGGCATCATGGGTATTCAAACGTTTCTGGGTGTTTCCCACGGGCATCCAAGCCTCTGCATTTGAACATGAGTTCCGTGGGCTTCAGCATCCAAGGTGTGTTTACTGACTGGCTATGTGGTAAAGGAAGGAGTGAGCGCCAGGGCTCGGACCCGGGGCCCAGTAACAGGATGCCCTGGGAATGTTTTGCAGCACCCAAGCCTACACCCTTCCAGTTCAATCCCACTCTTGCTAGCCAATGATTCAGAGCTAATCTGTTTTGCCTACAGACTGGGATTGTACACACTGAAAAGAAATACCCTCTTCAGGTGATTCCAGTGGAAAGGTGTGGCTCAGAATAATGAATGAGTAGAAGGCGACTAGCCATCTGAGCACATAGGGGTTTAGTTGCAAAGATGAAATGCGAGAGCAAACGCAGAAGAGCCACTTGTCAGTTTAGGCAGGTGGTGGGTATGTTCTTTCATAGTCTTGTTTCTTCTCAGTTGGCAAAACAACCCTAGCTAGGGGAGTGAGAGCGAGCTGCTCTTACCACCTCCTCCTTCTTCTTTGGACCAGAAATCAAAAATTGTCCAGAAACAGAAATCTGGCCTTTCCTCTTTAGAGCCCTATTCGCAGGAAGCTATGGTTGCTGCTTGCTGTTAGCACATATATTGGACTGGAAATTGAGGTCACAGCAAGAAAGAAAATGAGGAAGCAGAGTTAATTCAGCATCCTCCCCTTCATCTGCCCTGTACTGGGAGCAACCCAGCCAGACCTTGGCACCGAGGTCAGGCTGTTTAACCTCCAGTCCCTGGGGAGCTTCGGTGAAGTCAGGAATGAAGATGAAGGAGAAAAGACAGGCAAACCAGTCAGCACACTGGAAGCCATGCGGAGCGACCTGATTTCTAGATTTCTAGTCATCTGCTAGCCCAGAGGGAGGCACCTCAGCAGCTCAGCACCAGTGCACACCCCCGGGGCTCCCCGCAGTGCTGTCCACAGCCAGGCAGGGGCAGTAAGGCAGGATGTGAAACTCTTGTCCTCAAACTCCGGTTTCTGGAAACAAGGCAACAGCTGGGCTTGTAGCAATTTTTTGGTGGAACAGTGGAACATCACAGAGAGCAATAAAACTACAAAAGTGAGCCTTAGCCAAGTGGGATAAAATTTCAGACATATCTCTCCCCTCGGTGGATGTTTGAAACTGCAGATCATATCAAACTTTACATGTACTGTCCTTTGCTCTACATATTCACATGCCTAGGGTGAGCTTTCTGCTTTACGTCTCATTCATGGTATACGTTCTCTTTGCCATATGGTAACTGTCTATTGCTCTCTGTCAGTGGGACTTTGTTGTAAAGCTTTTCTGGAATGCAAACGTGTCAGTGTGGTGACCAGTTGGTCTGATGACTGCTAAGTGACTAGTGGGCAGGTAGAGTGTATGGTATTGCTAAGTGTGACACGGAGGAGACTCGAACTCTGTTCAGAGTTCTGAGCAGGGTAGCATGAGATTTCTGCCACCCCGACTAGCACGCAGTTTAAAGCATATGAACTGAGAACTAGGACTGGTAATGTAGACCCGAGAGGCTGAGGAAAAAAGGTGGTGAGTTCAAGGCTAGCCTGGGGCTACCTAGGAAACTCCTGGCCAGTCTAGACAGCATAGCAAAATCTTGTGCTAACCAGCCAACAAACATTAATAAAACAAAGGGTATGGACTGTTTCCTCCTAGAATTTCCATGTAACAGCTTAGGACTATAGCTGAGGGTGTAGTTAGACCTTTTGCCACTGTGACAAACATCTGACAGGACAATTTAAGGAAGGTATGATCTATTTTGACTTAGAGTTTGGGGATTTCAGTCCACTGTGGCTGGCTGGATGTAGGATGGGTATAGGCTGCATTATGGTGTCCAGGAAGCAGAGAGCACAGGCCTGTGTTAGCTGGCTTTCTACCCTTTCCCTTTCCAATCAGATCCCAGCCTATGGGGTGGTGCCTCTCACATTCCGGCCTATCATCACTGATTGATCACTAAGCTCTCTTTGGAGACACCCTCACATGTGGTACCCAGTAGTGGGCCTTGCTTCTTAGGTACTTGCCCATCCACTTATACTGATGATTGAGGTTAACCCGTAGTGAACACAGACAAAGCAGGAAGCACTGAAAAGAGAACAGACAGATGATGAGGGGGATGCTTTAGCATTTCCTGAAATGACAGACATGTTCTGCACTGATGTCTAATGTGGCAGGTATTTGGCCATGTGTCACAATTGAAGGACAATGAGTGGAGGGACTTGGATTTTCCATTTTATCTTCTCTCAGTGACTTTAAATGTAAAACGCCACACTAGCTAGTGGCTTTCATAGCAGCTGGTGTCAATCTCGATATTGTGGTGTGAATGGATGGGGAGGAAGGAGAATGAGCCTGGGGCAGCATAGGAAAGGGGTAACTAAGCAACACCCTCAGGTCTCAGTTGTCTGAAAAGAACACTATAAAATTTTTGTTCATATATTAAGACCTTGGAGTCCCTCTTGTAGTCTTGGGTTGTCTTAGTCAGTGTTTTCTTATTGCTGTGCTGAGACGCCATGACCGCTGCAACTCTTCTAAAGGAAAAGGTTTAATTGGGGCTGGCTTGCAGTTCAGAGGTTTGGCCCATTGCCATGACAGCGGGAAGCATGGCGGCATGCAGGCAGGCATGGTGCTGGAGAAGGAGCTGAGAGTTCTATATCTGTATCCACAGGCAGCAGGAGGAGCGAGATACTGGGCCTGGCTTGAGTATTTGAGACCCACAAAGCCAATCACCAGTGACACACTTCCTCTACCAAGGCCACACCTCCTAATCCCTGTCAAGTAGCACTACTCCCTAATGACCAAGCATCCAAATAATATGGCATGATGGGGACCATTCCTATTTAAACCGCCAGGCGGGCTAACGCTGAAGGTTCTTTTCTTATGACATCATTCCCAGCACCAGGATAGAAGGCTACAGCTGAACTCCATTTCACACAGAGAGATGCAATTTTGACCAAGGCTGATATTAAAAAAGAGAGACATCCATTTTATTTTCCTGATGCTATTTGTTTGATTTGTCCCACAGGAAACTCTAAAGAGCCAGAGCGAAGAGCTGGGATTATAGCTCAGAGCTGACTGGTGTCAAAGCTCCCAGGCCCTCAGCTCTCTGAAGTCACCTCCCAGACCTGGAACTGAGCATCCCCTGAGTCAGAATCTGCTACTAACTTGCTGACTGGCACTGAGAAAATAATTTAATTTCTCAGAACCTTCTCTGTCAAATGAGGGGGTTGAACAACCCCCAAGACAACTAGGTTTCTCCTAACTTTAGAATAGCATGTGGCTAAGGCACTAAAAAAATCCTCCCTAGACACCAATTGGAGCCACATAGGAAGTGGAGAGCTCTCTCTGCAGCTGGCTTTGTTTTGACTTAATAACTCCGGCCTTTAGTCTGTTTTATTTATTAATATTATCACCACTCCTAGCGCAGCTTTTATTTTCTGCCGCGTAGCCTGGGTTTTCCTCCAGGGGAAGCACTGTGAGTAACAGCGGTTCTGAGCAAGTGTGGAGATACAAACCCATACAGCCCAGATTGAGACGAACAGAAAGCTTTTCCAATGCACCTTCCCGGTCCTTTCCCCCCTACCTATCCCTTTCTTGCTTAATCATTTTCTAGACTCCTCCTCTTCCGCATTTCTACATTAATTACTTCGCTCATTGTAGTGATAAAATTCCCAACAAAAGCATTGGAAGGAAGGAAGGAAGAAAAGAGGGAAGGAAGGAAGGAAGGGTTTGTTTGGCTTAAGAATCAATGACACAGCCCCTCATGATGGAGAAGTCATGAACATAGGAACAAAAGATATAATGGTCACACTGCATCCATAGCAGAAAAAGGTGATGTTGGCCCTTAGCTTGTTTTCTCCTTTTTATTCATTCCAGGACTCCAGCCCACAGAATGGGCTCCCCACCAGAATCCACTGTAGACACGTCTAGAAGGTTCTAGATGCTGTCAAGTTGACAATCAGTGTTGATCATCACATTTTCTTTGCTTCCTTTCCCTCCAACCTCTCTTTCTCACCTTCTTCTTCCTCTTGCCTGTGATTTCCTTTCTATTTTTGTCTTCTCTTGCTCAAATCCTGGGATTCCTGGTGACCTGGTTTTATATTCTTGCCAAGGCACAAAATGGGCAGCCCTCGCCATGGGATGGGCAAGCAAGGGCTGGACAAAGGCTTCCACAGGTTTCTCCAAATAAATGGAGCCCCCCAAGAGGAATAGCTTTCATTGCCCCCATTAAAAACAAAAAGAAAGCTAAAGCTTTTTCTGTCTAAGAAGCAAACATCCTAATCTAAATGGTCCTCAAAACCACTTGCAGTGGCATTTAGGAGCTGGGGTTCCAAATGGGGGAGGTTACCTCCAGCCTCATGCTCTGGGTAATGCACTGACTGCTGACCAATCTCACGGAGACCCATCTCTCAGCAAGAAGCAGGTGAGTGGGCTCCAAGTCTGTCGGGGCAACTTACAGCTTTAACAGAGGATCCTGAAATCTTCTACCCATAATCCCCTGCCTCCTCAGTCTGGGAGTCTCCTGTTGGATCTCAGTGGTGTAGTCGCCCACTGGGCAGGAGGTGTGTGTGTGTTTGTATCTCATGATAGCCTCTGCTTTAGTCACTCACACCGAGACATTAGAAGTGGGTAGCATCTTTAGGCAGTTGCTCCTGCATGACAGTCATGATTGCAGACTCTCCTCAGGCCCCGTTCTACCAAGAACCCTTCTTTAGAGTTTGTAAGGCCACTGATGAAACCATCACTACATCTGTGTTTGTCAAAGCTCATGCTTTATCCAGGAAAAGAGAATAGAATTCCCACTTTACTAAACACAAAGTTGGACTCTTAGAGTTTGGTTAGTCTGGGAACTAGAGGATGGACCCAATGACTTTTTCAGGTCTGTCTTTCTTGGACATCTATAGCACTAGGGAAGCCTGTGTCCATCAGGGACCACACGCTTAAATAGGGTAGATGAGCTTTAATAGCATATTGCTTGTGCCGCTGACGAGTGACAAGGCCCCGAAGCAATTCTGAGACCATCAAGAGAAGATGTCAATCATGGGTATCCAGAGCAGTGTCTCAGGCATCACACGTCCCGCATCAGTTTCCAGTTGGCTCCTGCTGATTAGGTTTTCACGGTGGCATGGTGCGGAACGGTTGAGGCTGATGAGCAGGGAGGAGGAGAGCAAAGGGAGCATTGTCACATTTGAGTTATGTCGACACTCAGCCAGGAACAAAGGCACTTGTTATGCAATAGACATAATGGGAAGACCAACCCAGGGCAGCAGCCCCGGATCCTGGCAGTGTGCCGCTAGGCTTTTTCCAAATGGACATAAAACCAAACAAATGACACTTCCAGCCTTAGGTGATGGGAGGGAAGCAGAAGAGGCTGAGGTAGAAGAGGTGGCAGCCTTCCAAATGAGGGACTTTATTCTAGCTTCGATTCCATTGCTGTGACAAAATACCACAACCAAAAGCAATTTTAGGGAAGAGAGGGTTTATTTGGCTTGTGATTCCAGATTTCTTTGCTCACATTGCTGGGAAGACAAGGCAGGAACTTGAAACATCACATCCTTGGTCGAGAGCAGAGAGAGAATAAATGAATGGCTCCTTGCTTACTTTCTTGTCAAATAGATATCTCCTGCCTTATACAGTGCAGGGGCCCCTACACAGGGAACAGTGCTACCTCCAATGGGCTGGACCCACCCACCATTATCAACCAATTACCACAACCACCAGGGCCAGCCCGATCTAGGTAACTCTTCACCTGAGGCTCTCTTCTCAGATAATTGCTGCTTTAGAGTTAAAGCCAACCAGCACAGTCGCTTTGCATGTCTACCCACCAGGGTTGTTGTATTGATGCAGAGCTGGGGCAGTAGCTAGGTGGTAAGGTCACAGGGCTCTAAAGACAAGGCAGATGGCAGGATGCCCACTGAGGCAAAAGAATCAGATAAATCTCAAGGATTGAGGTCGTTGAGAATAACTTCAGTTGACAGTTAATACCTGGGCCCTAACCTTAACCCTTTTTGGACGCCATTTTTTCTATTTCTCCCCACCTCTTCTGAAGTGTTGGTGGGACAGAGGGGTGCTGGAGGGTGCAGTGTGGGTACACGCTTGTTCACAGTTAAGGCAGAATATGAAGTCTCCACGGAGTTGGGATATTCGTCACGGAGGACAGACCGTCCTGAAGTTCTGTGAGCAGGGAGTGGTTTACTCAAGAAGGAGCTGGAGAGTTTTCCTTTAGCCATAGAAAGTATGTGATATCCTGTGGTAAAATGGCCAAGAAAACCCAGGAGAAATCTCCTGCCTGGAACAAGGTGGAATGCAGCGTGAGGTTTGTGGAGGCTTTCCCTTCATCTGAGAGGCGACGGTGGCTCATCAGGTAGGAGGAGGCTGGGCAGAGGACCTCTTTGGTTTCTCTGCTTGTCAGGCTGGCGGCACAAGGGCCTATCTCCTGCCACCTAGCTCCGCCAACCGAGTCTCGGACAGAGCAGAACTATGGAACTTCCCAGAGTGGGCCATTCGATCTAAACACCCCCAGAACTAATTTATAGGAATGGGTGGGTTATCACTTTCTGATTCTCATGAATAACACTTGGGTTTTTTATCCTGCCTCTCTAGTCGCTTTGGCCCTCTAGTCGCTCTGGCCAATAAGGCCAGACTTTTCTTGCTCCAGTCTCCCACCTCTCTCCTCCTCCTCCTCCCTCCTCTTCCTCAAACTGCTGTTTCTCTCCAGACCTTTCCTCCCCCTTCCCAGCTCTGAGCCAGGTCCTGATGTCTTCATTGGCACAGTGCACACACGAACAATTTGCATGAATGAATCAGGGCCAATTATTTCCAGGACACTGTCGTGATGGGTTCTCCCTCTGGCTTCCTGCCATTTGAGCTGCTTAAAGGATGCATTCCTCAGCCACACACGGAGATAATAAAAGATGGGGAAACAGGAGGCTCCCGGCCTGTGGAACAGAACTCAAGGAAGGCAGAGGAAAATGTCTCCCTCTTTTCATCTCTGAGGAGGACAAAGAAAACATCACGACACCGACGCCAGCGGTGACATGGTTGAGCATTTGGAATGCATGGTCTGCACCGGAGGACGCGATAATGAATGTTGTCATCATTTCTGAACATCTGCTGTGTGAGCTCAGATACTAATAATGTGGGTTTTGCCTCTGAACACTGTCAGAGCGATCTGGATATATCGCCACTTACTCTTCCACCTCTTTTACAAATGACAAAATAGAGCGCAGTGTGGGACTTGCCCACAAATAGTGGGAAACCCAGATCCCAAGTCTGTTCTCTGGCTCAAGTCTGTCTACTAGTTCTTTTCCGCCTGGCTTCTCTAAGACTCGGATTCTCAATGGATAAGCCCCAGTGCCAGCCCCAGACCCAAACTCTGTCTCCACTTCAACTCTGCTCCACGGTTGGCTCTTCCCCTCAGCTTCCCCAAGCTTCGCTGGCTTGACTCCAGGGTCCTTTATTACTTTTGCCACTGGCCTCGGGGGCCAGCGGTTTCAGTTAGCCTTGGATGCCTCCCCCTCCTCTCTCCTCCTTGAGCAGGATTTCAGGAACATTCTTAGAAGAGAAGGCGACTTAACTACTATTGGAATCTTCACAGGAGAATGCCCTGTTTTGTTCAACTTTTCATTAATCCTTTATGGTGTTGTTATATGCTATCTCATTATGAAAATTGTGCAATTACAAAAAAATAATATAGGTTGAGATACAGCATGGGGCAGCAACTAAGAGTATGCACGCAACAATGCAGATTTAGCTCACTGAACTGCAACGCAGTGTTCCACCAATGAAGCACCCCTTTAGTCAGCCTTTCCTCAGGGGACAGCAGCCAAGTTGCCTCTGGATTGTTTCTATTGTCACACAAATGATAATGAAGCAGTAAGAATGCGCTCACAGAGCAGTGCTTTTATTTCATAGTTTTGGAACAGAGTCTCTAAAGGAGTTCTGAATCACATGTACGGCAACCCCTCTCCCTCGTGTGTGTGTGTGTGTGTGTGTGTGTGTGTGTGTGTGTGTGTGTGTGTGTGTGTGCCAGCCACTGCTTATGAGCTGGTTGAAGCTCTTTGCTCTTTTCTGGGTGGGGAACAATCTAGTCACAGAATTTCTAGGAGTGAATGAAGCAACACTGGGAAGAGAGTTATTTTTTTCCTGGCTGGAAGAGAACTCTTGGCTATGGTCTTTTTCTCCAAACACTTACAGGTTCTCAAGCACAGCAGCTACACTGTGTACACTTTACAGCAACTCTCTGGGAACCATTACACATCCGTCTATCTATCCAGCCTCCAGTCATCCACCACCCAATGGTATTAGCTTCCTAAGGCTGCTGTGACAAAGGATCCAGGACTCTGAACTTAAACTGTATTGGCTCTGGAGGTGAGAAACCATAGATCACCTGGAAAGGGACAACACGGCTTTTTAGGGACTCACTGTGCCACATGGCCACCTCCTCTTTCTTCCTCAGTCTTCCCACGAAGCGTGGCTGCTTCCAAGTGAACTCTTCCTACAATGACCTCAGTCATATTGAACAGCAGCCCATCCCAATGGCCTTGCTTTACCCTCATAATGACTATTTTTAAATAATGTAACTTCTGAGATACTGGACTTGAACAGATGAATTTGGAAGATGGGGAAATATTTAACCTTGGGGGTTAAAGAAATCGCCTCTCCTCTGCTCTCACACCCTAGTAACTGACACAGAAGATGTGTGTGATCCCACAAAGGTAGGCATTTCTCTGCATAAGCAGTCAGTTACCTTTATCCTTTTAAATGGGATTACAGGCATGAGCCACTGGCCTGGCTTTCTTGAGTGTGCTTTTTTTTTTCTTAAAAAATATTTTTTACATACACATTTATATTATTACACATAAATAAAATAAACTACATAGAGCAAGAAGAACCATGAAACAATAAGGAATTATATAAATGTTACATTTGTAGTGTTTTAAAGCTAGTGCTGAGCAATCGCCTTCTTTGACTGGGTTTTGTTTTCAGTTTCTCCTCTGTGTCTCTGTCTCTGTCTCTCTGTCTCTGTCTTTCTGTCTCTGTCTCTCTGTCTTTCTGTCTCCCTATCTCTGTCTCTGTCTCTGTCCCTCTCCCTCTCCCTCTCCCTCTCCCTCTCTCTCTCTCTCTCTCTCTCTCTCTCTCTCTCTCTCTCTCTCTCTCTCACACACACACACACACACACACACACACACACATACACGCATGCTTGTGCAGATGAGACCCTCCCCCCCAACACCCACACCATAACTTTATTCTCAGTAAGTTTGTTGGGGAAAAGTAGAAAAGCTACTTTTCTGTTGTCTGTTTATGTGATGGACAAGGACTTGCTCTATAGCCCGGACTGGCCTGGAGGTCACTCTGTACTCCAGGCTGGCCTCAGACCTCACTACAATCACTGTGAGCCACTGTTCCTGCCTTGAAAAGCTCTTGGTTAATGTATGCTGATTTTAATCTTATCACTGTATTGAAAGTGTTCAGCAGATTTTAAAGTTTTCTGGTGGAACCAATAGGGTCTTTTAAATACAGGATGGTATTGTGTGCAAATGGAAATATGATGACCTCTTCCTTTCCTATTCGTATCCCACCTTTTTGGTGTGCCATAGCTCTGTGATTCCAAGCCTTATATTGAACACGTGCAGAGAGAGTGGGGCCCTTTGTCTCTCTCCCGATTTTAAATGAAATGCTTTTTAGGTTTTTCCCGTTTTGCATGATGCTGGCTATAGATTTGCTGTACAGTCTTTATTAAGTTGAGGCATGTTCCTTCTACTTTCTTTGGGGGCTTTTCAAGTAAAATGTATTGAATTCTGTCAAAGGCATTTTCTGCACGAGCCCTTTGATTTGAGATGCCATGTGATTTCTACCCTGAGTCCGTGTGCTATATTACATCTATTGATTTGTGATATTGAACTGTTCTTACACCCATGGAATGAAAACAACTTGGTTGCAGCGGATGGCTTTCTTAATGTGCTGCTGACCTCAGCTTCCTACTATTCCACGGAGAACTACTGGATTTATGTTCATCACAGGTGTTGGCCTATTAGTTTTCTGTTTTTGTTGTGGCCTTACCACGTTTTCATACCTGAATACTACTGTCCTCATAGAATGAGCTTGATAGCGCTCTTTCTCTTTTTATGGAATCATGTGAAACTTACAGTTTTCCTTTAGTCTGGTAGAAGTCTCCGGTGAGCCTACCTAGTCCTGGGATTTTCCTTTTTGTGACTGTTTCATTATCATCACTCATTCAAGATCTCTTTAAGTTGCTTATATCCTCTTGATTTAGTTTTGCTAGGTCAGATGTGTCTACAAATGTATCACAAATATGTTTTTAAAATATTCCCAAATATTTTGACTTTGTTGGGATCTGTTTTATTTTATTTCATTTTTAAATTTAATTTTTATTTATTTTTATTTAATTTTATTTGTTATTTATTTACTTTCTTTTTTGGGATCTGTTTTAATGTCCCACTTTTATTCTAATTTTATTAACTTTAGCCTTTATTCACTTTCTTTTTGTTGGTTTGGCCAAGGGTTTGCCACTTTTCAAAGAACCAGTTTTTTTGTGTACTAGGTTGTGTTGTCGCCACCATGACCTTACAATATATTACAAGAAGCAACTTAATGGAGCAAGGCTTTATTTTGGTTCACTCTCTGAGAGGACTCAGACCATCATCATGAGAAAGGCTTGGTGGCAAAGCAGCTGTTTTTGGTGAATGAGTGTGAAGTTGCTTGCTGACACCTTGGTATATCAGAAAGCAGAGATCTTGAGACATAACTGGGGTTGCCTATGGCTCTCTGGCTCCACTCCCATGGCTTTCATTTGTCATGGAGGCACCAAGGCTTAAAGATTCCATAACATTCCCAAACAGTGCCATCAGGTCCCAAGGTGTTCAACCACATGAGCCTATGGGGGACATATCATGTTTAAGCTATGACACTTTGGTTTCTTGATTCTTTGGATTGTTCCTTCACTGACCACCTCATTAATTTCTACCCTGATTTTTAGTATTTCTCTTCATCTACTGATGTGGGGTTTCAGTTGTTTTCTTCCCTTCCTTCCCCTGCCTCTTCAGTATGTAGAATTCAGTAAGAGATTTCATACATGTAAAAAGTGCTCTACCACCAAGCCACCTATTTATAGCCTCAGCCCTCTTAAAATTCTTTTCTAAATTTTAACCCACTAAATTACCTGGGATGGCCTTGGCCTTACTTTGCAGTAGAGTGGGCCTTCCACTTTTAATCGTCAAGCCTTAACCGCCCAAGTAGCTAGGATTACTGGCCTGCACCACTAAGTCTGGCTTACTGTGTTTTGTTAAGGCCTTCTGTGGCATATCATTAGATTATTTGAATTCTCTTTCATTTTTTTTAGTTGTAAACACATGTAGCTATAGACTTCTCTCTTAGAATGCCTTGCTGAATCCCAACATTACTGATAAATTATGCTATTATTTTTGTTTTATTCTAGGATTTAAAATATTTCTCCTCAATTTCTTCAGTGACCTATTGATCATTCAAGAGTATACTGTTCATTTTTCATGTATTTTATAGCGTTATTAGTTTATTTTTCTAATAATTTCTGGCTTTATTCCACTAACTGTTTTATGGGTGAGATGAATTTTTGACTATAGTATGTGTCTTTGCTGGTCATACCTATTGACACTTATGGGATGTCTATTTCTTTGCCTAAATTTTGAGAATACTTCTATTATAATTTCACTGGCTAGATTATTTATTTATTTACATATTTATTATCTCAGCTCCTTCTTTTATTTCATGGATTCTTAGGTTTGATCTTTGATCATCTCCCAGAGTTCTTAGAAATTGCGTTTATTTATTTTTTTCTTAATTTTTGTGTGAGTATAGCATTTCCTAGACCTCAATTTCCCATTTGTAATATTCTTTCTCCTGTTTAATCTAGTATATTGGTGATGTTTCCACTTGATTTTTTTCTTTGACTCATTGTTTTTCATTTCCAATTTCTCTCTCTCTCTCTCTCTCTCTCTCTCTCTCTCTCTCTCTCTCTCTCCTCTCTCTGTGAATGTGCCATTTCTTTCTTTCTTTTTTGTAAGCACACAGCATAAATGATGTATTTTTAACCATTGCAGGTCATCCTTCATCCCATGGGCCATGTAGTGGATACCCAGGGCCCAGTAGCAAGATCAGCACAGCCACCACCCTCTCTTTCTGACTCCAGCAGAGTGAGCTTATCATCCTCTCACATGGGGGTGGGGGGTAGAGGGTAGGGGAGAAAAATGATGGGACAGTTGGTGCTACCCATAAATTCTGAATGCTCCTGCATGCGCTATCCCTTTGAACTGGTCCTGTCTAGTATGTTGGCATCTTTAGCCAGCTTGCTGGGTGGCATGTGACTCATGTCCATGATGATGACAATATGACCAAGAAGAGTCTAATTTTCTTGCTGAATTTCTCATTCATGTTGCTGAATTTCTCCTCTATGATGTTGACTTTCTCATTCATATCCAGAACTAATTTCCTTACTTCATTTAGCTGTTTGTTTGTTTCCTCTTTGAAGCCACTGATCATATTTACAAGTAGATTTTTGAATATTTTTGTCTGGCATTTCAACCATTTCAGTATCTTTGGATTTGGGAATTGAGTAGTGATCTTTTGAAGATACCACATTGGCTTGATTTTTCATTTTCCTTATGTTTCTCTGTCGCAATTTGCACATCTATTGGCTGATGTATCTCTTTCAGTTCTATCTGGGGATTCTTTTAGTGAACAGCTTTTTCTTGATGGCTCAGTCCCCAGCACCACTCAGGCAGCAAACTGCTGTAACGGTAATATAACACCGAACCAAATAAGACATAAGGATACACTAAAAATAAACTAAAACCAACTAACACATCACCAATGACCATAAAAAGGGAACATGAAAAAAAAAACCAGTGTAGAATGTGCTATGGAGTTAAATTTTTCTTAGGGTAAAAGCAAACAAATAATAAACACACAAAATAAGTGACGGTGGATGAAGGGAACAGGCAAAGATGACAAGGACACAAAGCAAAGTTAAATGAAAGAGTGGGCAAAGGAACAATGGAGAATACTATAAAGAGGAAGAGACAAACAATTGGATTCAACAATAACAAAAAAATGCACCACAGAATTAAATCAATGCAAAGAAACAAAGATAAAGGTGTAAAGAAACTCTTAAGAGCATAGTTTAAAGGAAAGAGAGGGGATAGAATTTGGAGTATGGCAGGTTGTGTGTTAGTCCTGTTAAGTGTCAAGTGTTGACATTTGACACAAGATCAGCCAAGTGTCAAACGTTCACTAAAACATTTATCCCTGGAGGAGACTCTTTTCTTTGTGAACTGATATCCTTGACTGAATACACTTGGTTTTGTGGGATGGAAAGGCTCTCTGGTACTCTGAGACTCTGCAGCTTGCACTGCGTGAGACAGCCAGGGTTCTGGCTAGGGGATGTCTCCTGAGTGCATTGAGGAGGAGAAAACATCACTGAGATGGGTCTGTACCAGAGGACCAGTGTCTGTGCTTTCTAAACACACGTATCAGCAACCACACTCCTGGAGAACTGAGCTGATGGAAACTTTAGACAGTTTTTCATCCCACCGACAATGAAATTTGTGGCAGTTGGTGGTTCCAAAGTTTGGGCCACCCACTGACTTCAGGGTCATGGCTAACAGACTCCACAGCTATTCCCAGGTGTTGAGGTCAATGGCTTGCTATAGAAGTTGGGCTACCAACCACCCATGCTCTTCACTCTTTAAGCTGAGCTGTGGGCCACCAATACTTCTTGGTATGCCCACCACATCTTCCAGACTGCCTCCCATACCTGTGTCCACCCTGGGCCTTTGTTTGGTTGACTTCAGCATCCTTGACTTGTGACTGTTGCTTGTCAGGGTCTCAGTGGAGCTCAGTCTTAAATACGAGGTGTCTTCTCAGGGTGGCTTCTGAATGGAGGCATAAGACATATGGTGATTGATAGGATGAACCTTTTCTGGACTGCTGGCCCAGTACACCAGAGGAGTCACAGTCTCAATAAGCCTCCTAGTTGCATTTAGGTCTCCTGAGAATTGTTGACTTGTTTTATGGATTCCCGGGCTCTTCTTTACTCTAACTGCATAGCTTACCTCTTGAATGAAACTTCTGTCTTGTCCCACTCATTCTCATGCAGAAGAGCCATGGAGGAAGCCGTGTCAACCTTGTTCATTTCCATAATCTATGCTATTTTCCATCACCCCTTTGGTTATTCCAGAGCTCTTGTCATTTTCTCTACACGGCCTTTCTCATCTACTGTGTCACAAAGAGGCAGCGTCTCATATACCATAAAACCCTGGAAGCCTTGATTTCCATTTTAGCAAAACTCTTCAGTGTCCCTCATCATTGGAGATAGCTATGCTTCCTAGATGCTGACAATTTTTGATGCTATTATGAAATATGTAATTCATAAATTTCATTTTCTGTTAGTGGCTGGTGTACAAAAATACCATTTTTCCAAAATACCAATTTTTGTATGTAGTATGCTTACTAATTGCTTATTAATGATAGTAGTTTAATTGCAAGCTTTAATAATTCTTAGATGCATAATAATTTTGTCAGTGAACAGTGACAGTTTTTTTCTTTATTTGTAATCTTTGTACTTTTAATTTATTTTTCTTCCCTTAATGCACTAGACAAGATGTGTGCAGTACAATGCTAGGCTACAAGCATTAGTGTGAAACATCTGTTTCTGTTTCCTAACATTTCCATGTAGTGTTGAGAAAGCATCCTTTCTGTTTCTTTCCAGGTAAGTTATTCTTTAAAATCATCAATAAATGTTGCATTTTGTCAAGAGATAACTTCCCACATTGTGATAATGTGGTTTTCTCCCCATCATTTCTCCTCAATGGCTTTTCTTTAAAAAATTAGTTAAAATATGATTACATAATTACCTCCTCCTTTTCCTTTTAGCTCCCTCCCAATTTTATGGCCTCTTGTGCTCTTCTTTCTCTCTCTCTCTCTTTTTTGAAAATAGTTTTTTTTCTCTCATAACATATCCTGATTACAGTTTTCCCTCCCTCCATGCCTCCCAGTTCCTCCTCCCTTGCCCTCTCATCCACTCCACTCCCTTTGTGTCTCTCCTTAGAAAGCAAACAGGCTTCTACGGAATAGTATTAAAATAAAATAAAACAAAAAAGATGTGATACGATAAAACAAAAAACTAACACATTGGAATTGGAAAAACCAAACAAATGGAAGGAAAAGCCATCAGGAGAAGGCACAAGAATGAGAGGCCCACGTGTTCACACACTCAGGAGTCCCACATAAACAGCACCCTGAAAGCCATAAACTACATGCGGAGGACCTGGTGTGGATCCCTGCAGGCTCTGCACATGCTGCCCGAGTCTCTGAGTTCAGGTGGACTTTGATAATGTTGATCTAGAGTGCCTTGTTTTCTTGATGTCCTCCATCCCCTATGGCGTTTATACTCTTCCGGTCTCTTCTTTCCTGAGCCTTAAGTTGGGAGTGATTTGATGGAGACATCATGCAGAGAGTGACAGACCTTGGGACATTCAGTCATCATCTTTTTTTTGTTGTTGTTGAGAAGTTAGTATGCTTTACTTCATCATTTTCAAATGCTCAGAATTAATGCCAAATTTATAAAATAGTGTTTTGGTGAGTGGACATCTTAAAGGGTCAGAGTTCATTTTTCCCTCCCTCTCTCCCTCCCTCCCTCCCTCCCCTTCCCTCTTTCTTTCTTTCTTTCTTTCTTTCTTTCTTTCTCTGTCTATATCTGTCTGTGTTTGTCTGTCTGCCTGCCTGCTCCTCCCCTCTCTCCTGTAAAGCTGATATGGAAAGAGTCAAGTCTTGGGGTGAAACTTAGACCCAACAGGACAGAAAAAACACTTTCTTCAAAGGAGACGAATGCAGATGGCCAAGTCACTATGAATGTAACATGTATAGAGCTCATTATTCTCATGATTGTCACATGGTTCTCCCTGCTGTATGTAGTTTGTCTTATACATGTGTAATAAAATAAAAGACAAAAAACAAAAACCAACAAAACAAAACAAAACAAAACAAAAAACAAAGTGAAAACCCCGGGGCTCTATTTCTGGATTTCACCCCAAGACTTGACTCTTTCCATTTTTTTCTTTTTTAATAAGATAAGTTACTTTGATATTTTAAAACAATCTTGCATTTTTGTGCCACATTTATAGGGAACACACTTGCATCACAAATGGGCAACAGAAGGCAACTCTCTTCTTCCACCCTGTGGGTTCTGGGGATCAAACTCAGGTCATCAGGCTTGGCAGCAGGTGCTTCCACCTGCTGAGCCATCTCAGACCCTACTGTTACTCCTAAAATGTTGTTTAAAACATTTTGAATCTACGCTAATGAACCATGATTGCGTATAATTTTCCTTTTAAAAGTTACTTCTGTCACCTTTTGAAATCAATGCTATGCTTAACTTGGAAATTCTTCTCCCTCTCTTTTTCTTCCTCAGGATTGATTATATAAAGATTTATATATTTTTTTCCTCATAAATTGCTGGTAAACTTACTGTGTTGTCTAGTTTTATATCAACTTGGCAAGGAACCTTGATTGGAAAAATGTACCTACCAGACTGGCTTGTGGGCAAGTCTGTGGTCTATTTTCTTGACTGGTGACTGATGAGTGTGTGTGCTGGGGAGCGGGGAGGGGAGGAGAGCTTACTGTGGCCAATGCAGTCTCTGGGATGGTGGTCCTATGTAGTATAAGAAGGCAGACTGAGCAAGCTGTGAGGACCAAGCCTGTACGGGGCTCTTTCACGGCTTCTGCATCACTTCCTGCCTCCAGATTTCTGCCTTGAGTTCCTGCCCTGACTTCCCTGGATGATGGACTATAAGCTGAAAGAAGAAAATTAACCCTCCCCTGCCTAAATGGCTTTCAGTCATGGTGTTCCTTCTTTTCCCATAATCACTGCAATAGAAATCCTAAGACACCTACTAATTAAACCATCTGGATTTGAAATTTTGTGAGTTTTTAAGTGCAAATTTTATTTATTTAATGCTTGGATGGAGTTATTCAGCTTTTCTCTGTAATTCATTTAACTATATTGATTAAAAACACCTATTGCTTTCTCCTTGTACTATTAGAGAGGACACTGCAATGAACTTTTAAAAAATACGTGTGAGTACTTACACTTTAGATATATTTTTATAAGGCAAATTCTTGCCAGAGGAATTGGTGGTTTAGAATATAAATACTTTTTAATTGTTTTCATATCAGATTCCTTCATTCTTTAAAGAACAGCATTAGGGGATGACAAGATGGCTCAGTGGTTAAGAGCATTGGCTGCTCTTGCAGAGGACCTGGGTTCAAGTTCTAGCACCCACACAGCACTCACAACTGTTCATAATTCCACCCCCAGAGGCTTAGACACCTTCTTCTCATCTCCTTGGGTGCACGTACATACATATAGATAGAAAAATGTGCATATATATGAACCAATACATAAAATTAATTTAAAAAGATTTATTTTAAAAAAGCTAATGTCCCCTGAACATTAATTGTATATATCAAGTGACCTCAAAACTTAGTGTCTTATCATGGTTTCAGGACACAGAGAAATCAGGCTGGGACTATACTTGGAGCTTCCTGCTCTCTAGACCTCCCAGGACCAGAAGATGCTACATAGTCAGCTTAGGGAGGACTGTCATGGACAGTTTTACTCAGCTATAGACCCTATGTATGTGCAGCAGTACTGACCAGCCAGGCAAGGTGTGTCCAATGATGAAATAATGGCAAATCTGTTATAGGGTAACGAACCACTTTCTGATTGGATTTGAGGCCTGGTTCCCAGGAAAGAATTCATTTCTGAATTTGTAAACTGAGTCAAAAGACCATGGCTAGGGAGACCATAGGCCCTAGTTAGGAAGCTGCCATTTTTAAAATTTAATTTAATTTAATTTTTGTTAAACAGAGACATGATGTGCCTACCAAGCTGCCTTTTAAGTAACTGTTGTGGATGTAAACATGTTTTTGTTTTGATCCCAAGTGTGGGATGTGAAACAGACTTCTGTGAGGGCGTTGGGTGTTTTTTCCACTGAAAGCAGACTTGTAAAAGAACGGGTGACGTTTGTCCACTTGAAGAGGAACCGCCCCTTGTGAAGGCATGGTCTTTGCCAACTAATAAACATCCTAGTACGGACTCTGAGGCGGGGCTTTTTGTTTGTTTGTTGGTTTTGGCTGTTCATCACTTTACTTCGAGATGCTCCTAGAGAGAACCGCCCTGCAAAGTCTGCGAGGCTCAGGACCCTTGCTGCTGCTTCGGGTTCCAGCTGCTGCTCCAGGTTCTAGCAGCTGCGCTTACAGTCACCTTTGCTGAATTGCTGGTTTACTGTTAAATTGGTCTATTGGAATCCTGCCGTCTACACCAGTGGAATCGCTCCAAGGAACTGAGTATTTTAAAAAGTCTATCTCTTCTGTTCCTACTAACTTCTTTTCTCTCCTATCTAGGGTAGGTGGGTTGGAAGGGGGATGTAAGCGTTAAAGAACCCCAAATAGGTTTGGAAAAGTTCAAAGCCTACAAGTAGCTATGCTTGGGATCATAGACTAGAACTCCTGTTTGCTTTGATCAGAGTAGCTTCTTTTTTTGCAGTGGGCAGAGATACCTGCAGACTCACAACTAGTTAAAGTAATCAGAAGAATGACTGTTAAATGCTTCGCTATAAATGGTTTGTCCACATCACTCCTTCCAAGGCTCAGGGAACACTTCAGAAGACAGAGCAGAAGGGATGGAAGAGCCAGAGGAAGGACAGGAAGTGGTATAGGGTGCTGCTTTCTGGGAAAGGCGTGTCTGTTACTCCCTTGAAGCCACAGAAGCTGTGACTAACCTGCACGAAGCCTACACATGATTGGGACCATCCTCATCCTGTCACGGTGTGGGAATGGATTCATGGGGTCCAGGCCTTCCTGAGCATTTATACGCAGCTAATGGTTGGTGGGAGAGAGAGACAGTCTCTTCTGTTCTGGAGCTACTGGAAGGTACCTATGCCCCTCAAGCAAATCCTTACCCATGCTCCTGTGAGCAGCCTTCATAAAGTTCACAGGTTCATTAAAAAGACATGAAAGCAGAAGGGGGCAAGATAGTAAAAGAAAGGGGATCAGTAAGAGTGTGAGGAGGACAAGAGAGAGAGAATAAAATAGGGTGAATAATAGTGAAATACATTAAGTGCATGAATAAAAATGTCACACTGCAACCCTTTATTGTGCATGATTTATATATGCAATAATTCACTTTTAAACATGTATCTTAATAAACATTTACTATCTCACTGCCAGGAATTTGGGAAAACTTGGCTGGCAGGTTTTTTCCTTGAGGTCTCATAGGGCTGGCCGCTGAGCTGCAGTCATTTGAAAGCTTGGTCGGGGCTGGAGGACTTACTACTGCTGTAGCTCACTAGTGTGGCTGGCCAGGGCACGCTGCCAGTTTCTCCCCAGTGTCAGTTTTCAATGACCTGCTTGAATAACCTAGCAATCACTTCCCCCAGAATATATAGAGAGGGAGGAGGAGGAAGGGAAGAAGGGAGAGAGGGAGGGAGGGAGGGAAGGAGGGAGGGGAGAGAGAGAGAGAGAGAGAGAGAGAGAGAGAGAGAGAGAGAGAGAGAGAGAGCGAGCACCTCTCTGGAAGTCCAGTTTTAGTACACCAATCTCCTTGGCATCAGCCTTCAAAAACAAGCATGTAAAGAGAAGATCTCGGCTCACTGAAGTCACAGAGGCAAACGGGATCAGCTGGTGAGACTGTGATGCTGAGACTCCAAGCTGTCATGCACCTGCTGCCCTTGGTGTCCAGTCTCCAATGCTCTGGCTACTATCCAAGCTTAAGACTCATGTCTTAATTATGTAAATGGACAGATTGTGCCATCAAGGGCTCTGGTAAGCTAATTACTAAACAAGAAATCAATGCCACTGAAGTCAAGATTAATGAGTCCCAAGGCTACCAACACTCTGACTGTAATTACTACAGTGAGCACCTGACTTGCACAGACCACCTAGAAAGGAAGAGAGGGCCCTGTCATTGTGAGTGATTCATTGAGACCCTGTCCTAGATTTCTTTTCCAATGGATCCTGAGGCTGGAAGAATTCCTGCCATTCACCCTCCCACTCACGGGTCCTTCTGTAGCTACTCAGTCAGCTTTAAACGTTCAGTGACCAAAAGGACTATTACATTCATTGACAATGGTAAGGAAGGAACTTTAGCCAGAGCTTTTGCTCAATTGGAGGTGACATTTGCATTTGAAGGATAAACTTGGTCCATGGGATTCACTAGGGAATCTTTCTTCTCCCTCTCTTTTGCCCCTAACAACAGACAAAGCTGAACAAGAGGTTCCTGAACTTACAGGCACCTGGAGGCACAAAAGCCACTCCTTTGTCACAGCCCCACTCTTCACCCTGCCCTATCCCCACCTTGCAGGATCCTGGGTTCAACCTCTTTTCTTTTATGTGAGCATTTCCCCTTTAATCACAATTTGCCTGGTCTCACCTGCAGCTTTTTGTTCCAGTGTCGCTTCAAGAAATAGCCATATGCAATCAATTTCTGAAATAATTACATAAATATTTTTTTGTGGATTTGGGATGGGCACATTCGCAGTAGAATGATGAGATTTTTTTTTTCTGGTGCCCAGAACTATAGCCAAGACCCAAACCAAGGCATAAGAGAAGCACAAATGAATTTTGTATTCCGATCAGATATGCTGAGGAGCAGAGCCAACACATCTTGACACTGCAGTTTGGAAGTCCCGTGTTGCAGGATTGATTGACCTACCATCTTTTACCTGCCTTCTATTCTGACCTCTGTCCCTCTGCTCTCAGTTATATAAGGTGGCGATGGGAAATGATGTGGTGAGATGGCTACACGATGGTTATGCTTGCAGTAACTTGTCCTTTATCTCCCCTGGGAGAACACATGACCAAAGACCAGTGGCCCCTTGGGGTTTAGAGATTTCTACAAAAGGCCTGGGCAGAGGAAGAGGATACTGTGTAGGGTTTCTGGGACATGAACAAATGCCTATGAGCCCTAGGCAGAGTAACAAAGCCCAAGGAAACCACCAATAGTATATTTGGGTTACATTAAGGCCTGCAGGTGAAGAGTTACTTCTAAGAATATAGATGACTCTAAAGCAGCTGTATCACCTCAAAGCCAACCTTAACATGGGCAATGATCAGCATTTATGGCGCTTTCTCTTTCTAGCCATTGCTGTTGCTGATAAAACCTTGGGGAGGGGCCTTGTGAATCCTGTAACTTTCAGGAGCTCCCTGAGCCTAGTGAGTTTTATTTACTTCCTGAGTCTTGTGAGCCTTCCCAATCCTTTCAGGAAGGAGTGCTTCTTTTTTGAGATAAGAGCTTCAAAACCATGATCTATGGAAGAACTGGAGGCGTCTCCATCCTTTTTTCCAGCTGATCTTTGAAGGGCAAAGAAGAAGACTAATCTTTTTTGTTGATTGACCTAATGGGGTATGGAATGAGGAAGGGCCAGAGCCGGGAGCTGTCAGGCTGGTTGCTAGAGCAAGTGATGAGATCTCTCAGAGATGGCAAGGCCGTAGCCCATATTAGTGGACACCTTATCTTTCTCTGAGTGGCCCTTATATGAAAGGAAAACTTGGTTGAATTGAACATCCCTCCAACAAGAAACCATAAAGTCTACGTGGGGACTGCCACACCAGCACTGACCACTGACTTCCTGCAGAACCAGATCTAAACAGATCAAGCTTGGAGAAGCCCTCCATGACTTTTGCTCCTCTGTGGGCTGAGGTGCCTGTCATCTACCCATTGATTTCCTGCTCCCAAGTCTAGAAGAGCTAGAAACAAGAGAAAGAGGAGAAGGAAGTAAAAGAGACAGCACACAAGTCCCACCTCTGGGTCCCTAGAGCCGCACAGTCTTCCTGGGCCTTGAAATGGTAGGGGATATAGGAGCTTCAAAACAAACACAAAGTTTGAGTTTGAAACTAACTAGACTGAGATTTTTTAAATAACTGAAAGTGACAGGAACATTCTTATTATTTATTTTTTTGTGCTCAAAATATCTCTAAGGGATGGGAAAGGGGATTCAGCAGAACGTAGCAGAAAGCAAAGCTTGAAAAACATGAACTTTCAAGTTTATACCCTACTGTGATGAGACTCCTCAGGAACCATTGTATGTCACTCTAGTCAGGGCTCCCGAGACCAAGCCAAGGCAAGAAATGGTTCTTGAATTTTCACATGCGTCGGGGAAATGAGGAACTTTACACTCTTTGAGAGCAAAAGTAAGTCAGCGGGATAGTTAGGCTATACTCATCACCAGCCTTGACAAGTAGAGACCTTTGACTTAGCATTCTTTTCCTGACAAATTTATTCACTGAATGTTCCACATAATTGCCTCTGTGTTAGCATTGTTTTCAGTAGCTGGACCAAGGCAGACATTATCCCTTCCCCTTACAAATCAGTGAGAGAGGAAGAAATGGAATCCACTGCACGTGACTTTGGTTTTAAGACAGTGGCTCTTAACCTTCCTGTGACGAGACCCTTTAATATAATTCCTTATGTTGTGGTGACCCCAATCACAAGACTGTTTTCACAGCTACTTCATAACTGTAATTTTCCCACTGTTATGAATCATAATGTAAATACTTCTGGAGATAGAGATTTGCCAAGGAGGTTGTGACCCACAGGTTGAGAACCACTTCTTTAAGAGCATGATGACTGAGTGATGGTGAAAAAGGAATTGCATATGGTGGGAGAACTTTCTATAAAGTGAGCAGAGCATGTCCTCATGCATAGAATCAGAGAGTGTGGTGTGGTTAAGGGGATCTAGGAGGTTTTGTTTGGACACTAAGATGATAGAGAGCGGGAGGGACACAAAGGCATAAAGAAGGAAGAGTGGAAAGCGAGGCAAAAACTCAAAGGGATAATTCAGAATGTATGAAGAGGTCCACAGAAGCATCATTTACCATTATGACATCTGAAACCTGATGACAGCTTAGATGCCAGACAGTAGGTTATCGCTAACACCATCAGTGAAACAGAATAGTATGTGGCTATAACAATGAGATGCGGGGTGATTTATGGACATGAGAAGATGTTCAGTGAACATTGTCAAATAAAAATCAGGACATAAAACTATATGCACAGCATGCTCTAAGTTTTATTTTAGAAATTATGCCAAGCTCCTGGAGAGTTATATATCAGCCAGTTAACTGTAGGTATCCCAGATCTCTGGGGCCACACTAAATTTTGTTCCTTATTTTTTTATCCAGCTATAGTTTCTCCTGTACTTTATTTGCATGCAAGTGATAAAGAGGAAGTGGAAATTCCCAGGAAATAAAAACCACTTTAAACATAGGCTTAAAGTCTTAGTGCAGGAAAATCCTAATCTCTCTGTGATACAGGAAGAAAATTACTCAGAATTAAGAGGCAGTTGATGTAAATACAACTGACATAGAATATCAAATCAACACTACAGGCCTTACTAAACTCTGAATGGTTACAAAGTCTGTGTCTGCTCCCTTCCCACAAACACACCTGATGCTATTCCCCACCTGTGCAGCAGTGGTTGGGCCCCCAGCAGGGCAAGTTACCCATGTGCCACTCTCACAATGGTTTTACTCACTGAAATGGTTCTCTTATTTCACTCAGACACTTCTTGTTCCATTAAGATTTGCAAGCAGATTAAACTGATAGTCACGGGAAGGCCCATTCAAGGCTTTAGGAATTCCAATGGGCTTGCAGCTTGATCTAAGCAACGGGGTCTCTGGTCTAATAGTGTGACTCAGTTTGGGAGTTGGTATACATTTCTACTTTTGTGGATATATGCCATTGTCTTCCAGGAACTTGTATATAGAGATGGAAAGATGATAGTGTCCTTTTTTTCTGCTTGATAACATTCTGTGTATGTTAACACATTTTCCTTTTGCTTAAGATGTTTTTAATCAGACCCAATTGAGATTCAGTTATCAGGGAGGAAGAACTATTATTTGGACTTGGAGCTCAGTCTGACTTTTGGTTGTGGTCTTTCATAGCAAGGTGGGCCCTTTGCTCATCAATCTATTAATTATCACTGTTTCTGTTCATGGGTTGTCATTGGTCCCTTTACCATCAATTCCCTTTCTGAATTTTTTTTTGTTTATCCAAATGACACTACATCTCTGGTCCAGCCCATGTTTCATCTATGTGAGGAATTTTCAGTGTTGTGGTTTGTTCCCAGTTTGCTCCGAAAAGAAAGCCCATAGACTTTGCCACAGGAGGCCTAAAGTATGATGTCACCAGTACTTATTAATGGGGGTGAACTGTCACACTTTTTCAGAGCATCAGTTTCTGTTCTCTGAGCCTGGGTTACAAGATGTAAGATTATGGAACATCCTATGAACTTGACTTACTAGGCACTGTATAGATTTAATAATCATTTATGAAGCACCAGCTCTGCACATGACATTGTGCTTGATGCAAAACAAATACTAGTTTTTGCTCTAGCACTCAATCACCGATAACACTGTGCTAAGGAATTTAGCAAGTGACACTGTCTATTGTTTCTAGTGTTTCATCCACGTGACTTTGTTACCTTTTTGCTCATTAATATCAAATATTTACCAAATTCCTATGATAATTCCAGTGAGGATAAAGTGACCAACAAAAACTCTCTCTCTCACAGCTGCTCAGATTAAAAAAACAAAAACAAAAACACAAAATGAAGGTTTTCAGCCTCAAAGTGGTAGGGTTTGTGTCTTTAAGGGGGGCAATTCTTTCCTGTAAGTAGTTGAAAAGTGCCTCCTTCTGCCATTTTTTGCCTGCCATGTTCTGCTTATTCTTTATCAAACCTGCCTCCTCTGGATAGGGAAGATTCTCTGACCTCTGGATTTGGGTTTTGTGTTCCACCTGGGTACCCTTTTAGCCCCTGTGTAGCTCTTAGCAAATTGGATATTCACAAGTCCAAAATGCCCCACCAGGTTGTCAAGGTTTCTATCAGTGCTCTTGTAGTTGCATCCTTAATGCCTAGACAGAGCTAGTTCAGGAAAGTGGGGAACACAGACTGCAGGAAGGTGAGGCAAGAAAGGAAAGTGATCTGAGAGTCAATAAGAAAAGACAGGTCTCCCCTGAGAGGAGACCAGTGAGATGGTAGGAGGTAAAAAAAAGGCCATGGAGGGGCCTCGAGGAGGAGCAGGGGTTGGAGTTAGATTTGCTTTGTAAGATGGGAGAGATACATGTGTTTAATTATTGATGGGAAGGGTCTGAAAGGAGGATTAAGATCCAGGAGCCACTACGAGTTACGGAAGCAATGATCTCATCTAATAAGCTACTCCTCATCTCAGTGGTTTATGGTGATATCAAACACTGATTGAGCTCATGGGTCTGCAGGCTGACTGTGTGGTTCTGTATTCCATTGCAGGCTTGTGTGTCTAAGTCGGCTCCACTGTCCTCAAATCCAAAAGCTACCCAGACGTGTTCTCTTGGTGTTGGTAAGGGCTGGAGAAGGAGGCCCAGAAATATCTGAGGTCTTCTAAGGTCTTGGCTCTGAACCAGCACATTATCACCACTACCCACACTGCTATCCAAAGCAAGTCACATGGAAACCTCAGCCTCAACCACCATAAAGCAGGGAAAAGTACTCTGCCCGCAGTGAACCATAGCAAAGACGGGGAGGGAGAAAGGGTTGTGGGCTAATAATAGAGTTTGGAATGGCAAGAGAGTAAAATGTTGGCAGGGAAGTGATTCCAATGATAAGCTCCAAGGTCCAAGCTAGATAGTGAAGGAGGAAAGTGGGGGCTATGGAGGGGACGCAAGTAGCAAGAACTGATGATCAGAGTAAAGATGTGTGAGGATACAAGTGGCTGAGCAGGAATGGTAAAGTGAGAGTTTGAAGGGGCTGTTGAGATGCTGTCCAGATTCAGGCCATAGTTGAAGAGTAGACGGGAGGTAAAGGGAATGGAAGCTGTGAAGAATCCTGGGAGAGGCCTAGAAGTTAAATAAGTAGTTCATACAATGGATAGACATTCAACAAAATGACAGCTGGACAAAGGAGTGCACCCGAGGGACCAAGAGGTAGGATGAGAGTATCCAGAGAAGAGAGTCTGTTATTTGGAGATCTGGGGAAGACAAAAATGGGGGAAGGGTGCTACCCTAACCTGGGAGTGGAGCAAAGATGTCTGCACGTAATATTAGGGAGGGTAGAGGATACCACCCTCAGCTCCTGATGGAGAGCTCTGGGCTGAGGAAGGAAGAACAGAGCCCAACGTGAAGCCTGCAGGGGGAAGTCGCAGCCTCAAGAGACAGCGGAGATGCAGTTAAGGCATGGTTCAAGAGACTTCTGGAAGAGCAACATCTGTTTACCAGAGAGTTGGTTCTAAAACAAACTTGGAGATCTTCTATTGTGATGGGACAAGTCCAAGGCAGTGGGAGAAAACAGGTCAGTCATGGGGCAAGACAGTAAGGGTAAGGGGCATGGCTGAATCAGTGTGAAGAACATTCTAGGCCTTTTTAAAAGAAGGAATTTAAGGCCAAAAGAGTACACAATGAATTAGTAACTCTCAAGAGTCTCACCTCGTGGGGTAAACAACAGATTACCTTGGAGAACAAAACTGCCCTAAATCATCTCTCTCTCTCTCTCTCTCTCTCTCTCTCTCTCTCTCTCTCTCTCTCTCTCTCTCTCTCTCTCTCTCTCACACACACACACACACACACACTCACACACATGCATGAAAGAAAGAAAGAAAGATGAACGGAAGAAAAGAAAAAAGCTCTTAAAATTGTTTATTATGTACCTCAGTGAAGTTGGGGGGAGGTATACAGAGAGAGGAAAAAGACCTTTTATATATCAATGAACAGACTAAGAAATGAATGGGTCCATTCTCTGTATTGATAAGATTTTAGCTCTAATTTTCTGATTGTGCAAAGGGAAAGTGTAGCACCCCACAATGCTAAAGTCACAGAGATTGGCTCTGTTGTCTCCAAAGCTCAGCAGTTACCTGCCCAGAAAACCTCAGAACCTTTGCTTCTGAGTTCTCATTTCTTATTAACCTTCATAGGGCTTGCCCTGATAATTAAATCACACATATTATGTACCAGTTCATCTTTGCCAATTAAGATGATAATTAGCTTTCACATTCTGCCAGGTATTTACCAAACACTCTATGAAAAGGCGCTTAATGAAACAATCACCACATGTAATCGCATTAACAAGGGAGGAACCCGTGGGGGAAGATATGAAATGTCTAACAGTAGAGTGGAGAATAATGGGACTTGAAGGTAAACACAGACCCTCTAAGAGCTGCCACGAGCCAATGCCATTTGAAGAAGAGCGTGGGCCATCTGGGAAGACTGGGTGCTCTGTACCTTAACACGTCATAGGAACAGGAAGCTAGCGTCTACAACAGTCAAGGTTGTAGGCTTTGATGTTAATAGAACGATATCCAACAACAATCATTGCTTGACGAAAGCCTGGTGTGTGCCTGGTGCTTTATGAGCCGCATGTTGTCAATTATTTTATATGGAAACCTTATGTTATAGATGTCATAGTTTGAATCCTAAATGTCTCCCACAGGCACCATTTTCAAGGCTCTGGACCCTTCAGGAGGTAGGTAGAAGTAGGTCAGTGGGAGAAACGCTATGAAGGTTAAAAGTCCTACCCCTGGTTCCAGCTGCTCTCTGCTTCCTGTCCCAGCACTACCTGAGGAGCCTCCATCACCTGCTCCAGCCATCATGTCTTCCTTGACACTGTAGACCGAGGTTTCTCTAGAACTGTGCAAACTCTCTAAAATCCTTCCCGTTCTCTCAAGTCATTTGTGTCACGCGTTTTGTTCATGATGAAAGGAAACTATATAGCAGATACTATGCATGACTGTGATTTCCAAATGACTGTGACCCAAAGAGGCTAAGTGGCTTGCCTAGAGCCCTGCAGGTAGAAACGGCAAAGCTGAGTCTTGAATGCAGATTGAGGAGACGCATGCTTGCAGATTGAGGAGAGGCATATTCTTCCACATGGCAAGAGACTGATGGGAGCAGTTTCTGAAGACGGTAGTATCCAATACTGCCATGTGGCTTTCAAAACAGCAGGCCATGGGTGGTAAATACAGGGCACTGATGTAGGCTGCCACTCCCTGGAGCTATCCTACTCCCAGACTTCTATAGTATATCATGTACCACCGAGCCCAGAGGAGGCTTATTGCTTCCTGCCATATCACTGCAGGCAGCCAATCAGGACTGACACTTGAGATGAAATCTCTATGTCGTTGCTGACTTAGAGGTCCCATGAAAGTGGGGGAAAGCTCAGAGTCCTGAATTTGAACAAGTTTAGGATCATGCTTCTTCTTTCTCAAGTGATCCCCAAAGCTGTGCTGCTGCCAGTGAACTCTGAAGGATGACATTGACTCTCCGGGATACTGTCTGCTAATGGGGGAAACCAGAGAACCCAAAACAGTGGTTTCCAAGGTAGATGCTGGCTTCCTTCTCTCACAGTAGCCATCACTGACTTCAGACTTGGCTCAGCGACAAGTGTGGATTTCTTAGGGTCTTAGAAACACTTCCATCAGAGAAAGACAGAGAGTGACCCAATCACCCAGATTCTAGAGGAGGTATACGGGAGCAGAAGGCCTGGTGTCAGAGACTGGCAGTGAGTGACATTCCAGCAAAGGTGTGGAGAGAGGCCCCATGGAATAAAAAGGTCAGTTAGTCCACTCTAGAGGATGCTGAAAATTCTGAGGCCAGGCCCAGCCTGCGTGCAAAAACTAAACCTTAGGTGACCTAGGCAGGAGGCCCAGGGAGCCCTGGGATAAAGACTGTGTACTAGACAAATAGAAAGTGTCTTGGTTGGCCTTTTCATTATTTTCCATTTCATTATTTTTCCGTTTGGGCTGTGTTTGATTTTCCCTTAGTTTTCTACAGTTGTAAAAATATCAACTTCTTTATTGATCTAAGGGGAGAAAGGAACTGCCCACAGCAAAGAAGGTGAGGAGTTGTGAGTGGTGTGGAGGACACTAGCCATCTTGAGAAGAACCATGAAAATGGAAGGTCCAGGAGGGCACTTGGGGATGGAGGAGGGTACTCAGGACCCTATCAGTGGGAGTTAAGGTCTTCCTCTGACTCTGAGGTTTCTCTGTGTATACTTACATGAACCCTTGAGTATTTCCCTTGAGCTTTAGTGCTCTCTTGTCTCATTTACCCTATTGAGGTCTTGGGTTCAAGTTGGTAGAATTAGGAAAGGCTCAGAAAGAGCCCCCAGTTGACAATGTTGACAAGTCAGGGACCTCGGCTCATGCAAACCCCATGGACCAGGCTTGGGTCCTGGGGAGCAGGAAGCAAACCACTGTTTAGAACTAGAGATCAGCCTATGGGTAAGGGGATCTTAGGCTATTTTGAGGAAAGGACTGGAGGCCTTCTTGGGTCACATCAAATAAGTGTGCATGTGTAAGAGAAAGAAAGAATGGCTGAGAGGAAGGATGCAGAATTAGTGACTAGAGATTCCAACTACAGGGCCAGGCCTCAAAGATGCCAGGAAGGATTTCCAACCTGGCTGCACAAGAAGGCTAGATCAAATCCAAGTGGCTCTACCTCTCTACTGATATGCTCTCTGCTCTATAATCTGCCCTTGGCTCTACCTCTCTACTGATGTGCTCTCTGCTCTATAATCTGCCCTCAGCTCTACCTCTCTACTGACACGCTCTCTGCTCTATAATCAGCCCTTTTGTGTTCATCTATATCGCAAGCCATGAAACAATTTTCTTGCTACACCTTCATCTCTTTCTCATTGATAATTTCAGATTGCTCTGAAATGTCACTTACTCATGGCTGTTCATGGTCCTTGACTTGTCCTGACTTCCTCTTGAATTAACTTTTGCTCCCATCCCCAACAAAACATTTCTATCTATAGACTCTTATATTTCCAATTTCTGATAGAGAACACTTAATTGTGCAGTTTGACCCTAATTTTCTCCAATGAGAAAAACTTTTATATTAGACCACCTCATACATTAACTGTCCAATAAAGAGAAGAGGAGTTTCTCACTGCCTGCCCAATCATCCATCCAGGCTGGAGGCTCCAGGAGAGCGAGTCATCAAAAACAGTTCCTCCATCCTAAGTCAATCAGAGGTGGTCCTGAAAATGATGGAGAGGAAGCTGAACCTACTGCAAGAGTCCAGCACTCCTCCTGCAGTGGTTGAATGAGAATCGCCCTTATAGTGGGCCCCCCCCACTCTTATAAATACTTGAGTGCTTAGTTATCAGGGAGTGACCCAACTTAGAAAGATTGGAAGTGTGGCCTTGTTGGAGTACAGTGTGTTCTTGTTGGAGGAAGTATGGCACTAGGCAGGCTTTGAAGTTTCAAAAGCCCAAGGTAGGCCCAGTGACTCTCTCTCTCCCTGCTGTTCATAGATCCAGATGTAGAAATCTAAGCTCCTTTTTCAGAATCATATCTGCTTCCATTACACCACGATTCCCACCATGCTGATAACAGACTAAGCCTCTGAAACTGTAAGCCAGAGCCAATTAAATATTCCTAAGAGTTGCCATGATCATGGCATCTCTTCATAGCAATAGAACATTGACTAAGACACCTTCTCATATGAGAAAGAAAGAAGCAAGCAGTGTCAGGCTGCTTTAGTCATCCTAGGCCAACTGCAGTCTTAAACTGTATCTAGTTGTTTAGGTACAGAGAATAGATGTTGTTGGATACTATCTTCACAGTGTAAAAAGAGATTTTTTCCCCAGAGTAATAATTCCTCAGGGCCATTACTAAGATGCTCTTACAGCTGTGCATCTGAACTGGGTCTTATGCCTGTCTAGATAAGCAAGGTTTGATCTTTGAGCAGTGCTCAGGACAAACCTCAATGCCTTCGTGCCTTCATAGGACCCTATAATTTATGCAAAGGCTCTGGGTACTGAGAAGGCAGTTGCATGGTTACTACCATGTGATGCAGCTGGGCTCAGGACATAGAAGCAGCTGGATTAAGTAACGTCGGAGGAGTCTCCTGGCATCCTGGCATAAGTCAAAGGGTTCAAGTATTCTAGGCTGTAGATTAGCTTGGGTTGGTGCTGGGCCTAGAGTCCCTCCAAGGGTAAACTCAGCCAGGCCCATGAAGTGCCCTTCCCAGGATTCCTTTTTAGAGAACCTGGTGCTGGTGTACAATTCAGGGTTCTTGCTTATGGAGGGATAGGGTTTGATACTGGCTGGCATGAGTAAGTGAAACAATTAAATGGAAAGGTACATACCTTGGCACAAAGATAGCCAGGCACCAAGGCTACTGTGAGACAGTCTATGTAAGATGTCCCCATAACCTACAGTGTACCCCAATCACACCATGAAGTGCTCCTAAGGCGCTTCACTGTAGGGTCACTGGCTCCAGGGGCAAAATAGAAATTCAAGCATCTCGTGCCACATGGCACTGCCAAGGGGATGGAAGAGAAAGACTCTACCTTAGCATGTACTGGAGGTCTGGGTTGTGAGAGCCATCAAAGGTAATCAGAGTGTAAGATTATTCCCCAATAAGAAGCAGAATTAGCCTAAATTAAAAAAAAAAAAAGAACTAAAATCCACTTTCATCTTCAAACTGTCCACTTGAATGAACTAGTCCTGCTTTTTTGGTACTATTCAGTGTCCCACCATCTCTAACCTTGTGTGGCTGTGTGAGGTCTTGACCTCGGTTCTCGCTGTTACTTATGACTAGCCTCACTGACTTCTCCTTGATAGAAGCCCCTGTCTGTGTACCTTGATTTCCACTTTGAGCTTCCTGTCCTACCTGTCAGATCCCCAGCAGGGAACAGAGTCTAATGGGAATATTTGAAAGGAAGTTAGCAAGAAGGATTACTACAAATGTGCAGGCGGCAAGCAGAAGGATCAGAAGGAATATTGTAGTTTATGGGACTAGTGGCAGTGGGACTCCATTGTCATTTGAAGGGAGCAAAGGAGTTGACAGGAAGCAGTTACTGTCAGGGAGGAAGAAAGGAAGGGAGGGAGGAGAGACCGGAGTGTGAGAGTTGTGAACTGTGGCCTGCGGTGGCGGAGTGAGTCTTGCTCCAGGAATGATCACCTCTCTTCCTTTGATCCCCTTCTAGTACCCCAGTTAGAGTCCTGGAAGGCAGAGGGCAGAATCCTTGATGCAATGCATGCTGGGGCATGAGGCGGAGAAAAGGGAGGAGACCTAGAAGGGTAGATAAGAGATCTCCAGCTTACAGGAATTTCTCCCTGTCAGCCACCCCCAATCCAGAATTAGGATAAATGCTCTTCAGCTGGTACCTACAATTCCCGCTTTGAGGTTTGCTGGCCTGGCTGGCAGAGATCTGAGAAGAGGAAAAGGAAATTTCTATGATAATAAAGGACACCTGATATCAAGCAAGCAGGCCGTAGGGGTAAGGGTCGTGAGGCATGGATATTTGGCTCATCTAACTGGTAGAAGATGAAGTTTGGAGGAGTGAGCAAAAAGCATTAAGACGGTGCAATCATGGGCACAGGGAAGTCCAGCTTGGAGGGACACAGATGGTCCATCCAGTGGGTTAGGCACAGCCGTGTGGACTCTTAGGCAAGATTCACAGACTTCAGCAGATAAATTCAACTCAATGTTCACAAGTCCATATTGGATATTAACAAACTGAAGATGGAGAAGAAAATTCATTCCAGAGCCAGGTATGGAGGTGCACGCCTGCAATACTTCCACTCAGGAGACAGGGCTAGGAGCATTGTGAGTTCTAGAACAGCCTGGGGTACACAGAGAGGCAGCCTTTCTAATGAGAAAAGACACCCTACTAACGAGTTCGATATAATGTGAAGAATGATTACATAGAGGTATCAAGGGGTCTCGAGGACCCCCACACCCCAATCTGGGCTTGGCATACTGCAGAGAACATTCCAAAGCTCCTTTAGAGGATGAGGGTCAGGTCAAGGAAGGAGGCACAGGCAGAGCCTGTGAAAAAAACAGAGCTGCAGCACGGGCAGGCATTGCTGTGGTTGAAAAATGAGAGGTAAAACGTGGCGAGAGAGGTGGCTGAAGATGAGGTACAGGCATACCTTGGCAGCTTGGGTACCTTGAGTGAACAAGGAGGAGCACACAGCACAGTGGGGCCAATAGGCAGGTCTTGTGCATTTGCACACTCCTCTCTAGAGGCTGGGGAAAATTGGAGCTAAGGGACAATTAAGGACACAACTGCAATTATACAGGCTGGTGAAAGTGAGGGTCTGAGCTAGGCAAGACTGCCCACTAGAACTGACCCCATAGAGACCTACCGGGTCCCTCAGAGCATCACACGGGCAGCTGAGCTCAGAATCCATCTCGCTGTGACACCTAACACGAGGCTGAGAGCCCTCCCAGCAAGGCCCAAGCTCTGTAGCTGCTGTTCTTCGTTGCTATTGGACTGGTTGGCGATTGGCCCTAAGCTGCTTAAGAATCAGAGATTTCAGCAGATAATTCTGCATTGAGGTAATTAAGGATTTCTGGAGTGCTCAGGAAACCCACAGAGTTCTAGGCTTCCAGCTTAAGTGGCAACGGAATGTAGGAAGCTTAGAGGAAAGCTTTCCTCTCTAGGGATGGCTTGAGAGAAGTTGCAAGGAGCTTTGGATGATAGGGAAGGATGGCTTCCTCCTTATTTGGGGAGTCTGACTTGTCTCCCATGGAAATGTGATGCCCATGGGAGTAGATAAGTGTACCCCAAGTCCCTGCTAAGTCACCTGCTTGAGAGGGTGTTTAAAACCAGCACATTTTGGCTTGGGGCGCTTCTGTGTGAGTGAGTGTTCTTTCTCGAGGTACTTCCACTGTGAGATCACATACGATCCCCACCATGACTTTCAAAAACAAACAACTGCACTCATCATTCTGTCAGGTTATGTGTTCCACCCCCACAAAGCCAGGCAGTGCTCATGAGACTGACTGGGAAAGCACAGACTCCTGCTGTAGAAAGCACTAGGTCCCCAGCTCCCAGGGAGAGACTGAAACATGGACAAGAAGCTTCAGCTACTAGACTTCGAGGCTCTTCCTTTACTAGCCTGGGCTGGGGCTAGGGTGAAGGGTAGAATGGCTTCCTTCCATCCTAACTCTTCACAGGCCATGAAGTGGTGATGGTGAGAGGAAAGTGCATCACAAGGACCACAAGGCCATCTGCATCTTTGGACTCATCATCCGTTACAGCCTTCTCTGATGCCCTGGCTCTTGTACCTTCTTTCCTATGATGTCTAGCTACACTAATCTGCTTTTCAAAGCATGTGTAAATGGACCTACCGTGTACAGACATGGAATAGCAAGTTCTTGCCTCCCCATGGCTAAATTTCTATTCCCTACTCCGTGTCAGTCCCACACCCCTAGAGCCTCTCAACTAGGATGTTAGAAAGCAAGCTCAGGGAAGCAAACCACAGCACGTGAAACTACAGCCCCTAAATCATCAGAGATGTTTACTCATTAAGACAAATGGATTACTAATTGGGGAATTTCCTTTAAACAAATGCTTGTTGTGCGTCTAGCTAGTGATAGGTAACTGTGTGGGTAACTGGGATAAAGGGAGACAGAAGATCCATTTTCTTAGCCAAGACAGAAAATTAAGTACACACATACTGATAGGTAAGTACACACACGGTGATATAATTGATGTCATGAAGTGGTGGTCCATGTCTTCATTAAGATTGGACTTGGGTCAGGAGTCCCACAGGGGGCTCTGCACAAACTGATGCACCAACCAAGGTCAATGTGTAATAGAACCTAGACCCCTTGCTAAGATATAGCGAATGGACAGTTCATTCTCCAAGGTTGAGGGGGGAGCGGAGACTACCTCTGACATGAACTCCATTGCCCACGATTTGATTATTTCCCCTTGGCTGGGGGGGGGCCCTATGGGGCACATGGCTATCCAGATGAGACCTGATAGGCTGTGGTCAGACAGTCGGGGAGGAGGGCTCCCATATCAGAGGTCTAGGGGAGGGGAATAGGACAGAAGAGGGAGGGAGGGTATGAATGGGAAGATACAAGTGAGAGGTTACCAATCAGGATGTAAGATAAATAAATTATAGTAAAAAAGACTGGACTAGGGTAGACGAGGAAAGGCCTTCTGGAGTGCCACTGTGGGTTGTGCCTTGATATAGTTGTGGGTTATCTTGCTTGTCTCAGTGACTTAAAATCTAGCAAGACACACCTTAATGGAGAAAAACTCTTTCTGGTTGACAGTTTAGGGGATTACAGTCCACCACGTCAGGGAGGGTATGGTGGTGGGAGGGGCTGGGGGCTGTGGTTGAAGAAACTTGATCACATTTGGGCAGGGCAGGCTGCAGAGAAAAGAGGAACGCCCCAGTGAATCTTTCCCATTTCAATCTGAGACTCCCGCCCACTGGATGGCGCTGCCCAGTTCAGGGTGGGTATTCTCCCTCTCGGGAGAGGCCCTCACAGACACACTCAAAAGATCCACCCCAATAATGTCCGAGATGTTTCTTAATCTAATCACGTTGACAAGGAAGACGGATTATCTTGCAGGGTGACCACCCTTCAGGGGATGGGAGCAGATGGACCTGGAGTCTGTGTCCGGAAAACAGTGGTCCATTCCATCACACCAGGGAGATGCTTCTGCTGAACCCAGGCATAGAATGGAATTTCCCATAAGTCCCATCCTCCAGTTAACTCTCGGGATGGGAGGACCTGGATGCCCACAATGATTACTTTCTCTTCTCCCATCTTTCCTGCTTACTCTTTAGGAGAAGGGGACAGAAGGTGTTGGTCATTCATTCGCCATTATTGCTGAGGGCTTGCGTTGAAGAACCTCTCTCCCCATGCAGTTCCCACTGGATTCAACTCCGCAGCAGATGCCCCTAACTTTGGATCTGTGAGAATGCAAGTGGCAAACCTGGGTGCCTCTGTGGGGCTTCAGGGCAGCACCCGATCTTTCCCAATGGGCCCTCTTTGCCCTGGGCTGATCTTCCTCCCCCAATACTATAACTGTAACAACCATCCTCCATCCAACTAACTTACTCACTGTTTATGTCTAATTACCAAACGGCACAATAAGGAGTATAAGTAGCGCCAAATGTGTCAAAAGTAACTTTGCGCGAATTTTTGCTTCATTACAACAGTAGAAGAGGTGCATGTACCTTGAGCACTTAAGCTCCTTGGCCCTCAGCTTCCACACATGTAAGACAAAGGCGATAGAGCAGAATCCTCCCTTATCCCTGCCTGGAGCTTAGAACCACTGGATGGGTGTATAAATAGGGATCCCTAGCTTCTGCCTCCTATATTCTGATCTAGTAGATCTGGAAGTGGGACTCTAAATATATATATAATTTTTTCTTAGTTTCCCAGGTTCTATTGTTGCTTTCAAGCCAATTATTGTATTGACCTCAGGGAAATCCTAGCACGGATCTGCTGTGCTTGCCTTTCTGAATCTCATGCTCTCATTTAGGGAGTCGTCTCCTCAGAGGGAAAAATGAATGGTGAGAAGCTGTAACTCGGTGATGAGGGATGAGGTGAGCTTTTTAATTCACTTCAGGAAGATTAGACTTTATCTCAGTGACAACAGGAATGACTCTGAAGGGGTTTAAGTAGGTGATACTATCAGATTTATGCTTTAGGACCAGCATTCTTATTCAGTGCAGGAGATGAGCTGGAGGCGGGAGCCAGTCGGAAGGCTCTGTGATAATTTGAATACAGGGAGATGCTGGACTGGATGAAAGTGGGGGCAGGAGGAGTGGAGAGACTGGGTTATTTGTTCTCTGTTAATAAAGGAGAGTAAGCAGAACTCTGGTTCTCCCTATGCTTTGGGGGGAGGGTGTTGTTTGGTTCTGTGGTACCTTTTATTCCATTCTTACCTTGAGAATGCACGGCATGTGGCTATTGGGGAAAAGCAGAGCCCTCATCCCATTGCAAGATACTCATGACCCAGCTCATCCGATGACAGGCGGCTACCCTGCACTGCCATTGAGGTGTTCACTAATCTAAGAAGGGCAGACAGTGGAGCACCACTTACCTATGTAGCAGAGACAACTTTTAGTAAAGAAAAGAGTGCATGGAGGATGTCAGCCTCCAGTGCCAGCAGCCACGGACACGCCATCTGGTGCCTTCATTTAGCTACAATAGCTCACTCCTTGCTGGGTACTGCTCAGACCTGATTTTGCTGGAAAATAAGTGTCTAAGCATTTTGTTACTGTCTGCTTTGCAAACCAGGTTCTCTAATCTCCCCTGTGACTTGGCAAGCTACTATGATATTTTCAGCGAAACTCATTTCTTCTCAAATTGCCAGAACTGTTTCCCACATCTGTGGTCCCTGATTGCATCCCAACTGTGTTATAGGAGCAGAGGGCCATAAGCAGTTGGATGCTGTGGTCCCCCCAAAATGGCAGTGTGCACCAGCGGACAGGTTGAAGGGGCAGGATCCCCTTGGCTGCTGGTCAGTGTATAGACTAAAAACCACCCCTGTTCCTTATCTGCCCAACCTTGATAAATCAAGCTGGGGTGGAGCTTTTCTTCACAGCAGAGTGCTGTCTCTGAACTGCACAACTCCATTCGGAACCTGAGTGGCTAATGGAACCTTGTAGTCAAAGGCTACCGTGAAACCTGTTCTGGTCTTGCCTACTCTTGTCTTCCAGAAAGGAAGATCTTTTTTTTTTTTTAACTGACACAGTGTCCTCCCAAGTTCTTTGGTGACATCATGAGGCTATTGGAAGTTAATGAAACCCAGCTTCAAAGGGGGTGGGGAATTTAATCTCTGGTAGGTGGGTGCTTTGCACTACCCTGAACACAGTACAGACTCTTTGCATCTACTTAGCAAGGTATTTGATTTTGTTTATATATATGTACACCTGTAGTGACCACTGGAACAGAATGTGTGGTGGCTCTTTTTTTTTTTTTTTTTTTTTTAAGACAGAGTTTCTCTGTGTAGTCCTGGCTGTCCTGGAACTCAGTTTGTAGACCAGGCTGTCCTTGAACTCACAGAGATCTGTCTGCTTGGCCAGATTAAGATAAACTTGGTAGACAGGTTGCAGAGACTGAGGAAAGCTAGAGTGTTTAAGACCCCGGAACCTCAGGGAAGTGGAAAAAGCCCAGAGGCAGAAATGGGTCTTTAAACAGCTGTTTGTTTAAATTTGGATGGAAGTTTATTGGGTGGATTGAGGAGGAATCCGAGACTTCCAGTCATGATGGGCAGCTTTGGGTCCCCTGTTGTACATCCTCAGTAGGCATCCTAAGGAAGAGGCTCAACACACTGACCTCATGTTAAAACTCACACAGGAAGGACAGACAGGCACAGACAGTGGGCACTGGCCTCACATGAGGGAGGAGGAGTGTTGCAGCAGGGCTGTGAATGTGGAGAGGGTGCAGTGGATAGATGGAAACATTTGAGATGAGGTCATCAAGGGTGGAGTCTAGTAAACAGAACATTGGACTAGGTGGAACATGGAGACAGACAGGGCAGGAAGGGTTAGGAGGGATCAGTTGAGTTCCTTGAAAAGAAAAAGTGCATAGGAAAATAAATCCAACTCTACTGGGGCTGTCTCTGACTCTGTTGCCTGTAGCTGCTTCACTTTTGCCCCCCAATGGAAGAGGATGTGCTTAGTCCTGCTGTGACTTGAGATACCAGGGTGGATTGGTACCACTTAGGGGGCCTCCCCTTCTCTGGGAGGCAGGAGAGGGAGGAATGAGAGGAGAGGGGTGAGGGCGTGGGACTGGAGGAGAGGAGGGAGTGTGCTGGGATTGGGATGTAAAGTGATTACCTAAATAAATGGAGAAAAAGACCTGCAACCCTACTGCAACAAGACAATATTACTGAAGTGTTGGCTCTTCTGTCTCTAGAGAACACGAGCAAAGAGAGCCTGCCTAGGAGGGAAGTTGGGAACAGCCAAGGCTGCTGCTGGTAGGAGGCTGCTCCAGAGGTCTGGAGCTGTCTGTTAACTGTGAGCTGTCTGCTACTGAGACTATATTCCCTGCCGAAGCTTGGTCAACTTAGGAATCCATCCAGTGATGCCCTTGCAATGTTAGTGGAGTCCATTAGCAAAGTAAGGCATTTCATCTTGTCCTCTGCATCAGAAGTGGAGACATTCTCACTGAGGCCGTTCTTAAACTGAGACTCTGACACCACCAAGGTTCCTGTGTAAGTTATGATTACTAAGACTTCATTTTTTTTTAAATTTGTATTTTGTACAGTATAACAATAATTAAAAATAACAGTGCAGGCAGGCTTGGGGTGGCTTTTAAAGAGAAAAATAGGGGTAAATTGGGATAAAAAATTGTTGTTTTATAATGTTTCTTATGAATAATGCAATGATCAAGGAATGCAAATATAATTGCATGTTTTTCAGATTCTGTTGGAGACCAGAGTGGCTAAACCAAAAGTGCAATCAGTAGGAGTTAGATTATTTTGAAGTTTTCACCTAAAATTATTTTTGGTGCAGCCAGAGAATCTGTTACATCAGACCTGTGAAATGGAGTTAAGAATCAGACCTCCAGCGAGTTCTTCCTCCATGGATGTGTTATGCTTTGATATTGCTCACATTTTTGTTTCATTTACAGTATCAGCTAGAGACACACCTTCATGCCTGCATGGGAAAACCCAATTGTTTTCTCCCCCAGAATCTTCCATGGTTATGTCTCAGGTACTTCCGAGTTTCCCTTCTTACAATTAAGATTGCCCTGAGTTGTAAAGATCCCAAATCTTCAATAAATGGCCCTAGGTTTAAATCTTTAGAAATGAATGACTATTGTTACTGTAGGTTTTTTTTTTTTTAAAGTTCTGTACTTGTCCTTGGACTGACATAAATGAGCAAACTCTGGCAAAGAAGGAAATCAGAGGAGGCCCACGAGAGTCTATGCTCTGCTAAAGGCATGCTTTACACGGCATCCCAGCTTCTAGTGCATAGTTAGTAGCGTTTGGATGTGGAGCTAGGGTGTCGATGTCTGAGGCCTTCTTTGCTGTCAGGTGTGTACAGAGCTGAGCTTGGAGTGCACCCTGTGTGTGCACAGTGTCTCTCTTTAACACGTCAGCTGTAGAGCATGGTCCCAGGCAAGGCACTAGGAACCAGAGGCACCAGGAAGATGCCGGTGTACCACCTGTGAAATGTGACTTTGTCAAATAGCTTTATGCGTTTTCTTTCTAGTTCTCCCACCACAACTCAAAACTGATAACAGCCCTGCTCATGGTAGCAAATGCCTTAGGGACTTTTTGCAGCTTATGAAATGTTAATTGTGTTACAGAAATCCCTTACAGTCCACAAGGGTCAAGCTATTATGGAATGACACCACCAGATGCTTAAATGGCAAACTTTAAAATTAAGAAGGAGGTATATACATCCACCTAAATCCCCATGTGCTATGCTACATTTAGCTATGCTAACTTTTGGGCTTTTTTCCCCCCACTTTAAAGCATAATGCTTTTTCTGTTGTCACAAAGTATTTTGCCCTAAAGGAGACACAACCTAAAGTGTATGCTAAATGAAAATATCTAAAAACCAATAAGTGAGAAGGGCCTGGTGTTCTTCTAACACTGGGACGAGGTTATGCTTGTGTCTTTCCAGAAAGTGAACGAAGTCCCAGATGGTTCCTACCTATGATGCACCCAGGAGAATACCCCAGAGCCCAGCAGGCAGACAGACAGAGCTTCTGGAGAAGCTTCAGAAGACAGACGAAGCTTCTGACAAACCCATGAGGAAGAGGTGTCCCAAGAGGAAGAACAGCCAGTGACTTAGGGAGACAACAAGGACATGACGCTACTGACCCCAAAACGATGCTGTTATGTTCATTGGCCATATCACATGCTCACTCTCAGCGTGTCAGTGTAGAAGCCAAATGCCTTTTGTAGGAGTGATAAAAAGCATGTGCGAGATAGGAGGCAGCACGATGCTTTTCCAAGCTAAGCATTGTTGTTAATCCTTTGGGACCAGTTGTCTGGACAAAAGATGCTTTACAATATGCAGTCAAGTGAAAAGGGGATATTATGGTTGGGCTAATCTAATTGATCAGTCCAAACGCAACAATGCAGATTTTGGCATAATTCAGTATGCTTTAGAAAGCTCTGATAGTGAATTATATCTGTATCAAGATAAAAAAAAAAGGAATAGTTGATGTATTGCTTACTTGAGCTGTTATTATTGTGCCTATAATAATTTCACCTGTTGCCAGTGGTTTAGAAAATAAGTCCTGGCTTCAATTGGGCAACAGCAGTCAGAAAGAACAATCTTTTTGTGTCAGGGGAGACCTGTCTATTCCTGGGCTCTTAAAAAAGAAATGTTTCTGGCCTAGGAGTCACTCATCTGCATTATGCACAAATAACAGGGGACAAAATAGACTCCCACACCTGTATTTATAGGGCTTACTTGATATTCCTGCCAATGGTTCTTTAAAATCACATTATGCTTTAGATGTACTTATAACCTTCCTTATTGCAATTCTTCCTCCAATCATACATCTCCCTCTGGTAAACAACTGCCGTTGGGATGTACCTTTTTTGTTGTTTTTGTTTTCTTTTTAAAAATGCCACTTATATGGATTATAAAGGCTTATGTGGGATAGGCCCTAGCACAACCATTTTATTCAATAAATCTTTGCAATCTATCGGCAGAATTAAGAGAGCCCTCTCTGAATATTGTGATGGTTCTTTGATCTTTTGGATCCTGTGATGTTTGCAGCCACAACTGCTTTTTTTTTTTTTTTAAATTGCTAGCACCAGGAATGATTACTGGACTATAAATAGAGGTTTCAAAAATGAACCTTACAGTTAGTAAAACTAGTATTAGGTCAAAAATATTGGCAGAAAATAGTCAAGAGATAGGCAAACTGAGAACCACAGTTTTACAAATAGAGAAATGACAGATTATTTGTTTCTCAAGCAAAGTCTTACTGGTATGTGTTGCTTTAATGTGTCAGATTTTTCTCATACTATTGATGGAAAATTAATAACTCATATAAAGAGATAATGAAATCTCTCAATGGCCTTTGAATGGCTGCCATAGTTAAGATAGTTTCCCCCTTTCCTTGGTCTCTGTTAGCTATTCTTACACTTCTCTTCCACTTGCATGTATTAGACTAGCCGTACAGCGAATACATTCAACCTCGGCCTCTACTACAGCCATACTTTTCTCTTTAAGAAATACAAAAAGGATGTGTGTGTGTGTGTGTGTGTGTGTGTGTGTGTGTGTGTGTGTGTGTGTGACAGAGGTTCTTGTACTCTCAGATAAACAGAGGAACCAGGGATGTTAAACAGAGAGCTTCGTCTCTTTAAAGAAAGAGGTGTAGAACCTGTTTTCCTCTCAGGCTGGGAGCAGACGTATAATAGCCCAGTGACTTTGTGCTATCTGTGTGGCCAGGACCACTCTGGACCCTCCTCCAGACCCTTATTGGGAGCTTGCTTTTCTCAGTCAACCTAAAGAGCCCATCTTTATGAAAGGTGTCATATATACTTGAGTTTGGATGTAGTCGTGTCTTAAGCTTTGCTGTGCACACAGGGCTGAGTTAGTTTGTGAAAACCAGGAAAGTTTTCACAAAATTGTGCTGTGCTTTGAAATATGCCTAAAATAAGCTCAGGGCCAGACAAGCAGTTTGAACCAATACCAGCTACTGAGTCATGTTAAACAGAACCAACTTCCTGCCTCCCATGGATCCTTACTCGGCTGGCTGTCATGGTTGCAGAGATTCCTGCATGGCTTAGTCAGTAATGTGTTTGCTTGGTAAGCATGAAGACCTGAGCTATATTTCTAGAACCCACATACAAAAGCTGGGTGTAATGGCAGGTACTTACAATACTAGGTCTGGGGAGCAAAGGCAAGGAAGATTTGTGTGACTTGTTGGCTAGCCAGGCTCCAGAAACCAGCAAGTTTCAGTAAAAGTGACAGAACGTATCTCAATCAATCAATCAATCAATCAATCAATCAACTAATTTAAAAAGTAATGGGCTCCTGACAATGATAGCAGAGCTTGTCCTATAACTTCCATATGACGATGTATATATATACGTTATGTATGTATATATATATATGCATACATGCACATGTACCTACACACATCATATGTCTTTGCTATTTTTCTATTGCTCTGAGAAGACACCATGACCAAGGCAACTTATTAAAAAAATAGTTTATTGGAGACTTTCCGTTTCAGAGGTTTAGTCCATGACCATCATGTCGAGGGCATGGCAGCAGGCAGGCAGGGCACTACAACAGGAGCTGAGAACTTACCTGAGTTTGGATGTAGTCGTGTCTTAAGCTTTGCTGTGCACACAGGACTGAGTTACTTATAACCAGGAAAGTGTTCACAAGCTGGAGGTAGAAGAGCAAAGGCCTTTTGAAACTTCAAAGCCCACCCCCAGCCCCCAGGTATATGTGTCCTCTAACAAGGCCATACACTTTGACCCTTCCCAAACCGTTCCGCCAAGCGGGGAACAATTACTAAAACATATGAGCCCATGGAAGCCGTTCTCATTCCACATGATCAAAGAAGATAACTTCCTATGTATTCACTGTTACATGGCTACACATCTACTAATATGTCACTGGGCAGGTGTCCAGGTCAGGAACATTAAGTGCATAGATAGCTCTTGTGACGCCATCACCACCAGCCACCTCTTGAACTACTTCATCTTCCAGAACTGGAACCCTGTGCCTTTCAAATAGCTCCCCATCCACCTCTTCCCCAAGTCTCTGGCAACCCCCAGTCCACTATCTTATGACTTAGCTTCTTTAGACATCTTGTATAAGTGAGATCACGCAGTGTCGGTCCTTTTGTGAACAACCTGTTTTATTCAGCATAATGTCATAATGTCGCAATTCATCACACGGTAGCATTTGTGAGAAACCACTCCCTTTAAAGGCTGAATAATATTCCATGTATGTGCATATCATACTTTATTTATCCATGTTGATATCATCTCTCTCTCTCTCTCTCTCTCTCTCTCTCTCTCTCTCTCTCTCTCTCTCTCTCTTTTGGCTACTATTAATGTTGCTGAAGACGTGGCTACATTTGTAGAATGCTCACTTCCCTACCATGCATGAAGCCCAGGGCACAAATGGTAGAACTACATAAAGTGGGCATGGAAGCAGAGCTTTTATAATATGAGGGGTAGAGGTAAGAAGATTAGCAGTTTAAAGTCATCTTCATCTACACAAAAACTTCAAGGCCATCCCAGGGATTTGAACCCCCTCATAAAGAAAGTCAGAGTCAGCTGCTGGAAATAATAGTTCTGTAAGCATGGGTGAGTTAAGTAAGTCATATACTTTCACAACTCTTTTCCACAAGGCAAGTAAGTAAACCTCATGGGTGGCTGCACCCTAAGAGTTTTGTAATGGGGAGGAGTTGTAGAGTTGAATTTCTTGAAGTGGGTCACACCTGTGTCTTTATTGTTTATCATTAGAAGGACGCAAGAAACATCTACAAATGTCCATTTCACACTGAGGTGCAAAGCCCCATTAGAACCCGCTATTAAGGAAATTGGTCTGTTCGGGTGACTTTCACACACAGCTGTCAAAGCTCTCAGGTAACTGTTCTCCTGTGTTGGTGAAAAACAGTGCCCTGAACCTCTGTCCATCTGGAGGAGCTTTCTTTCCCATCAGGGTGATTCATCTGGCCCACCATCATCCCTTCACTAGCTTTTTCCATTGAGGGATGTGCCTCTCTCAGTAGCATTAGTGGCTAAGTACACTGCACCTCTCTAAGGGTCTCTGCACCACGACAGACATAACCAAGCACAAAAGGCCAAGTCCATTGCTTTGTTCCATAGCCCTGACTCAGCTGATTGGCATCATATCCTTCCCAGGAAGCAGAGCCACACCAGCTGCTGGACCTGTCAGCACCTTGATCTTGGACTTCACAAAAATTTCAGTCAATAAAGCAATTGCAACACAGACATGAGAGCCTTAGCTTATGATTCCCCCAGGACACGCATAGAAGCAAAGTCAACAGCTCAGACCTACAATCCAAGCGCTGGAGAGGCAGAGACAGGCGGATTACTGGCCAGCCAACTCAGCCAAATTGATGAGCTTGAATACAGTGAGAAATAACGTGGAGAAAAATTGAGGGAAACACCTTACGTTGACCTCTGACATTCGTAGGCACGCATATGCACAGGCCCACCCAAATGTGTGTATATACCTCCCCCCACCCCCACACACTGAAGATAGAGGTAAATTACAGATTTAGGAGGCATATGGGGTAAAAAAAACCATCTCAAACCCCAAACTCTGTAGCATATAATTTAGAAGTTAAAAAATTGTATCCCCCTTTCCAGGAAGCATATGAGAAAAACGGGGTATCTTGCTCCCATCCAACCTACTTGGATTGGGTCCAGTTCTGTCTGGTGGTAGGGGAGGCACTGAACAACCTCCAGAGGGCTCCTGGCAGCCAGGAAGCTGAGAGTCTCTGGTGCAGCCACTTTCTGGCCACAGATGTTCCCTGCCATCAATCACCCAGAGCATCTGCTTGCTGCACTGCTTGTTTAAAAAGCAAGGCGTCTGCTAATTGAAAACTAAAAGATCCATCCGTCTCACTCACAGCCAGCATGAAATCACTCAGCCATGCATGATGTGGGTAAAAAAGGAAGTGCAGAGGTGTGGTGTCCTTGGGTGGAGGCCTCTTCACTGAGGTCACCTGGCTTCTGCTTCTGCCTCCTCAACCAACAAAAGCTAAGCTCCCCACCTAAGAGCAGCCAGAGTGTTTATTATAGTCCATCCATTGAGAATTTACCTATTTACCTCGGCACACCCCAGAGAAGTAAGCATTGCATGGGCCAATTTAAAGATGTGAGCATTGGGGAGACCCAGAGAAGTTAAACAATTTAAGGAGCATCTATAACTGGTAAGGGACAGAAACAGGACACCAGGCTGGGTTGGAATAACATAGAGGTGGTGGGGCTGAGAAGGGCCAAATCCATCTTTAAGTAGGCTATTTTGGGGGGGAAGAACATGTCAAGGGCACATAGGGAAAGAGTGGGAATTCAACCATTATCTGTAATGTTTGAGTGCCTTAAAAGCAAATGTGAAAAACTCTAATGTCTCTGGTGGTTCTAATCCTTCCCTACCAAGTAAAAGAGAGCAGGGAACAGGTTATTTCTGCAGAATAATGGGCAGGGTCAGTTTACTCACAGTTTCCCCTCCTCTAAACGTTCTTCTTAGATAGCCGTATACAATGGTCAGGCAGCCAGAGGCGACATGACAGTCACTCACAGTTTCCCCTCCTCCAAGTGTCTCCATAGCTTGCCACATCTAAGGGAAATGTGCCACATATAGGGACTATTCAGTCCCTGTGGGGTTTGGAAGGACAGGTCTTCTCTCTGGGCCCAGGTTTCCCCCTCTAAACTAAACAGGGGATTAGTTGAATACCAAGGCCTTTTTTCTGATCCTATTTTTCTAGAATTGTGTGCGTCCACAGAAGACATTTCTTCTTTGTAACTAACTGTCATGACTCTGACTGTGTAGGGCCGAGTCCTTGCTGTCTGCAGACAGTTCTCTGTGGTGGTGGTGGAGTTCTGTGTGGGCTTCTCCTTGGGGATTTGTATCTCTTCGGTGCTCCACAGTACCGGTTTATGCCACAAGTGTTTGCAAGTCTCTACTCTGGATTCACGCCAGGAGCCTGACTTCATTCCTGTATGGGCTTCTCACTCTGACTGACAGAGAGGCCAGGAGAGGCAGGCCAGACAGCACCAACTGCTGGAAAAGATGGGAGAGAAAGAAGAAGGAAAGGGGACCATGTTCCCTGGGTGGGAAATGACCCTTGGCAGGGCGGAAGAAGATCGGTGTATCTCTTCCTCTTTCCACTTCCTGGACACGCACCTCAGTGCAGAGATGGAGCTCCCTGGGCCTTCTTTTTCATTTCCATCTTAGATCGGCTCTGCCTAAGTCTTCCTCTGGGAAAGCACAGAAGCTGCTGTGATTTTCACACCTGAGGTCTGTTCACGGAGCATGGACCTCCTCTTTCTGGAATCTACTTCTCCTTCAGAGACTTAATGTACCTCAGATAGTGCTTTGCCCAACGCTTGGCCTTGTCTCCTCAAAGGACGGGATCAGCAGGCTGGTGTTGCAGTGCTGGACCAGAGTAGGTTTTGAAGGACAGGGTGTTACTTGATGAGTGGGCAGTCCGGAGCTCAGGCTATCTCTATCCACTCAAAGACAGAGATGGATGCACTGCCTCAGCTATCTAGAGTTCCTTCCCCAGGCCCTATAGTGTAGAGATAGCTAGCACTGGGCCCTGGGTGGGTGGGGCCTGTCCCAGGGGCGGGGTTCTCAGGCGCCTCGTGGCCAGGGCGGCCCCGCCCCCTCCTCCTGAGCTCTCCGCGCTCTGACTCCGCCGAGCTGTCCAGCTTCAGTGCCTGAGCTGGTCGCCTCTCCCGCGCAGCGCCGCGTGCCCGCCTCCGCGCCTGGTCCCCGCGCTGTGCTCCCAACCTCCCGCCCAGCCTCGCCCTGCCCCGCCGCGGCCCGTCCACTGCTCCCCGCGGGCCCGAGCCGGCCGAGCGGCTGCCCGCCGGGGATCTGAACGGCGCGGCGGGGCCGGGAGCCGAGGGACCCGCGGAGGGGACCGGCGGCCCCGGACGGCTGCCGGAGGGGTGGCCGTGCGTGGATGCGGCGGGAGCCGGAAGCCTCGAGCAGCCGGCGCTGTCTCTGCCCCCGGGCGCCCTATGGCTTGAAGGTAAGAACTGGCGGAATGGGGCGGCAAGAGGTTCGTAGCTTCTACAAGGGGCATAGGGAGAGGAGCGGGAGCGTCCAGAGCTGACCGGCCGGCAACAGAAGTTTGTCCGGCACTCGAGTGCTGCCTGTCCCAGAGCACCCTTTTCCACTGAGTCTCCGTCGGGCAGATTGCGCCCTGGGCGTCGGGAACCCGGAGGATGTCATCTCTTTTTCTTCCGACTTAGAGTCCTTTGCGCTCTCCGGGTGGGAGTCCTTATCCTGGGTACCAGGGGGTGGTAGTTGAGTGAGAGTGAGTGGCTGACATCTGAGCGTTTCGGTAAGGCACTGTCCTTCTGATATCCAAGACTAGGACCTCAGGCGCGCACCAGAGCTTCCCACCACCCAAAAGGAAGAAGGGTAGTTTTTGACATCTCTGTTATTGGTGCAAACTGAGACTTTTGAAAGGACAAAAAGCCAAGGGTGATGAAGAGAGATGCTGCTTCCTAGAGCAGTCTCCTACCTATAGGCTTTCCGCTGTCCTTGGTGCTGAATTCCCGTTCTCTGCCAGCTTCTCTGTCATCCTGTCTGGAGGAAAGCCTGGGTTTTCGGACCCATTTCCTGTGGTAGTGCAGGTGACATTGGAAACAGAGGACAGTGGCAGAGGGTGACTTTTCAGCTCTGGAATGGATCAAGAGCCCACTAAGTCCATATGCGGAGACGAGAAGCTTCTCTAAGCGTCAAGCAGAGCGCTCCCCCCATCCCCTTTTGCAGCGGGCAGCCTGTGAGGTTCCTCTTGAGGAGCAGAGGTAAGAGAGCCCGTTGCCATCTACACAACAGGCTTCACCATGGACACAAGGCATAGCACTGCAGCTCCCTGGGGATAAGCCCTTGTTCTCAGCCACAGGGAAGCGGCTTCAGCGAGTCATAATTTCCTCACTGGGTAACGGGGCTACTTTCTGTTCTGGGGCTCCTTAGGTTAGATGAGGTGCAAGCCAGTTTGTGGACTCTTTCTCTCTGGGTCTTTCTCTACACTCAAAAATGTACGGGTTCTGACCAGGCTACAAACCTTTTAAGGCAATCCTTGCTTCTCTTCTTGGGAACTAGATGTTCAGCACTGCCCTTCAACCCTGCTTCGGATGCAAATACTGTGTTTATGCCTGATTCATCCTGCCGCATTAGGGCCACTTGAGAAAGCATCCTTTTCATCTTTTCCATGTGCTGTTGTTTGGTGAGGGTGGGCAGAGAGCGGCCAAAGTGAATGCAACTGATTTAAAAAGAATCGGGGAGCTGATTTGCTGGGTCGCAGACCCCTGCCTTGGACTTTGCTGTTTCGTGTTTACAAATGCGCTGCATATCTGTATTCTTGGGGCTTTGGTAACATCTCTGAAGCCAAATGTGGAACAGGGAAGGAATCTGGGAGGGTTAGACTCAAAAGTAAAGGGGGATCTTCCAGCTGTGGTCTTCTTGCTTGTTTGTGGAGCTGGGGATCCACCCCGGGGTCTTGTATACACTAAGCACCTGCTCTACTATTGAGCTACATTCCTCAGCTTTGCTCTCCTAAAGAATGTTCCGAGTTCCATCAACCTTCCTTTCCTGGAACGTGAAGATTCTCATCCTCTGTAGAGGTCTTAGGCAGTATTTCCCAAAGGGGTTGCAAAGGAGTCTCTATGTCTGAATCATCTGGGACTCTGGTTTAAAATGTATACTTTTGCTTCTTTTTCAAATAAAATGCTGAATTAGAATCTAAAGTCAAGGCCCATGATATCATGCTTTACTGGGGGATTCATGTCTGTCTATCTATCTATCTATCTATCTATCTATCTATCTATCTATCTATCCATGCATACATTCATGCTTTGGGAAACTACCTCTCAGACTTCTAAGGGAGTCTGTGTAAATTTTTAGTGGATACAAATTAAAGTCTCTCATTTATCACTGTCTCCTAAAGTTATTCATGTTAAATTCTTAAAATATGGATCTCGGGGTGGAAGAACCATCCACCTGATTCAGTTCCTTTACTGGGACCTAAGGTTCCTCCCTCTAAGACTCGCCAATATGGATGCAGATAGCCTTGTGTAAATACTGTCTTTCTCTCACGGACAGCCTAATGTGTGCCTCCTTGCCACCCCCTCTTGTGAGTGATGGTCTTTTCTGCTAGCACAACTGCTCTTGAAATGCCAAGACAAGATTAGTTCAGCCTAGAGGCACGTCATGCTTCCCAGCGCTGGTAGGCACCCGTGCCCTCTTGGCAGTGATGCTTCAACTCTACTGTGTTGATTCTTTGTTCCATAAACTGGAAGGTTTGTGGGGATGAATCAGCTACCAGTCTTCCACTTTCCAGGCTGGATTATTTCTGTTTATAAATATACAAATGTAATCTTGGGAAAATTTTAGAAGAACCTCGAGGTGAGGGAGACTCGGCTTCTCCTCAGATACCAGGGGAAACAGAGAGGAGCTCAGAGTCATGTAAGCAAGATTGCTTTAAATATTCCTGGCACCAATATGCTGAGGCCAAATGGGTCTCATGTCGCTGTTCTCTGAGAAGCAAGGACAAGGGGGATGACATGGACATTCATGGAGAAAGCCATCTCTATCTCCCTCACTAGTGAAAGCTGCACTATGATATTATGAAGTACGGCTGTGAAGGTCATACAGTGACTATGTGTGTGTATATGTGTGTGCACACTCACATGCATGTGTGCTGCAAACGTGCATACACACATGAGCACATGAGGCAATGTATGATGTATGAGGCATCTTTGAGACACTGCCCACCCCTTCTTCCAGAGACTCATATTTTCTCATCTGCTGCTTTCTTTCTTGTAGTTAATCTCTGCAAAACTTGAGCAAGGAAGGTGATTTTGCACATTCACAAGTTATGGAGAATCCAAGCTGTGATTTTTATGAAGCCATATTTGCAGATACCAGGATCATGTGTCAACCGCTCACTTCCACCTAAGCTTCTAGGTCTTGGAGAAAACTTAGAGTACGGACCAGTCATCCATATTTCTCTCATATACTGTTAATAGGACTTTAGAACCTTAGATTCTTTATACTCCTTGAAGGGCATCCTGGATGACCTTGTTTCCAAGCAGGGCAACTACCCCACAAATACCGAGTTATCTCCTGTTACTTTCTCCCAAAAGAGTGGTGTCATGTTTCCAGTTCCTGGACTCTCTGGTTTGACTTATTGACCAAAGCATCTCAATCCTACCAAGTGCTCTGTGTGGCATGGACACTTCTGAAATGCCTGAAAACTACAGACACTAGAAAGACCACAGCTTGGCTCAGCTTCTCACCAGGAACCCTCCTCTGTGCCTGTGTTTCTACTTACTTAAAGGCATCTTCTGGTCCTGTCTTGTCTTTGGGCCTATGCACTAGCCCCCACAATTTCCATAATAATATATGGCGAGACTGGGATGTGGAAGCTGTTTACTCACCAAGTCTGGGTGGTAGACTGATGTTATTGCCGTACTTTTTATTACCTCTAAGAGTGTTGGAATCTAGTGCTATTATTCCCTGCCTCTCATTTTTCCCCAACAGTGTAATTGAAGACTTTTTCTTATTTAAAAATATAATAGAATCATATGATCTAAATGCATAGGCCTGGAAAATAGCTTGAGTTTAGTGTCAGGATGTGATTATGGAGGAGAAATAAAACCAAGATTCAGGCACTCAGTTTGCAGATAAGTCCAGAGAAAGGAGAAGAACTTGCCATTTGGACAGCAGGCTCATTTTTGTCCCTTTTACCTCAATCTGACAAATGGGTTAAATCGACACCTTTGGCAGACAAGCTGCCCCTGGGAGAGAGTGCTTTATTGTTTCCCTAGGAGACACAGAGATGTTCTTCAGAGAAGCCAAGGCTTCTGTTGGCTCCAGTGTGCAGGGAGGAACTAGAGGTGAGTCACTGGGGCCTGGGGACTCCCCTGACTTCCCTGGATAGAAGAGGCTAAATTGAACCGAGAGGTTGACTGGAGACTATGGGGCTGTGTGTGTGTGTGTGTGTGTGTGTGTGTGTGTGTGTGTGTGTGTGTGTGTGTCTGTAAAGGTAGGAACAGAGAAGAACAGCTTGCAGGGGCTCCTAGAATAGGCTGACGTTAAGAGTACCCTGAACACGGGCATCAGCTTCATGCAATATGGGCAATTTTGTCATAATCTTAGGTCAGTTGCAAGGACTTCCACTTTTCCCAGGAGGTGAAGAGGGAAGTCTGCTGTCTGCCCAGGTAAGAAGAGAAGGGGGACCCCTGACTTCCCCAGAGCCCTGGGATGACGTCAGCTTGCTCCCATGGAGAGGCTCTAGCCTCCAGTGTCTCAAGGCATTGACTATCAGCATGGAACTGCAGCTGTGGCCCCAGGGACTCTCCGCTGTAGATGTCTGGGAGACAAAAATGAGTCCTGGGGCCCCATCTATTCACCGCTGAGCTCCTTCAGAATGTGCCTGCCCTGCTTGTTCCCACCTCCGCCTTGTTGTTATTGTTTGGGTCTAAGTGGCCCAGCAGGGGAAAGGCATTAGAAATGAAATTATTTCTGCTGCACACTGTATAATTGCCTCAGTTCCTTCCTGTTACCCCAGGCAGCAACATCACAAGCAGTTCCCTGGGATCCCTTGGTCTGAGAAAGCCTGGCTCACGAACTTCTTTGGTATGGCTGCTTATGACAAGTGGGCCTTCTCACCAGCCTCTCCCTTCCCCCACTTCCATTGCTGGCCTCACCATTACAGCAGCCAACACTTAGCGCTCACTTGCTGTGTGCGGGGCATTGTGCTCATCACTTGACATGTGTTTTCCATTTCAACTCACCATCGTGTGGAGTCTAGAAACGGGGCCTTTCATTGTCCCCATTTGGCAGAGGAACACACCATGGCCTTAGGAAAGTAGGTGGCTCATACAAGGTCACACAGCTAAGGTGCGGGTGGAGAGTCAAGGCCAGGCGGTGACATGATGGTTAAATAACAGGCCTTGCCGACTTACGTAAGTGGCATAAATAATGAGAAAGGAAGAAGACTGGGCATGGGGGTAAGTCTTTTACTTCTTTCGTGTGTGGCGGGTTGGAAGAGGGAAAGAGAAATGTGTCTTTGCTCTTGTGTCTTGTGTTCTTGACCACGTGTGCAAAAACTGAAAGGAGCTATGGGTGCCCTGTTTTACCGCTCTCTGTCTGATTCCCTCAGAACAGAGCCTCTCACTGAAACTGGAGCTTGTCCTTTTCAGCTAGACTGGCTGCTTCCTCCTCCCTCACTCCTGTTCTGGGGTTATACATGTGCATTTATGATATGACTGAATTCTTTGTGGGCACTGGAGGTCCACGAACTCAGCTCCCTAGGCTTGCACAGCAAGGGCTCTTTTTAAGTTTATTTATTTTTATTTCGTGTGCATTGGTATCTTGCCTGCATGTGTCTGTGTCAGGGTCTGTGTCGGATCTCCTGGAACTGGAGTTACAGACAGTTGTGAACTGTCATATGGGTGCTGGGAATTGAACCTGGGTCCTCTGGAAGAGCAGCCAGTGCTCTTAACTGCTGAGCCACCTCTCCAGCCCCTGGATAAATCTTCTTTAATATATTAAGTGCTGGTAAATATTGCAGATGATACCAGGAAAGGAGAAGATTCGTGCACTTACTCTGTGACATTCTTTTCTTTCTTTCTTTCTTTCTTTCTTTTCTTCTTCTTCTTCTTCCTCTTCCCCCTCCTCCTCCCCCTCCTCCTCCCCCTCCTCCTCCCCCTCCTCTTCCCCCTCCTCTTCCCCCTCCTCTTCCCCCTCCTCCTCCCCCTCCTCTTCCCCCTCCTCCTCCCCCTCCTCCTCCCCCTCCTCTTCCCCCTCCTCCTCCCCCTCCTCTTCCCCCTCCTCCTCCCCCTCCTCTTCCCCCTCCTCCTCCCCCTCCTCCTCCCCCTCCTCTTCCCCCTCCTCCTCCCCCTCCTCTTCCCCCTCCTCCTCCCCCTCCTCCTCCCCCTCCTCTTCCCCCTCCTCTTCCCCCTCCTCCTCCCCCTCCTCCTCCTCCTCCTCCTCCTCCTCCTTCTTCTTCTTCTTCTTCTTCTTCTTCTTCTTCTTCTTCAAGACATGGCTTCTCTGTATAGCTCTGGCTGTCCTGGAACTTGCTTTGTAGACCAGGCTGGCCTCAAACTCAGAGGTCTGCCTGCCTCTTCCTCCTGAGTGCTGGGATTATGGGTGCATGCCACCACCACTGCCTGGCACTCTGTGGCATTCTTAAATTTGAGGACTAGCTGAGAAGTATTGCTCCACCCTGGGTCTGAGCTCCCTCAGCTGCAGTGCACTAGGAATGTACCACAGTGAGTCATGAGGTCTTAGGTGCAAGAGGCAGAGAAAGAATGGAGGTCTAAGCTATCATACAAGTCTTCCAACTTGGAGGGAGGAACAAGGGACAAGGTGTAGATAGGGCATCTCTCAAGCTGGACTTAAGCTTGGTGACTGGCCTTCTTTCCCACACCTGAGTGACTCAATCTGTCTAAGGAATGAAACGCAAACTTCTGCCAACATTCAGGCTGTTGTTGCTTTCTTAGACACCTGGCTTGATCCATAAGAAGTCTTCAAGCCTTGGCTTCTTGACTGAACAGACAGGAGAGAGGGTAGGCCATCCTGAGATCCCACCATAGAGGGGCAATTCCTAAGAGCTGCCTCTGAGAACTGACCAATTCATGTGTTTCTGGTGGGCATAGACAGGAGAGGCATGCAAGTTTCTTCAAGTGCAAAAGAAGGGAGCTAATATGCTTCCTGATACATTTGAACTCCCCCAGGATTCAACAGCATCAGACGTTCCATTATACTGATCAAAAAAATTGTACTTCCCTTGAAAGAAGCTAGAAAGTTTCTTACCTGTTGTTGAACCTCAGCATGTGCTTTGTGGATAATGTGTACCAACATTTTGTTCCTTACTTAACCCCTTAAAACAACCTGGGACAGCAGGTACACCTGCAGACTCTGACCTCACAAGCTTGGAGTCTGGTTCTAACCCTGACACTTTCTTGCTAAGTGCTCAGAGGCAATCTGAGAAGTCTGTATCACCTTGGACTTCTGTGTGAGTGGCTGTCAGTGCTAACACTGTCTGCTGATAATAGCTAAAGGTCCCAGACATGAGGCATTGAAGAGACCTCTGTTTAGTAATTTCTGGGTGTTCGCTGTAGGGGCTGTTACAGCCGATTACTTTCCCCCTAATTCTGAATCTGATTTTACACCTCTGAAAAGATGTTCCTAAACTTCCCCAGAATTCAAGCTTATGCCTCTCTCTCATGGTCTACATTTATCTTTACCAAAATTATTTGGCGGGCACCTGTCAGGAATGCTTACTTATCCCAAGGGAGAGAGGTCTTTTGAAGTGCTTTGTCACCCCCCTTTGAATTAGGCACTGCTGAGCTTCCAGATCACTCTACACAAGCCAGGAGGAGGTGTCAGTCTTCCTGGTGATGGCCTTTCCATGGCCCCATTCCCCGCAATAGCATCCCGTGTCCTTCACCCGCTGCCTTTTGTCTGATCCTTCCTAATTGGCAGAGACGTGTGATGTGCACTCTGAGAAAGGACATTTAAAAAAAATTAGGATAAGAGATAAGGGCTGAGGAGCTGCTCAGTGGGTGAGGACTTGCTGTGCAAACAGGAGGATCTGAGTTTGAACTCTTGCTGTCATCTAAAAAGCTGGGCATGGTCAGGTGCTTCTAATATCCCATGAGCCTAGGGGAGGGCAGAGACAGGAGGATGGCTCAAGGATGGCTCGGGTGTGCTGGATGCCAGCCTGCATCCAGGGAATAAGGCAGAGCACAATAGAGTAACACACACACACACACACACACATACACACACACATACACACACACATACACATACACACACATACACACACACATACACACACATACACACACACACCTACACACACACACACACACACACACACACACACACACACACACCCCAAAACAAAATAAAACAACAGCTCTGCCCCGCCCCCACATAAACCAAACAAACCCATATACTTTGTACTTTCCAGGGATGCTAAATGCCACTCTTGTATTGCCATGAAGCACAGTTCTGCCTTAAAAAAAAAACACGAATGGACTTCAGCAGTTTCTGGTGCTGACACTTTCCAATCTAAGAAGCAACTTATCTGCCGGGCCTTTTCACTTGTCTATGAATCTTTCCCTAGGAAGGACTCTCGTTAGTGATGTGGGCTGACTGCATTTGCTTACTTTTTAGTAATGGGAAGAGATTTTGGAAGCTTTGGCGCAGATTATATCCCCAGGTCAGCATGGTCAACTGTTCCTGTTTCAGATACCAAGCACATTCATCTCTTTCATTCATTTACAACATGCCCATCATGAGAAGTATTGACAGGCAGCAACTAGCATCCATGGCCCAAGCAAATGATGCAGGGATCTCTGCTGTGGATCCATGCTCTGATACACAGATTTTCTTTAGTGATGTGTACAGCCGAAGGCCTGATGTGACTTGACAGGAGATAACACATCTGTGACCGGTGTTCTCTAGAGAGCTGGAGGAAACTGGTGATAGCCGTGAACCAACATGGCTCTCCAATGATCCCGGTAGCTTTCTTAGTTACTATCCATGGTAGCTGACCTCCAGGGTGGCCCTCAGACTCCTCCCCATCTCCTGGCATTCATGTTCATGTGTGATCTGTCCCTACATTGAGCAGGGCACACCCGGGAGCTAATAGAACAAGGCCTAAAGGGCAGAATGTGGTTTCTAAAGACAAATCCAGAAAGGATTGCAGCTTCAACCTGGTTCTGTCTTGGATTGCTTTTCGGGGGGAGAGCTAGAAAATGCCTGGAGTCCTCTGGAAAGGCCTATATGGCAAGGAACTGATGTTTCAGCCATCTGATAAACTGTCTTTTAAAAAATATATTTTATTTTATTCATATTACATCTCAATTGTTATCCCATCCCTTGTATCCTCCCATTCCTCCCTCCTTCCTATTTTCCCCTTACTCCCTTCCCCTATGACTGTGACTGTTGGGGGCCTCCTCCCCCTGTATACACTCATAGGGTATCATGTTTCTTCTTGGTAGCCTGCTATCCTTCCTCTGCGTGCCATCAGGCCTCCCCATTCAGGGGATGTGGTCTGACTTTCACACGAACTCTGGTGCCCCATATTTGACCGGTAAACTGTCTTAGCTGCAGGGCTTCCTTCTTTAGATGAGCCGTCATGTGACAAGAGCTCACCTTGCCATCGGAACCTTTTGAACGACTCTGAACCAGACCCTCCCACCTGAGCTGTCTACATTCCCGACCCACAGAACCTACAAGGCAACATAGTTATTGTTCTAAGTTGCTAAGTTCTGGGACAATTGATTACGCAACAATATATAACAGATACTCAGTCAGAAATTGTTCTCCACGATTATGCCAGTTTGTCATCTGAAGTGGCGTGGACTCTGTTCAGTGCCTGATGTACACACATTGGCCTGACACTGTCGCTTGAAAGCCTCCCCCATCACCCAGCCACTTGTGTTACCCTAAAGACTGCAGGTTTGTATTTTGCACACCATGCTCACGTATCCCCTTCATTATCATCTTTTCAGACCTGCTTCTGGTTCCCATGTTCTGTCTTCCTGCATCCCTCTCCTCTGGTACCCTCTGCTACGGTAGCCGTGCAACATAAACTTCGTTTCTTATTCTCTCATTGAACTGTATTATTGAGCATGTACTGTGTGCCAGGTATTCATTTTTGGTTGCAGACACATCCGTGAACGCAACAAAGATTTGTCTTCTACTGGAAGAAGACAAATGACAAACAATAATATAAAGAGCAAATGACTGAGTATGTCAGACGGTAAACACACACACCAGGGGACAGAGCGAACAGATTAGGATTACAGCAATCTGGGAGGCAGAGGTGTGGGACCAGAGATAACTCTGTTGCATTAAATAACATGTGCGGGATGGATGGACCCTGTGGAGAGGAAGACGCTTGAGGGAAAGAGCTAAAGGGTGTGGAAGTGAGCTGTTCACACGTCGAGGGAAAGGCTGACATTCCAGACAGCGAAAGCATCCAGTCCGCACTCGCTCTCACGCATTTAAAATAATTGTCTTACTCCCTGGGAAACAATAGTGATGATGCTCTGCAGTTTGGAATCCTCTTTTACTTTTCAGAAGCCATCAAGCAATACTAATCTCTTTCCCCTGTGAGGCACCTTCATATACACCGCCGCAGCAGCTCCTTGCGGTAACTCACCAATGTCGTCCTTATGACCTGTTGTGCAGAGTGGCTCAGAGTCACAGAGCTGGGACACTAGTCAGTGCCTTATGACATCTCATACACTTGTGTTTTCAGTGCTGGGTGTGAACCCAGACCCACAGGATGCTCAGCAAGAGCTCTACCACCTAGCTACAACCCCAGCCCTCATAGTCCTGTCTTGTATTGACATCTTGCTTTTCCAAAATTGTGTGTGTGTATGTGTGTGTGTGTGTGTGTGTGTGTGTGTGTGTGTGTGTGGTGTACATGCATGTGGGTACATATGTTTGTGTCAGTGCTCTCACTCCTGTGTGCACATGTGGAAGTCAGACATCAACATCTCCTGCCTTCCTCTTTCTCTGCACCTTTTTTTTTTTTAAAGAAAAGGTATCTCATTGAACTTGGAGCTCACTCCTTTCAGCTACGTTGACCCACCAGCAAGCCCTGGGCGGGGGTTCCACCTGTCTCACCCACTTATTCCAATACTGAGGCTACAGGTATGCACTGTCTTATCTGGGCTTCCTCTCTCTCTCTCTCTCTCTCTCTCTCTCTCTCTCTCTCTCTCTCTCTCTCTCTGTGTGTGTGTTTGAAATCTGAACTCAGGTTCTCATGCCTGCATAGCAAGCACTTTGCCCACTGAGCTGTCTCCCATATCCTTCCTTATATTGCCATCATAATGCTAACATTTTGATTGTGCATTTCTTATTTCTCCCACTAGACTATGAGGGTTTTGAAGTGGAGAATCTGTCTCCTACTTCCATGGAAACTGCTGTAATCCAAAGTGATGCTAAGCACTCGGTAGTTACTTAAATTGTGGAACGGATGAGTGATGGGTCAGTGAGTGACGTGTTGTGCTTCCTGACAGCCTCACACACTCCCTACTCAGTGGAAGTTCCACAAGAGGGTGGCAGTGTGTGAAGTGTACACCATGTTTGTGGGTCAACAAGATGCTTCACACTTTCTTCTTCTTCATCCTCAACTAATGCTAGCCAGCTGCCATGGCTATGTTGTGGTTTGGCTAGACATTTCCTATAGTTGCCGTACGTAGCCTATGGGAAGGGGGGATACTAAGTTGTTAGTTCTTGCATCAGCCAGATATGTGTGCCAAGATGAGAAGCAAGAAAACATGGACTGATGTATTGGTGCAGGTCAGCCTGGGGGACCAGGACACTCAGGGTGGAGCTGTTCTTGGGACTGTTGGCAGTGTTCTTGGGGGCATCCTGTGTTTTGAGGCTGGGGCTTGCAGTCTGGCCAATCAGATCTGTTCTCAGTTTGCAAGAGTATCATTTAATCTGAGACTCCAAAAGTCCTAAGGTCTTGTACCTATGTTTCTCAAAAGTTTTTTTTTTAATGGTGTATTGGGCCCAGTAAGCTGCTTATGTTTCAAGCCCAAGGACCCCAGTTGGGATTCCCCAACACGAATGCAAAAAGCCAGGTGTGGCGGGCTGTGTCTATCTACAGTCCCAGAGCTGGACCAACAGACACACAGAGACAGAGATCCCTGGAGCTAGCTGTCCAGCCAGTCAAGCTGAGTCAGCAAGCCTCAGGTTCAGCCAGAGACCAACTCAAAAAATGGAGAATTGATAGAAAAAGACACCTGCTGTCAACCACTGACTTCTGCACATGCATACATAAATGCACGCACACGCATGTACATGCAGAGAGACATACATAAAGTAAGATAGATAGGGCATTTAGGTATTTATCTCACAAAGCAATTCAGATTACGAACTTGGAAAGCTAGAGTGATAAAGACTCAACTCAGAACTTTCTCATTTTTTGTCACTAATGAGTTGTGTGATCTTGCTCAAGTTCTATTGCTTTTTTTTAAAAAAGCAGAAATTTTTTTGTCTTCTCACAAAATGAAGGTGGCGCTTACTTGATAGGGTTCTGTGCTTTGCCAATGGATCATGCATATCAAGTGTTTGACTTGGCACATGTCCTACATCAATCTCTCAAACAGCTTTTACTGTGGCCCATAAGAGATGACTACATGGTTAAGAGCACTTGCTTCTCTCACAGAGAAAACCAGATTTGGTTCCTAGTACTCGTATCAGGCAGTTCACTACCACATGCAGCTCCATCTCCAGGGATCAGACATCATCTTCTGGCCTCTCTACGTACCTGTTCTGCACTCACATGGTGCAGACACTCACACAGACACAGATACATGCACATAAAGCAATCCTTTAAAACCATTTACTTGTACTATTTTTCTAATTATCAGGATTGAGCGGGTTGCCCATAGCATCCTTCCCAATGTGTGCTCTGCAATGTACCTTCTCTTCCAGAGAAAAGAAAGACATCATTGTAGATAAGGCAACTAGACAAGTAGACTTGACTCCTTTCTGGAGGAATCCAGGGTCACTCAGCAAGGGAACAGCAGGTCTGGATTATACTCACTTCTGCCCAGACCTTTTTTCTACTCTCTGGGTAGCTGGCCTCAGGATAGAGCATGGATTATTTTATAAATGCAGTGGATAAAGAGTAGATTTTGCATTGGAGACAGTACAAAGTGTGGCCAGAGGCATCAGCTGTGACCACATCGTGAACCTCCAGGCTTTATGAAGGAGATGGGTTTTTACCCTAAGGAAGCAAAAAATCATTCTTGAAGTGGTAGAGTTTTGGGCAGGAGGATATCTCCATTGCTTTGAATTGCAATAAAAAAAATAGAGGCTCCTCTGTGGGAGAAGTAATTACAGGGAGGTAGGGCGTACTGACAGAGGCACAGTAAGGTGTTTACAATTGTCTGGGACAGTGATACAGGTGACCTAGACAAAGTGGACACTGGGGTTGGAAAGGCACATGAACCTGGTGACTGATGGGCTGTAGAGGATGGGCTGAAGAGGAAGGCCGAGGGTGATTACAGGGCAGCGAGGCAATGTGTGCTAAGGATGTTGATTAAAAGGATCTTGATTCTGGGCCTGGAATCTGGATCAATAAAAAGGCTGTGGCTACAGGGGAAACAGAATCGGCAAGTTGATGGTGCTGGTGGGGACAGGCAACTGGATCAAGCTGGACTTGTTGAGTGCTGGTGTTGGGATGTAGAGGCAGTTGTGGTCACAGTGTAGGGAACACAGAATGGATGAGTCAGGGTTCAAGATGCAGTCGTGGGAAACACTGGCCGAACTGGAAGGTCTGAAGGTCACAGAGATGAAACATCAATGTGTTTTGAGATAATTTCACCCACATCAGTGGAAGGACTTGAACCTGAGTGAAAACCAGTAAGCTAGGTGCAGGGGAAGCAGGGGAACTGACCAGGAATCCATGGACAACCGTGACAAAGAGTTGCAGATGCCATAGTGGGTGGCAGGATCTCTGACTAAGGTCTTTACAAGAAAGTAGAGGAGTGGTGATGAGACGCAAGGATTGAAGAAGGTGCAAAGGAAGTGATGCTCTCAGATGAAGCTGGGAGAGGTCGGCCTGCTTTGAGAGATGGTCCATACCTCTGCCCTGGGTCATGTCTTAGCATTTATTCCTGCTTCTTCACTAGCTTGTGGACTCACTAGATCTCATTCCTCTCCAAACTATGGAATAAGACAGAGGAGAGAACATGGTGAGTTCGTAGAAAGACAGGGATGAGAGATAAAAGGAATGGAGACTGGAAGAAAGGGAAAGCGAATAGATCAGTGGTGTCCATTGCTTCTCTGCACCCAGCATATCAGGACCAGTCACTTACCATGATCTTGGTCTACCTGGATGCTTGCGCCATTGACCCTGAAGGCTGACTCCTACTCAGTCTTTACAACTGAGCATAAGCAGCAATTCTTTTTAGAGAGCCTTCTCTGGGTTTCCTTTCTACATTGCCTGGCCTGGAGTCTCTTCCTTCATGTTCCACAGCATACAGTATAGGATGGCATTGTGATTGTCTACTGGCTGGCCTGATTACATCACTTAATGGTTAAATCCCTTGACGGTGGTAATGGGATCCTAATCACTCAACATGAGGCAATAAGCCCACTGCAAGTGCCCACACTGGGATAGTGGTCACTCCACACAGCAACACACATGTTCAATCGTAATATAGCAGTGGCCTTACAGGACAAACTTGAGCCCGTGGTAGCTTCTGAAATATCCTTCACACCACTGAGGCAGGTTAGGAATCTCTCCAGCAAATGGTTCAGTATGAAAAGATCTCCGAACGTCAAGAGTGTAGAGCTTTGGGGGGATATAAGCCACTCTTCATGTGTGGATGAAAACATTCTTCTCAGAGGAGAAAGCAATGTGGCTGGAGTTGTGTGACTGCTTTGCAGATGACCAGACCCTCGCCCTGGGCGTGTCATCCACCTAAGTCATTTTAGCAAACCAGCCCCGTCCTGGGCCTTGTAGCCAAAGATGAGGTACTTCACACTCCTCTAAGAACAATCTCTTTCTCTTCCTGTTTTCTAGATTTGGCAACCACTTAGCTGCGTCATCTATCTCCTGATAAATCTAGAGAAGTGAAGTTCTAGGCAGAGCCAGGCTAGTACTCACACATGTGGGGGGTTTATGGCATCAAGTGTCAGGACTGTAGAGCCGCCAGTGTTCCCATTATCTCACATGGTGGACAGGTTGGTGTTAAGCATATCAAGTGACAAGAACAACTCATTAGCAGGAATGGACTGTAACTTGGTTGCTGGAGTACTTGCCTAGTGTGCATGAGGACCTGAGTTTGATGCTTGTCTTAGTTTGGGTGTCCATTGCTGTGACAAAACACAATGACCAAAAAGCAAGTTAGAGAGGAAAGGGTTTATTTGGCTTACACTTCTAGACCATAGTCCATCACTGGAGGAAGTCAGGACAGCAACTCAAGCAGGGCTGGAACCTGGAGGCAGGAGCTGATGCAGAAGCTATGGAGGGATGCTGCTTACTGGCTTGCTTTCCGTGGCTTCCTCAGCTTTCTTATAGAACCCAAGCCTCGACTGAGGCTCCTTTCTCTCTGATTCCTAGCTTGTGGCAAGTTGACACACAAAACCAGATGGTACAATCTGAATCACCAAGAGTGATGGTGCATGTCTGTAATCTCATCTCATTGGATGTAGAGGCAGGAGGATCAGGGGCTCAAGGTCATCTTCAACTACATATTAATCTCAAGGACAACCTGAGTTATATGAGATCTTGTCTCAAAATGCAAACAAACAGAAAAGGCCATAACTAATTAGAGGCTGTGTTGCTGTCATTCAAAATAATAGATCAAGTATGGTGACAACTCTTATGTCATTAGTCAGATCTTATGGACTGGGCAGTGAGGGAGGGACAGCAGACAGGCCAGTTCCTATGCTCTGCACCTAGAACAGTCAGACGTCAGCAGGGCGTCAGTAGATGTTGGATGCATGAGCAAATGAAATTGCTCAAAGACAGTGGGCTCTGGGAGGCATGGGTAATTTGGTGCTCAACTAGTATATATGAAGGCCTGGGTTCTATCCCCAACACCACTAAAGGTTAAAGAGCACACAGGGGAGGATGGTTACACCTGATTGGAGAACTAAAGGCCGAAGGCATTGAGGAAATCTCCAAGGGGAGAGGGGATCCGGGAAGACCTCTGCCAAGCTCAGTCACGTACTCAAGCGTTGTAAGTCTAGGGGAACTTGAGGGCTCTATTAGTTTCATACAGCTAGGAGGTTTAAAATAAGAGACAGTTCTCTCCCAATTCAGAGGGGGGTGGGGACAGCTATAAATCCAGCGTCAAGACATTGATGTAGCTGTGCATCCTCTGAAGTCTCCTGGAAGGAGCTTCCTGAGAGCCTTCCAGCTTCTTGTGGTTCCTAATGTTTCTTGGCTTGTGGGAACATCACTCCAGTGCCTGCCTCCATCTTCACACTGTCTTCCCTGTGTCTTTGCTTTGCTTCTTCCTGTGGGGATACTAGACATTGATTTAGGACCCACTGTGAGTCAACAAGATTCCATCTTTACTAACTATATCTACCAAGGCCCTTTCTGCAAATGAGGTCACATTCTTCTGAGCTTCTGGGTGGCCATAGATTTTGGGGTGATATTTTCAACCTAGTACAGAGAGTTTCCTACCATCCTCATTCCTTGTCCCTGTAGGCCATCTTTTGCATCCTCCAGGGCAGGACCACATTCTTCCTAGTCCCCTGTTTGGGAACAGCTTTCCATGTACCTAACCGAAGTCTCACCTCCCAAGTTGGAAGGCAAATAAGGACAAGAAGGAAAGCAATTAGTGCAACTGGGATCTGGGGCTTAAAGGGATTCACTGACCTGCTGGCATGGTGGCTAGTGTGGAGGAGCAAGATGGGAGAGTTTGGAGGAATACAGGTAGAGGAAGAGAGTCACTTGAACAGTTCAGAAAGAAGGGGTCCATGGGAACTTGAGGTCCAGAGTACTCAGTGATCCTAAGAGCTGGGTGCAAATGTTGGCATCCTTATATAGTTTCCAGGAACTCAGAGATTTGAGGTTGTTCATTTAATATCCATTTTACGAGCATTGATTTAGTACTGTCTGTGGACTAGGCCCACCTAATGCACTCATTTGACAGATGACCACACTAAGGCTCTGGTAGGCCAGGGCAATTGACTAAGACCCCAAACTCAGCCTTGTAAGTCTCAGTGTATGTCACACAAGCCAAGTTCTTCTCCTTCAGTCTGTAGAATGCTAAGGGTACCTGTGAATTCTCTAGGTAACACGTCCCTGTGTCTGGACGGGGCTTGACTATGAACAGTGTTTGTTTCCACAGGTCATTTTTACTGTTGCTAACTGATGTGGCAGGGCTAGAACGAGGAATAAGGACACTTCTGGATTCTTGTCATTGAGTTCAGCTTCACCAGAAGTGACAAAGGGAAGGCATGAGATGCAAGCTCCCATGGAGAAGAGAAATGACAGACAGACTAGTAGGGCCTGAGAGAGTTGGATTAAGTGTACCTAGCTGGCCAGTGTGCAAGGACATAGTTGGTACTTCTGGTGCCAAGGAGATGTTTTTTGTCATACCACTTGAGTGACACTCAACTCCAGAGAGAAGGCTGAATGGCCTCACTGTGGCAAGTGAGAGAATGTGTAAGAAAGGAACCGTGGTGGTAAGGTGAACCTTCATTCAACGCAGTGTTAGGACTAGAGTTCTCAAAGGCTCCAACTTGCATGTGGCTTGAAGCCTATGCTGACATCCTGACCTCTCCCCGTTCCTCATTTGTTCCAGCGTCTCTGGCTTCCATCTCTTCGGTATCCCTGAGCAGCCAGCTACCTGCCCTCTGCTACATCTCTCCATACGCGATCACCATGGTAATGTCACAGCCACTAAGCCTATGGTCCTGATGGAGGAGAGAGGAGAAAAGGGCAGAGGCAGGAGGGCACGTGGCTAGCGGTACCCATGTGCCATTTCTGAACATTGCAGCTGCAATGGACCATGAGGCAGTGAGGAGGGCCAGGGGGAGGGCCACACTCGGTGTCTCCGAGCACATTTCTGATCAGGGGAAAACAACAACAACAACAACAACAACAACAAAACAACCAAGTGGCTCTTGATCAGCTAGGGTAATTTCTGTGTCCAGGAGGCTCTTAGAGGTGAGCTATTTCTATTTGTGTCTGTGGGTCTTCCTTAGGTAGGAATTACATTCAGTTCAAGGGATACAACCCAGGTTCTGTGTGGTCCCAGAAAGCCCCTTGTGTCACGTAGTTTTCTTGTTGCTGGCATCAAGACAGAGTTTATTTTGCTTCATTGTTAGAGTGAGGCACAGTCCATCATCACGGTGGGAAAAGAGTGGTGGAGAGTGTGTGTCTTGAGGCTCCTCACTTCCTCATATATCTGCAGAACAGGAAGTAGAGAGATGAATGCCAACACCCAGGTGCCTTTTTCCTTTTCCTTCTTTCACTCAGTCCAGGACATCAGGCCACAGGAGGTGGCAGCCCCCCATCCAGGGCAGAGCTTACCACTCAGCTATCCTCTTATCCTCTGTGGGAAGGCCCTGACAGGTATACAAAGAGGTGTGTCTCAATAATGCCCTAGTTGTTTTTTTAATCCAAGCAAGCTGACAAAACTAATCAGCACACACATGCACACACACACACACACACACACACACACACACACACACACACACACATGCTCGTGTACACACACATACCTACCTGGTGGTCCTTAAGTACATCTCCAGACTCCATTCTGCCTGCTGGCAGCATCTTGTAAGCTCTTCAAGGCGTGGGGTAGTTGAGGACATGAGAGACATGGTTGCCTGAAAAGACTCAGGGTCCTCACTGAATGGCCACTGGCTGCTCTGGCCCTGGGAACAGTGTGACCAGGGTGAATTGTAATGATAGCAATAAGCCACTTGTCTGGACAGTCAATTTGATAGTGTCTCTAATGGCAGTCTCCAAGTTTCTGCCCTCCAGACAGAGTCTCTTGAAAACCTAACAGAATGGAAACAAAAAACAAAGAATGACAAGCAGGGCTCATCTTCCAGACCTGCAGCTCTGCCTGTGCGCACCCGACGCGTGGAGGCTCCCAGCCATCTCTGGAGTCTGCTGGTTCTAGTCTCACTTCTCCACCATAATTGACAGCCTGTGTGCATTAAACTTCCCTCTCTCTGCTTCCTTGTTTCTAGGAAGATGGGTGGGATTGGGTTGGGTCCTTTCCAGTGCCAAGAGACTGTCATGTCCAGCAGTTGTTCCTGTGCCACGTCCTTCCATCCAGAGCTGCTCTAGAGGTTCCCAAACCTTGCTCACACGTGGACATCACTAACCGCCAGCTTGAAGGCTAGGTACTTCTTAACCCGCCGAGGTATTCTATTCACACCACTCTGGGCATTTTATCTACAAGGCTTGGTGATGTATTCCTTTAATCTTAGCACCTGGCAGAGGCAGGCGAATCTCTGGCAGCCTGGTCTACATAGTGAGTTGCAGCCTTCCTGGAATTATATAGTGAGAATTTGTCTGAAGAAAGGAAAAAAATATATATCTTTAGAGTATTGGGAAGATGGAGACAAGCAGTCTGGCTTTTATTGGGTTTCATGATTCCGTGTTCTATGGAGAGACTGCCTTAAAAAGCAAGGTAGACAACTGTGGAGTGACAACAGATTGTTCTATGGCGCGCGCGCGCGCACACACACACACACACACACACACACACACACACACACAAAGAGAGAGAGAAAGAGAGAGAGAGACAGAGACAGAGACAGAGACAGAGACAGAGACAGAGACAGAGACAGAGACAGAGACAGAGGGCGTGCCATTTTCCTTATCCACACTTTTTAATTGTTGTGACAGTCATCATTACGGATAGAATTAATATTCCCATTCTTAGGGTGAGAATGTTGAGGCTCTGAGACCTTATGTGATTACACCGTAGACCACACTGGTGATGAGAGCTGAAGCTGGTATGGAGCATGGACTTGTCACCCCTGAGTCACATTAAATTCTGCCACATGCCACTCTGCTCTTTTCCACATTTGTGACTATGTACACCACAACTGCCTCTTTCTTCCCGTTGTCCCATTAGTGTCCCAGCACAGCAGATTAGTGAAGGCCCCTTAGGACCATTTGGAGAATGTCTCTATGAGAGAAGGAATAGGACATTCCAAAATTTAAAACACAGATAACTTAGAGACATAAAAACATGTGTAAGTACAGTTCACAGCACCATGGACAAAAAGAAGGGGCAGACCCATTGTGAATTCGCAAACTCTCTCGCACACCAAACACACTTAATAAATTGTATTTGTCTTTTTTAAAGAGCAGTAATACCCCTCCCTCCAAGATCATGAGCACATATCCTTTCAAATAAATTTAGGCTTTAATTTTGGCTGATGCTCTAGAAGGGAGCAAGAGGGATGCTCAGCCATTTCTCCTGCAGAAGCTGTTTGACACAAATTCTTTCTCGACTGCGCTTTCCTGATAAAATCTCTCTATTGGTCCAGACCTGGCATCCTACCTCACCCACACAGGCCAGAGAATACAAAATCCAAGGAGAAGGGAGCCGAGGAGGCGATGACTTCACAAAGCATTTGTAAAACGATGACACTTCTTGCTCTGCGCGCTACAGGGAAGTGTGTTTGCGCATGAGACCTGCTAAATGCCCAGGTTAGACACCACTTAATCAGCTGATCTGTGGCCTCCAGCAGTTGTTTTTCTAATTGCAGGTCTTGTCTGTGTCACTAGCTAGCTGGGAGCCCTCGGGGAGCTAAGTAATTATTATTTTTATTATTATCTTAATGTCTAGCCTCCCTCTGTACTGTACTGCCTTGTAGAACTCAAGTCTTAGGTAACAGTCCCCAGTGATGCTAGGGCCCTGACCAATCAGATCCCACCTGCTGTGGGGCAGCTTCCTAAACTGGCAGTAACTGGCTTTGTCTCTAATGAGCAGACCGAGGTGACAGAGCCTATGGCCGATTAGAACTGCTGCCTGCAAAGGAACCGGGATCAGCATTAAGCTAGTGGCCTAGAGAGCAGCCTCGGACAGCCCATAATTTCCAAATTAGATGCTTCTGAGGCCTGGATTATTTTGTGGTGCAGACAAAGCTCCGAGGCAGCTCTAGCAAAAGCTGGCAAAGGCAGACATAGAAATCTGACTGGGGAACTTATTTCATTCACAGCCAAGCAGGCCCAGCTCTAGCCCATTTCATTTAGATGCAAATGGGGCTTTGGTTGCCAGAATGTCCATGGATGCTTTGGTCCTGCTTCTGGGGGTGATGGTGTGTGTGTTTGTATGTGTGTGTGTGATATTTCAGAGCCTCATTTTGCCTTCTCAGAGTCTCTGACAGTTAGGAGGAGGTATTTGCCAGGGAGGTAGAGCTCGCTCGTTCTATTGCTGCAGGATTTCACTTGGGAAAAGTACTGAAAATGCTGAAGATTCACCTCAAAGTTCACTCACTGCCTTGGCACAAGAAGGGCCTGTGCAGGCCAGGAAGGACACAGGACACTGCTTCTGCATGCAGTGTGTATGCACATGCACACATATGCATGTATGTGTGTGTGTTACTGCATGTGCACATGTATGCATGTGTGTGACTGCGAGAGTGTGTGCCCAGGAATGCATATGTGTATGTGGGAGTGAGTACACCAGTGTATGCATGTGGACTCGTGTGTGTGTGTGTGTGTGTGTGTGTGTGTGTGTGTGTGTGTGTGTGTGTCTACTGTTCACTTCAGTTGAGACAGTGTCCCCTAGGGCCTAGAGTTCACCAAAGCAAGCTGTGTTGGCTGAGCACAGAGCCCCAGTGATCCTTTTCCGCAGGCTCTGGAGACTCGAGTTCTCATGCCTTTAGAGCAAGCAGCTTGAGCACTGCTTCCTCTTTCTCAAAATAAAAAAGAAAGATTTATTTCATAAAAAAAACAACTAGTTGTAGGCTTCTAGGACCCTCTGGATCCTTCTACTTTGCCATTCTCCCATGATTCTCTCATCTAGAGTCCCACTAGAATGTCCTCCCCTCTGTCTCAGTTTCCTGGTAAGTGAAGGCTTTCGTGGGACATGCCCCTTGGGCTAATATGCAGATATAAGTGAGTATATACCATTTGAGTCTTTCATTATGATAGGCAGATTTGGGCACAGGGGTCCCGCTCAAACTAAGGCACCAGCCAAGGACAATACAGGCAGTATACCTTAAACCCCTACCCAGATCTAGACAATGGACAGAACATTCTCCACAGTAGAGTGGAGAGTGGGATATTACTTTCTCACATACTCTGGTGCCTCACCTTTGACCATGTCCCCTGGAGGGGGAGACCTGGTGGCACTCAGAGGAAGGACAGCAGGTTACCAAGAAGAGACTTGCTACCCTATGAGCATATACAGGGGGAGGTAATCCCCCTCAGGAACAGTCATAGGGGAGGGGAATAAGGGGAAAATGGGAGGGAGGGAAGAATGGGAGGATACAAGGGATGGGATAACCATTGAGATGTAACAAGAATAAATTAATAAAGGAGAAAAAATTAAAAAAAAAACTAGGCATACATACCCGTGTGGTGATACATATTCAGGAGGGCAAGTATTTGTGTCGGCTAGAAGAGGTCATCAGATCCTCTGGAGCTGGAGTTACCAGCAATTGTGGGCTGCCTGACATGGGTGCTGGGAACTGAACTTGGGTCCTCTGAAAGAGCAGTGCGTGTTCTTAAGGGCTCCAACCTCTAGGCACTGTTTCTCACTGTAGAGCAAGGTCCTTCCTTAGCCCTTTGTCTCCTTCTGTAGTTAAATGCATGCACATTCACCAAATCGAGGCATTCTCTGTCCCTAGACTTTGTTCCTTTACCGGTCCAGTGTCAGTGGAAAGATAAGCTCTGATGTGATCACCAAGCCTCTCGGAGAGTGAGCGCCTCACGAATTGGGTTCACAGACTGTTAGGATTTACGCGTGGTCGGGATTCATATGTAGTCCCATCTTTCCAGGCATCACTTACCTCTCCCAACTGACTGGAAGGCACAAGGAGACACACTGTGATGTCTTTACATCGCTTTAGGGACCTGAGAAAAGGTTTGCACTCAGTAGGCATAGATAGGAGACTGTTGATAAATAAAACACATGCATTCATTTTCAAAACCTGGCTGCAGAGCTGGTTAAATCCTTTGAGGTCAGACTCCTGTCTCAGAGCTCCCATAGGTTCGGCTGCCCCTCAGATGATGTGCCCAGGGTCAACCATATCTATTTATTTAGGTGAGGGGTGGGGTACGAATTCCACTAGAAACTAAAGTTTTGTGTGTGTGTGTGTGTGTGTGTGTGTGTGTGTGTGTGTGTGGTGTATGTGTGTGCACATGTGTGTGTGCCTGCATGTGGAGGACAGAGGCCTTCCTCTAATGCTCTCTACCTTATGAGGTCAGGTCTCTCACTGAACCTGGGGTAACCGATCCAGCTAAGCTGAATAGCCTTAAGCTCTAGGGGTCCTCCAGTCTCCCCATCCCCAGTTCTGGGATTGCAGGCATGTGTCACTCTGTCCAATTTTGTTTTTATTTTTGTTTTTACATGGGCCATGGGCTAGAACTTGGGTCCTCCCATTTGTGCAACAAACACTTGACTGAACCATCTCTTCAGCCCAGTGATGGGTCACTTAAAGTGTACAGTTGAACAAGGTTAAGAATTATCTTGACTGCTGTACGGCAGCCTCCGGCACGCTTCTGCTGTGCAAGGTTGAACCTCTACATGATTGAACATGAGCTCTGCGTCTCCCCAGCCACCTGCACCTGTCACCACCCTTCCACTTTCTTCTCCATCAGTCTGACGACTGCAGACACTTTGTGCTAGTGCAATTGTATAGTATATCTTTTTTCCCCCTTAGTGTAATGTCCTCGAGATTCATCAGTGTTGGAGTACGTGGTAGGATTTCCCTTAAAATAAAAAAGCAATTAACAACTTTTAAAAATACTAGTCTTTTAGAGTAGTGTGTAAAAACAATTAGCTTCAACACAGCATCTTCATGTATAAATTCTATTGAACTTTATTCTTATTTGTTCACCTCCCCCATTCCTTCCCCTCCCAGCTCTCTTCCTTCCCTGGCATACAATTATTTTTATTGAGAGTGATAATTGCACATATTTAGGATGGCAGGATGAGGCTTTGACACACGTTTTATTGTAGAACGAGCAAAGCAGGCAAATTAATGTCTGTCATTTTCCATCACTTCTTTGTGATGAGAACAATTCAAATCTACTCTTTCAGATACGAGACAATACTCAGGGTATCCTATCAGTGACAATCATCTTGTCATGTGGTGGACAGCTAGAACGTAGTCCTCCAAGCTGGGACGACTTGGCATTCTTTGGCCAGCATTGATTTCCTGGCCCACTCCTCTCCTTCATCCTTTGTAGCCCCCACTCAGACTCCCTATTTTTCACAGTGATGCTTTTCTGATTGTTGACACAATGATCAGGTAATGTGTATCCCTCTATGGCTGGGGCATTACACACTATAATGCTCTCCACAGTTGTGTTGTTTCAAGTGAGAGCACTTTGGTCTTTTTAAAGGCTGCATAATATTCTACTGTATAGGCATACCACACATTTTTAAAATCCACTCAATAGATGTAGAAGCATAAACATGTTTTTGACATATGGTTATCAATTATGTGTGTGCATATCAGAAGCAAGACTGCTAAATCATGTGATAACTATATTTTGGTTTTTATTTGTTTAATTTATTTAGTCATTCAAAGTGTGTGTGTGTGTGTGTGTGTGTGTGTGTGTGTGTGTGTGCAGGCACACACACATTTATGAGTGCATGCACACACACATCTATGAGTGCATGCACATGTGCATGCATGCATGTGTACTATGATGTATATGTGGCAGTCACAGTGCAACTTGCAGCTATCAGTATTTTCTTTCTGCCATGTGAATCCAGGGATAGAAGCGGCCTTTCAGTCCTGTCAGAAAGTGCCTTTACCTCCTAAGCCATATTGCTGGCCCTACTTTAATTTTCTAGAAGCATCTTTGTCCCTTTTTCTAAAATGGCTATGCTACATCACATTTCATCCAATGTACAAAAGTTCACCTTTCTCTGTCCCTTCAACTTGTTACCTTCCACCATGTTGACAATAGCCACTCTAACAGTGTGAGATACCACCCTGTGGTTTTAACATTTCTTCTTCTTCTTCTCCTTCTTCTTCTCCTTCTTCTTCTTCTTCTTCTTCTTCTTCTTCTTCTTCTTCTTCTTCTTCTTCTTCTTCTTCTTCTTCTTCTCCTCTTCCTCCTCTTCCTCCTCCTCTTCTTCTTCCTCCTCCCCCTGTTCCTCCTCCTCCTCCTTCTTCTTCATTGTTTTTGTTTTAGTTTTTTGAGAAAGGGTGTCAATACTTCATAGGCCAAGTTTGTCTGGAACCAACTGGAACCAAGGAGCCCAGGCTTGCTTTAGTTTCTTTCTAAGTGCTAAGATAGCAACCATGAATGATTACACCTAGATTGAACTTTTTTTTTTCATTTGTTTGTCTGAGTTTTGTATGTCTTCTTTTGAGAAATATTCACTCAGGCTATCTCTATCTGTTTACAAAGTTGTGTGTATATTTGCCATATATGTGCAGGTGCCTGCGGAGGCCAGAAGAAAGGCATCAGATCCCCTGGGTTTGGAATCATAGGTAGCCATGAGCTGCCCGGTGTGGGTGCTGGGAATTCAGCTCCAGGCCTCTACCAGAACAGCAAGCACTCCCAACACCGAGCTTTGACCTCACCAGTATTTAGTGCTCACTGGTTTTCCTGCTACTAAAGAGTGTGGATTTCCTGTGTGTTTCGGGTGTGAACTCCTTGGCTGATAAAGGATTTGCAAACACTTCCTCATAATGTGCAAGCTCCATTCTTCCAACCCTTTCCTTTACTTTGCAGAACCTTTTGGCCTCATTTGAGCCTGTCTAGTTTTGCTTCTGTTGCCTGGGTTTTGGGGTCATGTGAAAGCAGGGTATAGCTGCCCAGTTCATATCTTGTTTTCTTTGAACAGCTTTACAGTTTTAGGTCACAGGGTTAAATTTTTAATCCATTTGGAGTCGATTGCTAAGTAAGGGGTGATGTAAGTGTCCTAATTCATCATTCCTCTTGCACATAATCAGTCGTCTTCAAAACCACTCATTAAAGAGACCTTTCTCTGTATTTGTGACCCACTCGTTGAAAATCAACCAAGAAAAGAGGGGAAGATTTTCTTCTGGTATCTCTGTTCGTTCCGCCAGGGCTTCTTTCCTTCCCAACGGCATATAACAATCTATCTGATGGACATCCGACACGTTATCATCTCTCCCCGGGCTGCTGAGGCTTCTGCTATTGTGAATGATGCTTCTACCAAGTGTGGGTGCGTTGTTCTTTCCATTCTTTTGAGTCTCTCCCCAGAAATGGATTGCCAGAGCTTACGATCCCAGTTGTAGTTTTTCGAAGAACCCCTTGCTGTTCACTGCAGCAGTGGCACCGCTTCACAGTGGCGTTAAGAGGTTTACAAGGATTCTGACCACCCTACACCCTTGCCAATACTTACTTGTTCTCTCCCATTTTCCTGCAATGGCCACAGTAACCAAGTCAGCTGATGAGTCTACTTCTGTCCCGATTGAAGCTAAGTGTCTTCTCGCAGGCTCATCCTTTCTGATGGAGCTGAACAAGGAGCCTCCAAGTCGTTAATAAAAGAAACAGATAGCATGGGGTTGCTGTGGTCCTTGGCCTAGGTTGAGAGAGCCCTGAGACTTTTTTGGGAACCTGTATAGAGGTGGTTCTTCTCCTCGTTTCCTTTTCACCAGGGCAAGGTAGAGGTAATGGGCTGACCCCTCAGCAAGCAACTGATGGCCAGAGGGTGGATCACAAGAAAAGATGGGATTCTGAGTGGACTGAGTTCCTTAACAACTCAGACTTTTATTTTCTCACCTGTGAAAAAGATTCATTTAGGAGTGTTTTAATAGCCAACCCACTGAGAACAAGTAATACTATCATGTGTGGTGCTTGGTAGTCTCGTTGTACAAATATCCTAAGTGCAGCTGCTAGCAAACTGCAGCAAACTGCCTGCCAGACACCCGCGTGCCAAACTGCTGCAGAAAGCGGTCTGTACAGTTGAGTGTTTGCACACCATCCCGGTACCTGTGATAATGCCTTTCTTGGCGTGTGTGGTGAGCGAGGCTATTGCTCTGCCGAAGCAGAGGAACTTTGTGTGACCTACACACCAAGATAGGTCACTCAATTCTATGTTTATTCAACAAATATATGCTGTCCTTCTGTTATGTACAAAGCTGCGTTCTAGTGGCAGAGCATAAAGACTGGAGGGACAAGCCAGATGCTTTGTAAGTCCCGTGACCCAGCATTGCCTTCAGGGATCCCAGCCTGGTCACAGGGCCTCTGGGTGCTGTCACCTCATCATGGGCTGTGTTAATCACTTTACCCTTGTTTTTAACTTGAGCTGTGATCTTCTGGAAGAGCAGACTCTGTCTAGTTTCTTTTGGTATTCACACTTACTGGCATTTTTAAAGTATTCAACAGATATACCCAAAGGGGTAAAACCTACAAATCTGAATCAGGATAATAGATGAAAAGTAGGTAATCACAAATACAGTAATTAACAGTGGGTGCAAAGCCCACGGCTTCAGAGAGGTTTAAGCTAAGAGAATTATTACTATACAATACCTATGGTATACCATGCACTGATAAAATCACTCAACACCCTGCCCTGTACCGCAGCTAATCTTTAATGGCTCCGTCTTCATATTTCCCCATTGCTGCCAGTACTGTTCCCAGTACCTTCACTTCCTACGGGAGCGAAAGGAGCAGCAGAAGCTAAGAAGGCACCGCTGAGTTCTTTGCTGTTGGCATTGTATGCGGAGAGGCCAGATTCCGAGCCTGATATTCGTTGTCCCATTAAGTAAGAAAGCAACTGTTACTTTCCTTTGATAAAACTGGGGCTTTGGAGGGAAGGGGAGGAGAAACACACACACACACACACACACACACACACACACACACACACAGAGAGAGAGAGAGAGAGAGAGAGAGAGAGAGAGAGAGAGAGAGAGAGAGAGAGAGAGAGGGACACCCGTAGCTAACAAAATGCAGAGCCAAGGTGATGACCCAGACCTTCTAATTCTTGATCAAATGACCAGCAAAACCAAGCGTGGTCTGCAGTAGTCTAGACAGCAAGGGCTGGCTCTGAGAAGGGAAACGCTGACGTCAGGCAGTCAGAGAAGCTTGTAGATGTGCGGGCATTTGTGCTCTGGGGAGCAAAAGGCTCACTTGATCAGCAGGTGCTATCTCCCACCTTCTAGCTCTGAGCACAAACAGACACACACACACACACACACACACACACACACACACACGCACGCACACACACACACACACACACACACACACATATACACACACACTCACGCACATGCACAAGCACACACGCATGCCTGTAGGTACCTGTGGCCCTGCCCTCACTCCCCAGTGTGGAGAGCAAAGGAAAAGCTTTAGGCAAAATTCCCCCCATGTAATGAGACCAACAGGCGGGGTAGCTGTTGTCTTTCGCATGTGTTTGTTTTCTAACTACAGGTACCTAAAGAAGCCACCTGTCCCCAGGCTGTGCTGACAACACTGGCCTTTCTCATAGTGTGGCTGTGTTGTCTGAGACTGGATGGTGTCTATAGTCCACATACACGGGCAGGCTATCCTGCAGCCTTCAGGGTTCTGATGGGTGGCTGATAGGAGTTCATTGTGCTGGGCTGTGGGGTCTATGTAGGGGAGGGGGAGACATCAGACATTATTCTGCCTTCTTATCCAGCCTGCCGAGTCCTCCACAGGTGTTTATCTTTTGAGTCACGTAAACTGTTAAAGTAATACTTTTCAAAAGGTTAAAATCCTATTTCTCAAACGTGTACGTGCCAAAGATTTGCATAATTCATTAGCTGGGGAGCTTGTGAGATGACACAGCTGGCTTTTCAGAAGGATATAAGAAATGCCTGTGCTGAGTGACAGGGACATGCCTGTAATCCCAGCACTCCAGAGGCACAGGCGGGGGGAGGAAGGATGGTAGGGAGTTCAAGGCCAGCCTACATTACATAGCGTCTATCTGGCTAGCCTGGGTTATATAGCAAGACCTTGTCTCAGAAAACTCAAAGAATGCCATGGCTAGGGAGGGGCTTCTTAGGCCCCAACCCTAGCTGGCAGCTAGTGGCTATTGGGAGAGAGGGATCCTTTCCTTCAGCAGCAAAGCCACTGGGAAGTTGCCTGTACTCTAGTAAATACCTGCTTGCTCACTCACATGCAAGCCTCCCTAACTAAGCTCAGTGAATCACACATATGAAATAAACACATTGTGGTAGGAAGGGGGGGTCTTCTTGGGGAGAAGAGGTTCAGAGGAAGTAGAAGGGAGTAAGAGAGGGGAATGGTGGGTATGAACATGGTCAGAATAGATTTGATACATAGATGTAATTGTCAAGGGGTAAACAAAATGCTGTTTTAAAAATAAGCAAGGTATATGTATATTAACACATACATATCAGTGGAAGAAGCTGGAAGGAGATTGCTGTAAAACTCAGTGTTCTATAGATTATAGAATTCAACACAAAGTGTGGGGCTATCTTCATCTTTTGGGGTAGTAATTGCTCTTATGTTTTCAGGTCTTATTCTTGTTCACATCTACCATATTGGGAAAACCTTATGTGCAGTAAACCCTAAACACATAAAATGCAGCTCCCTAGATTGCCATGACCCTTAAGATAGCCTCTTAGCAGCTCTAAGAGATTCAACTGGTCATGTGGTATGGAGGATTCTCCAAATTGCTGGATATGTTTATCTGAGCTATGAATTCTGAAGCCAGAGAAATAACGAAAGGCTCGTTTGGGGGACCTTCTGACCCACTGGAAGAAGGATCTAAGATAAAGCTAATCGACTGTATTATCTTAAGTATGTCAGTGGGCTAGAGACCCATAGTGATGTCTTGGACCACCTGGAACTAGTGTATTCACAGCCACTTCCCAATACACCCAAAGACTGTTTGCTTCCATTTTGTCATGTGAAGTTATTCTGTGGAGTTCAGAGGTCCCTCTGAGGAATGCTGACAAATAATAGCTCACCCAGTGACTTTGGACAAGGAAGCTGTAACTTTCCTCAAGAGGACCTGGCCTCCCTAGGAATGATGGAAGATCATGACTGTTTTGGTGATTCGAAGATGGCATCTGTCCATTTGATCTAGAATTCTTCTGCCTCTAGAGACTTCAATAGACTATCTCTCCATTTCTCTTATAAAGTATCAAGATCAGCAGCCAATGCCACAGGCCTCAGACTGTCCTAATAGCAAAGCTCCATTGTCCATTCCAGCCTGGAGAGAATGGAGAATCTAGGGAAAGGGTTATAGAGAGAGTATTGCCTCTTTTACTAACTAGATGAAAGATTCTGGGCAAATTCATTTGCCTTTTTGAGGAAACTTTCTTCAATGCCTAAAGAGGGCCCTCGTGAGGACTTGGGGGAGTCCATTCTCTTTAGCTGGGCTACTGTGTGGCTTTGTATGGAGGGAGCAAGCTGGATCTGCCCCAGTGGATGAGCTTTGGCCTTCAGGGTACTACCAGCCAGTTACAACCATATCCAAATAAGGGGGTTTCAAACAAAAGCTCACATTTCTGTGTTCATCGGAAATATAGGAAGCTCTCTCTACTTTCAACAGCTGGTGACACACTTGTCTAAGTCTATTCACTTGCCAGATATGAAGGCCATTTCTGACCTTACCTTCACTCTCACTCCAGCTTAAAATCTTGGGCCTAACCCCCTAAAATAGCTGTCCCTTGGGAGACAGCATCTTTTGTTGTTGTTGTTGTTGCTTGTTTGTTTTTTTCAAGACAGGGTTTCTCTGTGTAATAGCTGTAGCTGTCCTGAAACTCTCTTTGTAGACCAGGCTGTGATCACAGAGATCACAGGGACATCCCTGTCATGTCGGTCACTCTGTGTACTTGTTACTTTATGCTGCCGTGATTACATGCCACACATAAATAAATTGCACCAAGGAGGAATGTATTTTGCCTTATAGGTTGAGAGGGGTCTTATATCATGGGAGAGCATTGAACTGGGCAAGAAGTAGAGAAAAGGAGCATGGGAAAGGGTCAAGGCAAGGTATAGCTCACCACAGGTGCACCACCCCCAGGAGCCCACTTCTGTCACCTGGGACCTACCTTCTACCTTCTCTATATCATGCCATCAACTTACGGCTCTGTCCAGTGATTCATTCTTGGTTAGGTCAGAGCCTCATCATCTAACTGTTTCTGGAAATGCCCTCACGGGTACTGCCAGAAATGAGCCTCTGTAATGATCTAAGTGTCTGTCGGTCCAGTCAAGTTGACTACAGTGTTAACCACCACATCATGCTAGCACAGGCCTGCATTTGCTCAACCCACTTCACTGAATGTTTTCTACAGCCACTGGGAAGACAGTGTTCACCACTTGCACTTGCCTCATCTATTGGCCCCAACCGAAAGGAAGCTGGCAGATCACTGCTCATGTGCGCTACACAGATGCTTGACATTTCAAAATGGAAGGGATGCCCAGATGTTCCTTCTCTACCTGCCTAACTTCCCCAGGACGTGCCAGGTGGCCTCTTTCCCCAGGGATCCAGGATGTTTGTCCACATGTCATCTCTTCTAAACCCTCAGTCAGAACACAAGGGAGCAGAAGGAAGAGTGCACTATGAGCTCACTAGTCAGGGCTTCCCTCAGGAAATCAAAGGGCTAATGGGATTTAGACACCTGGGAGTGGAGAAATAGTGACACTCAAGTTGAGGGACCACGCAGGTGATACAACATGTGGAGGCAGGAAAAGCCACAAAACAGACCAGCCCCAGATACAGTCTTGCCTTTCCATAAGAGAAGAGACAGAAGCTTAATTTAGGAAGGCAGAATTGACAATACAAACCTAATGCTGTGGCTTTGGCAGTGGGTAGGAGTGAATGAAAGGACTTCCTGATTTCAGTCCAATCCAAGCTCTAGGCCTGTGGGTCTGGCTTCACTTTCACAGGCTACATTTGGCACTGATCAGTCAAAGGGGCCAGGGAGTGCCAACCCTGCTGTTGATGGATTTTCATGCCTAGGGACAACCCACATGAGATTGAGGAAGGAATGGAACAGGTTGCTGTGTGGTGGCTGGAGCTGCTCCCGTGAAGACAGGCATGGGCGCCACAGAACAGAATATGGCTGGGAGTCACTTCAGCCCGCTCCTTTCTCAGTCCAGGCCCTAGGTATGTGTGATGCTGGAGCACTGACCTGGCATAGGCTGAGTCTTCAAGGGCTGTAAGATCCTTTCCCAGAGCCAGAGGCCTTCTGTGCAGGTCTGTGTTTACTCAGTGTTTGTTGAGCTGCCTTCTTGGCTGGGTACTAATCCTTCTTAGTCATCAAAGCCGCAGCAGCCCTGGTTGAAAAGTAAAATCAAGCCTTAAGTATGCCCTTTCAACCTCTGCCTCCAGCATCGCAGATGTGGCACGGCACTGTGCTTTTCCTCTTTGGATGCAGGATAGCTTGTGCCTGCTTTATGATGCCTAGTAGTGACCATGCTTCACCAAAGCTGTTTTAATACTTTTACTCTGAACATTTTATTTCCAGATGATGGCTAATAATAATAATAATAATAATAATAATAATAATAATAATAATAATAACAATACCATGCCAGGTACCATAATAATTACAGAACCATGCTGTTTTATGGGAATTTGTTTTTATTTTTTGTTCCTTTTAATAGTGTGAACTAGTTCTCTCTACAATTTTGTTCAGGTGACTGCAGAGCCTGGAAAAGCTGTTGCGGATATATATATACATATATACATATATGTGTGTGTGTGAATCTTATTTATATGTTTATACAAAAATATATATATGAATTTGAATTTTTGGAACTTTAGCTGTGCTGTTAATTTTGTAAAAAAGAAATCTCCCAGTTTACTGTGTTGAGTTAGTATTTACAGAAATTAACAGTCATATGGTCTATGTCTTAGTTACTTTTCTATTGATGTGATAAGATACCAAGACCAATGTAACTTATAGAGAAAAGAGTTTACTGGAGGCTTATAGTTTTAGGGGGTTAGAGTCCATGACCTAGTAGGGAGCATGTCAGCAGGCAGGCAGGCACAGTGCTGGGGCAGGAGCTGAGAACTTGAATTTTGATTACAAGCATAAGACAGAGAGAGGTAACTTGCACAGGGGCCATGCTAATTTTCTCTGTATCGTTCCCATTTTAGTATATGTGCTGCTGAAGTGAGCAAGACAGGTAACTTGGGATAGTGTCAGATTTTGAAACCTCAAAGCCAGCCTCAGGTGACACATTTCTTCTAATCCTTCCCAAACAGTTTCTCTTAATTAGCGACAAAGTATTGAAACATATGGATTTAGGGGATATAGGGGAGCCTTTCTTATTGCAACCACTATGCTCTCAAAACATTAAGTTTCATTTCTCCCCATTCATACAGGGATAACGCACTGCATTAAGTATGTAAGTTCTTATTTTTGTGGGTTTGATTATAGAAAATAACTAAGTATGCTTGAATTTTAAAAAAATCACAGACAAGTCAGTGGTAGCCAGTCAGGAATTCTGCCCCACCATCCCACGCACACATTCAGCAGGTAACTGTGATGGCTTCCTGTTCTCGGTGACACTATGACACCACATCTGTTCCTGACCATCTGTTTACTACGAGAAGGCCAAGGCTACTGGAACCTGGTCTGGAGGTGGTGGAGAGAATACAGGTTAGAGCCCATGGATTCTCCATGTGATCAATCATTTCTCCAAGGCATGGTCTGTGGAAGCCGACTGCATCCTGTTCCAAGAGAGACAGCAGCATGCCTGCTTGCATCAGTGCTGAGGAATACTGCAGGCTTCTCAGCCTTGTGTTCAGAGGTACCTGAGTCAATCAATACTGGAGGACTCAATCACAGGACTGATTTCAGAGGCTTATTGTATAGGTCAACAGCCGCATGGTAACAATGTCTCCGCACATCCCATCTTACTTTGAGAGTACAGTGGGTGGCCTTGTGCTGGAGGAGACCAGGACTTTTCTAGTAGGTAGCTCAGGTTTTTAGTCCTCCACTGTTGCTCACTAGCCGTATAATACTATTGGCCTCCCTTGGACCTCCTGCTTCGTCGGTAATAAAAGGGTTAGTAATATTTACCACTTACGCCTCTTTCAGGGCTGGAGAAAGAGGTGTGCCTATTGGGCAACATGGTGCTCACTGCCTGATGAACCATCTTGCGCTGTTATTATCACTCTTACTGTTGTCTTAATGGTAAACAAGAATCCATTTTCTCCAGCATTGGCCACAGGGACTCTCAATGCGAACGGAAGAGACTCATCTTAGCAGAAATGACATGGCAACCACTCTGATAACAAGAACCTGGCAATTAGAGGCTAGGTCCAGGCTAGCCCAAAAGATCGTCTAATATCCATTAGAGATCTGGAAGGACTGAGTGGATGGCTGGAACTGAAGACCAAGTGGGAGCCTGGCCGAGAACAGGACATTAGTGGAAAAACTGACAAAGTGCCCAGAATAAAAAAAAAATCTGCCTTTTTGTTAATAGTATCTAACAACAGTTTCATGGTTGTGTAAAAATGATAATAGGGAAAGCTGGGTGAAGAGTGTATCAAAGCTCTCTGAACTGTTCTTGCAACCTTCTGTAAGTCTAAAGTTACCTCAGATAAAGCACAGGTGTCAAGCTGGCCATGGTGGTACATGCCAACAATCCCAATACTAAGGAGGCTCTGGAAGAGAATAAAAGTTCAAGGCCATCCTTGACTACTTAAAGAGCGTGAGGTCAGCCAGAAGCATATGAGATCCTATTCCAAACAGACAGACACAGACAGAGCTGCAGCTGCCCCAGAATGGTCAGGTGACATGCCTCCTCTGACACTCAGTCATCTGTGCAAAGGGGCAGCGTCACAAATTCTCAGCTCTCCAGGAAACAGCATTCTCTCCACTCCCACCTGCAGGCAAAAAGATGGCTCTCTGCCAATCCTCCACACCTTCCTTCTCCCACTTGGAGCCATTCCCCTCTTTCTCCCTGCCTTTCATGACCTTTGAGACCTTTGGAGAGCTGTGGTGAGGCGTTATCAAGGCTGTGACAGCTACTTTGAACATCTGTGGCGAGGCGGGCACTGCAGACCTCGGCAGGTTTGCTCTCATACACTTTGCTGGATTATATTTTTTTTTCCTGCTGCCAGAGATACTGCTCCTGCCAAGAATCTGCCCCGAGGAGCGACAGATCCTACACAGCTACAAGAGTGGCAGCAAGTTAATCTGTTTAGCTTGCTACATTAGCCATGGCACCTTCCCTTTGCAGGAGGTGAGTCCCTTTTCCTTCTCACCCTGGCGGCCAGCTTGTGCTCGCAGTCACTCTAACTGAACAGACTCTCTAAGGACGAGAGGACTAGCCCATCCTCCTTAGCGCTGCACTCTGGGCTCTTAATCAAGGCTGCAGATAGGATGGGTTCAATAAGATGTACTGAATCAATGGAGAATCATTATAATCAGCATTAGCAGCCACCCCTCCTACAGAAGTCCTCTGTATTCATTACTGTCCTAATTACTGTTACAAAGTATCCCACAGAAGCAACTTAGAGAAGGAGTGGTTCCCTTCTCTTCTCTTCTCTTTTCCTCTCCTCTCCTCCTCCTCTTCCTCCTCCTCCTCCTCCTCCTCCTCCTCCTCCTCTTCTTCTTCTTCTTCTTCTTCTTCTTCTTCTTCTTCTTCTCTCTCTCTCTCTCTCTCTCTCTCTCTCTCTCTCTCTCTCTCTCTCTCTCTCTCTCAGTTTTAATGATGCAAACCATTGGGGCAGGAAAGCCAGCGGATACGTTGTAACCTCAGAGGGTAGTGAATCTCTTGTTCGCTTGCTTTCTGCCTTCTGTCCAATCCAGGACCCCAGCCCATGGGATGTTGTTGGCCAATATTTAGGGTTGGTCTTCTCACCTCAATAACCCGATCTAGAAGCTTCCTCAAAATGACAGCAGTCTGTATCCTAGATGCTTCTAGATCCTGTCAGGTTGATAATATTTTATTAACTATCACACCCTTTTATTCAATATGCTTCCTGGGCTCATTGAAAAGGGACTTAGAGAGAGGACTTACTAACAAGTAATACATTAATCATTGCATTATACCTTAGAGCACTCATGTATGTTCATGTTCATCTTCCAAATTATTTGGGTACCTCTTAGGTCCTGCCTTTACGCCTGAGTCCACTATTTGAATTTAATTCAAATTATTTGAAGTAGTATAGCTAAGTTTTTTTCTCTTTTTACAAATTCCAATATTTTTAAAGAAAGTAAATTTCCAAAAACATATAGATTTTAAACAATTTTTTAGAGTGATCTCATTACTTTGTAACTAGTCAGGATTCCCTGCCACCCAGCCTTTTTTCTTTTGTTTTTGTTTTTTCATCTCTTTTTATAGTTTTAATTAAAAAAAATTTCATGTGCAATTTTTCTTTGTCAGAAAACTTTTCCCATGCATTCCATTTCATTGTCATGGGTCAATAACATAAGTTGGTGCCTGTATATCATGGCAAACTGAATTAATGACAGTTGTCAAAAAAAAACCCCTTGGGCCTAGAAGGATTAGCTACCGTTGCTGGATTGGTGGAGATTTACCAGGTAGCCGCAGCCTTGTTTCCCCCTGCCTGTCTTCTCTGCTCTCCAGCTCTTTTTCTATAACAACATGGACTGGTTCTGTGTTAGGGGCCATTCAAGGTAGCCACCATCCAAGGGTTTATATTGCAAGTGCCTGACTCATTGTAAGCCTATTTCTTTTTTGGGGAGGGGAGGTTGTTGTTATGAGTTTGGTTTTCTGAGACAGGGTTTCTCCATGTAGCTTTGGCTGTCCTCATATTGTAGACCAGGCTGGCCTCGAACTCAGAGAGATCCTCCCCACCTCTGCCTCACAGAGTGTTGGCATTACAGGTGTGCACCACTGCGCTCTATACATAAGCCTGTTTCCTATATCTCTCCAAGTATTGACTTGATGGGCAGAGCCCTGGATCCTCCCAAAGACTGTGCATGATGGACAGAGCTCTGCGCCTTCCCTGGGATTGTTTATGACGGGCATCACTTTGCATCCTTCCAGCAACTTGTTTTCTTTCCTGAAATAATGATTGGAAAGTGGAGACATTCTCACACATAAGGTCTTTCATTAGCCATTGCTGCACACTCGTTCCACTCCAGCAAATTCTAGGTGGCTAAGAGCGAATATAACAGAATCCTTGCCGTTAATGACCCTAAGACACGGGATAGACAGACGTGTGGATTGCACTGCCCCAGCACCAGTAACATTTATATGCTGTGACTCTGAAGGAGTAAGTAAATAATTCTTCCAGGAGCGATCACAGCCACCTTCCTGGAGGAGGCAGCCTCTGATCAGCGATAGATCTGTAGAGAGAAAGGAATTTGACGTTGTTCCTTCAAATAAACCAATTGTACCAGTGAGCATGCTCGCGGGCTTCCTCCCTGACATGGAACTGGCAGGGACTAGTGGCTGAGTGCGTGTTACATGTTCTATCATCAGGATCCTGGTGAGGAGTAGAATCTTTGGACCCTGTGCCACGCAGCGATTCTTAGCATTCCGGATAAGGAAAGGGGATGAGGTAGCAGGTGCCAGTCATTCCTCGGAGGTTTCAGTTCTGCAGCGTAAACACAGCAGCAAAGACAGCAGGCAGGTCCCACCCCAGGTCACCAGTAGCCCTGCCTATTAGGCTGGAGTTCCAGGCAGATGCCAGCCCTCTGCTTGTCACATGCTAGGAAGATGGACTGTTTTGTTTCAGCCTGCAGTGTGCGTGCATTCCAGTTCCTGGAAAGATAGCCACTTTCTAGGCTACTGATGTAATTAGACCATCAGCCACAGAGAATCTAAAGCAAATTCAACTTTCGAGGAGGGAGGTTTAATTATGATGATGATGATGATGATGATGATGATGATGATGATGATGATGATATTTCTACTATCATTTGGAAGGCCAAAGGGAAATAGTTGTGAGACTCAGCTCCTGTCTCCACAGAGGGCTGGAGAGGTATACAAAATCACTGCTGTGCTCAAAAGGCGCAGAGTAACTTCCGGCCTCCCCAACCCCATCCTTCTGCTGTTACCCTTTGATAGGTAGAAGGGTTCAAGGGGTGCCAGAGTCCCGTTCACACACAGTCTTTGTTTTTCAGGAGCTGTCCAAGTGCGTTACCCTAAAAGCATAAAACAGGAGACACATCTTAGATGCTTTGTGGAACCCGACAGGAAATATGAACTGGATGAAACCAGTTGGTTGTAGGGTTATAAGCATTGGTAGTGTCCGTGGTACACCCAAGAGCTTGTGTCCCCAGCCAGCTAAGACTTGGTGTCACGACATGTGAGAAGTCCTTTTCCCAAATTCTTGAGGTCTAAGCTATTCCAAGATGAGGCAATTGATGAGAACATAGTGGGGGTTGTGGGATAGAAATGGCAGCCATCCCTTCTCATATCCTTGGAATCCCATCAAAGCGTATGCATGGCTCTCCCTGTGCCTTCTTCAGTCTTGTGTGTCTTGGGCAAAGCTGCCTCTCCCTGGCTCCAGCATGTCCCTGCCATTCAAGAACGCTGGTCCAGAGCCAGGTGTGGCACATTCCGTGATTCCGGCACTGAGGAGGTAGAAGGAACAGCATCCGGTGTTCAACATATGCAGTTCAAAGCCAACTCTAGGGCATATAGGACCATGTCCAAAAATAAACTAAACAAATACATAAACTGACCCAGTATTTTAAAAAAAACCTTAGCATCCATTAAATAAGAAAAGTTACAGATTCATATTTTAATATGAAATCTCCAAATGTTAAATGTTGGCATTGCATTCTTTTTTCCCCACAATGCTGTGCGAGTCCAACACATTCCATCTGCAAATTAAATGTGGACCGAAGGCTGTCAGGTTGCACATTTGAGCCGAAAAGAATTAGCAAGCATTGCTGGGTTGGTAGAGACTGCAAGGGATCGGTAGCCTTGATTGCTGCAGCCTCGTATAACTGGCCTCTATCTTCTCCCATATACAAACACAGACAGACGTTTGTTGTGGACGGTTTAAGGTGGCTACTGCCTGAGAGCTTATGGTAAGTGGGTGGGTGACTCAGTTTCTCAGATCTGCAAAGGCTGGACTTTCTCAGATACCACGTTCTTTTGTGAGAGAGAGCGCGTATGATTTACAGGTGAATCCGAGGTGCATGAATTTGGCAGCGCGCTCTGATGCCTGCAAGGAGCCGAGTCTCCCTCCTTCATGCCACAGCCATCAAAGCGCTCATCAAGCCTGTGCCTCAGGGAGCTGTCACAGCCTCATTACTGCTAATTCATCTTCACTTAGTGCATCAAAAGACTGATTTATAAAATTGGGTGGGTGCATAGGAAGTTTGATTAGTAACATTATGTTGTTTGCCCCGGGCTCAGGGAACTTAGCTCATCGGTGTCCCAGGAGCTCAAGGTAAGACCCAAGTGTTTGTTCTGCCTCTGAAATTCTCAGGACCACAGAACAGTTTGGTAGCTCCCTCATGGGCACCTTCTCTCTTTCTCCTTTGCCCAGTAAGTGGGTCTCTGAGGTTCACTGTTGGTCTGTTATCAAGTTAAGGGGGAGCCTGGGAATGTGGGTGCCTCAGCGGTAAACTGCTTGTCTATCACCGGCGAGGCTTATCTCTCAACACCCAAGAAAATAAAAACAACACCATGCTATTCTGTTATGTGGCTGTCAAGTTGGACGTGGTAATTCATGCTGGTAATCCCAGCAATCAGGAGGCCGAGGCAGGAGAATTCCTGGGGGTTTGAGCCTGGCCAGAGCTATGCAGTAAGTTTTAGGCCAGCTTTTGCTATAGAGTAAGATCATGTCTCAAAATCCAGCTGGGAGGCTGGAAAGAGGGGCTCACTGGCTAAGAGCACTTCTTGTTCTTGCGAGGACTGGACTGTGGTTCCCTGAACGCACATTGGAAAGCTCCCAGCACCCTGTAACTCCAGATTCTGGGTAACCAATACTCTCTTCTAGCTTCCACGCATACTTGTACATATGTGCACCCCCTTCCCCCACAATCTTAAAAGAAAATGAAAAACAATACAAAAGACCTGAACTTGGAAGATGGCTGTCCAGATAAAAGTGCTTACCACAAGTCCTGAAAACCCCAACTTCTGATCATCCTGCCCCTAGCTTCCCAAGTGCAAGGATTGCATGTTCCACCTCACGTGGCTTATACAATGCTATGGATGGATTCTGGTGCTTTGTGCATGCTGGGAAAGCCCTCTACCCACTGTGTTTCATCCCTGGGACCCCCTCACCTAGTGATAATATAGGTGTTGCCAATCTGGAGATGTTTAAAGAAAGGCCTGAGCTGGACTGACAGGCGAACACTACTTTTCCTGTAAGACTTCCAAGTTCTCAGGTTACTTTGAAATGTATCATTTTATTGGATTCCTCTACTACTCTCTGAAATTAGAAACAAGAGCACTCATTATCACAGTCTTATTGAGTATTAATTATTTAACTGAGAATTAGGGACATGGCTCATCAAGGGAACCCAATTAGATGCCTGCATATCAGACACCTGCAGTTGGATGAACTAATTCATGGTTGATGATGCCCTTATAGACCACAGAGTCTAATGCTCCCAACTGAACTCTTTGTTTGTCCACCTCTGTGTTTGGAGGAAGAGCAGGTCTCATATCTCAGTGTTTTTCCAGTTTACCACAAAGGCTACAGGTCAGGTATGGCTTACTTTTGTGGCATTCGGAGGAAAGGGTCAAGGTTGTCGCAAACTGCAAGGTACACAGCAAGATGGAAGGATGACTAAGAGGTGCATCACCATCTCAGGCTTTCAGCTCATGGCTGCTGGCGGGAAATTTGCAGCCTGATGGCTGAAGTCTCTTGGCGTGAAGAGGATTGGGAGCTATGAAGAAATCACAGGGTTCTCTCACAGCCCCTCATCCCTGAATGAGTTTGTTGTTTGTTTGTTTGTTTTTCTCTGGGGCCCTTACACAGCTCAGGCTCATTTACCATCACGTCCCTCTTTATAACATTACCCGTCAGCTATCGGGCTTGCTGTCAGTGGAGTTACGTTTCCCAAGTTAATTTCAGAGCAATTCCAACGAGGGAGGAGTTAATGCTCAGTTTCCCAGATAAGAAAACTGAGGTACAAAGACAGGCCCCATGGTACACGCCTTTAATTCCAGCACTTAGGAAGCAGAGGCAGGCAGGTCTCTGGGTTCAAGGCCAGCCTGGTCTGCAGAGTGAGTTCCAATGCAGCCAGAGCTATATCATAAGATCCCGTCTCAAAACAACAAACAAACAAACTAACAAAAAAAATCCAAAACAACAAAACAAAAAGCTTGAGGCACACAGTGCCTGAAGTGTTCAAGCTGCGACTGTGTGAGACCAGCTGTGTCTCTGTGGTGAAAATAAACACAGGGCACGTCAAATCCTGTTCATTACACTGTGTTCTGGTTCTCACTGTCTAGAGAAGTCTGATCGATGGGAGAGGCTGGGAGGAACAAGCCCTGTGCCTGTCTCTAGCCTGTGGCTGGGACCTGGCCACTGTTTCCACGCTTCCTTCTGCAACATACACGTCTTGATTTCCTCTAAGTAACGATCTAACATCCCAGGAGAACCCATAGTTCTGCTGGGAGGGAGAGGAGCCATGACCCACGGGAGGACTCAAAGAAAGCTTTAATAACAGGAGGATGAACATCTGGCTGACCGGACCTGAGGGAAGATCTCTGAGGATGTTCTGGAGTCAAGAGAGAACGAGGGTCCTATTGGTTCTACCCAGAATCCCCTGGGCTCTGTGCTCCTCAGAGCTCAGTTTTCAGTTTGGTATTTTTAGTTTGGCATTCCAGGTACCCCAAGAATGTTTAGTTGGGGAGGGAATGATAAAGAAATTATAAAGAGGTGGTTAGAAAAACCGTTTGTTAGAGAATATTTCGAACATATGCAGAAACAGGAAGAACAGCAGCAGGAACTCGGTTTCTCCATCACCTACTGTCAACCATAAACTTAGGGTCATTTTTATTTGCACTATGCCTCCACTTTCATACCATTTTCAAATACATCTCAGGCAGCATGTCACTTCATCTATAAACATTTCATTCTGTCTCTCTACAGCCTAAGGACTCATGAAATTCTAACTTGAGTGTAGCTGGTCATGCTGGTACATGCCTGACATCTCAGCTCTTGGGAGGTGGAGGCAGAGAGGTCAGGAGTTCAAGGTCATCCTTAGCTGTACAGTGACCTTGAAACCAACCTGGGCTCTTTGGGACCTTGTTTCTAAAGAGAAAACCATCCAACCAGAAACACCCTTGTTGCACCTAAAAAATGTTATTCATAGTCCTAATATCAAAAATCTCCTGCTGAGATTCTCAAGTGTCTCAGAAATGTCTTAGAAATGGATTTTGAATAGCTGGTTTCTTTGAATCAGAACCCAAATACATTCACACATTGTGACTGGCCAGTGCAGCACTGGAGTAGCTTTTATTTTAGATGCTTCTCTATCTTTTGGGTTTTTTTTTTTGTTGGTTGGTTTGTTTGTTTCCTTGGAGTTTATTTTTTTTGAAGAAAGCAGGCCATTTGCCCTGTAGCATGTTCTGCTATCTGGATTTTGTATTCCTTTGGTGAAGTTCACTGTCAATTGGTCTTTGAGGTGCTGAAATGAAATTGCTACTTATTTCGGAGTCATAAAGTTCTGTCTTGCTTGGCCTAACCAGTCTGCTAAGGGGGAGTGGGTGGTTCTTTCTCCTTCTTTGCCCTGGACAGAAATGGCCCTTGCCCTTACTTGCTGCATCCTATGACTGAGAGGCAAAGAAGTGTTTCTTGAATGTTCCCAGCAGCAAGATCACAATCCTGCTGTTATTTCCACTGAAACCAGAAGCAGATCCAGTCTGTGCAGCCTGTGTCTTTTTTTTTTTTTTTTTTCATCAACAGGGCTGCTTTTTCATAAAGTAGAACAATTTTCTGCCAAATAGCCGGGATTGTTTTCCCTCTTTCTAGAGCAATAAGGTTCAGGATTTGTTTCCCTCTTGACTTTCAAGAGCATGTTTTCTCAATTCTTTCCTGAAATTAAAGTAAAGGTCAAGGAGGCTGGTCTGAGACTCAGCTCCCTCCCTTTCCAGCTCCTGTGAAAGGGGAGTTGGTTTGGTCTGTGTCTTGGGCTCAAATGTCCAGATCATTTCCCTTAGGAAAATCAAACTCACCTTCCCTAGGTCTTTTCTTGGTGGTGGGGAAGAGGGAGGGAGGGAGGGAGGGAGAGAGAGAGAGAGAGAGAGAGAGAGAGAGAGAGAGAGAGAGAGAGAGAGAGAACGCCTGTGGGATTCTTTCTGATTTAGGTCAGAACATTTTCCAGAGGCTTCACCCTCCCTTCTGTGTTCCCTTTATCAAGGAGGGGGCTCTGGGCCCCACCCCCACAGCGTGCATCCCACCTGTCAATTCACGTGAGCTCCCCTGGAGATCTGCCCCTTCCCTCGCACAGTGAAGAATTTTAATCACGCGGCGGCTGGAATGGTACCTTGCTTAGCACCAAGTGAAGCTTTTCTCCACACCCCTCCCCACACTGAGTCACTCAGCTAACAGTTAATTAATGTGTGACACTTTGACAGTTTGTGCGGAGACAGTTTTACGGAGCCATCAAAATCCACAGGGATGAGACTGGGAGCCACACATGCCTGCTTGCCTTTCCTGAGTCTCCAGATGCTGCCCAGCTCCAATGGAGACCTCGAAGGCCTGCAACCAGGGCAGAAGACAAAGATCTGACATTAGTCCACTGCTGCCTGGGCCTCCTTGGGGGTGGGGGTGGGGAAGTCACATTGCCAGGGTCGCCTGGACATCCCTGTGACACCTGGTCACCCTGAGAAAGAGACAGACAGGAAGGTGTGCCTGGGATGAAAGTCCCAGAGATGACACTCCAGCCACTTCCAGCTGGGGACAGAAATCAGTCACATTTAACTCCCTTCTCTCCCAGAAAGTTCTCAGCCAGGCTGAGTTCTCTCCATAGCTGACTGAGGAGCTATGTGTGCTGACCCCAGACTCCTCTTTATGTCCCATAGATAAGCTGGCTTTCTGTTCTTCTCTGCAATACTTTAGCACCCTAGTTGGCACCATTGTGAGGTGATGGCTCTGGAGACAACTTTGCTTCTTCAGTGGGGCACTAATGAAGAGGCCGGGGCACCCTGGCTTCCCTGGCCTTCAGTAGCCCAGAGTTCAGCTGTGGGCTCCCCTTCCACAGAATGCAAGTGACCTGGGACCCAGCTCCACCTGTTGCCTTCCTGTACCCTCATGGATCCATGCAGTCTCCACTCCCAATACTTTAACTCTGGATGCTACAGTGTACAGCTCCAGGAGACCTTAGAAGGAGCCTGACAGCTAGGCCGCTGTCATTGGGGCCTGGAAGCCAAGTGAGAGTTCTAGAAAAGGAGTGTAGTCCCCATGGAAAAGGATCCATGAGGAGTAAGACCCATATCCCAGTGTCTACTGGCCTCGCCCTTGCATGAGCTACTTACTTCACAAATGTCTCTTCATTGACGAGGCACCTTTTGTTGTCAGGCTCTGTGCCGGAAGGCAAGCACCCAGAGGGGACCACGTAGACAGGGTCCTTATACCAAGTCACTCACATTTGATAAGATGCACTGATACCAAATGTTTAGGAGGCAAATAAAGACCTCCTTGCGTCTGCAGAGTTCCCGGAAGTGGTGTGCCATGGTAAAAGCATCTCCAGGAAGCTTCCCTGGATAAGGGCTGGGGAGACAGTCCCGAGGGGGAGGCTAGACTTTGAATGTGATAGGATCCTGAGCCCGGGTCTGGACTGAGCCTGCAGAGGAGATGGGTCCCTGTAACCCAGGGAGTTAACAAGTGGCTCCTCTGTGCTGGAGGCTTGTAGACTAGGACAGGAAGCTGGGTGAGCTCCCATTTTTTTCCCCCTATGAAGCAGGAGGCAAGGCTGGAGGCTGTCAAGAAAGGTTTAATTCTAGGAAGCAAGATTAGGGGGAGACTTCAAATTGATGGCCGAACTACAATGCTCAGGCTGGGTCACTGCAGGCCCTTGGGACAGTGCTGTATCTTTGGCTCTAGTGAGGCAGGGCAGGCACAGGCAGAAAGTGAGAGGGCAAGAGATTCTTCTTGGCTTTTCCCAAACTGTTCAAGGAAGGCTTAACAGTGTTCTACTCAGAGCAAGAAAATGAGCTGTGCTGCTATGCTGTGCGCGGTGCTGTGCAACTTGAGGTTGGATGGCCCATGGCAGAAGTAGGAGGGAGCGTTTAAGAAGTTAGGGGCTGGGAACATAACCATATGACATCAGCGTGTGGTCTGTTCTCCTTCCTCTACAAAAATCTCTGTCACCCCCAAAATGGTGGCCCAGGCCATGGGAGGGAAGGCCTCTCCGCTAGCCTAGGTGTCTAGATAGTACAGACCTGATTTGCCACAGTGAGGGGGAGGGGGGAGTCCCTTGAGGCTGTGGAGGGGACCATTCTGAAGCCCAAGAGTAACACCAGCTTCCTATGACTGTCACAAACATATGGGGGCAATTAACTTAGGAGGAAGGGTTCGTTTAGAGAGATAGATGGCAGTTCTTTGGTTCTTTTGTCTGGGGACCTGTGTGGAGGAGGCGCATCGTGTCAGGAGCCTGTGGTGGAGGAAGCTGTTCTCTTCACAGCACTTGGGAGGCAAAGAGAGGAAGAAGAAGGGTCAGAGTTTCTGAGGTGGGCACTGAGGCTCACCTCAGTGCTTTGAGAGCCCCCCTCCCCCACATGCTCTACCTCTTAACTTTGCCACCACCTGCCAATAATGCCAATCTGGGGAGCAAGCCATCAATCAGTATATGGGCCTTGGTGGCACATCTCAGATCAAACCACAGAAGTACCTTTCCTTCCAAATTCTTCACTCAAATGTGACCTACTGGCACCTGAGAAGGACCAGCTTTTCAGTGGACCCAGGTTTAGGTGTTGAGTGACTCTAGAGAAAGAGCCACTCCTGAACCACAGCCTGACCTTCTATCTAGAGGAGGGAGGGGGTGGCTTGGGTTGCCAGGGGCCCTGTAGAGAAGCATCCTACCTACTCACTCCCAATCTCCATCAGCAAATCACTCCACTAAGCTGCTTTTGACATGTAAATGAGAAATGCCCCCCCCCCCTTACTTTTTCATTGAAATGCTTAAAGTCTCAGAAAAGAAGAAGAAGAAGAAGAAAAAAAAAAACTGATGTGTTTAAGACAGCAGTGTCTCACCCGCCACCGAGCCTGATAAGGGATTGTTAAATTTTAATTAGACAATTAGATTCCTTCAAGTGCCAAACTTCAGAGGAGGCAGCACAAGAGAGAAGCTGAGGGGAGAGCACAGGAAACAGGCTGCCTGGGTTGCTCTTCCCCCACCTGCCAGCTCTGTGCCCTGTGGAACAGAAAGGAGAAGGCACAAAGGCTGGAGAGGGGGAAAGGACGAACCCATCTTCCTGGACCAACCAGCTTTCTTCTGGTGACCCAAGTTGCCCCAACAGATGGGACCCTTTGGCCTCACCCCAGAGGTCTGGGGGACTGAACTTGATCACCCCTCTCTAGTTCATTCCCTGAGAAAATGCCTTATTTGGGAGTCATCCTTTAACTGGGGTACCTCAAAGCAGTCTTTCCCCCCTCCCCACTGCTTGTGAGGAGCAGCTTCTGTTGACAGGCTGAGAGAGCCTGCCTGTGTCTGGGGTGTGACTGGGAGAAGTGTGGAGGGGAGGCCCTCTGTACCATAACTTCCGCTCCCCTCCCTGTCCCGTGCTCTGTGTGCTCCCTGTCTTTGGCTCAGTAGTGGGTGGTCTCTGCAGGGTATCAGTCTAGGTTGCCTGTAGTTCCTGCTCTGCCGCGCCAAACTGTCTCTCAGCTTCTTCATGGGAAAGCTGGCTTAATTTCGAAATTAGGGAAGACACAGGAAGGAGGCCTTTGTGAGGCCCATGGGGCAAATGGCAGAAGCTGCTGAAGTTGGATAACCAAACTCCATACTCTTGGCTTGTTATTTCCACACAATCTCGCTCCTTCCAGACATCCGCTCTAAGCTTCTGAGCAGACCACCGTTAGTGCAGGCTGGGGCTAGGCTGAGGGAGACTTGATGAGGACAAGTCCTGAGCACCAGAACAGATGGTTCTATAGGACCTTTTAGTTGGCTGTTGCCTTTCTAAGCAAGGACAGAGCTAGTGAATACTGGGAACAGATGAGGGGCAGATGGTTTCTGGCCCTTCAGTGGCCTGAGGCTTGTAGGCCGCCTACATAAAAGGTCGCCCTGTGATCCTGTCTGTCACAGAATCAGCTGAGGAGAAAAACTCATGGGTCCTTGTCTCCTCGTGAGGTGGGTGGGGAACAGTTGTCGCCACCCTTTGATGCTCAGGGAGACACAGGGGGGTACTTTAAGGAGGCTGACCCAGACAGACACTTCTTGAATGAGACTAGCATCTCGGGGTTCCTCAGATATGGCCATGACCACATCTCCATGTGTTGTTGGTCACTAAGTGCTCACTGGCTGGGAACTGTAAATTGGGAGTTTTTGAATTCTTTGCAGGAGGTAGGTGCCACCTACGAGAAAATGGAGGCAGCATTTAGAGGGTGGTGAGCAATTCATTTGTATTCTTAAAACCCCGACCGAAATTTTTGTTCTTACATGTGATCATATTTATCTGAATAATTCACTCTGAGCAATAGTCTCAGAAGAGAGAGAGAGAGAAAGAGAGAGAGAGAGAGAGAGAGAGAGAGAGAGAGAGAGAGAGAGAGAGAGAGAGAACAAACATTTTGGTCTTTCTTGGCCAATCCAGGGTCCCGACTGCTGTGTAGTTTCTCGTTGCGGATACAAGTCTAGGAGCAGACACTAATCTCATCTGGCTTCTTTGGAGTCAGCAGCAGGCCAGGATGCCTCAGCACTGACTCTCCATTGTCTACCCCATAGGGATAATCTCTGGCAAGGATGAAAAAGCCTGAGGGTAGATGGCAAAGACATGGGTGATTGGGAAAATTCCTTCAGGTGCTTTCACGTCTCTTGATATTTTGGGGTTCCCACCCATTTGTACAGTCCAAAGACTGAAAGAAAAGAGGGAGGAGATGGACGAACGCAGGACCCTGGTCTTGCCAGGTTTCCTCAGGCTTTGTGAAGGTGCCAGAGCAGCACTCTGCTTTACCCATTCTAAGATGCAGTGCCCTCCCTCCATTTCAGTGTCTAGAAAGTCAGAGTGCATCTTGTAATGGACAACATCTTAGGTCCATGCTGGAGTGTTCTCGTCTGCTTTCCTGGTGTTGCACAAACCAACCCCGAAGCTTACATTTCACTCTGTCAGTGCCTCAGAAATGTGCTTGGTCTTAGAGAAGTGGGCTGTAGCAGGTGACCTGGGAAGGCAGAGCCCTCCAGGCTAACCGCCCATCACCTTGAGTGTTTGTTCTGCAGCCAAGGCCCAGGCACAAGCTTTACCTCATCTTCGAACATTTTTCCTCTTGCGCAGTATCCCCAAGTAGTCTTTCTTCTGTTCCTGCAATCCTGAGAACTCTTTTTGTGTCCAGAGTTCCTCTTCCTATGGGACACAGGTCAGCTTGGAGTAGGGTCTACCTTAGTGGTCTCATTTAAGTTAACTCCCAATTAAGGGTCTCATCTCCGACCATACTCTGAGATACTGGGGCTAGCACATTATCATGTGAATTTTGTAAGGCAGATGCGAGAAACACAATGCAGCCCGTTACTAGATTTGACATGCAATATCCGTGGTGCTCTTGTGCCGCATTGCTTCTGGGCATTTGGGAATCTAGTGGCCTGTGTTAGCCAGCACATTTCAGGGCTGGAAGGGTTTTCTTCCCGGGTCTGCTGGCAGTGCCTCTGACTCAGTTCAGCAAATGGATTCTATATTCATTGTCAGCAGACTACAGAGTTGAGAGTCAAGAAAGAGCAAGATAGCAGTGTGCTTTTCATGTGTTTACTCTATGAAAACGAAGCAGGATCCACACACGGTGCAGCCTTGAGAAAGCTGGAATGAGAAAATAGACACGCAGGTGGAGGTGTTCCAGGGAAGAACCCAGAACAGGGCAGCGAGAGCTCCAAGGAGGGCGGGAGACAGTCCAGGCTAATTCCAGGAAAGGAGACTTCTGAGTTAGTCTTTCTTTGAAGTTTGTGTAGGCTCAGACTAAGAGAGTCTTGGATACTTGCCTCATTTACAAAGTGGGGGTGATACTGAAAGCAGACAGTTGTTTTGAGGTTGAGGCAGTGCATCTAAAGTCACTTGGCAAACTCTTGTGCCCGTTATAAGTCTATGGTTCCATCATTTTATATCACCGTTGTCTTGTGAACCATGAATTTGGTCTGATGTAAGAACAGGTGGAGTGAGGGAACACAGGGAGCTGAGGATCATGGGAGGGGACACAGGGAGCTGAGGATCATGGGAAGGGACACAGGGAGCTGAGGATCATGGGAGCGGACACAGGGAGCTGAGGATTATGGGAGCGGACATAAGGAAAATCATGGCAGATACCAGTGGCCAGTCCAGAAGGACCAAGGCAACAAAAAGGGGAACAGAGAGATCTGGGGTAGAGCCAGGCCTGGTAGTAAAGTCCTGTTGTTCTGGTGGCTGAGAAGGCTGAAGCAGGAGGATCAGTCACTAGTTAAAGGCCTCTCTGGGTTACAGAGTGAGTTCAAGGCTAGCCCAAGTGATGTAGTAAGACTCTGTCTAAACACAAAGAGAAAGAGCACTGGGAGGTGGTTCAGAAAAGCTGCTCAGAAGGTACCAAGCCTTTCCCCCAGTGCTGAGAAGGAAAGCAAACAGAATAGGAGTGAGGAGCTCCTCCAGGTGTTTCATGTGTATAGCAGGTTCAATAAGGGCCGATTAAATAAATTAATGTCAGAAGCAACCCAGCTGCCTGGTCAATACATACTCACAGGTTTCCTGCTGTGTCCTCCAAGTGCGGAGAGGGGCCCATTGGCTTTGCTGAATACAGCATCAATAAGACATGATGCTTCGCTGACTTTGAATTGGGAAACTTCCTGCAGGATCGCACTCCGTGCCACCCCACACTGAATCCCCAGAGATCTCAGAGTGGTGGTGCCGAGTACGACACCATCAATCTGTTTTTTTCCCCCCATTTTCATCTCAAATGGCATTGACAGGTTGTTTTCAAGCCTGTCTGGGTGGCAGAGTACCTGGAGGCCACAGTACTTTGAGGGGGATGCCTCAGGATGCCAATAAACGTTATTACATCCTGTGAAATAGAAACACCTTTGTTAGCAGTGTTGAGACTACATTTTGTATGTGTGTGTGTGTGTGTGTGTGTGTGTGTGTGTGTGTGTGTGTGTGTGCATGTGCGTGCATTGTTTTAATCACAACAATAACCCAAGCCAAGCCTGATGCCTGTCAGATCTGCTCCTGAGCCTCCTCTTCTCCATTATCTCTGTGAGTGTTCCCCCATCTTTGTTTTCTCTGTGAGCGTATCACTGCCAGTTTTCCAGAGCCCCAGGGAAATCAATAAGCTGCCATAGGCTTTTCTTTGCCTTCTTAGCTTCCTTCTCTCTCCTGTCCCCAACTACTCAACCACTAGGCTCCATCCATGACACTGGTTTCTAAGGTCTGTCTATGCCCACTTCCACGACTTCCACTTAGTGACTGCCATCTCTTTACCTGAATTATGGTTACCTCATTTCGCTCTATGCTGTCCTCTACCATAAATAGCCAGTGAACTTTCCAGAACCCCAGTTTAATGGTATCATTCTTTTATTCCTAAGTTTCCATGTTCACCCAAGCTGACAAGACCCAGTAACATTTGGCCTATGAAGGTCCCTCTGGTGTAATTTTCCTCAACCTCATTGCCACACCCTACATTTTTAGCTGAACAGAATATTTGCTGTTGGGACTGTGCTATGTTCTCCTTGAATGAAACACCTTCCAACATTTAGTTGCTTAACAGGCTCTTCCTACTTGGCTTGTGTTCTGTGGAACCTCATCATTTCTTGCTTAGATTCCCTCGATGGCTTCCTTGTGGTGTGCTCTTTCTGCTGTGGGCCTCTTCCATCCACTATGTGCTATGCTCAGCTTCATCTCTCTGCAAGGCAGATCTGAATGCGAGGCAGGTTCAGTAGATGCTGACTTTTCAGGACCTCTGTGGTCTCACCTATACATCTGCTCTGATGCAACTCATGCCAAGACCCTCTAGGCTTCTGCTCTCTCAAATCTCTTTTAAGTCCTCTAATATGGCACTTGCTGCTTTCTGACCAGACCCTTTCCATAATCTCCAGCTCTCTGTGTGTCTGATTTCTACATATCCTTCAGGTCTCAGCCTTGCTTAAGTACAAAAACTAGGATGTGTATCTCTCTCCCCATTCCATGTCCTAGTCCTTACCATGAGCAAGTTAGCTGCTTGATTAATTGGCTATTATTTTCTTTCTTTCTTTATAGTACTAAAGAACCCAGGACCTTCTGTATACTAGGCAAACACTGTACCACTGAAATATACCAAAACCTCTCTTTTTAGTTCTTTGAGTTTTGGAGACAGGGCTTCACTAAGTTGTCAGGCTGATTTTGAACTCACTCTGTTGCCCAGGCTGGCCTTGAACTTTCTATCCCCCAGCATCAGCATCTAGGGCAACTGGAATTGCAGATGTGTGCCAGTGAGCAGAATAGCTATTATCTCTTCTAGAATGTAAGATACAAAACCATGTATATTTTGTTTGCTTGTATTTTCTAGCTACATATAAAATGATAATTATTAATAAGTGTTAATAGGGTTGAAAATTAATGAATGCCCATTCCTATTTCTACCAGTGGATGCTGGAACTCTTAACTGACTGACTGCGTATGAGTGGGTTGAACAAATGAAAGGATGGATGAGTAGTTCTTTTGAAGCTCAGTTATTTTATCACACTTGCAAAATGTATGCTTTTTTGTTTCTTAAGTGACCTGCTAGAAGAACACAAGCAGGGCCAACATTTTAAGATCATTACATATGAGCATAAAGGCCACAGGCTGGAGAACTCCCTACTCTTGGGTTTTCTGCAGTGAGCCCTCTGTGGGATGAAGCGTGCCTTGGAAGCCTTCCCTCTCACCCTCTGTGTTCATTTCTCCTGGCCAGAGCCTTGCCACCCAGTGGCCCTGCTGCCCCAATGGATCCACTGAACCTGTCCTGGTACGATGATGATCTGGAGGGGCAGAACTGGAACCGGACCTTCAATGGGTCAGAAGGAAAGGCAGACAGGCCCCACTACAACTACTACGCCATGCTGCTCACCCTCCTCATCTTTATCATCGTCTTCGGCAATGTGCTGGTGTGCATGGCTGTATCCAGAGAGAAGGCTTTGCAGACCACCACCAACTACCTGATAGTCAGCCTTGCTGTGGCTGACCTTCTGGTAGCCACACTGGTCATGCCCTGGGTCGTCTACCTGGAGGTAGGTCTGGGACCCCGCCTTGCTCCAGGAGGACCTTCTTAAGTCCCCAATGGTGTCTGCCTTCCCTCCGCACCCATAGCCTTTCCCTCTTCTTTGGACTCAGTTTTCTCTTTAAGGAACAGACAATGATCATAATTATGGCTGTCATTCACAGTGTGCTTTCTAGGTGCAGGACACCATGGTAAGAATTTTATACATGCAGAATCTTCCTGTATGATTTTCATAGCAGCTCTGGCAAGAGATGGCACTAACACCATCTTGCAGATGATGGGCCAGCTGGTCAGAGAAGATGTCTTCTCTGCTCACACAGCTGGATAGTCCTTGCTGGGGTTCTGTCTTGGTGTAGATTTGCTTCCGTAGATTGTACTAGAAGTGAGACTAACTGGGTGAGACTCCCTAAGGAGAGGCAGTGTCTGAACTCTCTCCACATTTCAGAAACGGGGGGCTGCTATGCAGGGCTGTCCTTACATCCCCTTCCCAGTGTCTTCTAGTTTGTCTATGTCTTGGTAGAGGCAACCATGGATGGTCCACGCCCCAGGCCTTTCCCAGGGAGGATAGTACAGCATCCCAGGACAGAGGCCTGCTTCCTGTCTCAAGCTGGAGGGTGGACAGCCCCTGCCGAGGGCCCTCAGGCACATGCATTGCAGACATTGATGGAGAGACCCTGAGAGCTGACACTTCCCTGCTTAGGTCCCGGAACAGGAAGCAGAGGCTTCGAGAAGAAACGGTCTATCTTGACCTAAGCCTTGCAGTAAAGGGAAAAGCTGCTGATGGATAAGTCTCAATGTCTGTTTCTTCTCTCTGAGGGGACTCTTCAGGTCTAGCAAGCAGATACGAGGGACAGGGGAATTTCAGAGACACAACTGAGGTGCCACTGCTTTCTCTGCCTGGGAGCCTGGAGTGGCCTGTCCAGGCCAGAAGGCAGTCTTAAGTCTGGCTATGTGGAAGGATGACTAGGTGTTAAAGGCTGTTGCCGCTTTGTTTCTATTGCTATGATAAAAATACATTGATGAAAAGCAAACTAGGGTGGAAATGGTTTATCTTGGCTCATAATTCGAAGTCACAGACCCTTGCTGGGACAAAGGGAGGCAGAAACTTGAAGCAGCTGGTCACATCTCATCCACACGTCTTTTCCCTCTTCATGCACAGGCAAAGAGGCACCCTCTTTACAGAGTGAAACATGTTCTGCTCAGGGCTATGGACATGGGTCTGTTAGCTTCCAGCCTCTGCGTCCTTATTAGACTGTGGGATAGGGACAGTCTGTATAGTGACCACATTGGGATCTCTAGGAACCCCAGTCCCTCATAAGGATGTCTTATGAATAACTTTTCACCGTTGTATCTGAGGTGAAGCTGAGTGCTGCAAGAGCCAAGGTGCAGAAAGGCATTCCTGGTTCCACTCATGTCCACTTGGATAGCTAAGGGAGAGATTACCGAGAGAGGGCAGGGAGGGAGCTCCTGCCTTCCTGGGGACTTGGAGGTCTCACCTCCTTTCCAGTGAGAGTCACCATGTGCCTTTTCTAGAAGAGGTGCGACTGCGAAGCGCTTTCAGAGTCATTTGCTCACTTATTCAACTCTAACTGAGCACTTTGTCCTACTCTTCCCTTGGGCTTGGGCCTGTGGAATTTTGGTGCCACAGAGGAAAAGAGACGAGGGTGTAGACTAAACAGTCCACTTGAGGCAACATGGCTAGATCTCAATAGGAGACTGGGAACACGCACCAGGCAAGAAATGTTGAGAAGGCTGCAGCAAGGAGGAGTAGCTGTTCCCAGCTACTTTCCAGAGGAGCTGCTCCTGAGACCATAGAAACAGCATCTTCCTTCTTTACCCAGGCTCCAGACTGTATCCAGAGAGGAGTGCAGGCCGGAGCGTGGCACACACTAAGTTTCTAAATGGGTGTTTGTCGAAAGGAAGAGTGGAAGGTGGGAGAGAAACAGGGCAGGGAAGATGGGAAGGAGGGCATTGATATCTCAGTCCTGGGTCCTCAGGGACATGAAGGCAGCTCTCAGGTACCAGCCCCAGGAGGGCTCCAAAGCTCCTGTGAACCAGATGGGCCTAGGGGTGCCTGCTTAGTGGTGCCCTGAAAATAAATGCTGTATCTTGGAAGTCCTGTCCATGCTTTATAGCTGTATATCCAGTCTTCGGCTCCCATAGTGCAGGAACAGGCTTGTGTGAACCCCCAGAAGATGTGTGTAGGAAAACTGCCACTTTGTCCATCCATGGAAGGCGGGGGCAACTCTCTTACCCCTCGTGGAGCTTGCGTGGAAATGTTTGGTCTTGTGTCTGGGAAGGGGAGGAGAGGGCGGTGTTGGTGAGGATAAATATGGCAATTAATATGAGGACCTACTGAGCTGGAGCACACAGTGGGTGCTTCCCAGGCCACGGGTGAGTGCTTCTCACTCTCTCTCCTGTGAGTGGAAGCTGAAGGTTTCCTCTATGGTTGGGGATCTCCAGACTTGCAGTTAGCTTGCCCTGGGAGGGGTAAGTTCACCCTGGCTCTGTAAGTTGCCTTTCCACCCTCTGTCAAAAATCAGAGCATCAGAAAGTATAGTGACTGTAGTTGTCTGTGTGGTGAATGGATGCCACGTGGACAAAAACAGAACTTTGGAAGACTCGTGGAGATCAGCAGGGAATCACCCAGGTGATTTACAGTTGAGGCCCTGAGGTGAGGTGAGTCATCTTTCTTCTAATATGAACTTTTCGGCACAAAGCAGATTCCCATGTCTGAAAGAAGAGAGGCCAGGAGTGCAGGCCCCAAGTCCTCATAGGAACTACATGACCCCCACTGCTACTCAGCTGGTAACCCATAAGATTTCCACAATGGATCTTAGGGAATGTCCACCTGACAGGTGAGCTGAATACAAACGAAAGAACCAAGCTGAGCACAAGCATCCGTCTTTCTTTGCCTCCTGACTGATGACTCAGTGTGAGCAGATGCCTCAAGCTCTGACCACCATGCTTTTCCACCAGGCTGGACAATATCCTAAAATTGTGAGCCCAAATAAATCTGCATTACACTGATTTTGTCAGGTATTTTTTTTAACAGAGAAAAGTAGCTAATACAACTACTAGGGCTGCTGTCCTCTGAGATTGAGCCTTGGATCTTTATTTCCATCACCCCTTTTTTCCATTCATGACATCGTTTTGTCCCCAGGTGGTGGGCGAGTGGAAATTCAGCAGGATTCACTGTGACATCTTCGTCACTCTGGATGTCATGATGTGCACAGCAAGCATTCTGAACCTGTGTGCTATCAGCATCGACAGGTGAGGACAGCCATGTTGAGTGAGGTGATCTTGGTCATTCACTTTTCTGCTGGGTGCCTCACCTTTTCTCAGAGTCAGGCCCTATAATGACTGGCTGTGTGTTTGTGACTGTGTGTGTGGTGTGTGTGTGTGTGTGTGTGTGTGTGTGTGTGTGTGTGTGTGTGTGTTTGGCTTGATAGTACAGACTCCCTAGATCATAACTTCTATCAAAGAGTTGTCTCTGACTGAAGCCCTAGGCCTCTTGCTCCCTATTCATCTGCCCATGAGAAAGTTGTAGAAGTTATTTGAACTCCATGGCTCATTCTCTAGACACGAAAATGATACCTGTGCCTTAAGCCAGTGTTGAGTTTGAATTTTGTGTCCAGCCATCTGGTCAAGGAGGTCCAGGCCATGTCCTCTTTACTAAGCTGTATTCTTAGAGCCTTTCACTCACATATGAGGACACGTCATGAGGCTTCCAGAGGCCCTGCACTTCCCTCTCGCAGCACTGTTGGCAGATGAGTGAGCAGCGAGTGTTTGGCAGAGAAATGTGAAGGAGGATTAAAAATGATTGCCGCTGCTATCACATATTGCTAAACGGGGCTGAAGCCTTCCTCCGAGGGACAGCATTACCAGTTGTTAACAAATTATCCCCTCCAGTATAGTAAGGGTGGTTTCAAAGGTGCAAAGACCCACCAGAAAGTCTACAATCCAGGAGGGAGGTTAAGTAGGGAATGGCCTAGAGGCGCACAGTAGCTGATGCTCATTAAGTGCTTGATGGTGTGTTTGAATGTGGGGCCAGGGGAAGAGCTGAGTGACTTAGGGGAGCTGCATGGAGCCAGGTAGAAGGGGCATCATCTGTGGTATATCTTGTAGAGTGATGTGTCTTATGGCCTGTAACCCAACTTAAGATCCCCACCGCTGCAGGTACACAGCCGTGGCCATGCCTATGCTGTACAACACACGCTATAGCTCCAAGCGCCGAGTCACTGTCATGATCGCCATCGTCTGGGTCCTGTCCTTCACTATCTCCTGCCCGCTGCTCTTCGGACTCAACAACACAGGCAAGTCTGGCCTTTGCCTGGCATGGCTTAGGACAATGAGGGGCTGAGGCTTTGATACAGATATGGTTGGTTGGAAGCCTAATGGTGGCCGGTTCCTACCTCCAAGGAGGCTGGATGCATCACCCAGATCCAGCCTAACTTAGAGTTGTTATAGATTGGGCAGAAGGGGAAACAGTGTTTCCAGGCACACTGGGACTCAGTTAGGAGTAGGGAAAATGGCTGATGAGAAGGTCTAGCCATTTTCAATATCAATTAATGTGTTGAAGCAAGCCAGAAAGCTTTACAAACTTCACATGTATGCATATAGTCATGTATGTTACCAAGGAGGTTACTCCATCCATGTCTGTTAGTGGTATTTGGGGGATGAAATTTCAACCTATTGGGCTAGCTGAGCCAAGGTCCCATAATACCTGGAGCAAGAAATCTAGAAACAAGTAGAAAGTGAGCCAACCTAAAACCCCTTTTGTAGGAGGCAGAGTTAGGAGCATCTCAGACAAAAGAGGCACAGAACTCTTGTAGTATGGAGCTGCTCCTCAGCAGAGACAATTGCTATACAGGTACCTCTGTGGTGCATAGGCTACATACATGAAGCCCTGGAGGTGAGTAGCTCAGAATACGCTTGCCACAGGAATTCCCAATTAATTCAGAATGGACTTGATACAAAGAGATATCTGGTCTACCTGGAAGGGATGTGGATGTATACTGAGCACTAGAATAAAGGTGCGTTAGTTAAATTGGTAGATGACTTTATTCCATTTCCAAAACTATGGAGTAGCAGAGCCTCTCTTCCCCCCATAATATAAAAAAGACTAAGGCTTTCCTTTTTGAAAACATGTTTCCTTGTGTTGTATCTTCTGAATCATGACTTTCCTGTGCACATAGAAATGACAAAACTAATGATCAAGTAATTAGAGAAGAGGAATAAAAATCTTGGAAGCAATCAGCCCCAGCTTTACTTCTTGCTCATAGGTGTGGATTTTATACCTTGATTTTTTTTTTTAAACTGAGCATTTATTTGCATCTACCATTTCCAGGCAACATTCGGTATGTAGTCTATAAGATTGCTTCTGATTCCCAGCAAGGAGATGAGTGTCCTCTGGTGGTGCTCTGGCCCGGTGGGCCTGCTGACTCATTGCCCATCTGAGTTTCTCCTTTCCCCCAGACCAGAATGAGTGTATCATCGCCAACCCTGCCTTCGTGGTCTACTCCTCCATCGTCTCCTTCTACGTGCCCTTCATCGTTACCCTGCTGGTCTATATCAAAATATACATCGTCCTCCGCAAGCGTCGAAAGCGGGTCAACACCAAGCGCAGCAGCCGAGCTTTCAGAGCCAACCTGAAGACCCCACTCAAGGTCTCAGCCCCAACAAGGGTCCTTACCCTAAGCATTACCAAGAGAACTCATGCTACACTTGAGCGGGGCCTAAACATTGTAGCAAGGTGGAGGTCTAGGCTGGAAAAGCTTCCTGGGGCTGGATGAGGGGGTGGACCTCAGTGGGAAAGGGAAAGGGAAGAGATGGGGGTCCATGGTGGGAGCTAACTATGATTCTCAATGTGAAGCTCTTGTGGCCGCACAAAGCAATCTTGCTTGCTCAGATCCTCTGTCTCTTTCTCCTCATGTTTTGCCTTTCTCATTCTGACCTCCATGTTTCTTTTTTTTCCCTTCCTCCATGTTCTCTCTACTATTCTTTGCACCTGCTATGCTCTGTCCTTCCCTCCAAATACACCCCTGCCTCCTCTTCCCTACTTTCCTCCTCTGCCCCTCTATCCTTTCCCTGCATGTTTTTTTCCTAGTCGCATAGTCTCTCTCTTCCACTCAACACTCTACAATGAAGACAGTGGGTGGATTTGGAAATAACACGAACTTCTGAGTTAGATGCTTCAGGTCTGATCCTGGTGTCATCACTTTTCAAAAAAAAATGTGTGTCCTCGGGCATGCTGCTTAGCTTCTGTGAGCCTCGGTTTCCTCGTCTGTTACATGGGAGTCATGTGCAACTCACAGGGCTGGCCTGAAGATTTGATGTGAGAAGGGATGTGAGCATGTGCCTAGCATGATCCTGGGTAGGTCCTCCACATAGAGCAAGGCCCTTTGACCTCTCACCTTGCCCACCTCTTCTCATCACAGCGCCTGCCTTTACTCTTACCCCAACCGTCCTCTGTAACCCACACTTTTCTAGTCGCTGAGCTCCTGCTCAGAGTCTGACTTCTTCATGGACTCCCTTGTCTTGGGATTCTATCCCCTTACCACCTCTGCTCTCCCCTGTCTTGTGTGACTCGTGTGCTGGCTCACTCCACAGGGCAACTGTACTCACCCTGAGGACATGAAACTCTGCACCGTTATCATGAAGTCTAATGGGAGTTTCCCAGTGAACAGGCGGAGAATGGTAAGTGCTCAGAGCAGAGACCCAATACCATCTTTCTGCCCCCAGTGGAGGCCACCATCACTGCTCCTAGGACCTCACTAGCTGTTTTAAGGGGAGAGAAGTGCCTCCTGGCACCCCTACTTTGCCTTCGCTGAGAGCACATTCACCTGGCACACTTCTGAGCATTAAGTGCAATGAGATACCTCAATTTCACAAGGCACAGATATGTAGAAGCTTGTAGGAAGAAATGGCCTACCCAATAACCTAGTAAAGTGACAATATGGCCTAGTTCCACTTCTCAAACACCTGCCATGCCTTCTGTTGTCTCATCAAATCCTCACGTGACCTCGGGAAGTAAGTCTTATTGGTCTTCAGCCTGCAGATGAGGAAGCCAAGGCTCAGAGACTACCGGTAGCTCACCCAAGCCTAAATAAACAGTAACAGTAGTGACGGAGTGCGTATCGGAACCCAAGTCTATGTAACCTCTCAATGCACACCCAAGTTGCTTACTTTAGCATGTGCCACCTTCTGGATAGGCAACTTCTGAGGCTGGGAGCTGGTGGCCAGTGGTGGGGTTGGGGCGGAGCAGAGCAGCTAGGGTAGACAAAACGCATATCCTGAAAGTGCAGACTCAGCCGACCTGAGCTCTTCATGGTACTAGTTAGTGCCAGCTCAAGAAGCAGGCATTTCATCTCCCTGCTGAGTAGGGATATGTAAAGTCCAGCAATATGTCTCTTAGATAGCAAGGTCCCCACAATTTGCCTGCATCCCAAAGACAGGGCTCAAGTGAGCTGTTTGTGTAGTTGATACCAAAGCAGATCCCAGGTTATATTCAAGGCAGCAGCCTGTTCGTACCATCTGGGCACACTGACTGTACTTTGGAGGCTTGATCACCAAGGCCTGTGACTGGGGAGTCTAAAGAGGAACGGGGCAGCCATGTGTGAATCCATGCTGGATCCACCAGGCCAGCCTAACAAGGAAGATTGGGAGCTTCCAGATCAGCCCAGGTTTCTGGATCAGGCTACTTAGCCCACATGCTGGTGCGGGAGCCTGCTCTCCTGCCTGGAAGGGAGGATGAGGAACATGATTTGTATATGGTTGGAACTGAGTTCTTGAAGGTGAGGCAAGACTGAATGTCAAGCAGGGCCTTGTCTTAGTGGCCCAATTGGTGTCTTGCCATTAGCACTTAGGAAGTGTCACTCAGGTCATAAAAAGACAACTGTCTGGGTGTTAGCACCCATGTGTTTCTAGGGGATTGAGGCTTCACAAGGATTGCTCTCAGAAGTGGGCCAGGAGTGACTGCTGTGAGTTTGAGTGCTGTATTCAGATGCTCTCTGCCTTTCAGTGATGATCCTTTTTGTGTTCCTGGCAGAGGAACCCTGTTGTCTTCCAGAGTGTGCAGAGGAGCAGGAAGACCAAGGAGGCTTGGTGCATTTCTGTCCAGGAATCTCATCCCAAATTCTCTGCCTCTGCCATAGGATGCTGCCCGCCGAGCTCAGGAGCTGGAAATGGAGATGCTGTCAAGCACCAGCCCACCAGAGAGGACCCGGTACAGCCCCATCCCGCCCAGTCACCACCAGCTAACTCTCCCCGATCCATCCCACCATGGCCTACATAGCAACCCTGACAGTCCTGCCAAGCCAGAGAAGAATGGGCATGCGAAGATTGTCAACCCCAGGATTGCCAAGTTCTTTGAGATCCAGACCATGCCCAATGGCAAAACCCGGACCTCCCTTAAGACGATGAGCCGCAGGAAACTCTCCCAGCAGAAAGAAAAGAAAGCCACTCAGATGCTTGCCATTGTCCTCGGTGAGTCACCTCTGGCTGATGGCCACCCACAGCCCACCATGCTGGGGAAAGAAAACAACCCTGCAGGTCCCAGACTCTGCCTTGGTGACCTTGGGCTGGGTACTTCCTCAGTAGCAGGCCACATTCCTTACATACAGTCAATAGTCAATAGAATCCCTCATTGTGCCTGCTGCAGAGAAGGGCAAACCAGGGTTTTGTATAGTTGTATGACTTGACCATGGTCAACACAGGCAGTTTGACCCAGTGTCTGAGCTTCCCTTGTCTCTGAAACACTGTAGCCTGTGTTCTAGGTATGTGTACTCTCCTTCTGTCCTCCTGTCTGTAGAGTAAGTTGCCTCTCAGAGTTGTTGTCATAGTTAGGATGGCACGTGGTTGGGAAAGCATCACATGTGTGAGTTACTGTGTGTTTTATCACTATTACTATTGCCAAGGAATTGGCACATATGTATTTTCACTCAACCAATCCTGTGGGACAAAACTGTGAAAAACAAGCTTGGCCTTTGAGAGGTGGCTACAGATTTGCTAGGCAAGACTTTTGAATAAAGTTCTCCTATGGGCTAGAAGGGGATGACACACTTGGGAAAGGCACTTGCCACAAACCTGACAACCCGAGTTCAAGCCCTCAGGCTCATATGGTGGACTGAGAGAACCAATTCTGATGTCCGTGTGGCATATGGATGTTCCCTCACGCCCACCCCACCCCCATCTCTCTCTCTCTCTCTCTCTCTCTCTCTCACACACACACACACACACACACACACACACACACACACACACAGTCTCTCTCTCTAAAATGCAATTGCTGTTTTTTAGCTTCTAGAAAATTGTGTGATGAAGGACACAATCTAGGAAGTAGACTTATTCAGGCAGTTGGGAAAGGAGGGCAGGGTGTGAGTTTGCTATTCTTGTGACACCGGGACCCCATCTGATGGTCTGGAAATCCTGGCACATGCGTGGGCAGGTCCTCATGACCTCCTGTTCAGAAGCACAGGACCCAGGAAGGTAAGGGATTACTTTCCCCCACACATATCTGGGTTTGAAGCCAGGCTCTATGTGGCAGTCACCAGTTCTACTCTAGGGTCTTGTTCCTCCAAGACACTGCTCTGTCCCTAAAACCCCACACACCGAGTGCCCAACTGGAGAAAGTGCTCTTGAAGCCTGCCTGAGTAAGAGGGCATGGTCTCCAGTGAGGACCAACAAAGGGTATGTTTACCAACACTGAGCTATCCTGGGAAAGGCTAGGGCAAGAGCCTTGCCGTTTGAGGGGCCTAGACACATGGGGAGCAGACATCAATTGTGTCACTCAAGAGCCATGGGGTCTGGGGACATTGTGGAGCCAGCATGAACTTTCTCATTGAATTTGAGGGGTCACTATGAACGCTAAGTGAGATAGATACTTAGTGCTCTCTTTTCCTCAGTGTTATGTCCTATACTGCTGACAATAAATTCTTTCTAGTGTCACCAGCTTAAGGATAACATTTCCCTCCAGTGGTGACTGGGAAGTAGTTGGTGCTCCCATTTGCAGAGACTGAATGATGTCAGAAGGCTAACATTTCCCCTTTTTTTTTTCAAACCAGTTCTTTCCCTAGCAGGCAAATGCCGTTTCCATTCAGCAAATGGAAGCTGAGGCAGGTGCAGGGACTCTTTCCTACTGATGTGTGTTAAAAGCAGGCTGTTTAGATATGAGATCAGGGCTCCCTTTGCTGTGAACCTGGGGCTGCCACCAGTGGTTAGCAGTGTCGGTGACCCCGGGGAAGCCTCTGCCAGAGCAGCCAGGTGGCCAGGGAGCAGGGCCCACCGAGGCCAGTCTCTCCTTGTCCTGGCACCAGCCTGACCCTGCCCCCCTCTTCCCAGGTGTGTTCATCATCTGCTGGCTGCCCTTCTTCATCACACACATCCTGAATATACACTGTGACTGCAACATCCCGCCAGTCCTCTACAGCGCCTTCACATGGCTGGGCTATGTCAACAGTGCCGTGAACCCCATCATCTACACCACCTTCAACATCGAGTTCCGCAAGGCCTTCATGAAGATCCTGCACTGCTGAGACTGCCCCTCACCTGCACAGCAGCTGCTTCCCGGCCTCCCGGCCCAGGCAGGCCAGACCTCATCCCTGCAAGCTGTGGGCAGAAAGGCCCAGATGGACTCGGCCTTCTCTTAACCCTGCGGGCCCTGCGGTGTTACCTTGGCTGGGTGTCTCTCTCTGCCCACGTACCCTCATCCTGCCAGTGTAGGGCCAGGGAGACTGGTATCTTACCAGCTCTGGGGTTGGACTCATGGCTCAGGGCAGCTCGCAGAGTGCCCCCTTTCACATCCAGACCCTGTCTCCTTGGCACCAAAGATGCAATAGCCTTTCTCTGGGGGCATCTGGGGTTCCTGAGGCCAGAAATTAACTCAATGACCGAGCACACCCTGATTGCTGGCTTGGCCTGGGCCTTGCTTGCCTGTGTTGGATCAGATAGTGGGAAGGAGGGACAGTTCTTACTTCACAGGGACCACACAGGAAAGCAGGGAACACGCCAAGGCCTCTAGGCAACACTTATAAACACCAGATGGCTCCATGGATCCCCTGCGCCCCCCTGAGAGAAACTGAGGCTGAAAATCTGTTTTCTACCCCCAACTCCAGTGTGAGGCCCTACTTTTCATAGCAGTGGGGCCTGCTATGTCCTACCTTGTTATAGCACCCCATACAGTTGTTTTTCCCTTTGAGGGGAACAACTCTAATCTTCAAGGGCCCAAAGAGGGACTGTAAGGAGAAAAAAAATAGCTAATCTTCCTTTACCGTCCAACCCACTCCGCCACCTCCTGACATGCCTTGGACACATCCACTCCTCACAGCAAATTCTGGCCAGCCTGGGAAGTCAGGCCTCGGACCAGCGTTGGAGCTCAAGTTGGAGGTGGTAACTTGGGGCTCTTTGGGGGGACTGACGACTTCTTCTATCTCCCATTTCTCTTCCTTTCCAGTGCCTCTGCCTCAAAGGAGGCTGTGGATGGGGCGGGGGGGGGGGGGGGAGGATGCTGATAACACTGGACCAGGCATAGTTCAGCCCTGAGCGGGGAGGGGAAACTGCAGCTTGGAGGGTCCCGGGTTCCAACTCTGTAACATCACTATACATGCACCAAACCAATAAAACTTTGACAAGAGTCATTCCCATGGGCCCTTGGGTGGCCTGGAACACTGTCAACATTTAGGTATAAATTTAACATTTAGGTATAGCATTCAGGGGACAACGATAATATGGAATCCAGCTATCCCCAGCTCCCTGGATCCTGGTACCTCGCAGGACCAATCGTGGCCACCAGGGTAGAGAGAGCTCCACAGTAAAGGTGGCCCCTGAGGTATTGGCTTTGCTTCTGTCTGTCTGTTCCTTGTCCAGTGTCTGTCCTGGATGGCTGTCTATCTTCTTACTTCCAGGCCTGTTCACAGCTCTAGGCTTTCAGGATCTCAGGCTGGCGCTGTCCAACAACAGCTTGACTCCTTAAAAGTGAGATAGCAATCAACCTAGTGAAAGAGGAACGTTCTTGGCACCTTACAAAAAAAATTAGGAATAATGACAAACAAGGTAGTGGCACCCACGGGCTCAGGCTCCAGGGAACTGTCAGGGCATAATTTGCATGCTAAATATAATATTTTTAGCACCAAAGTTTGGAGCACTTAACTTGCCCTGAACATTTAATTATGGACTTTGATCTTCTAGCTGAACTTGAATCTAGAGCTGAGCTCTGGGAAAGGCTTTTGTCCCCAGGAGCTCCCTGATGCCAGAAGGTAAGCTAAGTAGGTCTCCTAGGGTAGCCCAGGGCCACCAATGACTTGGTGGCCATCTCTTGGAATGGATCAGACCTTAATTTAGCCCAGAAACCCTAGGGAACTCTCTGCTGCTGCTACTTACCCAATAATTAACCAACAAAACAAAAACCAAAACCACACACACACACACACACACACACACACACACAAACGGCATACTCTCAGCCTAAGGATGGATCTTGACCTGTCTGGGAGGTTCAAAGTTTATTTCATCATTAGAAGTCTTATGAGGGCACTCCAGTTTACCAGCTGTGAGACCTCGGGTAAGGAGGTTTGAGGGAGGGGGAGAGAGAGAGAGAGCCTGAAAGTGGGGTGGGGAGGCAATCCACAGAGCCATCAGAGAAGAACCCTGTCAGAGAGAAAAGGGGAAGAGGGCAGGGCAGGGGCGGGAGGCGGGGCAGGAGAGAGGTGCCCACAATTGTCAGGAGGCTTCAAGTCTTTCTTCCAGACAGCAGATTGACAGCTGGAGTGGGCAGGGGGAGGGCTGGGCTCCACCCTCTCCCCCTTAAGTGCTCAGGAGCAAAGGAATGGGAGGAGTGGGACCCAGAAACACATAGCAGAAATGGGTATCCCGGGTTCTGGCTTTCAAAAAAAAAAAAAAGGCCCCACCCTTTCTCTTGATGGATTTGGGAAGGAAGCCTCAAAACTTTCCCACTCCACTTCCTTCCCAACATTTCCAGTTTCCCCACCTACCCAGAGCCTATTCCTAGACCATCCTTGTCTCCAGTAACTGTATGGCTTCCTTCGCCTGCTACCCCAGTCTTCCCTGAGCCAAAAGGTTTACTGTCCTCCTGGGTGTAAGGACAGACTCTATCTGTGACTTTGGAATTGATAAGTACAGAGTGTCTTTGGCTTTGTTTTCATGGATGCTCTCCTCCTAGTCCCAGGGGGGCTAATCCTATGCTCTGGACTCACGTGAGGGTGGTTTGCCTGGGTGACCAGCCCAGATCCCTGACTGGATCTTATACCGTCTGTTCTGTGCAGTGTAGTTGGGAGTGGCTAGTGTGCTCAGATTTAATATTTTTATCTTATTTTATTTTAGAGAGAGAAAGAAAATCTATTTGAGACCAGGCCTTTAGGGTGATACCTGGGGGATCCATACAAACAGTAATTTCCTGCCCAGTAGCAGATGGCGGAGAATGAGCAGGGACAGCATTAGTGATGGCAAGAGGCTAGAGTCTGGGAGTCTTATATTTCTGGGGGGTTCCTTTCCTGTTTATTACATGTCTGTAGCTCTGCTACACCAAGTTAAGCAGAAGGACAGTAGAGAGAATGCAGCATCTTCTAAGCGCGAAGACCTAAGTGACCTGCCCCCAGCTTTATGGGTGAAGCGGGGAGGACCGTGATCAAACAGCCTTTCCTGCCATCCTCACTCTGCTCAGGTTACTTCCAGAGCAGGGATGGGGAGATGAGAGAGAGAGAGAGAGAGAGAGAGAGAGAGAGAGAGAGAGAGAGAGAGACAGAGAGAGAGAGAGAGACAGAGAGAGAGAGAGGAGAAAAGTAGCTAGTCTTCCTCTATCTTCCAACCCACTCTGCTACCTCCTGATACGCCCTGGACACATCCCTTTTTCACAGCAAATACTCTCCCTCCCCCCCTCTGTCTCTCTGTCTCTGTCTCTCTCTCTCTCCCCCTCTCCCTCTTTCTCTCTCTCCCTCCTTCCCTCCCTCATCCTCCCACCTCTCCAGTTCTCACAGCCAATAAACTGGAGTGCCCTCATAAGACTTCTAATGATGAAACAAACTTTGAGTCTCCTAGACAGGTCAAGATCCATATTTGTGTGTGTGTGTGTACGTATGTGCTTACGTATGTATGTATGTATGTATGTATGTATGTATGTATGTATGTATATATGTATGTATGTCCCTTCCCTCCACCCTACCCTGTTCCTATGGATGTAGGCACAGTGCTTTGGCTTGATCTACACTGAGCTCTGTTCAACTCCTGGAGCATTAGGGGCTAGACACATGTCACCGCTGTGGCTCAGTGGTTATAGCTAGTGAGCTAGGGGCTCACCCTTGCCTTGTAGTGACTCAGCATGGCTGTGGGTGTGTTCCAAGGTCACAGCCCATTCCAAGGCTCAGAAAGAGTCTCGCCTGTTTTTTCCCAGAATGCACGGCCATGGGAAACTAGGCAGCTGCGTCCTAGGGCATCATTCTCACGAGGAGGCTACCAACGCTTGATTATTTGTGCTCTTTTCCAAGAAAAAAAAATTCTGTTGTTTAGGAGAAACTGAAATGTTGAGTGCTTATTAACTGCCTTGCCATTTCATAGGCTTGGCATCAGATTTCAGTGTGATGGACAACACCCTAAGGACACAAGAGCTGCTAAGTGGTGTGACTTAAGCTAAGGAACTTTCAGCGACTTGAGGTTGTGGAAGGCTATGACCCAGGCAGGATGTGTACTGAGGTCTCCTTCCTGGGCCCACCCTACCAACCTTTCCTAGCTTCCTTCTCCTGCCAAAGGCTAGCCTGGCTTGAACCCTTTGTGCCTGTACGACATTGCACATCTTCCAGCCCCCTTTGCCTGTAATCTGACTCAGCACCATGGGTAGTCCTGGGCGCTAAGAGGGGAGAGAATGAGATATAAAAATGGCCAGGTTGTATACCTGAGCAAGCAACAGGGCAGATAGCATGCCGTGTCAGTTCAGTGCCTTCAAGAGGAAGGGCCATCTCCATTAGGGCAGGCAGGAAAAGCTTCTTAGGTAGGAATAAGTAGGCAGGGGTGATATGTATAACAACATCAGGCACAGTGGAGGAAAGGAACTCAGCCACAGCGTCAAGCGGTTGTGTTATGACCCTGGGCCTGGTGAGCTCCGTAAATGAATGCTTGTGAACAGATGACGAGAGCAACCATCTGTGCAGCCAGAATCTCCGGGGGCCTTCCCTGCCCTACTGACTGCCCTGCGTCCCCCTCCCCCACAAACCTGCAGATTGGCTTCTCCTTCCATCTTCACTCTGTGCCCTCCCCAGCATATTTTCCCAGGTCTTTGAGGATGCATCCATAGAAGTTTCTAGCCCCCTGGAGTTTTCTGCAGATCACTGCAAGCCCATGTCCCATCTAAGAAGGTCACACAAGCCAACTGGAACTTCCAGTCTGCAGCTTAACTCCCTTGGCTGTGGCTTGCTAAATGCACTGCACCATCTGTTTTCCTGCTCTAGTCTCCGGGAGGGTTCCACCCACTGACTCCTCAAAGCACAAGAAGCCACTTAAGCAGAGGTTTAGAATAGGAAAGGAATTTGCCTCTGTAAATGGTAAGGAAAGAGCAGGTAAGTAAAATAATGTGGAAGAGAAAAGACAAGAACTGGAAGACAGAAGAGAAACAAAGTGAAGGTGAGTGATTTTGTATGTTGGGGTTGAGTGTGTTCCAATAGCATCCTCACATCAAAAACAAAACAAAACAAAACAACAACAAAAACCAAACTTCCACACACAGAGGCTAGAGCATCCACAGGCCTCCCTGTCTCGGGAAAGCCTACATCTAATAAAGTGTAAAATCAAGACCCTAGGCCAGGTTTGTCTGGCCACCTCTAAATCCTCTGTCATAGTGTGAAATTCCAGTTTCCCGCCACAGTGTCCAACTTCCTCGTTGCGCACAGTTCCCAGGGGTTTTGTAATGCATTGTACAGACAGACTCTATTCACCATCTGCTTGGAAAGAGGTGGGAACCCTCCTCATCCTCTCACAGCGAGACTAAGCTCCAGACTCAAGATGGACATCAAAGCCTCACCCACTGGGGATCCATCACATCGTCTGCCTGCAGAAATTATCTGCCCGCCCCCCCCCCCCCCGCCCCATTCTGAAGCTTATGGAGTATCATCTCCTATGCCAGCCCCTGACCCTCTCAGTGACAACCATGCTTTCAGGAGACTCTGATCCATCCAATGTTTAGGTTGGAAACTGACTTGAGGATGGCAAGAAAGGAGAGGTCAGTGACCACTTCTATCCAATATGGCTACTTGAGTTTAGTGATATTAAAAACCTGATCCCCCAGTTACACTTTACATTTCAAAGACTCAGTCCCACAGGTAGCTAGGGGTACCCTACCTACTAAGCAACATGGGTCCCAAAGATCCCTTCCCTCCCATTGGACATACCCATCCTAGGTTAGTAGTTCAGAGACCTTTGACTGAGATGGAAATAAAGAGTGAGGAGCAGGTTTGTGGATGGAAGGGCATTCAATGTTCACTCTGGGATGATTTGGTTTTAAGGGTCCTATAGGGCCTCCCAGTAAAGAAATCCAGTAAAAAGTCAGGGTCCCAATTTCTAGCACCCCCATTCCTAGGTACTTTAAACACAGTGGAAACGTACTAGAGACCTCCTTCCAGCAATTCTAAGGACCTCCTTTAAACCTAACCAAAATATCCATACGTAATTGAGAAGGCAGGTGTGCCTAAACAAAGCGTAAGACAGACCGCGTATGTAGCTGTCTAGGGCAATGTGAGAATACAGCAGACAGCAAAGCTCTCTTGCTCAAGACTTAGGTTAAACTATCGTTTCTGATAGCTCTTGGAGGAAGTGACTCAAAGAATCAAGCATCTGAGGACCTCCATGCAAAGCCAGGATCATCAGCGCCAAGGTGATTCACTGGCACAGTCTTGGCCATACCTCCATGACACCCTTGCCATGCACTGGATAATGAATGCCAATGCATTTCCCATCCCCACCCCCAACACTTGTCTTCAGGGTTATCCTCACACTCTTCCTAATGTGGTCATCTTGCACTGTGGCTCCGACCTCACGATTCCCATTGGTTGCTCCATGCTTACTGGGGGTGTGAATATTCAGTCCCTACCATCTCCTATAGCTTTTCTAGATTCCTAGACTAGGAGCTACATCAATATGCCAGGTTTAAGAGGAGCACAGAGATCTGCTCCTCCAGTCTCCTGCTCTTCATTTTAGGAGGCGGACTTATGAGCGTTTTCTTAATCACAGCAGGAAGCTGGCATAGAATAGGGGGATGAAGCTGGCATTCCCGGGCCCCAGGAGTTTCTACTACTTCTCTGGAGGAAACTTCCTCTCCTCTTTGTGCCATAGACATGGTTGTGTTGAGAAAGGGCCCAGAGAAAGCCTTGGGTACGCCCCCTGGTGGTCATCCTTAGCACTTGCTTCTCCACGTCAGAGTTACGGAGTTACATCTGGATCTGCCCCTCAGATTCTGGTTTAATTGGTTGAGGAGATATTTAAAGAATCCCTCGTTAGGAAATCCGAATGTGTAGGCTAGCCTGACAGCTGCTTCTCAAAGACACAACCCAGACAAGTGCTGACCTCAGATTCTCCCTCGGCTGCCCCAAACTGTCCAGAGCTCAGGTGGATCTTATCCAAAGACTCCAGGGCAGAGGAAGAAAGACTGCCAAAGAGAACTCATCATGCCCGAGGCAGGGTGGCACCTAGGGCAGCAAGTCTCTTTTGCCCTGTATTTCACCCCATGGTGATGCCAGGATGCTGATGGGGTGGGAAGGCAGGGCAGAAGGGAGAACCTACCGTCCTCCTACCCTCCTAACAGCCATTGCGTCACTGACCACTGAACCAGCCTTCCCAACACACAACAGTGGATATGAGCAGCCCTGGTGCTTCCCCATCCTGCCCACAACCACTGGGTAGTCCAATGGGTGGGTGGCCTATGTGTGTTCATAGAGAGCAGTTCTCCGAGCGGCTGATAAGAAAGACAGGAAGTCTCTGCTGCTGCAGCTCCACCCTGAGCCCAGACAACCCCCTCTCACTACCGACTTCAGCTGCTCTGCCTCCTCCCTCACATTAATTTTCACACATATTATACACATGTGCATATGTTATAAATTCATACCTCTATCTCCTCTTTGCTACCTGCCTACTCCCCTGCATTAATTTACAAAGGCATCCTATATGCATACATGCATTGTGCACATACCTGCAACGTCTCTTAGTTACCCTACCTCCTTTCACAGAAACTCACACACAAAGTATTATATATGCACACGGACCACACCACACAAATGCTTGCACACACAGTCACCCAACTCCCCTCAGCTGCCGGCTCCATCCACCCTTGGGAGCTCACATACATATGTTAGCGCACATATATCAGTCATTACGCACAGGTGTATGCCATGCTAACCTTGGGTTAACCTCCCGTGGGTTCCCAGTTGATTGATGTTTAATTGGGTTAATAAGATCACCAGCTTTATTCACTCTGAGGTGTGGAACCTGACAATATAACTGGGTAGAGAGAGGTGTGGGGTTGGAGACAGGACACTGGCATCCCACCAATGGGCACATACCAGCAGTTTGGGAACATCCTTCCCCCTACTCCCACGAGAATGTATAGGATACCAGAGGCTGAGACCAGTGCCAGCAGAAGCTATGGTCACTGTGACAGGAGCATGGCTGAGACCAACAGTAAGAAGGTATGTCCTTTGAGCTCTAAGTGCACTCTTCCTATGTAAAGGTATACAACCCTCCTGCCTCCACCTAAGGCAAAGCATCTAGAACGCAAAATTGGAGCTGAGCAGAGCCCTCTCTCCTCATCTTTAGGCCTTTATTTTGGGGGTGTTTCTTGGGATACAGGAACTCCGTTATTCAAAAGCAAGAGGCAAACTATGGGAGGGGTCTTGAGGCCGGAGAGGAAGCTTACGTGCTCATTTCAAGGGCAGGAAGAGCAAGGCTGGGCTGGAGATGACTCGGAGGGGAGCCGGAATCAGTTTCCCAGGCAGTGTGTAGCTTCCCCCGCTCATTGGAACAACCTTACTGGAACCTCTCCACTTCCTTCCATCACCTAGGACACTGGTTCCTCTCAAGGTCAGATGGGCAGATGGGAAGTAGACTCTCAGATGACAAGTTTCACTTTCACAAACCCCTCCTCTTCCAAAAAAAGGTGAAGAGAGCCAGTACACCTGGAATCCAGGCTCAGAAACTCTCAGAACGGCTAGCTGAAGGCTCCTTGCCCTCCAGGAAGGCCCCGATGCTCTGCTTTGGGCTCTGGAGGGCCAGCTGCAGGGGTGTGTGGCCAACTCTGTCCTTCGCATCCAGCTGGGCACCGGCTTTGACCAGTACTTTGAGGATGGCTGTGTTGCCCTTGAGGCCAGCCAGGTGGGCAGCTGTCCAGCCTACCTTGTTGCATGCGTGGACATCAGCACCGTGCTCCAGAAGATGGGTGATGTCCAGGAAGGTCCCCTTTTGCACTGCCAGGTGGAGAGGAGTCCAGCCTGACTGCTCTGCCACATTGGGGTTGGCCCCGCCCTGTAGCAGTGCCAACATCACCCCCTTCTCCCCATGGAGGGCAGCCAAGTGCAGGGGAGTCCATTGCATACTTCCAACAGCATCCAGGTCTGCATGGCTCTTGGCCAGCAGATGGATGATCTCCAGGTGGCCCTTGTAAGTTGCTAGGTGCAGGGGTGTCCATCCCTGTTGTGTGGGTAGCTCAAGGCTGGCCCCATATCTGAGAAGCATCTTGAAGATGAGGTGCTTACCCCTGGCTGCAGCAATGTGCAGTGGGCTGTAGCCACTCTGGTCCAGTGCATCAGGGAACGCCCCACTCTTTAGCAGGTGTTGGATGGCTCTCACCTTACCCCTCTCCACTGCCAGGTGCAGGGGCGTCCTCAGGTTTCTCTGGCGGGCATCTAGCTCAGCTCCCTGTCCTGTCAGCAGCTTGACCAACCCAATGTGGCCAAAGTAGGCAGCCACATGGAGGGGCGTCTTGCCCTGAGCCTCGCGTGGGTTGAGGTCAGCCTGACGGGAGACCAGAAGCCGGGCCACATTCTCAAAGTTATTCTGTGCAGCCAGGTGGAGTGGTGTCCAGCCCTCGTGCTCCTGGGCATCCACCAGGGCCCCATGGTCCAGGAGCAGACGGGCAGTGTGGTCATCCCCACTCTGGGCTGCAAAATGCAATGGGGCCCAGCCATCCTCATCTGCCAGGTTGGTGTCAGCACCATGTGCCAGGAGCAAGGCGCAGAGGTCAGACTGCTGGTCTTGGGTGGCGATGAGGAGAGGTGTATAGCCAGACGATGTCTGGCAGTCCACATCAACCTCGTGGGACAACAGTAGCCTCACTTGCTCTAAGCTGCCTCGGGCCACTAGGAAGTGGAGGGGAGTCACCTTGTTCTCATAGACATCACTTGGGACCGAGCTCTTGCTGTCAGAGAGCTGTAGGAGCTGTTTCAAGGAATCACCTGAGTTTTCCAAGATAGAAGGATAGATTGGAAAAAAACATAATTAGACCATAACCTGTTAAAAGGTCACCTTATGTATTCCCCCTGCCTACCCACCCCCCGCCCCCGAGTTTGCAGAAACAGCCTAGACTCGAGGGCAGTGGCTTTGGTGGTATCAAGGACCAATGATTTTGTTAGAGCATTGAGCCTGTGGTTCTGCAGAGGAGGCAGGATGAGCCGGGGCTGGGAGGCCTGGATGAAAATCCTTACTCTACCGGTGAACATCCCCTGGTCTCTGCTAGTTCTCTGCCTCTTAGAGTCTCTGCGTGTAGCTTTTAAAAGAGGAGATGAACAACACCGGCTCATTCTACCACTGGGGAGACAGAGTAGGCAGGAAAGAATGCTTAGGGAAGGACCTGAAAGGAAGGCAAGCTGTAAAAATCAGAACGGCACTAGGACTTGGGCTTGTGTGATATAAGCTCCGCAGGCCTTCCTGCCTCCTGGTCCATCCATCTTCTGTGTATCAGAGCTACATAGTGACCACTGGCAAGACACACCCTCTTCAGGTTCCAACTTGTGTGGGGAAGGCACTGAACACATCTTTTTTTCCTCATATTTTTTTTTTCCCTCAAATAATTCTAACACAAAGCCAGTACTGGGAGCTTGTGTCCTATCTCTCGGGACAGAACCAGGGAACCTAATCTTTGAAGAACACAGATGTGAAGGGAACACGGATGCAGAACTCCACCCCTGGTATGTGATAGGCCTGAAAAGGAGAGGGGGGCAAGGAGGATGAGGGACGAGAACGGAGAGATTCCACTCTTCCCCCCGTGTGGAGTCTTTCGCCTCATCTCAGCACAACAGACTCACCATAGTCTGCAAGTTCCTGGTTGACCTCCTTGCTGACCTGGGAAGTAACGTACAGGGTGGCTGGGTCATCAGGGATCAGCTCTGGTCCCATCCCGCTGCCTTTCCTCTCTCCAGATTCACATCCTACCCTTCCTGGGAGACCTTCCTATATCACTGTCCCTCCAGGATGTGTATAAAAGATATTGATAAGCATGGGAGTTCTGGCCTTGTCTGGCCTTCAGTTAGAGACTTCAGGGTGGATCTCTGGAACCCCGGATAGTCCTTGTCAGTTCCCATGTCAGAGTAGGGGACAGGAGACTGAAGGAGGATATTGACATGCACAGTATGACAGCTTAGGATAAGGTCCTTCCCAGGGGCTCTGAGCCACAGCACCTACCGCCTTTAGAGAACAGTTAGGTGAATAAGGAAAGGTGCCCTCCTCTACAGATGCTGGCAGCCCTCAGCTAGTCTCCCTGGATTGGCGAGCTAAGTGTGGGCTGACTTGGCATGCAGCTCTCATGTTCCCCATAGCAGTCAGATGGCCTTGTAAATGGCAGCCATTGCCTGTTCTCTCATGGGCTATCCCATGGGATGTCAACACACAGTGGCTTCTAGAATCCCTAAGTCGCCTGCCCAGCCTGCCATACCCACCTTGTGGGGCTGTCTCAGTGATGGCTTGCAAGACACCTTCCGGGTCAGGGTTTCACACTCGGGGTCTACCACAGGATTTTGGAGCAGGGAGAGCAGCATGTCTGTCTCGATGGTCACATCTGCTCCACAAGGAATAAGGGGTGGAAAAAAAGGAGGTAGCAGGCAAGCTCAATGGTGCTCACTGTATTTTAGATATTTGTATGCTGCCCATGTTCCCTTAAACACATTCCTAAGTTTATGTGTGTTCCCACTTGCCCACAATGAGATAGGAAGCTGAGCCCTACTGTTGGTTGACATGGCCGGGGTACACGGGACAAATCAGCGGCCCTCTGAAGGTAAGTCTGTTTTCACAGAAAGAGAAGGCAAGGAGCAGGTGATCTCTAAGATGCCCACCCCTCTGTGTATTATCCTTAGAGGACCAGATAACTACACCCCATCCAGCCTATGACCTTTACAGATTCCACAGTACTGGATGTCCCTGAAGATAGTTTCAGAGTTCAGTGGCAGGACCGGGGTCAGATGCTGTGGCTTTTAATTGCTGACTCTATCTTCCTAAGGCATAGGGTGAACACTCTCTAACCAAATCCATCCTTAGATGTGCAGCTCAGAGAGTCGGCTTCCTAGCCCCACCCTGAAGATGCCTTGTGCATCTTTTTGAGCCCTAGTGCCAAGGGCGTCTCTGCATGTGTCTCAGGAGAAGGCTGTCTTGTAGGCTCAACTTTCTTCTTCTTCTTCTTCTTCTTCTTTTTTATTTTTTTTTTTGTTTTTTTTTGAGACAGGGTTTCTCTGTGTAGCCTTGGCCATCCTGGACTCACTTTGTAGACCAGGCTGGCCTCGAACTCACAGCGATCCACCTGCCTCTGCCTCCAGAGTGCTGGGATTAAAGGCGTGGGCCACCACGCCCGGCTTACTTTCTTAACCAATATATTTTATTAACAACTTAGTGACTGAGCATATGCCACTTATAACCCAACTAACCAAAACAATAGGAAATGAGGATTAATGGACACAATAACAAAACCTTAAGGATATCAGTTGCGAGGAACGATTCTCCAGGCATGAGCCACAGGATTTCTTCTGCTGGAACCTGGGGTAACCAGAACCCAGAGCCTCAGCAGGAGATGGAGCCCCAAAGCCTTCCCTTGAGTGGTTCTCTCTAGGAGCGTCTTGAAGTGCAGCGATGAACAGCCAAATCTATCCCAAGTCTCCAAAAAGCCCCGCCTCCAGTTCTGGCTCATTTATATATTTCCTCTCAGAGTCTGTTCATGGGATCTTTTCAGCTGGCAACAATTAAACTCCCGCACAGAGGTGGTTGGTCTTCTAGTGAATTAACCTCACCTGTTCTCTCATGAGACCTTTCTGATCCCACACTTGGAATCCTAAAAAACAGGTTTATCTCTCCTTCACTCTCCTCCGTCCCTCCCTCTCTAACTCCTAGGCAGGGAATAACAGATTTAGATTATTTTCCCTTAGAGAGTGGTGTTAGAAAGAATAATACTTAGAAAGCATGGCCTCTTCTTGGGGTCTTGGTCCCAGCAGCTCTTCATCAGGTCCACCATCTGATGGGCCTCCTCTGGCCACTCAGCAGAGACAGCCTGCAAGGAGGGCCTCACGCCTGCAGCTACCCGGATGATAATGGTCATCATGTTGAGCCCTGGGAGGGAAGAAGACCCATGCTGTGCAGTCAGGGGACTGGCAAGTGGGTGGAAGGTAGGAGGAGCCTGATAGGATGGGGATGCTGGAGGTGGGTGCCCTGTCCATGCTCTGTGAGTAGACAGTTGAGTCTGGGACCTATGTGAGGTTCCAGTAGAGCAGCCAAGTCACTGATGCAGCTCTAGTCAAGACTGGACATGATCCTTGTATCCCTTTTCTGTGCAGAGGCAGCAGAATAGGCAAACAGGCACAGGGAAAGGCTTCGGCTATCCATACTGTAAAGTGCATGGGCGAGGCTGATTCTTGTTTACTGTTCCAGGAGCACTAGCATTTGGGGATAGAGGGAGCAGAGTAAAGTAGGAACCCATGAGACGCTCACACTATGGTTCACACAACCCATCACTGCTGCTGTGTTCTCCAACCTCAGCCTCCCATAGGCATGGACCACGATCGCCTGTTACCTGTGTAGGGTTTCTTCTGAGTGAGAATCTCCCAGATGACAATCCCAAAGCTGCAGTGGGGAATATATTAGTAGAGAGACTTAGTCTAGTATCTATGGCCCCTATTCAGGGGGACCCCACAGTCTACTTGGTGCAGTATTCATGACCCCTATCCAGGGGGACCACACTGTCTACTTGGGCTAGTATTCATGATCCCTAACCTGGGGTGGGGAGGGGCGAGTCTCTATAATCCTAGGTGAGGCCTCTTCAGCTCCTCCTCATCTCTCCCTTTGCACCAGCACATGGAGGAACCAGTCCTAATCCTTGTCCTACATGCCTGTTAGCAACAAGGATCTGGCCGGGGTAAATTCCTGTCACATGACACAGAGCCCAGCTGCCCACTCACCTGTACACATCATATTCAGGCCCTGGAGACTTGTTATTCTCCAGGAACATCTCAGGAGGGATGTAGCTGAGTGTGCCCCTCAGAGCTGATCTCTCAATGTACTGCATCTGGGTTGAATGCTCCATCCACTTGGACAGGCCAAAATCTGAAATCTGGGAGAAAGCGGAGGGCCAAGGACAGGGTAGTAACAGACACCTCCCAGAAGCCATCTGTGCCCCCCCCCACCCCACCCTGCCACAGCCCTTTTCAGTGTATCCCGTTTTAGTACAGCACACGTGGTTTTCAACTTCACTGACTCCCAGCACTACAACCCACTACCTATATGATCTTGAACCACTTATTTAATCTTCTCCGAACCTCAGCTTCCTCATCTGTAGGCTGGAAGTCTATACGTCTCCAGGGTCCTTGTTCCTCCTACCTCCCTGGATCCTGAAACACTCACACCGTCTGCTTGTCCTCTGCTTTCAGACTGTCATTGTTAAGGGACAACAAGATTGGGTACTGAGATGCCACTTTAAACCCCATACTCTCATGATGGCTGGGCATTCACATAGGGTAGGATGTATGTGCATTAAGAACATGTTTCACTCATGGTTGAGACTATTTATTCAAACAAAGGCTGTCTCAAACTCTTGGCTGGTTCAGTGACTGGCAGCTAGACCGTCCTGTTACGTGGAGGAGGTCTAGTGTACATCATCAAGGCCCTTACCTTGACATGCATGTTTTTGTCCAGCAGGATGTTGCCTGGCTTAAGGTCCAGGTGGAGCAGGGGTGGCTTAATGCTGTGGAGGAAGTTCATGGCCAAGCTGGTCTCGTGGATGATGCGGAACTTGAGTGGCCAGCAGAGGCTGTGGGTAGACAGTGTTTTCTCTAGGGAACCACCGGCCATGAACTCCATCACAATGCCCAGGGGCTGCTCACATACTCCATAGATGGACACGATGTGTTGAAATTTAATCTTCTCCATTTTGACTGCTTCTTCAAAGAGGCAACTCACCTCAGAGCTATGGAGAGCCAGGAATGGGATGGAAGAAAGGGAAACACGAATCACTAGGGCAACTGGGGATAACACACAAACTCAGCAGGGCACAAGCTGAGGAGACCCAGAGAAACTCCAGGAGCCTGGAAGATAGTGGAAGAGAAGTAAGGGCCTATAGGACCACCAGCAGCAGCCAGTGCTAGGGCTCAGGCTGCTATCAGCAAAAAGGCAAAAGGTTTGCAGGCTTAGGGCTCTACCCATTCTGCAGAGCCGGCCACACAGAGCCTGCAACACAACCTGCCCACTTGCTTATGTGCTCATCTTCCCCAGCAGCTTTCGAGCCCCTGGAAGACCAGCATTATGCTTCATGTTTCTGTTTTAAAATAGTATCTGTTACCATTTTGATCATGAAAATGATATGTGCACCTCGTCGAAAACCCAGGAGTTACAGAAGGCTGGTAAAAAAAAAAAAAAAGCAAAAACCCTTGCAGAGTTGGCCTTGATTAACATTTTAGTGTGTTCTTTTATGATGTTTTCCAGGAGTCTCTTTTTTCCCTGCCTCCCTCTCTCCTTTCTCTCACTTCCCTGCATTGGTATCTTCGGAAGCATGGTCTTTAATGGATGCAGAGTAGTCTGTGTTATGAATGAACTATAAGCATCCCCTTCCCCCACCCACACACATTGCCATGCGCTGCGCAATACATCTTTGTGGGAGTGAGATGAAGTCAAGGCTTAAGGGGAAGCCCTGTAAAACAAGCCCTGCAGGCCCTCTGTCCATTTCACTGTGTGTGCCCACCCACCGAACTGTAAATATGCAAATTGCGAGAGGCTGCTTGGGGAATCAAGGGGATGGGGATTAAGGAGGAATGGCATTTTTAAGAAGCAAGGTGTCTGCAAAGCTGTGCTGGCGGTGCAGAGGTGCTGCGGGCTGCTCCTGGCAGTGTGCTCTCAGGGTCACCCTGGGAAACCAGCCAGAGGGTCTGGCCTCTGCACCCCCAGGCACCTGAGCAGCTGGCTACTTCAGGGTTAGCCTCCTCTAGCCCTTCTCTGCTATCCCAGATGGCTCTGGAGGTGCGTTTACTGTCACCCCCTTCTCTCTTGAGTGGGTGGAAACCAGAGTAATAGCTGCCTTGAGGTAGACAAATTAAGGAGACTTGGGGTAACGCTGCTGCCCTTGAGGCTTAGTTCTCCCATTTGAGATGGGCATGACTTGAAACAGAGGATTCTGAACCTGTGGAATGGGACTAATAGTAATAGTATATTATACTATTAGTATATTGTGCTATACTATATTATACTAATAGTATAATAGTAACTTCCCCACCTCAACTCCCAGCCACACCCAGACTTCTTCAGTGCGGTTCTGTCTCTCTGGCCTCAGCTCCCATTGCCCCATCCCTCAACAGACAATTCCAATCTCTCTCTCTCTCTCTCTCTCTCTCTCTCTCTCTCTCTCTCTCTCTCTCTCTCTCTCCCCTCCCTCCCTCCCTCCCTCCCCAAGTCTTGTCTACATTCTCCTGCACCTCCCCCATTGTCACTCTGTTCTCTTTCTGTCTGATCACTTAGAATGCTCAGCTCTTGCGCTCATTTCAGATGCTCTGCTCATCATACTTTCTCTGGCCACCACCAGCATCTCTAATCAGACATTTGGTGCTTTGATGCCACTATATGTCAGAAACTTGACTCTTAATTCCCCTCCTCCATATGACTGTCTCCTCCTTTAGCCTGATGCCTCTCAGCTGATGTGCTCTCCATCCTCTGGACATGTCCTGGATTAATCTTTGACCTTTTCTTTCATTCCCACAAACAGCTACACCACTGACATTCATCAAAGATCTGACTACTTGTTCCCATGTCTGCCATTTACATCCCAGCCCAAACCTCCTAAATGGCCTTTCTGCCATTACCTCTCCCCCAAAATGAATACTTTTAAATATGAGATGTACATAGTAGGGGATGGAGAAATGGATCAGCAGTTAAGAATACATGCTCTCTTGCAAGGGATCCAAGTTCTGCTCTGAGCACCTATGTGATGTGGCTCACAGCCATGTGAAACTCCAGATCCAGGCCTATCTGGTGCCTCTAGCCTCTGTGGGCACCTGCTCTCATGTACACATATTACACCATCACACATTCATATAATAAAAAGAAATCTTTTTTCAACTCCCCAAATCTACAGTAGGAATCTCTGCTCAGCCAGTGCATTCAAAAGCTTTCTTCTCCCTCACAGCTAAAGACAAGGGTCTCTCAAGGCCATCAGTGACAACTCAGATGGCCTAATTAATGAGTATTTCAGACACAGCCTGTGAAAATGACAAGTCTACCTCAGCTGTATCTACCCTTATTACCGTACTTGCAGATGAGCCACAGATTAATATTTCTAGACCAAATCTATTCTTGGGAGATCCCACTACTCAACTCTCCTTAGCTATATCAGTGGAGAAAATGCCTAGTAGTCCTAAGAGCTGTTAGTAGAAACTGTATTTATTTATCTGCTCATTGGTTCCTTCATTAGAATCTAAGCTCCATGAGGGCAGGACCTTGAACTTGTTCATTTTGGATTTAGAACAGATGATATGGTCCCTGCCCTGGCTTCAATTACTACCTAAAACACACAGCGTGCGAATGTTAACCATGTCGGATACACATACTTGACAACTCTTCTTGACGAAAGGGCATTTTATGCATAGCATATCAAACCTGAGCTTCATGGTTATGAATATCGTAAGAAGAAGTCTTAGAAAAATCTATAGTAGCAATCACTGCGCAGCCAGTGGCTCCAGTGACTTTCTTCTTCCTCAGAGTGGAAGACAAAGGTCTCTCAATGCCTGACAGAGGTCTGTGTGATTACCTCACCCTCACTCCTGCCATAACTCCCTGACGTCATTGCCTCCTAACCCATCACCCTCTCTCTGCCTACTTCATGGGTCTCTTAGGCCAAGGGCATCATTCAACAAATATCTATTTAACAATAACTATGTACCAGACACTAGCAGTAAGCAAAACAGACACAAGCGCTATTGTCATAAAGTGGCATCCTAGTGGGTCCTGTCTTCCTCTGGCATACCAGGCAGTGCGCAGATCTCAGCATCCTTCTTTGTTGAGCCTCCCACAGGCAACTAGCACAAGATCACGTTCTTCCTCACCTCCCTTATTCTCACCACATCTCCACTAGCAGCACTACACTCTGGGTCTCCATCATCTCTTGCCGTCATCCATCATCCATTATCCATCAGTCTCTTAACAAGAACAACATCCATCCTACTCCTTCTTGACCATTCCCTAAGCTGCACATCTGACTGCTTCCCTTCCATACTTGTCCCCCAATCTGGCTGCAGATCCTTCCGTGACATTGCCTTGCCCCTTCATGTCTTCTACTCCAGCTGTAAGGACTTTCCTTTCCCTTTGTACATACTGTGTCCCTCTTTCACAGGCCCTTTACATGCCTTGTTGCATGTAAATTTTTCCCTCACCTAGTTAAGTCACGCTCATTCTTCACACTTCAGCTCCAGGGTAACTTTCTCAGGGAAGGTTTTCTGATCTCAGGCAAACTCTGTCAGGAAGGGCTCAAAGGACCGTAAGTGATTTGTTTCCTGCCTGTGTCACAGGAGCGCACTCATCTTGTAGCTAATGTCTCTCTCCTTCTGAACTGCAAGATCCAGAGAGAGAGGTAACATGTCTGTTCCACGTGTTATTTCCTCCCAGGGGCCAGTATAGAGTTGGGCACATAGTATAGAGAGCAATTGACCTTCACCAAGTGGATGGATGGAAGGATGGATGGATGGAGGGATGGATGGATGGATGGATGGGTGGGTGGATGGATGGATGAATGGATGGATGCATGGGGAAATCTAATGAAGCAACACTCATAAAGCTCCAAATACGGCCATCCACAAACACTCACCGGCTACAGTTATTAATAATTTTAGTATTCCATTACACTCAGTGAATCCTAAGAACAGGGGAAGGAAAACTAGGGAGAAGCTTTTACCATAGTCACAGCAGAAGCAGGTCAATGCCATCTACTTCCTTGTGCTATTTTTAAAAAGCACATTTCTTTGTGTGAATTTGCATGTGAATGTGTATGTGTCACCACTCATACATATGGGTGTGGAAGTCACAGAACAACTTTCAGGAGCCGGTTCTCTCCTCCTGCCAAGTGGGCCCTGAGGATCAAGCTTAGGCCATCAAGTTTGGCTGCAGATGCCCTTACGTGCCGAATCACCTCACCCTTTCCTCATGTTCTTTATTTCAAAGACTATGCATGGTTTGGCTAAATCCTACAGTCATCTGGCCTTATTCCAGGCAGAGAAAAGGGTGAGTACAAAAGCTGCTATCAGGGCATTGTCACATCACAGAAAACATAAGAATTAGCTTCTAAGTAAGAGTCATTGGATGTCCAGTTGATGTCCCAAGAGGTATTATGGAAGGACATATTTTCATACTCGGGCCTAATATTCCAGATGTCTCCTTCCTGGCTGTAAAGGGGAAAGCAAAAAAGCAGGGACACACAGTAAGGCCAGAGGCAGTAAGGAGAAGTGTTGCCATAACACAAACTTTGACAGCCAAGGTCTAAAACAGAAAGATATAAAGATATCATGGGGCTTTGGACTTGACTTTCCAGCAGGATTTACATCAGCTGGCAAGTAATCTGGGTGTTTCCAGCCTCAGTTTATCCCCTGTGGAAAGCCAGCAGTATGGCATCAGCTACCTGATGGTGTCCTGCTGGGGCAATGTCCAACCTCCAAACCTCTTTAGCCTACAGTGGCTGGCATGGAAAGAAAGAAGGTGACAACTTACAGGTCCCTGAGAAAAATGTTACATCTCTTGGAAAGCTCAGACCCTCCTTGAAAGGATGGGGTAAGGAAGGGGTGTGCAAGCATCGTCATACAACAAGAGGAAGGAGGTAGAGCGAGTTTGAGAGGCCAGGCAGACAAAGGAATTTTTGCAAGGTAGTTCCTACTCACCTTTGACCTCTTGGGATGCCAACAAGCAGGTATTGTTTGCCTACTGTCTTTCAGGTTCAGAGAAAGAGTCTAGTCTGGGAAATTCAGACCACAGGGGCCATTTAAAAGCAATTGGACAGTTGTCAACCTCAACCCCAGCTCACCTCTTCCTCTGAGCTCCCTAGACCAAATACTTGTACTACCTCTGTGGAAGCGGGCCATCAGCTACCTGGTGGTTTCCTTCTGGAGGCACAGGGAACATTTGATGGCATACTGGGTCCTCCAGCGCTTGTGCCTTGCCTGGAACACCTGGCTGAAGCCACCACTGGCTACTCGGTGCCATTCTTCCTCAAAATCATTGCGGGTGAAGACGGTGAACCTGCCCAGCTGCTGCTCCAAAGGGCCGTCTGCCATGGGATCGGGAGGCCTTCTGGCCCTGTGTGGCACCACACACTCCCGTGCACCTCTGCACCTCACCTTGATCTGTCAGCAAGCTGGGTGGCCCCAGGAGCCTCTGCTTCCTGCTCTTCAGGTCTGGGAGGGTGGAACTATGTGGTGAGTAGGTCCTCCCTCCTCCACTTGCCAAGGCGGGGGAAACCCAGCCAGCCCAAAGCCCGAAGCTGCAGAAGGGAGGAAGGGAGCTGGTCCTGGAATAGGGGATGCCTCTCTAAGGTAGATTTCCCTTCCTCAGTCCCCAGCTAGCTCAACCTAGCAGAGCTAGGGAGCAGCAGATCTGTGCTTTCAGCTGGAAGTCAGAGTGCAGCAGGAGAGGCTGGCCTGGCATTGTGGCCCAGTGAAATGGGAGCAGGCTGGTTTGTACCTTCCTGCTACCCTTCTATAGAGATCTTAGTGTTCCTGAGAGTGGAGACCTAAGCCCTGCTGCAAGCCCTGGAATGCAGAATGTGCCGTGGTTTTTTTTCCCCCCTGGTCTGAATCTGACTGGTTCAACATTTCCCTTGTTAGTGTTGTTTGTGTGTTAACTACTCTTTACATACTGGAGGTCAGCAAGGACAATCAGCTGGAGCAGGATGGACTACAGCTGGACTGTTACTTACAAGGCGTGTTCCTTCCTGTCTGTAGATCATTGCCCAGAGGCAAGTGCTGCTGGGCATACTACAGCAGGTAAGTACTATCTCACTTGCAGCAGGAAAAGATCGGCCCATAAGGAACTTGAGGAGTGACCACATTCAGATTTGAAGAATCCACCCAGGAGAGGAGGAGATGCTTGGTCTTGTATGCAAATCGACAGAGCCCCATTGTGCATGCCATAAGTTCACTAAACTCCTAGGAAATGGAAAGGGGTGTGTGTGTGTGTGTGTGTGTGTGTGTGTGTGTGTGTGTGTGTGTGTGTGTTTGTGTGTGGTGGGGGAGCTGTCTCAGTGGAAGCTGTGACACTTGGTTTTCCCATAACACATGATAAGAACTCTCCAGGATGAATGATTAAGGACTGAAGACTGGGCCTGGTGATAGTTATCATGGAGACCAGGCATGGACACTACCACCCTTGATCCAGGATCAGTAGCTATTTGCCTATTATGTGCACTTTAAACCCACAACAGTGTTATGATGTGCACATCTATTAACAGAGGAGAAAACCATGCATGAAAACAGTGGGTACTGGAATAAGTAGTGACTAATACTCAAACGTAGATCTCTTGGTTGCTGGGGAAATGGGCTAGGTATGGTGATGTGTGGGGGAGCCTTCTAAGAATGTGGGAGAGAAGGAAGGGAAGGGGGCCATACTCCCTGGAAGAAGGTGGAGATGAAGAGGGCGATGCCCAGATCAGGATGTACATCCTGAAATGACTTCAGAGAGAAGGCTCCAGATTGCTTAGGCTGGAGCAGGGCAGGGCCGCTGCAGCACCCAGGCATGAACCCTCCTTTCCTAAGAGTGGGAGAATTGGAAGACAAAGGCCACTGCAATCTGAAAGTTGGAGAACTTGAGGCCAGTCTCTGGCTTCCTGCTGAGTGAGTGAATGTCACAAAACTTGAAAGGCTCCATCCCTTAGGAATCCTCACTCAGACAAACCTGGACCTCCTCCAACATTTTGCAAGATCAGCTTAGGTTTCCAGAGAAAGGCACAGGGTCAAGCCATTCAAATCATGTCAGCAGTTACACCTGCAGTGGATCTCCAGGGAAACAAGGGCCTGGAAGCTTTCAGTGTTGTATTCAGAGACTTAAAAGGGGGAACTGACAGAAGGGTCAGCCCCAGGAGGAAGGGACAGCCAGGGATCAAGGCAGGCTGCCCAAATAAAACACCCCTGTGATTTTCCCACAAAGGTGCAAGTGTGTGAACACATCGCAGCTAAGGCTTTAATGCTGAGCTACCTGTTGAAAAATGCTAGCTGCATGTTTGTTTGAGCACTCTGGCACATTGGGTAAAATGAAAGCACTTGCCTATAGCAACTAGACTGTGTGTGTTCCTCCTTTGGTCCCGCTAATGGGGACCAGGACAAAGTCTAAGGGTCTTTGAGTGAACTCAAGGAGAAGTGAGCCTTCCTGCGTCTGTGGTCACCAAGGTCAAGCGCTCATGCAGCCCCCATGGGTCAGTGCAGTGACCCAGCAGTTCGGTGAAACTCTGGACACTGCTGAAACCCAATGGAGACTTTCTCCAAACAAGAATGGCAAGCCATTTGCATACCGGGAAGTTCTCCCACCTAGCTCCATTCTCCACACTGCAAACTGTAGCAGAGGGCTCGCTGGATGTGTTCTAACAGGCTCCAACCTTAGCTGAGCTTAAGGGAGGTTGGTTACTGTAGAGGAATGAACAGCTTCAGAAAGCTGGGGCACATGCTCCAGAGGAAAGAGAGAAAGAGGAGAGGAGGAGAAGACAGGGGAGGGAAGGGGAGGGAAGGGGAGGGAAGGGGAGGGAAGGGGAGGGAAGGGGAGGGAAGGGGAGGGAAGGGGGGAGGAAGGGAGGAGAGGAGATCAGACATAGAACAACAGGCTTACACTCCTTAACAGTTTTTCTCCTTAACAGTTATTGAGTGGACCTTATTTTCTCAGATCTCTCTGAGTTTCTCCATCACTAGAATGATTTCATAATTGGAATATCCATTCACTCACACCTTATACAAATATAAAAATCTAATGGATCATAGACTTAAATATGAAATAGAAACTTATAACCTTTAGAAAAATATTCTTTTTCCCTTTACTTCTTTGAGGCAGGTTTTTAAAATGGAAGTTTATTAAATGGGCATGGGGAGAGAGGGGAAGCGGGAGAGGGGTACCCCAGAGAGAAACAGAGACAGAGGAAGAGAAAGGAGGAGGGAGAGAGAGGTGAGACAGGGTTTTTACTATGTGTTCTAGATTGACCTTGAGCTCACCGTGTAATCAAGGCTGACCTTGAACTCATGACCCTCTAGCCTCTGCCTCCTAAGCATTGAGGTTGAAGCTGAGCATCATTACACCTGGCCTTGTAGGAAAATATTCCTGGCCTAGGATAAGGCAAAAACAAAGCTATGAGACTGAATACCACAAGGAGGAATTAATAAACTTAATGCCATGAAAAACATCTACTCTGGGAAGGGCCACGTGAAGATGATGAGAAGATAAAGTGTGCCCAAGGGAGAACGTATTTGTGAACCAAATCCTGGGTACCATGTTCTGCTGGTCCCATCTTCAAAGTTAACGGCAAGCGAGCAAGCAAAAGCAATAACATGAAGTTACCCAGTTAGAAGATGGGGAAGGTACACAGATGGCAAATAAGGGGCACAAGAAGCTGCTCAGTGTCATTAGCCAATAAGCAAATGCAAATTGAAGCTACAGCAAGATGTCAATGTACACATAATGGAACTATTAAAATAAACATCAAGGCCAAATACCGATGAGAAAATGGACTGCATATACATTTCCAGTATGGGTATAGGCCCAGCCACTCTACTAGATAGTGTTTGAGAAGATTAAATATATAATTACCAAATGACCTAGCAATTACCCTTTGGGGAAATACATCCCAGAAAAATTAAAACCACATTGCCATAAATACCAGCACATGACTGTGAATTGCAGTTTCCTATGTAATATAAAAAAATGTGTGAAACAGCAGAGCAGATGAAAGGTCAAGCACACCAAGGCAGATATACAACATGGAAAGATCCCCAGCAACTGTGGGCAAGCACTTAGTTGAACCCTGGGGGATTACAATGGTTTTCAAAATCAGTTTTAAAAGGTGTACATATTGCATGTCTCCATTCACAGGCTTGAACTGGCACAACTATAGGGACGGGGAACAGGGTGGAGGCTGTCAAAAGTGGGGTGTAAAGAAACACGTGTGCAACTGCAAAATTCTTATGAGGAAACTGTTCGCTGTCCTGACCGTGGTGGAGGTGGCTGCGTGAATCTACATGTGACAAAGCCACAGCAAACTTGTTACACATCTGCGAGAAAGAAAATATGACTCATGTTCAAAGATACCGAATCCTCCTGAATGTGGGCGGCACAATCCCCAGGGGCTGGAGTCCAAGACTAAATTACAAGGGGGAAAACAAGCTAAGCCTTGGCATTCATCTTTCTCGGCTTCCTCACTGGGGCTGCAGTGTTAGCATACCTGGCTGCCTAGTAACCTATGACGTCATGATCTGCCTGCGACTAGGTGTGCCGCAGGCTGCCCAGGATGTAAAAAGGGCAAACCCACTTTGTCTCTTCCTCTCTCTTGTTCTCTTGCTCTCTCTTGCTGCCTCAGTCTCTGTCTCGTTCTGTGTGTTTCTTTCCTTCTCTCTGGGCCACGCCTCCCCCTTTCCTGCTCTCCCATGCTTCTACAATAAACTTCTCCATATTATATCTGATGCCTGGCATCTTATTCTTCATATTTAACATGCAGTGTGACCAGCTGCCTCACACTCCTGCGGTTAGGTCCTCCCTGCAATAGCAAGGTCCACCCTTAAATCCAGAGCCCCCACATAGAGCTTTTGTCAGGTGGCTTGTTACAGCAAGGTAACTAACATAAACGTTGGCAGACAGGTGTCCAGTAAAACCACACAAATGTGATCTTAAATAGAAACAGAGGAACACATAGAACAAAGGTAATTCTTTTTTTTTTTTTTTTTTACGAAGGCAATTCTTGTTGCAAATTGGCCAAGAATATTTTTCCAAATTCTGTGTCCTAGGATCTGTGTAAGATCCAACGTAGGAGCAATGAACTAGGAAACCTGGCAGAAAAGCTGTCCACGCAGCAGGCATTCACCCCGCTTCACGCTGTTCGTGGCCACACACAGTGATCTGTGAGAGCAAAGGATGAGCTACAGGCAGAACTTATAATTAAAAGTCAAGCAGGGCACAAAAACCTGGATCCAATTCAGTCCTGCTGCACAAAAAGTATGCAAGTGTGAAGCCAGGGAACTGATTCCTAATGGCGAGATTAGTGTGGAAAGAGGGGAGCAGTGTAGCTCATCAGAAACACGGTGTGTGTTTGGGGGGGGGTAGCGGGGGAGGTCCTGAAATCATCTCACAGAGCCCTGAGGTTGTCTCTAGCACCTTGAGTACAGAAAGAGCTCACTGTCCTTTGGGCTTCTCCTCCTTAAATCTGGCATAACATGCTTTGGTTAATTCAAACATGGCTTAAGCAGGGCCAGCCCCAGGTGCAGCATGTGGGCCAGATACTGAGCTGCAAGCTGTATGCTTTGATGGCACACATATGGTGGTGTTTCCACAGGCAAAAAAATCAAGATCAACGGAACCATGGCCTTCCTCCACCTAGGCCTCAAGGGACACAGTCATAGACCCAAAGCCATGAAAGTGAGCTCCTGAGAGGACCACACCAAGAAGAAATGTGCCATTTGAGCTGCTGCAGGCCCCTCAGGGCAATCCGTGGTAGAGTTGCAGTGGCCACCTTTCTGGTGAGACCTTGAAACTATAGAGCCATGAAAGTGTAAAGGCCACATGGGAGAGCTGCAGTCAAGAGATTCCAACCCAAGAGGAGAAAGTCCAGAAAAATCAAACCATAGTGTAGCAGGTCTTTGCAATTTGCGGGTTCTTCTTTTTCCCCACTCTTTATTCCCCTGGTTTCACCCTATCACTGGATAGGAGAGAAAGAAGGATGGAGGGAGGGAGGGAGGGAGGGAGAGAGAGAGAGAGAGAGCGAGCTAAAACTAATTTCTTTCTTATTTCTTTTTTAAGCATGACTACTAACAAACGGTACCAACTCCCCTGAATGACTAGCAACCACCAACTCCTGCCTAGAGGGGCTCCAGCATTTATATACCCACTGAAAAGTTCCCCAAATTCCAAATGTCACACAACTGCAGTAATTATCTGCAGCTAGCAAAACCATGCCTCTGCTAGAACATGAGGCCAATCATGGTCAGCTGCTTCGGACAGTCCAAAGCAGCCTCACATCCCTATACCTGAGATTAAAACAGAAGCATAGTCTTGTAGTATCTCTGTGGGTTTTTTAAAAAGAAGAACCCAAAATTCCAGAATTCTCACTACACCATAAGGGTCAGGACTACCTCACCTTTTGGGGGTCCAACCCACTTAGTGTATCTACAAAGGGGCACCTTTCTTCCCAGATTAAGATTTAATATCTGCTGTCTTGGGTTTGGGATTGGAGGGAGCTGTTACCCCTTTCTTCTAGCCTGTCTCTCCTTTGCATCAGGAACACTTACTCTATACCTGCTTTGCCATTGAGCTTCATTTGTTTTTAATATGTATGTGTATGCCTGTGTATGTGTGTACACGTACACATGTGTGCAAGTGCCAACAGAAGCCACAAGAGGGCATCCAATCTCCTGGAGGTAGAGTTACAGGCAGATTCTGGTTTTTTTTCAAGAGCAACAAGCTCTCTTAACCACCACATAATCTCTCCAGGTGCCTTACATTGAACTTTAGAAGGGGATTGCTTTTTTTTTTTTTTAATTGATTTTACAGTCTCACAGCTAGCCTCCAGGATGAGTGTTGGCGAGATGAGATACTGTGGTTTATCCCCCCGCCCCCCAGAAAAACATATTGAGTATTGGGCAGTGGGGGTAGGGTGAGCATTAACAGGAGACCAAGCTGTTAAGAGGGATCAGTGCTGTTCATGGACCTGAGTCTGCTCTCGCAGGAGTGCGTGCTCCTCGCCCAACGGGGGCTGGATAAGTCACCCTAGGAATGAGTTTTGAAAGCATCAGGCTGCACTCTGTGTTGGTTACATTTCTCATCACTGCGATCAGAACACTTGAGAGAAGCAACCTAAAGCAGGAGAGGTTTATTTTGCCTCCTGGTTTCAGGGAATTCCAACGCCTCATAAGAGCAAAGGCATGGTAGAAGAGAGCCGTGGCTGCAGGGACATGGGATGTGCAGACCAGAAAGCACAGAGTTTGATCCGCAACCGGAAGTGGATCAAATCTTCAAGGCCTGCCTCTTAGAGAACCTCAGCATCACCAGCAGGGGATCAAATGTTCAAGGCACGTGTCGGTTGGAGGACATCTACATTCAAACCCTGAAGCTGCCATGCCTGGCTCCTCAACGCATGCCCACTTGCCTTTCCAGTTCGCAGCCATGTTATGACTCAGTACAAGGCCCTGACTAGATGCATCAGTGCAATCTCGCCTCGAGGACCATGAGCCAAAGTAAGGCACTATTCTTCCTCAATGACTTATTGGGTTATAGCAGCAGAAAATAAACGAAAATAACAAAACCTGAACTGTGTGGCCTAACCGAGGAGGCATGGTTTCCCATGATTCCCCGTGGCGTTGCTTACCAGAGCAGAGGGAATTTTCTTGTAAACTGGAGAAGAATCTAGCAACCCACTGGTCAGTCTCTGAGGTAATAGCATGCCAAAGGTCCACAGGCAAAGCAGTCGCACGCGCGCACGCGCGCGCTCGTGTGTGTGTGTGTGTGTGTGTGTGTGTGTGTGTGTGTGTCTGTGTGTCTGTGTCTGTGTGTCTGTGTGTCGTGAGCTTGTTTGGAATGAACTGGGGCCCTTGATGTTCGTGTTTATGCTGGTCCCAAAACTCCCTCAGAAGCAACCTACTGGGGGCTACCTTTTCTACCCTCCCACTGTGGAATATTTCCCATTGCCTTGTAGAAGGGTTTTCTTTTCTCAGCGGCTCTGTTATTTGAAATGTCTGTGCTTCAGAGTTGTTCTCTACTTCAGTCCATGACCTGAATTTTGTACGATTCCATTAGTCTGAGAAACGAAAGGCAGGGGAAGCATTCACTCTTTGTTGTTGTTGTTTTAGTGATTTGGAGACTAGACGGGTAGAGCAATCAGGACTACAGGACTATACACACAGCATTTAAATGGGGGGTGGGGGTGGTGCCTAGACAAACACTGTAGGACAAGATTGGATGTTCTTAGAGGTTATTCATGACTGTTCATGGCTACACTCCAGACCTCAGACCTCCAGTTCTTCACAGGCAGCACAAAAGGGACCCATCCTGGGTCATATAGATTTATGAGGGAGAGTTTGGTAAGAGCCACATATATACAGGGAATGGGGCCAGCACTGGTATCTAGCCATGGCTTTGGGAGCCAAAGGAGACAAGTCCGGGTGGAGAGGGAAGCCCCTTCTCAGTAGCAATGATGCGTGGGCGGGATGAAGACAGAGCCATGGGCCTGTCCTTCAGTCGCCTGTCCTCGGAGTGTGGTTATTGTACTCTTCCCATCTACGCCCAGTGCTCTGTGTCTAGGCCCTAAGATTTCCAATTAAAAATAATCTAGGCACGTTAAATTTTTTAATTCAACTTAGGAAGCAAACAAACAGCAAACAAAACCAAAACACTGAATATTTCAGACAGGGAATATTTCAATTTGCATCACATCACGAACATTGAGAGGGTGAGTAATGCCAGCTACAGGGTTTGCAGTTGTGTAAACTAGCGGGGTGAAGGAGGGAGAGATGGGAGGACGCCTGCCCCAGGTGTTTAACCTTTGTGTGGCTCAGTTCCCTCACCTGTAAGGAGGGCCTAACCCTAGTCCCCACTGCACTGAAGAGAATCTATAACTTTCTTTTTTTTTTTTAAAGATTTATTTATTTATTATGTATACAGTGCACATTAGATCACATTATAGATAGTTGTGAGCCAACATGTGGTTGCTGGGAATTAAACTTAGGACCTCTGGAAAAGCACTCAGTGCTCTTAACCGCTGAGCCATAACTTTCTTAGTATCTCAACAAAAGGTGCCTGTCACTCTCGCTGCGCTGGGGCTTTGTGCGGTGTGGGGTTTACAGAAAGAGAAGGCCTTTTGGAGAGGAGCAGAGGACAGCAGGTATAGAGCAGACTGCAGGGCTGAGTAGAATGCATGCATGCAAACAATGAGAAACTCTCTGCAGCTAGGGAGGGGCACAGTGGGCAGCTGTCACTCAGCCAATAACGCCCAGGCTTCTTCGAAGTGTTGGAACGTGACAGTGAACCCCCAAGATGTTGAACCCAGTGTTGCAATATAAGATGGGCTGGCCTAAGTGGGAACCAGAACATGACTCTGAAACTGTCTTTGTTTTAAGGCTCACAAAGTTTACACTGGATGGCTCAGAAGCCGCGTTAAGACTTTCTCAGAATTTTTATAAGGAAAAATAATTTGAGGGATAATAACGGATGTACGTATTTTATATTCAACTCAAACCTTATGAACTGCAGCTCTTGCATGCCGTGTGAAGATTGCATAAGTGCCTGATGGTAGTTTAAGGAAAATAACCTGAGAGCCTCTCAGTGGCATTGAGGAAACAGTAAATTGTCCACAGTTTTAATACCCCCCACATACATACACACACATACCAACATTACATACATACCCCACATGTTACACTCTATACACACACATTACACACATACACACGTCAATTGTGTAAAGGTGTTTGAGAAAAGATACTGACAATGGCTACAGAAGGCAGGGTGCTGTTGATCTGGAGGGAAGTGGGGAGCCCAGCAAGGAGGCTTTTCAAGTGAACCCAAAACTTGTCTTTTTAAAAATTCTCACCGATGCTGGTAATGTAGGGTAGCATCTTGTTCAGAGCATCAATGCCACTGGGCACCACTCAGCCCTTCCCATTCCTCTATGGTGTTATAGGCATAGGCTGGACTTCAAAGGATACCCGCTGAGGTTTCTTCTGTTTGTTTCCCAGAACAAAGAATAGGACGAGGGGCACATGGATAGTGCTAGAAATAGGGGCACTGTACTAATAATGACAAGAAACTACAGAGCACAGATGCAGGTCTGCAAGTCAGGAAAGGTCAGAAGCTAAACGCCCCAGGCCACACAAGATCCTGTTCCGTCTTTGGTCCTTTGCATCATGCTTGTTTTCTCTGGTGTTCGGAGGGCTCTTCTCTCACATGCTGTGTTGGCAGCAGATGGTATAGCAGAACTGAGGAAGTGGGATGGTGATACTCGGTCTTCGGTTCCTCCTTTGCCATTCCTTTCTTTCACGTGTTAATGCCACCCACCTACCCCTTTTTGGCAATGCCAGGGATTGAACCAAGGGCCTGAGGCACGCTAGAGAAGAGCTCTCCCACTGAACCACATACAGTGCTGTCACTCAACAGCACCCTGATGCCTCTTCCTCCAGCCCCACTTCCCCGTCACGAAGCCTGTTCCTCACCACACCTCAATTCCTTCCTACCGGCCGCCCTTCCATTCTGCAGGCTCATCTGTACCCGAATAACGCTGATGAGCCTGGGTGCCCAGTTCTCTGACTCCCCACCTTTGAGACAGAGGCCACACAGGATCCTATCCAACCCGGATCAAAATCCCCCTGCTTCAGAATTCCTGGCACCTGCAGGGATTGCCCGGCAGGGGCATCTGTGGAAGTAGCTACATCAGTGTAATCATGTAGCTCCCCTTCTTCAGAACCTGTGGTGCCAAACTCGGTTGTGGGGAGCTTTATAGAAATCACCCTAGTTAATCTTCATGACAAACCCATGAACTAAGTATCCCGTCCCCAACAGAGGCACCTTTTATGAGCAAGGAGTAGTTGGGGTGAAGCTAACGTAATGAGGGGGGATGCTTTGGATCTGCAGTCTGACCTTGGCAGCACTGTACCCCAGGGTCTCCTGGTCTTTTGTCCCTTCTCTTCTTTGATCCTTAGGTCAGGCAATTGTCTGACTAGGGGTAGATGTTGAAGATTCTTCCCCTCGTGTTTCCTGTGTGAGAGGTTCCTTGTAATATGAGAAGGTGTGGGCTGGGCATTGTGGGCTAGTCACTTAAAACCAGAAAGATTCCCTCTAAGCAGAGCCTGGAGAAATGAACCCTGAATAAAATTGTGTGGGCACAGGACTCATTTTTCTTGCTGTACATGACGATAATTCTCTCTCTCCTACCCTGCCTTTGATCCAGCCTGAATCTCCATCGCACCTCAGCTCACTCAGCTCCACGTGACAATTCATCTCTCAGCTTCAAGGAGGTGAACTGCGTGGGCGTGCGTGCGTTCACACGTGTGTGCTGCAGCTGGAGGGCAGGGGAGGGTCTGAAGGAGCAGATGGATCTGCTGAAGATTAAAAGCACAAATGTGAGGCTGGAGGTGGACATGTGACAGCAAAGTGATGCTCGAGCCGAGCGGAGCCCTCCCTGGCACAAAGCCCTAGTTTATTGGAACTGCCTGGTTCCAGAATTTGGAAGACCTCCTCTGAGCCCTGTATCTGGGGAGTCCTGAGGCTTGTGGGTGGCTGCCAGAGAGTCTTAGCATGCTTTCGTCTTCTCTGCTGGTACCCTGTGGCGTCCCTCTGCATCCTGCCAGGGTGGTAGAGTGGTCAGAGTCTGGTCCATCTAAGGGCTAGAAGCCTCCAGCAAGGCACTACTATTTTTTTTGCTTTTTTTGAAATTGAGATTACATTAGAGCTCTTGTTAGAAAGAAATGAGCCATCCAGCTGGTGTCCAGATGCCTTGTAGCTGCTGTGTGATCGGGACCTGAGGAAGGGTGGTGGTCAGTGTGACAGCCCTCTTTATTTTCAAGGCAGTGGGAAGGGTAAGGCTAATGACATCCTGATGAGTGTATGGCTGGAGTGACAGTCCTTGGGATCAACAGGTTTTGGTTTTTTGTTCCTTTTGTTTCTGGTTTGAAATTAGGACCAAGAGGAACTAACAGGAGTATCTGCCAGGAAAGGACCTGACTCCAGCACCTTGCACTAAAGAAGTCAGAGGCACCTACAAATACAAACATAGCACAGTCTCAGCCCTGTCATGTGGCTTGCGCGTTCTGAGTACCCAGAACTCCAGCGCTGCTGGGACTCTCATCCTTAGATTATTTCAGAGTATAGGAAGGGAAGGCTGCTGCCGGCTGGAGGAGGGGTTTGGAGATGCTTATGTATAGCTTCCCAGGCATAGGACTGGAGACCGGCAAACATGGTCAAGGCCAAATATTTGCTTGTTTTCAGTAACATGCAGTGACTAATAGAAAAATGGGTCCTTTGGTGGAAAGGAAGAGGGGAGGGAAGGGACCCCTTTATGGTCTAACCATCACAGCCATTAAGCCAGCCCTCGTTTTAGATGCATCCTGCATATCCAAACCAGAGAATGTCAGATGAAACTGTTACTTTAATTTCATAGAGAAGAAAGAGACTCAGGAAAAAAAAAATAGATGTTTCCTGAAAGCCACATTCAATAAGGAGAGAAATGCTCCACGCTAGGAAAAGTTAAAACACATTTGAGTCTTTAGTTTGCGGTTAACTTCTGACTCCTCTGTTTACAGAAGACATGGCCCTGGGCAAAGAAGTCTTAGACGCTTTCTTCTACAGTGAAGACAATATCTGGCTCATGGTGTCCTCATGAGATTGCCAGTTTGTAAGGGATTTCTCTCCCCCCGTACAAGGGTGTGCAGTGGCCCCACTGCCAACATGGAGAAGATTATGACTCCCTGCAGGCCCTCTCAAGCACAGCAAAATGAGTCATCTCCCACACTTTGGGGACAGGCTCTACCTACAGCAGTCATTTTCTCAGAGCCAGAAATGAGAGGTGTAGCAGCATCAGAGAGGCTTTGACCTCGAATCGGAGACCAGGCTGTTGTTTCTGCACACTGATGCCATCTCCCAAGGCCTGTTGTGTTCTCCGAAAGCAGCAGATGCTGCAGCTTCTAATTCTTCTCTCTGTGTCTGCTGAGCATCACATATCTCCCTTGCAATTTACCTGCTTGAAGGAGGTTTGTTTGCAGGAGCCCCTGGAGTGGGCAGGTCCCATCTTCTCTGCTGAGATTTGTCACCTGTATGCCGGCCCCCATCCCCGCTGCTCTGGGATACTGTTACAGCACCAGGGCAGAGTACCCCAGGGGTGCTGCCCAGAGTTGTACTGGTCCTACAGAGAAGGCCCAGCGCTAACAATTTTTAGACTTCCAACATGCAACTAACCATTCCATTAAAAAAAAAGTTCTTAACCTAAACCGAGAGTTGTTCTGCCAGTGACGAATTTTCTGTAGGGGATGTGTGGAGTGAAATCTTCCCAGAAAAAGGAGTGTTTTCTTTCCTGCTTATTTCAGACAATGCCTGATTTTGACCCTTTAAAGGACATGAGCTTAACGACCCAAATCTCAAACTTCACCCCTTAGTACGCAGGATGTCAGTAAAGGTCTGCAGTTTCAGGATGACGCCTGCCATGTTCGTGCAATAGTGTAGCTGCTGAAATACCTTTGGGTTTAATGGCAGCTAGCTTTCTGTTACTGTAATAATTACCCACTGCTTATAGGACTTATAGAGTGAAAAGGTTTGTTTGGGTTCAATAGTTTTAGAGGCTTTCGGTTATGTCCAGGAAGTTCTATGACTTTTAGACTTTTTCCCCCCCTTTTTTATTAATTTATTCTTGTTACATCTCAATGGTTATCCCATCCCTTGTATCCTCTCATTCTTCCCTCCCTCCCATTTTCCCCTTATTCCCCTCCCCTATGACTGTTCCTGAGGGGGATTACCTCCCCCTGTATATGCTCATAGGGTATCAAGTCTCTTCTTGGTAACCTGCTGTCCTTCCTCTGAGTGCCACCAGGTCTCCCCCTCCAGGGGACATGGTCAAAGGTGAGGCACCAGAGTATGTGAGAAAGGACTTTTAGACTTCTTTTAGTGGAAACCACACTTCAGTGGTAGGAACAGGCTGTAAAACAGACTGTCCATCATATGGCTAGAAATCAGAAGAGACCAAAGTCCCACAAGCCTTTTTGAGTGTACACTCTCAGTGAACCAAATCTAACAATGCTTCCACCACCTGGCAATAATGCCAACCTGGGACCAAGCCTTTAACTAGGGGAGTCTTTGGGGGGAACATTCTAGATTTCATATGACCTTCACAGCATAGGTAGGTTGGATATTTATTTATTTATTTATTTATTTATTTATTTATTTATTTATTTATTTTGGTTTTTCAAGACAGGGTCTCTCTGTGGTAGCCTTGGCTGTCCTGGACTCGCTTTGTAGAGCAGGCTGGCCTTGAACTCACAGCGATCTACCTGCCTCTGCCTCCCGAGTGCTGGGATTAAAGGCATGTGCCACCACGCCCGGCCTGGATATTTATTTTCCTAGGTTTGCCTGATGGTGCAGAGCAGCTCAGAAAGGTTAGGCAACTCACCCAGTAACAGAGCAGGCAGGTAGTAGGGGGCGCCATTCTTGGGAGCTGTGGTATTCAGTTTCTCATTTTTTTCACTGTACAGTGCAGATCCTGCCTCCTTCCCTGAAACAGTTCAACCGACAACTGCACTGAGAAGCCAGCGAACTGTTACTTACTAATCCTTTCATTTGGGAGTGCACAGGTGATCCTGGCTTTGGGGCAATGAGAAGGAAGCAGGGTCTTGGGGAATGGGCTAAGCAGGAATATGGGGTGGGTTAGGGACATAAGTCTGTAAGCCCTGTAAGTCCAGAGCCATCTTACACTTGTAGAAATGCAGCCAGGTGAAAATGCTGATCCCCCCCCCCCCCCAGCCCAGGGCTGGAAAGAGCTCCCTTGTCAGGGAGTCACCTGTCACTACTCAAGCTGCTGAATTCAAAAGCATGTTCAACAGCTGCAGCTGGGATTCAGGAAGCTGCCGCCACCCTGGTGCTACTGCCAGTCTCTTAAAGGGCTGAGAGCTGAAGGCAGATGCTAAACTGCCACTGCCAAACACCCCTGACGGTTCCCTCAGGGTCTAGTGGAGTTGCTGCAAGGGCATCTGGGAAATGAGGCTTTCGGTTAGTTGGCTGGTTTCAGCTTCAGGAGAAACGGAAGGAGCAGGTCAGAGGCCTAAGTGATGGATGGGAGCTAGACTGGGCAGTAGCAGTTTCTACTGTGAGCCACCTGCTCTCTTCTTCCCAGTGAAGACCCGACAGACATTGCATTCTGGAGCTGGGCATTTAAAAAGACTTTATTAGCGGAGCGGTGACCCCTGGCACACAGTTACGTGTGCACCGACTGTACACAGGCACTGTGTCTCTCAAGAATCATTCAAGTGTTTCATTGTAGAGTTGAGGATTTCTAGCCCGTGAAGCCCTCGAAGTTGGGCAGCAAACCTGTGGCAATCAGAACACAAAATCCACGTCAGTACATTTCACAGCCACCTTCTGCAAGCGAATGCTGGTCACGGACATGGGTCATGTCACTCTAGGTAGAAAGGAGGAAGTCACAGTGGCACTGGGGAGGCCTAAAGATCAAAGAGAGTAAGTCAGGCTCTCAGGGAACCCACAGAGCATTGGGGCCACTGGGAGTGTCAGGTGTGACAGGTTGGTCAGAGGAAGCTAGGCTCTTAGGAAACCCCCTCTTTCCCACCCACCCCAGCAGGATGCCACTTTGAACTCATCCAAGCTAATGTGTTTCATTTTCTATGGAAGAAAGAGTTTGTCTTTTTTTTTTTTTTCTTCCGCTTGATCAATCAGAGAGAACTTGAAAGGGCTCAGGGTGTCATCCAAACCAGCCTTCTAGTTTTCCAGGGGGAGGAGAGAGGTGTGCAGCTGTAAGGCAGGAGTCACCCTCAAGGTCTCCTCCACTTATGTGCAAGAGATCGTGGCACAGCCGCAGGGGGACACCCTGAAACATAGTCTATTCCATGAGGCCATCAAGCATCTAACAGGTCCAGGACAGGAAGCAGAGCTAAATGAGAACCAAATGAGCAGAGCTGAAGGCCATGTCTCTTGCCCTGGCTGGCTGGGTGGCCTCAGAGGTGCTGTGCTGCAGCCCTGCCTCCCCAGGAGGAGACTGTTGCTGGCACTGAACAGTGCAGTCCTCCATTTGCTTAGACCCAAGTCAATCAAAAAACCAGCCAGCCAATCAGCGAAAAAAATAGAAGTCCATCCCAGTAAAGAAAGAGAAGAGAAGCTAAGAAGAGGCGGAGGCAGAAGCAGGGAGATTATGATGAACCTGAGCTATAAAGAAAGTTCCAGGCCAAGTAAAGAAGAAAGGAAAGGAAGAAGGAAAGAAGGGAGAGAGGGAGGGACAGAGGAAGAGCTAAATATAAGAGGGGGAAAGGGAGAGGAAGAGGAGCTAAAGACAGTGAGAGAGGAGGCATGACAGGAAGACAAATGGGCAGAGGCAGGATGTGCTACTGTTTGGATAGTAAATGTCCTTCAAAAGTCTGTATGTTTGAGGCCTTGGTCCAAGTAGTATTGTCAGAAGGTAATAGACACTTTAGTAAGTTGGGCCTACTGGGAGGAATTTAGGGCACTGGGGTGTTCTCAAAAGGGAGCTGGGGAATCTGGCCCTTTCCATGTCTTTCTTGGCTTCTTGGTCACCATGAATGAGCGGCCCCCCGTCTGTTGCACAAACCTGCCAGGAGGCACTGTGCTGCTGCTGCAGGCCCAAAGCAACATGGAACATGGAGACGGAAGCCTCCGAAACCATGAGCCAAAATAAGTTTTTCTTTAAATGGACATTTTTGGTATTTTTGTCACGGTGACAGAAAATGCAATAGTAGAAGGAGAAAAAGACACAGTACTTGTGTGTGTGTGTGTGTGTGTGTGTGTGTGTGTGTGTGTGTGTGAGAGAGAGAGAGAGAGAGAGAGAGAGAGAGAGAGAGAGAGAGAGAGAGAGAGAGAGAGAAAGGAAAACGAGCAGGCTGGAGGGGACGAGGGTGACAAGAAGATGGTGACCACGTGCATGGGACCAAACCCTGTCAAATGCATTCCTCTTCTTGGGTTGGAGGTTGTGGTTACCCCAAGGGATGCTTCTCCCAGAGACACGGCTCATGGGATCCCGATAGACTGCCTACGGAAGGTAGGAAGTACACCGTGTGGGTCCTCACCCAGCACTTGACTTGCCCCACTCTTGCTAAAATGTGACCGCCATGTGGGTGGCTGGGCTCAGTGGTGACGACGACAAACCTGGGCTCAGCTGTGCACAGCTTCCCCAGAGCGATGCCTGCGTTCAGCTGCACATCTGCTTTCTGTGAGCTGCCGCCTGCCAGCTTCAACAGCACCTGCACAATGTCTGTCTTCAGCAAGGAAGAGGCAGCACCGGGCACCTCCATGCAGTTGCCGAGGCAGAGGGCAGCGTTGCCCACAAGAACTTCATCCTCTGAGCCAAGCAGCATTATCAAAATGTTGAACTCTATCGGGAAATATAGGCAAAGGGGAACAGTTCCAACAGACAGCCTGAAGAGGCTGGCAAGAGGGCCACGAGGGCTGGATGGGTGGACAGCAAGCTTCTCCAGAAACTCGGGGGAGTATGTACTCTCTCCTTGTGACCCTGTACTGTAGTACAAATGGTCCACATAGCTTGACATAGTGGTTTAATCTGAGCATCCGGGAAGCAAAGACAGGCAAATCTATGTGGATTTAAGGCTAGTTAGAGCAATGTGTAAGACTTTGCCTTAAGAAAATAGTTTTGAGTGTGGGAAAAGTCTGTTTTGAAGATCCCACCCTCTACATCACCTGCCTGCTTGTCATTTTAGAAGGAAGGTTCTTGCCCTCTGTGGGCCCCACCCAGTCGGTGAGCTTTAGTGTGTGGGGAGGAGGTGTGAGGAGCTTTAGGAAGTTTCCTCTGCTGTGAGTCCCCCCCCCCCCCCCCCCCGTAAACAGTTACAGCAGAGTAAGGACTGAGGTTAGATCATGGAAACATTAGAGCTTTCTCTGGTCACACCATGACTCTGCAGCCTTCACTCAGACACCACTAGGAGGCTTTATGAATGGAGTGATACCCTACACTCTCCAGGTTAACTTTATAAAGCATTCTTAATGAATTAAATTGGCCTCCGTGCCCAGATTTCCATTGTTCTCTTATGGTTGAAGGTGCTTTGTTTCCTGCTCCATCCAGGAAGGAGAGCTGGTGCGAGGCCAGTTCCGGCATCACTATAGAAACAATTCCAGGCTGGCTTGGGGGTGGGGGTGGGGAGTTGTCCGGCTTCTGCCCTGTGATCTTTGAGCTGCCTGGCATTTTACCCAAGCACAGAGCAAAGGCCAGAGAGGCACTATGATGGGAGGTGAGCTGACATCCTGTCATGCAAACACTATAAGGGAGCAATTGTGCCTGCCTCTCCTCCTTCCTTGGCCTCAGTTCTCTCTGTAGTTCCCAGGGTAGAGCCCCCTCCTCCATCGCCCACCCCTCCCACTCCCCCCCCCCCAGGCATGGGCTCTCTTAAGGAAACCATGGCTTACTTTTATCAAGTCTCATTACTTCTTCCCGAGCTGGGTGATAGCTATTCGTGCAGATGGCCAGGATCCTTATGGCATAATGTGAGGCTGTCTGGCCTCCCATCTGGGTTTCAGAACAAAATCAGAAAACGAAGAGCAAGGTTATAACCATTCTTGCCTAGAGACCTCGGTGATCATAACAGCGGCAGTGGCCTCCCTGGCTTCTAAAAGAGGGTTCGATGAATCATGCTACGTGCTTCTTTGTGAGGAATCACAAACTGAGGTCATTATAAGAGGTTACAGGTATGCAATCGTAACCCAGAATATCAGGGTCTTTAGGATGTGGATGTGTGCCTGCATCCAGCAGTCTTTGGCATGGTGCCAAACATTGTTCGGCTAAGGATAGGCGCTGACCAAGTACCAGTCTTAACTGACACCCTTCATCCTGCCACCTTGTCATGTGCCCCTAGCCTGGTAGCACCTTCCCCGGTTCGGGGCTTCTTTCCTGCCCTGCTTAGCCCAAGGATTTATGCTGCAGCGGCACTGGCAGGAGAGAGTGGGACTTGTGGAGCATGGGTGGGATCCGGACAATCAATCCCCTTTGCCTTTCCAGGGGAATCTAGTTCTTTACTCTGATTCACTGCTCTCATTTCATTGGGGGGTGTGGGGAGGGGGAGGGGATTCTAACATCCTCTGGTCACATGACAACTCTGCGGCCTCCACAGCCCAAAAATGGAGTTACAACTGGTGCATTCCAGATAAGCACAGAAGGTACCAGGAATCCATGAATAAAGTAATTGGCTTAGGAAACCTTGCAGAAAGCCATTCAAAGCACCTTGTTCGAGGACACAGGTTGCATGTTGCAAAGCATGGCTTGGAGCGTAAGCAGTTTTTCATTACTATGGCTGAAGAATGATTTGCTTATTCAGTCAGTGGTGTTTGTCACTGCTCATGGCACTGTCCAGGTGGACAGGTGGAAGAGGCTCTCCATTCAGGCAGGAATATAACATGTCTCGCCATGTTAACTGAATAGAGCGCCCACCTGCAGCCCGCTCTCCAGGTTGAATGGGTGACCTCGGGGCATTTAAGTTGTAAGCTGTGGAGCTACTTTACCCTCAGGAATTTGATCATTTTCTTCACCACTCCTGCTGTCAGGGCCTCCTCCACGATGGTCACAGAGGAAGACAGGGTCCGGCTCAGAACACCTGCAGCTCTCTGAGGGGACACAAGGTGATGCGTAAGCACCCCGTTCAGAAATGCTGATGACTTTAAAAGTTGAAAGGGGGGCATTTAGTTAGGCAAAAGCAATCAGTATTGGAAGCAATATTTATCCCTCAATTTTTGAGTGGTATAATGGCTTAAGAACACCTAGTGAACATAGTTTTTTTTTCTTCTTTAAATAAACCTGCCAGGCCCACAGCTCAAAGGGCTGGAAATACCTGCCTCCTGAAACAGAGGCCCAGTGTAGTTCAGCTTGACACAGGGCCAGGCAGCTTAGTCCTTTTTGTGTGCCTCAGTACCAGCCAGGCCCTTACTAGAAGATGCTCCTCTGCCATGTCTGACCTTTGGATTTTCAGTTTTCATTTATCTTTCCAAATCTGTCTTTTGGTTCAACTTTCTGGGAGATTTCATTTGCTTTATTTCCCAGCTTTCATTTTCATTTCACTTTAGAATTATTGGTTATTATTGGTGTGTGTGTGTGTGTGTGTGTGTGTGTGTGTGTGTGTGTGTGTGTGTGTGTGACTGCCACAATGCTCAGGTGGCAGTCAGGTCAGAGGACAACCTGAGAAGGTCTGATGCCAGTCCCTCTGCCTGCTGTCCTTAAAGGGCTGGTTTCTGACACCTGCCCTGGATGCTACCTTGTCTGGCTAGGTTTTATGTCCTGCACAGACACAGAAGTGAATAACTGAAAAGCGTGCCCTAGGATGACAGCCAATGGCCTCCTGAGTCGCGTCAACATTCTTCATGTCCACTGTCCTAACCACAGGGCCACCTTCAGTTTTCTTAGCCAAGTGTCAGAAGCAGAATTAAGAAAGTCATTCTAGCACACGTTTCTGAAGAATCCCTTGAAATGGTCCATTGATGAAATTGGTTTCATTTGCATCAGCTGGTTAAATTCTAGACTGTACAGTCAAGAGAGTCCTAACTTGGGTTCCTGGACTCTACAAGGTTCACGTGTATGTTTGGGGGTGTGTGTCACCAAATGTTCTCAGATCAAAGGCAAAATTTGGCATTTGTGTGTTTGTGAGCATCACTTTGAGGAGTCCACCCAAGCGGTACCTCAGAGTCGTTGAGATTTCAAAGATGGTGACCACACATGGGATAAGACCTATTGGCATGAGCACAGTACCAGAACAGGAAACTGTTAGTGCACTTTTTGGAGACACTTACTGTTAGGATTCCTCCATCCTGGCTGTTCAGTAAAGACAGGCACTTTCGGCTCATATTCATAGCCCACATCTACAAACATGGGGATAAGGGGAAAACAACTTTAAAGCCCTGGCAGTCAGAATCCTCTGAGGTGTTTTTTTAAGCCATCAAACAGAGCCAACTACACCCTCTCCCTCTCTCCTCTCCTCTGTCTCTCTGTCTCTCTGTCCCTGTCTCTCTCTCTCTCTGAACCACAACACCTATGTCTTTATTTTCTCCACAAGGGCTTCTTTTATTGTTTCCATATCTGTCTCCTCTAGTTCCGGAACATGATTCCATAGCAGAGGACATGCTTTATTTAACTGGAAATGCAGCCCCTGGTGGGCTCAGCATGTTCTGTGCGTGTGGACAGCTTTCTGAATGAACACAAGTGACTCTTGCCCTCAGCAGAGTGACAGAGCATCCCTCCACACCTCCGAGCTGCTCCTGTTCAGAGCCACATGCCTCTGTTCACTTTGTGAAAATATGAACAAATCAAGCCACGTGATATGGGCTGTCTGTCCCAGGGTTCAGGGACAGTGGCAAGCACATTGTACCTCAGAGAGGAAGGGGATCTCCAGACACAAGTTCATGATGAGTCCTAGGAGGGTATATGTGACCTCGCTGAACATGTCCATGTCCTCCTCACACTTGACCTGGAAACAAAACAAGGTAATCATCTCGCTGTCTTGCAGCTTTTCATGGTCACCTCTTCCCCTGGACTAGTGTCTTGAGATACCTACACTCCTATATTGTCAATACCATGGACTTAGATGGTGGAAGGAGCACAGGCATCAGTATTAGGTACTAGCATTGACTTAAGTTATCTCGGGTCCCTTGGTTATGGTACTCTGGCTAAGCAGGCCCTGGGTTTGCACGGGAATCTGGGCTTATGCAGGTGGGTGATCAACTCCATCAGAGATGCCTCCAAATCTCCCCAGGTCTGGGAGACTCGATCTAGAGGACTCTGGAGGCTGCCACCTCCACCAAACCCACAGCTACAGCAGGGGTAAGCCAACAGGGCCCCAGTCCCTAGGAAACAGAATAACAGTTGGAAGTCAGTGCTCCAGAGGACGGAAAGCAAACTGACTAAAAAGGCTGTGATACCAGGAGGTCCAAACAGGCGTCCCCAAATTCTTCACAGGCCAACATGTGTCTTCTGGCTGTAGGCTCAGCACTGATGTTTCCCATCAGGGTAATGCACTGGCAGAGGGCTGAGGGGCTGCTCAACTTGGGCTCTCGTTTCTATAGGTAAATTCAGAGACATTTCAGACAGCAGATAAATAGTACCACAAGATTTTCTAGAAGTGTTCCTTGCTCACTAAAAGGCTGAAAGCCAAGACAGCTAGGCTAATGTCACACTGTGACATCATTAAAGTCACCCTGATCACAGGATTGAGTCACACACACTTGGTTTCTTCACCAACTAGCTGCAAAAATGTTGGGGGTATGGTAATGCTCCGCCCAGGCTCTCCTGAACTTTTTATGGCTTGACAGGCACAGCATGGCTTCCAAGGAAGAGCTCTTGCTCTATCCCTCACATGGGGGGCACCCAGGGGCCCAACTCACACCCTGTCCTGAAGACACTACTTTGTGCCAGGAGGACTCTTAAGGGGGAGTGGCTTGCTCTCTCTGCTGCCATGTAAGATGCAACCCCCATGCAGTGCTCCCCACTCCCGCCCCTGCAGCCAGGCCATAGGCCACTTCTATTTGTCCTGCCGCCTGCAGTTGTTTTAATAACTGAGAACCGCGTAAATTCCAGCTGTGAATAAATGACTAATCAAGCCGAGAGGCAACAAGGGCGCTGGGATCTAAATTGTGTTCCCACAGCTCTGTCCTGTATCTGCCATAGAGGAGAGTGCTGGGGCTTCACTCACCAGAACACCTGTGAATGCAGGGAGAACACCTGGAAGGTTGGGCCGGAGCCAGACTTGGAATCTGTTGAGAGAACATCAGCCAGAATAGTTTCTAAGTGACACAAACTACACCGTGAGGCTGGCATCTCAGGTGATGCCTCAGAGAGCTACAAACAGGGTCTGTGACTTTTGGTATGCATTCATAATTCATCTCGTGTGCCTAAAACTACAAGTTGCTGGGTCTGTCACGTCGCTTTAATTTTCCTAAGCCTAGAGAAACATCTTTGATGCCAGACAGCAGGTCTCACACAATAGCTCTTGTCAGTAGAAGTTGCTGGGATCCTTTTGGCTTAGGTTGGCTTGGCAGCGTTCCCTTTCTCCTTGCTCTGGGTTTGTGTGTCCTGTGTGCCCAGGGCAGGTGGGAAACAGTGAACACTTGTCATGGCCCTGGGGAACGCCCAGACACATATCTGCACATGCTGGCACACCATTCTGGTAGGCTCCCGGCCTACCCCAGTGGCTCCACCTGTGAGCGTGGTAGCTCTTTATTCCGTGATTATTTCCAGGCAAGCCTCACAAAGTGTGCAATGAATGTTTTAAATGCCCCTAATGAGTGACTTAAGAATTTGTCGCTATTCCAAAGTTGAGGGCTTTTGCCACTCTACCCTGCCCCCAGCAGCTAAAAACAAAACGCAAGGCAGGAAGAGATGACTACTCAGTGTCACTGGCAACCCAAGAGGAGGCTACATTTCCCTGTTCCTTCCCCTAGGCTCACTCGCTTCTATTCGTTCAACACAGATTTTCCAACAGTGACTGCACACCAGGTGGGCCCAGGAGGCAGGACACTTCCCCCAGCCTCAGCTGACATGCATACTGCAAGAAGCACTGTGTTCAGTGGCCATCTTCCTCATGTCTGTATGGGATTGGTCACAGGACCCTATTAATAGCAAGCTATGCAGAGGCTCAAGTCCCTTACATAAAATGGCACAGTATTTGCATTTAGCCTATGTGTAACCTCCCAGGAACTTTGCACCATCCCTTATCATTTGTCGTTATGGTACTGAAGCAATATAAGTGCTATGTAAATACCCATCATATGTACTGTTTAGGAACTGACCAGGAAGAGGGTCTGTCCATGTTCAGAACTGAAGTAGTTTTAGGAGTACTTTTGACCCATGGCTGACTGAATCCACAGATGCAGAATTGATAGACCCAAGGGTTAACTGTGTGTATGTCTTCTGAGCTCACTGAGGACTGGGCCACCCTCCACCTGGAGGGACTGGGGTGAGAGTGGGCTTCTGGAGGCCATCAGTGTCCTTACTCAGAAAATCCTGTAATGTTCCTCTGGAGATCTGGCTAGCCTCTGTAGTACTACGATTTTTTTTTTCAAAGACCACACAGCTTAACACGGGTTGAAAAATTATTAATTTATAGAAACAAGACAATTACCTTTCTTCTAGAGCCAAATCCGTGAGTATTCCGACGGCTGTGTTGGACTTCTTATCTGAGAAGTCAAGAAATGACAGTAGTGCTTCACACAGTCTGTAAAGAGCCATGAAAAACACAGAGCTCTGATTAGGATGTCTCCCAACCCTCAGCATCTCCAATAAGGTGCCTCCGCAGGTGGCAAAGAAGAGCTGAAAGGGTGGACCCGCCACACCCACCCAGGACCCATAGACATCATCCTTTAGGGGTGGCTCCGGAACTCTGTATCAATTCCCAGGTGGAAAAGCAGTTTTAATGTAAGTTCACTAATTAGTCAGACAGCAGCTTGGAAGGAGTTTCTGATGCTCTTCCCTGTGGCCGCGTCTCAGCTGAGTTCATTAAGTCGGACGGCATCTAAATGGCACAGTTCCTAATCTACTCATAACTAAAGTGGGCGGGCTCCCTAATGAGACAGGTGATGGGATAAATATTTAACGAGGTCTTGACAGGCTGCTGAGTATAGCAGGTGGATTTAATAGAGTTAGAATCAGCTACCGGGAGCTGGAGACTGTAGGTGAGGATCAGAGTTGGGAGCCTCACTTTGGTTACTGACTCACACAGAGAAGATTCAAGGGTTTCTGAGATGATGGTAAACAGTCCAGTTCGGCTGCCAGAAGAAGCGATGCCACCTCAAGCTGCCCAAAGGAGTAAAGGCGACAAGTCCCCTTCACCGAACGGAGCATCTCTGGCATGCTGCAACCAGTGCTCAGCACTTAGCCCCTGGTGTGCAGTGTCACATGTACAAATAATGAAGGAAAGCACCAGGAATGTGCTAGGATGGTCAGAGTCTCCCCGGCAGGATGTGTTGGGGGAATAAAGATGGAAGGCCTTCAAGGATACACGATGTCTAAGCTGCATCTTCAGAAGTCAGTGATGGCTATTATGTGTTCATTCAATCAACTGTGCCAAACTGCCACTGACTACTGCCCAGGCCATGAGGTAGGTTCTAGAAACACAGAGGCGAAATGAGGCACTGTTCTGGCATTAGGGAACTTGCAGAGCAGTGTCAGGCACATGGAGACAAGGTACCTTAGACAGAATGCTCTCAGAGCATGAGGCATGTTTGAGACACCCCACTGCTCTTTACCACTAGCAATTAGGGTGCAAGAGAATAGGGAGCAGGAAGGTTCATGATGGGCCTCCTAGAGTCTTCTACAAAATTTGGGGTTAACCACCAAGATGTACCTTCTCCCAAGTGTGATGAGTAGATTGACTTTGTGGGTGACAGGGGTGTGGGTAGGGTGGCGTGCGGATTCCGGGACTACCCTAAGCCTCAGATGTCAGGGAGAATGCACTCTGGCCAGGCTCCAGGTGACTCTCATGAGTCAAAGAGATAGTCTTCTAGGCAACGGAGTGTCGCTTTAGAATTTTAAGTGGGAAAACAGGACCAATGTTCACCTTAGGAACATCTTTTTGCTGGTTTAATGGAATCCAGATTGGAGGAGGCAGGATACAAGGAGAGAAAATCCCAGAAGAGAGACATGTGGTTGTCCTGACAAGAAAGGGCAAGGGATTGCGAGGAGGCAGTAGCAGGCTGAGAGGTATTATTAAACAGAAGGAGGTGCTGCAAAGACTGAGAAAGAATGAAGAGAGGAGGAGGAGGAGGAGGAGGAGGAGCATGGCTAGGCGACCCAGGAGATGCTGATGAGCAAGAACTGGCAAGCTACTGCCTTATGACTATAGTGCGGGTGGTCTGAGTCAACTCTAGAACTCCACTTAGCGTCTGGAAGGTTAGATGCCATATGCTAAAACAGAAAATTCAGGTCAAAGAGACAGGTCCAAAGAAGCACATTTTGTTTGTTATGCTTTTCAGACACAAGGAGGCAGGATCTAACAACAGAAGCGTGTTGTCATCTGATCCTTAAGAGAAGGCATAGACTCAGTCTCTTAAAGTCACAGACAAGACAGGAGCCAGCATAGGATCCTGGAGTCCCTGACTTGGATGATGGCACAAGTTCGGGTTGGTACAGGAGTCCAAGAAGGAAAAGTGATGAGGGAGGAGGGACAGGACGGGTGATATCAATGGCAATGGCATGAGGTTTGAGAAGGGTTTGGTCATGAGGACCAAATGTCTCAGGGCAGTGGAGTGACAGCAAGACAGAAAAAGCCTAGGGGCTGGGTATTTGGGAGTATAGCAGGCACCCATTTTTAAAGTGTAGAAGCTGTTTGGGAAGGACCAAATCACCTGACGATTGGTGGAGGAAGTGGTGTGCTTAAACTGGAAAAAGCTAGTGAGGGGCCCCTAATGTTCAGGCTTTTCATAGTCTGAGCTGACCTTGGAGCAACTTATAGTCAGGTTAGCTCTGGCAGTAGATGGTGGGTCACCTGAGGGGTGACTCACATCCTTACTAGCTTGGAAGGCCTCCAGTCTGTGAGCTGTCCTAATTCCTGGCACAAATATAATGGAGACAGAGACAGTAAAAATGCCGAGCCTTCCCCAGAGGGGAGCATGCATGGACCGGTTCGGGCCACTGCAGAGGGGCACTCATGCTGGATGGGGTGTGGCTAGATGTTTGCCTAAAGCTCAGGTGTCCCCAAGCTTCTGCAGATCCTTGACTTCTTCAGGAGTGTGCTCTAGTGCTCATCCATCAGAAATAATTTGCTTTGGAATGAGTCCAAATTCCTCCTCCACCAATTTAGCTTTTTTTTTCTTGGTCTTGAAGATGAATGCTGATAAACCTGAATAGCATCAAGGACAGATGACTGCCAGGGTCATCCTGGTTTAGCCTTAGATGGTATAAGCAAGAAGCTCCCTCACCATGTGGCCAAACACTTCTAAGTGCTCTCATTACCTACAAAGGACAGTGTGACCCCCTTCCACCCCATCTTGCTCAGAGGCACATTTCCTGCTCTTTCGATGAGCGGCCATCTCAGTGGATGAACCACACAGTTCTGAGAACGGGCTCACGGAGCCCATCGTTTCACTGCGGTCCCAGTTTAAGTCTCTAACCAATCTACCCTAAAGGGAGAAAAAAAATAATGATCATGAAAACATTATTAGGTTCATGCCATGTATCAGATAGGGGTGTTGGTGGCTCTTCTAACTGTGCTATCAGTTGTTAGCTGGCCAGCCTCACAGTCACTATGTCCCCTTTCCAATTTGCCTGACTCTGCCACAGGAGTCGCCACCATGTTCCTGGGTAGCCCAGGACACAGTTCTACCAAACAGAAATAAGCAGTGGCTTTTCCTAATGAAAAAGGGCAGATGTGGTGGGAGCTAAAGCTATGTTAAAACAGAAACATGGGGCTTGGCGTCACATCACATCAAGGCATAAGGAAAGGTAAAGGACAGTGATCTTGACTGTGGACTCTTCAAGCTACGGGTGGTTCTCTTTGATCTTATTATGCGGGGAAAACAGGCCAGGCTCTGTTTTACTTTAGCTCCTATTGGTTAAGTTGTTTGCATAAGGCAGGAGGAAGGGGTCTAAACGGACACAGACATATCTTTGTGGGTTTTTGGTTCGCTTTTGGAGGGCAGAGGGTGGTGGGCTGAGGACTGAACCCTAGTATGTAGCAGGCAAAGGCTCTACCATGAAGCCATATGCCTAGCCTACCACACTTCTTTTAAAATATAATTTTTATTATTGATGTGTATGTGTGTTGCATATTTACACGTGGGTGCTCTAAGAGGCCAGAGACGACATCAGCTCTGCAGCTGGAGTTATAGGTGGTTGTGAACTGTTCCGTGTGGGTGCTGGGAACTGAACTCAGGTCCTCTGCCACAGTAGTACATGCTCTTTACTGTCAAGTCATCTCTCCAGCCGCCCCACCCCCATCTCTTTTAAGTGTCATTCCAAGTATGAGGTACAGACAAGACAATGTGTCTCACTGGGGCCAATAAAGAATAAAAAGACAAAACAGGATTAAGCACTGGACTGTGTGAATCTTAATCCCAGTGCTTCCCATGAAGGGGGCGGGGCTTGTTGTTGCCAGTTCACAGCGTCTGGGAAGGTCACCTACCATGCTTCAAACAACCTCACTCCATCACAAAGAATCAATTATGTCTCCTTCCCACTCACCTGAAGATGGACATTAGCAAGATGAATGGGCCTCAGAGCAGTAAGCTGAGGTCACCCTGATGACTACATGGACCAAGGTGAGCTATGATACCCACTGATTTCCAAGACACTGCAGGAGTTGAGATCTGGCAATTCAAAGATAGCTTGGGGCCAAAGTCATAGGACAGTAACAGCTATAGCTGCCCAGAGACAAAAGATGGTTAAAGAGAAAATAACAGGTGAGGAAGGGATTGAGATGACAGAACGCGCTTTGGACACCTTCACTAGTGATCCACCTGCTTGGTGGGCAGAGCTTCCGGGTTGCCTAGACCTTTCCTGGCTCAGTGACTGAATGAAAACAGGGAGATGGAGACCACCCTTGTCCTTGGTACATAATGACCTCACCAGATGGACAAGTGAGAGGGGCTCAGCCTGGTCCAGTGAGACATGGCTCCTTTTCTTACAGAGGACAGAGTTGAGGCTGGCCTCCAAAGAACAGGAACCAGGGGACAGCTGGGCAACGTGGCCTTGTTACTTGCTGTATCCTTTCCCGCCTACTCTGTGAACAGAGTAGCAACACTCTCTTAAGTTACCACAGGAGATAAAATGAAATGGCAGTTAAGAAATCTGACAGATTAACTTCCGTTCCAAAGTTATGTCTGAAGTGTTTACAAAGCAGGCCACTGTAAATGCTGTTTCTGTTTGTTTAAGCCATAGGAAATAGCTGATGTTCAACTTTTCTGATCAGAAGAAAAGGACATGACAATTTCATATGGTCAAATTTATAACCAGAAAACAAGTAAACAGTGTAAATTAAAAAATAAAATTGGGGGGGGGGAGAGAGAGAGAGAGAGAGAGAGAGAGAGAGAGAGAGAGAGAGAGAGAGAGAGAGAGAGAGAGAGGGCACTCTCATTCAGTAACAGTGCTTGGAACAGAAGTCTGAGGACTGAGCTTGATCTGTAGCACCCCACAAAAGATGGGTCACAGTGCTACACACGTGTGATCCTAGCACTGCAGAGGCAGAGAAAGAGCGCTGGGGGTTATTAGCTGGCCTGACTGGCCTAATCATGATCCTGGTGCTACTGACAGCATTATGTCTTGACAGTTCAGGCAGAGTTCTCCTGAGGAACAACACCCAAGGTTGACCTCTGACCTCCATAGGCACGCATATATACATGTGCACCTTTACACACCAGTATACTCAGGTACATATGTACACTGCCTCATGCATGCATTTGCGCACATGCACATTATTCATATCTGTTTCAATCTTGGAGGAAACGTCATGAGAAAACATTGGTTTTATTAACTGATATTCTGCCATCTCAGAAATGGCTGAAAGACACGAGAAACAAAACACCAGTATTTCCTCAAACAGAAGAGCAGAGGAAAAGTAAGGGGAGGGACAGGGTGAGGCTGGGCCTGAGTGCAGAAGCAAGTGGTCCATTTCTAGGCTGGGTTTTCTGTCTGCCCATGGGCATGCTACCTGTGACAAGTTCAATGGTCTCTACTTGTGCAGAATTGAACCCGGGCATGGTCCCGAGTTCAGCCAGGGGCTTCTCTGAGAACCCTCCCAATAGGGCTCCCCTCAGAGGCTTGTTCTGTTATTGTATTTCATGAAGGCTCATGACCACCTGATGGCAACTAGATACCAGGAACAGAATGAAGGATGGGCAGCCTGACCCTCTCTACTTAGTCGTGTCCCCAGGGTCATGAGGAAGATCCCACCAGCAAAGGCTTACCGGGTCAGGTCAAGGTGCTTGATGACTTGGTTCCGGCCATTCTCTGTCTGTGTGAGCTGCAGCAGCAGGGCCAGGCTCTGCTGTTGAATAACCAGGATTCTGGAGGTCATGAAGGCAGGCAGCAGGCTGGCCATATCAGGGTGGCTCACAAGCAGGCGCTGGTTTTCCTCTGTAGAATACAGGTTTTCTGCCTTGAGCTGCCATGGACAGCATTTAGGTTCTGTCACCCACCACCCTAAAGGGAAGCTGGCTCTTCTTAACACATTTGCCAGGGAGGATAAGGACCCTGGATATTGAGGATAATGAACCGTACTCCAGGGCCAGCCTTCTGTGTCTGAATAAGTAGAGTGATGACCTTTGCTGGTAACTAACTCCTGTGGCCCTCAGCTTCCTCTTCAGTAAGATGAGGGCCATGACTCACCTGTTAGAGTTTTTATGGAGATTCATTGAGCCACTGCCTGATGGTGCTAGACAGAGACTGGCTTTCATGGATTGCTTACACTGTTATCGTTGTTGTAAAAAGCTTTCTCAGTGGGTGGAACATGGGAACAAGTAAAGGAAAAACATTTGGCTTAACTAGAATAGAGCTGGAGCATCAGTCTTCAGACACTGGCGGGAGCAATGGTTTCTATTCTTCCCAAGAGACTGTTGTCATGTGAGTACGACCCCTCCATCCTCGGCTGTGCTCTTTTTTTCAGGGTTAGAGCACTAACCCTGAAGTTCAATGACACCAAATTTTGCCTGCTGTGTGTTCTGAGCAGGCATGGGGGAGCAGACAGAACACAGGAGTACAAGGATAAGGAATGAGACACAGCAGAGCACACTGGAGGCATGGTGTCATGGGTTGGATCTGGAATATACTCAAAGGTTCCTGTGTTAAAGGTTTGGTTGCTTGGGTTTTGGAAAGTAATGATCCTCAAGATGTGGGGGTTTGAATAAGAGTGGCCTCCGCAGGCTAATGTATTTGGATACTTGGTCCTCAGTAGGTGAAAGTGTTTGGGAAGGATTGAGAGATGTGACCTTGTTGGAGGAGGTATGTCACCGTGGGTGGGCTGGAACTGACTTCTCTCCCTGACCCAACAACACACCATTGATGTATTCTCTTGTTTCTGCACTTGCACATCCTCCGGCCTCTTTTAAAATGGCTTTGTGTTTATTGAGTTGGACATGTGAAGGTTCCACGAGCTTGAGACACAATATATGCATACCCCAGGTGAAAATGTTTTTCAGATATTAAAACAACATGACTCCAAGGCTCACAGAAACAAAAGTATCTGGGTTATTATGCCTGACTCACAGAGAGAAAACACAGCCTTTCTCGCCTTCTTTCAGGAATCTAGGCAAACACACAGCCCAGAGCAAGTGTGTGTGTGTGTGTGTGTGTGTGTGTGTGTGTGTGTGAATGTGGAGCCAGAGGATTCCTCACACATCATCCTCAGGCATGACTTTCTTTTCTTTCTCTTTCTTTCTTTTTTTCTGATGGGATCTTGCTGACCGGAAAATCACTGAATAGGCCAGTCTAGCTGACCTTCAAGCCCTAGAGATCTGCCTAGCATGCCACCACACCTGCTTTTGGTTTTTCTGTTGTTGTTGTTGTTAATGAGGGTTCTGAAAATCAAACTTCAGTGCTTGGCTTTACCTACTGATCCCTTAGAGTAACTGGGATTCCTGGTAAGTGAGTTGTCTACAGCCTAGGGCCGTCCACCCACGAAAAGAAGGGAGATTGCTTCCTCATGTTTGTCCTGTGACCACACTACTTGCAGGTTCCACCCTGTCGTTGTCCTCATTTCTAATGTTTCCCATTATCAAGATCAACCCCATTCTTATGAAACACATTTTTTTTTTGAGGTGAAGGAAATAACTTAAAATCTTGATACACGCGGAAGCCATATAGGTGACTAAGGTAGATTGTGCAAGGCCTGAAGGAACTCTGGAGGATTCTGTATGAAGAAAGGTAAGAGTTGACAAAACAAAATCCCTCTGGCATTTTCCTATTACAGTAACAGATGCTAATCAGTGTCCAAAGAGGCCGGATGGTAGTCATATATCTCCAGATATATGCTGCAAGGGCTGCTATGGTCAGCAAAACCAAGTGTATCTTTAAACAGACGACAAGGGAAGCTAGCTAGCCCCAGTGCTCTTGTCATGAGCAAAAGTCATGAGTCTGCAGAGCAGGGAGAGGCCCTGGGGGCAGGCACTCGTTAAGCTGACAGTGATCTTGCCCACCATCCACTCCAGTGTCCTGAGCAGAGGAGGAAGGAAGGGGAGGTGGACACTGAGGAGGAGAAAGAGGAAGAGGAGGAGGTGGTGGCTGGGGAATGAATTCAATATAAAACTTGCTTTTGACCCACATACTCTTGGAAGGAAAGGGCAAGGTGGTGAAGATACCAACCCTCCCAGTCCTAACCTCTGGGGGAGAATCACCATGGTGGTCCATGCAGCTCTCGCTTCTGGGCACACAGCTATCAGTCAACAGTGAAGAGCCAGGCTTACCATTGTCGATGCACACTGCTTGCCAGAGCTTTAAAACGGCCACACAGAGGACCTCCTCAACTGCGTCTTTCCCTGCTGAGAAGAGGCACCTGGAGAAGACAGGGAGAGCCATGCGGAATCTGGCAATCAATCTTTCTTTCTTTTCACTGGGTTTCACCCCCAGAGCCACCAATTGGAGATTTAAGAGAAGCTTTTTCTTAATGCGTATCCAAGCTGGCCATGGTGGCACACACCTTTAATTCTACCACCCAGGAGTCAGAGACAGGTGGATGTCTGTGGGTTCATGGTCAGTGTGGTTTGCGTTGAGAGTGGGTGGCCACCCAGGACTGCATAGTAACATCTCTCCTCTCTTTTCCTCTCCTTCCCCCTCCCTCTTCTTCTTCCTCCTCCTTCCTCTCCTCTCTCCTTTTTTCCTCTCCTCTCCCCTTCCCTTCTTCTTTTCTTCTTCTTTTTCTTTCTCTCTCTCTCTCTCTCTCTTTCTCTCTCTCTCTCTCCCTCCCTCCCTCCCTCTCTGTGCATATCCACAGGTCACCAGAACCAAGGAGCTGCCCATCACCAATTCCAAAGTCTCCGATCATTAGCAAAGGCTGAAACACGGGGATGGCTACATAGAGGAAGGTGGACAGGCAGGGCCATTGGTGGTGAGGGGACATATAAACATCCAAGCCATGTTAGGATCCTAAGCCTCCTGGAGCATCCTGGCACGATATAAAATAAAGTCAGCGCCTCATCTCGTACTGTGTAGGTCTTGTTTTATATAGATTCTAAGAGGAACAAGCAGGGCCCAGCTGCTTCTATTCCCTTAAATGACCAGTAAGTTCCAAAAATGAGAAAAAGAACAACAAATGAAAACCTTACAAATGCTACTAGGGAACCAGTGGGACAGGTGTGTCTCTCACTGGGAAGTATGGGGAGAGCCTGTGGGACAGGCTCTGTCAGCTGTAGCATGATGCAAAGGGCTCTGAGCACAAGCGGGTTCACACGGTCCTGAGGAGTAAGGCCACAGAGGAAGGCTTTGCCTGTGTGGTCAATATCTGTTTGCACGCAGGGCTTAGCTTTCTTTTCTTAATAGACTCTTTCCAAACATTCCTACCTTCTAATGACCTCATGGTCACTGATAGTGCTGAATCCACCATGTGTTCTGAATAACGTTCGCTCTGTGCCTGAAACAAAGCCACAAGAACCAAGTCAGGCGCCTTAACCCCACCGGCTTGGCATCTAGCTGCAGCATAGCCAAGCCGATCACAAGATCCCAGCGGGGGAGGCTGGACTTTGACACTCAGAGAAATGTAATTGCCATCAGCCACTGGATGTGTTGCAGTCAAAGGGACTGCTTAGAAAATTTCAGCATCTCAATTCATTACTCTGAAATCTTTAGAGAGCCCACAGGAGCTGCTTAATCTCTGGAAAGAACTGAAAAAACCACCCAACCCTAGATATTTATTTTGAAGCTGTTTCCGTGCTCAGGAGAAGAAATGACAATTTCCATGAAGCTGCTGAGGGGGCAAATCTGGGACGCCTCTGTTCTGTACTGAAGGGGAACCAGAGACTCCATCCATTTGTACAAATGTATCTTGTCACTGAGCAGCCGAGGTTGTTGAGCTCTGCCATCGGTGCTTGCAGGAACGGGTAACGGAACGGCACGATCTCACTGGGAGACGACCTCTTTCCTCTGAAGTTATTTTCATGTTCCAAGCAGCTGCCACTGAGATGACTCCTATAGTTTGTCGCATCAATTTCTTCTGTTTCTACATGGCTTATGGTATAGGATGTTAGAGTGGACATGAGGGTGTAAGCAAGAAGTGTGGAACACACGTGAGGAAAAAGTTTATAGAATAAGTACACTGCTATATTAATATTTATATTTACATAAGCAGACATAAACACACCGTGCGGCCTTTGTACTCAATATAGGCGCATATGGAGCACCTGTACGCCACATGTGTGTCTTATGCCCTATGTGTGGTGTTTACTGTCTAAGTGTTGAATCAGTGCATCCTCTGAAGCGGACAGGGCACAGGCGGAGTGTACTTCTTCCATACTTTTTTTTTGGGCACCTATATTAGAGCAGATTTTCAGTCAATATTTGTAGAAGGGAGGGGATTTTTTGTCCCACGAAGCCAGATCCTCTTACCCCATGCCTTCCCACTGACAATGCTTATGAGACCACCACGTGCATATCTAACTTACATCCGGTCATTACTTCTGTCAGGATCTCAATGCCTCCGGCATAGAACAGTGGCATCTGGTCAGACTTGGAGAGGGTTCCCAGGAGATTCCGCGTTGTCACCGCTGTGTTCTTTCCTGAATCCAGAGACTCACGAGCCTCCTTCTCTTGAAGATCTGCCTTTTCTCGAAGTGTTACTTGACTGAGGTATTCTAGCAAAATGAGCAGGAAGAAAAAAAAAAAAGCAAAAGGAGCAACAAACACCCTAATGAACGACAGAACCATACAAGCGCTTCCTCCGTCTACATCTCCCGTCCTTGCCCACTCCTTTCCTTTCTTCCTTTCAAGGATGTGAACGATAAAGCAGAGGACCGGGTGGTGCAGGAAAGGCAAGGCTGTGTGTGGCCTTGACCAGGGCAGAGGAGGGAGGGAGGGTGCTCCAGCGGAGCACAAAGGAAAACCAGATACAGCTGCATCTCAGAGCAGCAGGAACCTCCTCACCTTTCACCTGTGTCTGCAGCTTGGGGTTTATCTCTCCCATTTTCTGATAACACCATCTAGACTGGAAAACAGAAACAAGACCTTGAAAACTGGTCAGGGGTGATGGTGATTACAGGGCAGACACTGGGCACCCCAGGGCTGGTTCCTTCATTATCTCTTCTATCCCCAGCCCCGCCTGCCCTGCTCCCAGCATACAGGCAGTCCTCTGGGAGAGCAGGGAGCGTTTGATATTTTTGCTTGCGCTTCTTAGGTTCTGTGGAGCTACAGGTATTATTTCATACTTCATTTTAAAAACTTGTTTGTTAAATAAAAACTGCAATGAAAACTATCCAGTCTTGAATTTTTGTGGATCATGTCTGCCGGGGGGCGGGGGGTAAGAATAATCCTAATGTATATGCTAAACTTAGATTTGATATTTGCAGTAAGAACCTGTCAGCTATGTCCTGGGGAGTCAGGAAATAAGCAAAACCGGATTGAGACCAGGAATAGGGGAAGAGAACAGCCTGAGGTTAGAGGTACAGGCTGCAAGAACAGTCAGTGAAGGCTCCAGCCACGGGCCACAGCAGACTCAGCTAGAGAACTTGACAGTGAACTCTTACTGAGGAAATGGCTAGACAGAAAGTTTCTAGAAAAAGAGAGATCAGCTCAGGGAGACTTGGGGGCTAACATTGTATCACTCAAATATATATAAGAAATCCCAAGAGAGCACCCAACCAGTCTCCAAAAAAAAACAAAACAAAACAAACAAAAATCCCCCCTCAAAACAAAAACTTAAGGAAATAAATGCTCCTATCTTCAAGGTTGATCAGGGGTCCTATAGAAAATCAAGATTGGTCAGATGGGGGGAGCTCTCTGCCAGAGGTCTAGGGGAGGGGAATAGGGCAGAAGAGGGAGGGAGGGTGGGAATGGGAAGATAGGAGTGAGGGGATAACAATCAGGATGTAATGTGAATAAATTATAATAAATACAAAACTGAAAAAAAAGAGAGAAGAGGGCTGGAGGGATGGCTTACCGGGTAAGGGAGTGTGTTGCCAAGGCCTGCTAACCTGAGACCCGAGTTAGATCCCTGAAACCCACGGCAAGGTGGACGGAGGGAAATGACTCCAGAGTTGTGTTCCCCACCCCTCGCCCACATCATGCTCATAAACACACACAATAACAAAAAGAGAAGGAACACAATAAAAACTATCACACTAAAAAAAAAAAAAGCGTCATTCCAGGATAGACATGTGTGTTAATCCCAATAGCTCCAGTCCCATATCCAATCTAGGAGTGACTTCTGGTGGCTTGAGATCTATTCTCCCGTCACCGCTTATCACTTCCACTGCTGCCAACACTGTGATCAGCTAGGTGGTGTTGCAGTGCGTGTGCGCACACGTTTGGAGTAATGAGATTGCGAGTGAATTTTGTTTTCTGGTTGTTCATGTCTTTCATGCGGGGAAGTTGAACCAATACTAGAAAAAACTCTGCTGACCCTGAGTTCTACAGCTAATGGAGCTGTCCCAGATTTCACCCAGCATCCTTCCCAGGTGTATTACCTCAGGACTTCAGGAAACACTAAAAGGTGGGCTAGCACCTAGCCAACTCGTGATGTAGCTTACCTCGCTAAGGACTTACCTTGCTGTAGTTCTTCAGGCCCAGGTGGGCTTTCCCCATGTGGAAATAGGCTTTTGTGCAGTTTTCATCACACTGTGTAAAAGAGAACGGCTGAGCAGACGTTTTGGGGGATCGGAAGTCATTAAGCACTCCCCTGCCTGCTTAGCTCACAGAACAAGGCCAGGGCTTTGGTTCTCAAGATAGCTACCGGAGTTGACGATTAAGACATTCCAGTGTGTTTGTGACCAAGCTAATTGCTGCCTGCAAGGAGCCTGGACACATAGGCATGGTGTCTTCCAAATTAGTGATGCTGCCAGCTCTCACTTCCGTGTAGAGAGTCACTCAAGCAGTGAAGCAAGTCCCTAACTCTAGAGGAGCCCTCAACATTGGCTGAACATTAGAATAACTTGAAAGGCTCATATATCTCTGGACCTGACTGCCCCTGGACCAATTAAGTTACTGTCTAAGTGGGGCCCAGACAGATGTTTCTTCAGCTTTCTTGGTGATGCAAGCTATGCAGCTAAGGTTGAGAACTACTGGCTCATTAGCAGACAGAATTCTCTGGGAAAGCGACTATGGCTACCAGTGTGTCTCAGTGGGCAGTAGGCCCCTTCTCGCAAATAAGCCCCAGCCTGAACACTGGTGTGACACACATCATATTGGACCATTGTCATGTATTCCTTGAGCTCACCAGGAAGGAATAATTTGGGTCTTGAAGTGGGGTTGCCTCCCACTCCATTTCAGACCCAAGTGTGTTTGTCAGTCACAACATGGCCTCCAAGACTTTCTGTCAGGGAGTGGGCGGGCCCTCCTAACTCTGTGATATGAGAGAGAGAGAGAGAACAGCAACAGAACAGCCTAATGGAAGGTGACCCCATCCCTACAGAGCTTACTACTGGTTACATGACGACACCGGAGGCTGGGAGTTCCGCTACTGGAGCATCCTCCCTGGAGAGAATGCTGGATGGGGGAACTCCAGCTGACTGCCTCAACTTCCCCCGTCTGTTTCTGCTGATGTCCCCAAGGGCCTGCTTTGATGATGTTAACTCTATCTGTTGCTATTGGTTCTTTTACTCAGATGCTCTGTTCTGCTCTCCTGCACTCCTCCCTCCTGCCCTTTCCCCACCCCCTGCCGTGCTCTTTCTCTCTCCCTGTCCTTAAGCTTTTGCTTTGGCTTGCTATGAATTTAACAGACTTAGTCCTTTAAACCAGAAAGCCCAGCTATTGTTGATCATTCTTTGGCCATACAGGCAAATGGGAATTCACGTTAGTATCACTTAAGATCTAGATGGACATCCCCTACAAAGGGAGGGTTTAAGTGCACAGCTAAGGACATACCATTCACAGAAGGGCCCCACCCCTGCCTGCTTCTCCTCATTGTAAGTCTGCAGGGTCTCATCCAGCACAGACATACGAACTAAAGTGTGAAACATCAGCTAGTTAACACTCATTGATCCTTTTACAAGCAAGGTATTGAACCAGGCAAGACATCCTTTAGGGTTTAGATTTAGAAGGTCCAAGAGGTCAGTCTCAGGAGTCTAAAATGCTCTAGGTGAATCAACACTTGGTATGTTGGTTAGGGACAACTATTTTCCTTATTTGGAAATCAAAGACAGTAATTCGTAGCTTCTCTCTCTCTCTCTCTCTCTCTCTCTCTCTCTCTCTCTCTCTCTCTCTCTTCCTCCCCCTCCTCCTCCCTCCCTCCCTCCCTCTCTCATTGTTGGGAGGAAGAATCATGTAACACTTAGCACTCTGCTGGGTAATACTCATTAGCTGCTGTTGCTGTGGTTACAGCAGCAACAATACATTTCAGAGCAAATGTGATTTATAGAAAAGCTAAATAATAGTTAAAGAGGGAACAGTAATTGCTGGAGAAACTTACAGGAGTGGTTTTATGTATAATATGTCCCGCTCTATTACTAAGTGAATGGGAGTAATAAAGATAATCCTAAGAGGCCAGGCTGAGCAGCCTCTTCCGTGAGGTAGGCGCTGAACTGGATGGCTCCGATGGATGATCTTTTGTGAGCCTCACGGCCATGAAACAAAACAGGCCCAGGCACCCCCATCTCACGGACTAGAAAACCAGAGTGAGAGAAGGTTAAGTCTGCATCACCAGTGCATAGAAGAGCTAGAATTTGAAATCTGGCCACTTAATTCCAGGACACAAGGGCTTAAAAATGTTATCAGGATTGGGGACATATCTTGCCTAATATGCACAAGAACCTGGCTTTGATTCCCAATACTGGAAACAACAACAACAACAACAACAACAACAACAACAACAAAAATAAAACCAAATCCCCTTCAGAATATGCTATGAAAAAATGAATATATACCATAGGAAATACCATCCTGCAGGTTTAGGAGAGGAGACTCTAATGAGGGAGAGGGCTTAAAATGGAGCAGGCAATTTGACCTAATTGAGTGGATTGAAGGGAATGAGGTCCAGGGTCCAGAGGTAGGAGAGGTCAGAAGCCTTACTGACAGCCCAGCTGTAACTGAAGTGTTGAGTGGAGGGACAAAGGGGGATGGACAGGGGGGGCCAACTAGATAGACTCCACAAGGACAGCTCAAACTCCCTCAGTTTGGGGGCTGCCAAGACGACCAAATGGAAACCTGTGTGAGGTGGATCTGGAACTGGGAGAGGCAGGTCTGAAGGCTGCTTGCAGAGATGACAGGAGCATCCATGAGAGACCATGAGAATTGTGAGAGGAGAGGACACGAGGAGCTTGGACGGCTCAGTTGTAGAGAAAAGAGGGCAGGAAGCAGGGCGGCGAGGCAGCAAATCCACAAAGGATGAAATCCAGGAAGCAAGAAAGGGACTGTCTAGGGGAAAGAGAGGGGGCTCCCCACTTCTGCTCATGAGAACCAAATAGCCATAGCACATTCATGACAGAATATCATGGTGACACAGCTGGGAACATGCAGGTCCCTTAGCTGAAGACCATGGCCTTCACAGGTGTGGCACAGACAAGTGGCTACAGCTATGACGTCATGCCCACTCCATACAGAAGGAACAACTAATAGACCTTCTTATGACTGGACCTGTCCTGTCTAACCAGGAGTCTTCTGTCACATACATCTACTCCAATGATGCCCCACACTCTCTTTGAAGGGTGTAGCCTTCAAAGCAGGATAGATTTCCCTGTACAGGAAGTATTCTGCTGACAGGGAAAATGGCTTTGCCACCTTTATCTTTCACAAGGAACATCAGTCCTGAAATATTACTTAAGCTGCTCTCTTACAATTTAATAGTGTCAAGAAATGTTAAGTTGGCACGGAAGTCCCCATACTATTAAGAATAGATTGCCAGAGATATTTGCTACTGAGATTTTAGAGTTTTTAGAGAGCGTGAACTTTTTCTTGGAATTTGTGGCTTCCACAAAAAGTAGGATGTCACCTATTTTCTTTTTTTAGATTTCTTTCTTTCTTTATTTAACGTATAGGAGTGCTCAATCTGCATGTATGCCTACATGCCAGAAGAGGGCATCAGATCCCAGTGTAGATGTCTGAGCCACCATGTGGTTGCTGGGAACTGAACTCAGGACCTCTGGAAGAACAGACAGTGCTCTTAACCGCTAAGCCATCTCTCCAGCCCCTTCACCTGTTTTCAGATTCCTTTTGGTGTTGACTCAAATCTCTCTATGTGGGGGCCTCGCTGGGCATTTAACAAGATGGGCTCTGAGTGTCATCGGTTATTGTAATGCCAGCTACACTGGGCACGCTTTGCTTTGGTGTCACCATCCAGCTAATGATGTTGAGCTTCATTCAACATGTGGGCAGAGGCCAGTGTGTCAGCCTGGGGCAGCATGGGGTGTGTCTAACTCTTTGGTCTTTGTCTGATTGAGAGGACATACTCTGGAGGCCCTATATCTCAGAAAGGAATGTGAGCCTTTCCCTGGGATCATGGGGTTTAGGGTAGAGAACAGGCTGACAGTCAGTGTAGCCACTGGCTTTGTGATCCCGAGTAAATAGCTCAATTCATCTCTGAGGTTTCATCTTTTGATCGGGAAAATACGAGAAAGAGTGGCACTGAACAGAGTCTATGCTGTGAGCCTGCAACAAATGATGGTTTTTGCCATTACAGTTGAAACAGCCAAGGAAAACATGCTGGGCTCTTTTCTCCTAACGACTGGGACAGAAAAAGAAACTGTGAGCAAACAAGGTGATGGTGTGGATGAGCACACTTATGTTGGTGCTCCGATGCTGGCATCAGCATCGGCCGCTCTCCTGATGGAAGGACCTGCCCGGTGTGATACAGCAGTGTTTCCCTCACATGGTGCCTTCAGAGGAATGACACCATCAGGCGCGTGAGGTTCTCTGCAGGTTCACACATGTGTTATGAACCACTGGAATCAAGGGTGATTTTTTCCCCCAATTCATCCATGTTTTTCTTGCTGATACCCTCAATAACAAGAAATAAATAAGAGGAGCCATAGAGATGGTTCAGTAGGCTAAGGCACTTGCCACTCAACCCTGGAGACAGTGGTCTAGACCCTGGAACCCACCTAAAGGTGGAAGCAAACAACCAACTCCACAGAGACTCTTCTTACTTTTATACATGTGCTACGGCACTCACACATGTCATGCACACACACACACACACACACACACACCTAAAAATTTAAAGATTAGCAAGAGAATACAACCATTATGTGGCTGTGAATGTGTTCTTGTGATTTAGGTCATGGTCATTGGGTGAGGCCAAATATGCCGCCCTGGGGAATTAGAGGCACCGGATACACCTGGAAAATTCTCCTAGCATCTCAATCTTACCTGATTGTAAGTTGTTTAATATAATAGTGCTGCATTACAACAAAGAGATACCTCTTACGAAGTTAGCTACTTGGGAGGCTGAGGCAGACAGGAGGATAACAGGTTCAAGGCCAGGCTAGCCAACTTAGTGAGACCTTGTCTCAAAATATAAAAGGCTTGGGGATGTGGCTAAGTGGTGGGATTCTTGCTAATATGTGAAAAGCCCTGATGTGTGTGTGTGGGGGAGGGGGAAGGGCATAGAGATTAACAATAAGATAAGACAGACAGAAATGAGAGAAAGTGACAGAGAGGGGGAAGAGATAGGTTCATATTTTTATGGAGCGACAGAGAAAATCTGCAAGCCATTTTAAAGATAAAAATGCTTCTTTTTTCTAGACCCTTTGAGGGGCTTGTGCACAGATGATTTATTTAAAGATAGAGAAACTTGGATTTAGGGTTACTTAAATGTAACTTAAATGTAGTCATAGGGCTATTTAAACATTTAGGACAATCATGGCGCCTGCGAGCTGAGCACTTTTCTTCCGTGCACCTTTGGCTCTCTCCATGCATGCTCTCTGAGGGAGCAGGAAGCAAAGCCCCACGCATGTGCCCAAGCATGAGCCACGTGGGCCAATGGTAACTTATACTTCTGATATCCATCCCCCTCCAACAGAAGCGGGTACCATCTCTTTCCACATGATTACATCTAAAAGGAAAGGCCCAGAATGATGAGGAAGATGACATTGTAGAAACTGTCCCTTGCGGCTGGTCCTGGAGGAGAGGAAATGTTTTCCCTATGATGTGAGTCAAGGCCTTGACAGCACCCAGTGAAGAGTGGGATGGTACAATGTAAAACTCTCAGAGACCAGGGGTGGCAGTTTCTACAGATCACATGTATGAGCAAAGCACGTGTGTGCATCACTCTGACCCTCCCAGGAGGTCTACTCCATCCCATTTCATAGAGGAGAAAACTGAGGCTCTCTCTGAGGATCCTTCAGATGGCACACATGGAGCTGCTTTCTATGCGCTTCAGGCCTCGGATAGGGGCCAGAGCAAGCCCAGTGCAGTCACCACACAGCAAAGGAAATAGTCTCTTACCTTCAGAGCCCAGTCACAGTCCACGAGGGCCTTCTGGTAGTCCCCAAGTTTTATATAAGCCTGAAAATGACAAAATACCTGATACTCAGACACAACTCCATATTAAAGGAGTCTTTAGTAAGTTCAGAAAGGATAGTTAATACCACCAAGGAAACAAAGATAAGAAAATGTGTCCGAGGACATGGGGAAAGCTACGAGCCTTAGTCACGGGTAGGAGTACAAACTGGTGCAGCCATGATGGAAGTCAGTATGGAGGATCCTCTGGAAACCACACGACCCAGTGATAACACTTATGGGCACTTACCCAAAGGATTCTACATTCTACCATGGAGAAACTTGCACACACATTTAGCAGGGAAATGGAACCAGTCCAGATGCCCATCAACAGATAAGTGGGTAGTAAAAATGTGATTCAGATACACAATGGGATTTTATTTATCCATCAACAAACATGAAATTCTCAGGGAAGTTGCCAGATCTGGGGAATATACAAAAGAGGCAAAAAGGCAAATCCCACATGTTCTTTTTCATATATGGATCCTAGCTTAAGTGTGTGTGTGTGTGTGTGTGTATGTGTGTGTGTGTGTGTGTGTGTGTTCTAGTATATATTAGTACAGGCACAGGTCATGTAACCAGGAAACCGTTTTTTCCTAAAAAAACAAAAACAAAAACAAAAACTAATATTTACTAATAACCAAAATAGGAGAAAAAGATAACTGTATGTTGTTTTCTTCTCTCTTCTTTTTCCTTTTTTTTCTTATCAAGAAACAGATGTAGATATTAGGTATATATATATTTTTTTTATGTTCCAGAAGAAACAGTAGTGGTCATCCCATGTAAGAAAAATAAACGAAAAACAAAAAAAGCAAAACAAACCAAACAAAGACCGGGCACCAGGAAGATGGCAGATGTCTCCAGGGTCCTCAGTCTCTAAGAACAGTGCCAGTGCACATCGAGGGTTCCTCATGACCCAAACTTTCCCAAGGAGCTGTAATATTCTTAGCTTTTTCCACGAAAAAGCTGATTACATCGCCTCTGTAGCTCTGGGGGGCATCAAGGCATCCACGCACAGGAAGGGGGCAGGCCGCAGCCTCCACTCCCTCTTCTGGCCTCTAGTTGCACTTGGAACTCATAAGGGAGGACAGAGTCAGTGTCATTGTAGGCCACAGAGGCCACGGTCGGTCTTATGGTACGTGAGTTAAGTTCCAACCAACCCTGAAGACATCTCTGTGGCCTTGAGCATTTTCTCTACATAGCCTTTTACTTTATCTTTTCTTCCCTTTTCTCTTCTCTCCTTTAAGACTTGAGTTTGACACCCTCTGTTGTTTCCAGTCTCTTTTGTTTCCCTATTCTTAAGTAGGGCTACTTTTCTTAATGGTGATTAAAATCTAGATTTATCTACGGAGCACCAACAATCTTGATTATAACATTAGTTGTAGGAGGGAAACAAGAGGAATGAAGGGGTACATTTTTCTTTCTTTCTTTCTTTTCTTTTGCAAGCAATATTTAGTTCCTAGTGTCTTTACTGTTTTCTAGCACCGCACACAAAAAGGAGAGGCATTTACAAAATAGTCAGTAGTTCAAGTGATTCCTAAAACCAGGCAGCACATTCTGGTTTTTATTTGCCTCTGAATGCGTGCTCTCGGAGAGGGCTGCAAGCAATTGCTCTCCCCAAAGCTTTTCGCTGTGATTCCTTATATTTATCCACAGCCACTCTTAATGGGATTCTTATGTCTAATCAAAGGGTGGCTTAAAATTGAATACAGTAAAAATGCAACTAATTTACATGAATGGGGGATGGGCGGCCTGCACTAGATACGAGTCTGAATCACACAACATTATACAAGCAATTCAACTCCACTGCTTTCTAATCACTTCTAACTAGCTTCAATGAGCATCAGTAGGTAGATATTTTCCAAGACAAAATTTGGTGCTGACTAAGAATGGAAAAGAATCACTGTATTAATTGCTTACACTTAAATGAGTCCTCTGAATTCTTTAAATGGACTTATTGATGCTCCAATGTTATGTAAGTAATGAGATGAGCTGAGACAGAGCACTGGGGGAAGCATATGGCAGGGTTTGTCCTTAGTAGTTTCATATTTATACTCCTGTTAGCTAAGGCAATAAGATGGGCATTGCTAAAGCGACTTCTGTCCATCCTCTTTATGGACTTGCTTTCTTAAAATAAGTTTTCACCATAAATGAGGTTGGGAAAGTACACCTGAGCTCTAGTCAGGTGTGTGCAAACTGTTCAAGTCATGAGCTCTTCGATTTATTCATCATTAACTCGCTGTCGCTCTCCAGACTCTCCAGCCTTCCAATGTCCCGTGGCTTGCTTTGAAAACATGTCTTCCACAGAGCCCAGGCAGACACTCTTGAGTTACAGAGATTGACACTGACGAGGGCTCTGTGGCTGCCTCACTCTCTGGTAATGATACGGCATCAAGTCAGTCTTACAGAGGTCCAGCTGACAGGTCCTGTTTGCCATAGGATCACATCCCTGAAGCTGGCACCCCAAACTTAACTGTGTCTCACAGATAAGGTTATTAGTTTCAAATGATAGTGATCAGCCTTTGTTAAGCCACAGGTAAGAGACCGTCACGGGGCGGGGCGGGGTAGCTAGCTATACCTGGTGTTTTGAGAAACAGAGGTTCCCTGTGAAATAAACCTGAAGGGAAAGGGATTCAGAAACTCTGAGTTCCTGACTAATGGCTGTAGGTTTGCTGGCTACCTCCGTCTAACCCCAGTTACAGAAATCAAAAAGCAGGTTTGATAAAACACGCAGGTAACTAGCTGGGAGAACTGACTCTGAGTCCCACCAAAGCCAAAGTGGTGGCCGGTACCAAGTTCTCAAAGACCATTTCCGCCTCCTAGTTTTTCCCATTATCCACCCGGGATAAAGTGCCTGGCCATCCTGAGTAGTGTGCAAGAGCCAATATGGAGAAAGCTACTTATGCTTAGCTCACCCCCTACCTGGTCACACGGGAGACTGAAGGCTAACCATTGCAAGTGTTTATACCATGGAAACAGGTGCTTGCTGTTGCACCAGAGCTGGTTGGTGAACATTTGCCAGCCCACCAATGATACTGTCTGTCCTTCTCTCTGACAGGTTTCCCAGAACTTGTTGTCGGAGTTGGGTCACCCACCTGGGCTCGGTTGGTATACAGCGCTGTCATGTCCTTCAGCTTCCCCAAACCCTCACTGTAGTAGAGGATGGCTGCTTCGTAGTCGCCCTTGGCAAAGGCCTCGTTCCCCTTTTCCTTTAGGGCTGGGGGAATAAAAGGCAAGCAGTGAGGCCTGGACATGTCAGGAGGCCTTCTACATGGCGGGTTTTCTAGTTCAGTGCATCGCCAACTTATTTTTCTCTGCAGCTACTTGAGGTCCAGTTTCTTTAAGTAGTTTTCCCCCTTCAAATCTATGCTGAGCTTTTGTATGCAGCTCTTGAGAAATGAGATTTTTTTTTTTCTAAACTGAGGTTTACATCTGCTCCACTCTTATTTACCATTGACCAAGGCAAGTGTTCCCATAATCAATTAGCAAATGGGGAGTGGGCAAGACCCACATTACACACACCATCAGATATTTAAAACAACACAGGCAGCATTGTGCACATCCATGCACCCGACCCCAACACATATAACATCTCTGCTGATTTTCATTGTTTCTCTTCTTTCCCCAATTTCACTTTTCTTTCTGACTCTAGCTTTAGCTCAGGCTAGCCAGTGGAGCCTCCCTCCTTTCCTACATCCCAAGCACCATCAGGAATCAGATTGGCCGAGTCTAACTGGGGGCCAGACTGAGGCTGTGTTGGGCTGACTGTGGATTAAGATCAGAGGACAGACTTGCGGTGTTTTCTGCCTGGCCAGGTCCTCTGACTGCCAGTCCATTGTGACACCTCCCACCCCAGGGAGCTCAATATCCACACACATCAGCATGCAGGCTTTTATGGACTCTTTCCAGCTGGAGTCATCCAGCTATTGAAAAGTAAGGACTAACAGTTACCATCTGCCAGGACTTTGCTTTCTCGTCTTCTCTTGGCTCGTTCCTTTGCATCCTTCTCCACGGATGCCAAGAAGGCCTCTGACAGCAGAGTGATTTACAGCATTAAAAAGAAAAAGCCAGATACTTTAATCAGTCCTTTAGTTCAAAATTCCAAAGAAAGCTACTTTGGGACTTTACACCTGTACTTCTTAGGCATACATATGCAGGCACACACATCATGCATGTGTGTGTACATGCACGTGTGAGCACATAGGCATGCACATGGACACACAATTCTGAGGCAGCTAAAAATGTCACTTTTGTAATTTGACATTAAATGCTAACCAGTGTGATGTATTAGTATTCGTGATGGCTATGTCTATGCCTCAGATTTGAATTATGTCTTTTAAGAGAGTTTTTCCTTTGAAGAGAGACTTTTTTGTTCTATTTAGCATAATGAGCCTCAGAGCTGAGCAACACAGTAAGAAGCTGACTCCCCTAAGCAGTGAAGGGTAAATTGGACCATAAAGAGTAACTGAATTCAGTTTACAAAAGATTGGTCAGGAGAAAAAAAAAAACAGAACAGAAAAGCCTCTGTATGCTGCCTCTTCAGACCACAGGTACCAGACCTGGGTCATCAGAAGGATTTTATTTTTGGGTTGTTTGTTAGCCCAGAGGCTATAATTTAAGGGTCTGGAAGTTACATAAAAAAGTGCATAGGGAGTTTTGTGGAAAAGTGGGGGAAGGAGAAAAGGACCTGGAGGTGACAGAAGCTTCAAAAAAAGATTGACAGAGCCAACTAACCACAGCCCAGAGGGGCTTGCAGAGACTGAAGCACCAAGATTCATGCGTAGACTTGGCCTGGGCCCCCTACACAGATGTAGCTGATGGGTAGCTCGGACTTCATGTGGGTCCCCTAGTAAGGGGAGCAGGGGCTGCCTCTGACATGGACTCTCTTGCCTTCTTTTCAATTACTTCTCCCTGGCAGGACTGCCTTGCCGGGCCACAGGGGAAGAGGACATGCTCAGTCCTGATACAGCTTAATGAGCTGGGGTGGATAGGAAGGGGGGATCTCCTTTTCTGAAGAATAGAGGAAGAGGAGGGGAGAGAGGGAGGGAGGGTGGAACTGGGAGGTGAGGAAGGATGGCCTATAACCAGGATGTAAAGTGAATGAATGAATGAACGAATGATTTTTGAAAGGTCTATTAAAAAAAAAAAAACAACTTGATCCTAAATGAATAAAACACATTGGAGAGAGAGAGATGTTGTTCTTACCTGGGTTCATTTCATCTGCATTCTGTAAGATACGGGTTATCATAAAAACAAAGAAATGAATTTTAAAGCTGAGTTTGTGGTAGGTGCAATAGAAGAGAGCAATCTAGCTGCAGATGAGTCAGGTTGTACATTTCCTTTAATCACCAACCCTGATGGTGCCAAAACTTAAGGGGCTTGCTTTAAAGCTGGGGATGTAACTGTGGGCACAATTATGGGCCTGATCCCATAGTATCAAGATGGCCCAAGTCAAGGAATCCTGTCCTCCGGCCTGTGACCGTGTTCAACATGAATCGGTAGAACACGTGAGTTTAGAACTACAACCAAAAATATGACACTCACGCTCAGGGGGCACAGAGGTTGAGTTTTCACTAAAGGAAGGGGGGGGGGGGAAAACCACCCATGGAGCTTGTAGTTCGTATGGAAAACAGACCAGGAAGCCCGAGAAACACACTATTCCAGCTTCACTGGGGGATTTGACATCATGTTCCTGCCTCAGAGCAGGTCACCCTAACTGGATCTACGTATATAACCCCAGAGAAGAAAGGGTAACCTCCAGGGCTTTTGGGGGACTGATCATGGTCTTGTTCATCGTTGTCCTGCACCCGTCCTCCTCCTGATCCCTCTCCAGCAGCAGAAGTCTCTTTTCCGTCTCCAGGACCGCTTTCTCCTGTATGACGGGATCCTCAGAATTCATCTCTTGGATTAAATTGGCTAGAGGGGAAAAAAAAAAACCCACATGTGACTCAGTCAGGCAGGTTCTTCAAAAAGAAAGACTCCATCCGTTGGAAAGGGTGGTGTTGAAAGTTAATAAGGATGATCCCCAGGCAGGAGAAGAAGGTAATAGGAAGCACAATGAATCATGGGACCAATATGAGACAATCAAGAATAGCATTTGCTTTGCCTAGGAAAATAAAAACTAAAAAAAAAAAAAAAAAAAAAAAAAAAGAATTTAACACTGGGCTTCAAGGAATGGAGTTTTAAATCACTATTTAACTCCATAGTGATTGTGGACTGCTTATTAGAAGTTGTATGCTTTGGTGGATATTAGAGAAAAAAGATAAATAAAAAATATCCATTTGCTTTGTTTGAAAAGCCTGTGGACTTGCGTGGGAGACAAGCGTAACACAAACAGCTCTGAGACTCACAAAAAGAACAGCCTTACCTGTCTCCCTGCCTCTCTTCACTGCATTGTCTACCCAGATTGGCATTCATAGACTGTCACTCAGAGGCATCACTCTCCCCTGGCCTCCCACCCCACCTACCAGATAAATAAAATTTCAGATCAAACTAATTATCCATGTCTGGCAGCCTTGACTAGGGAGGCTGAACACCGAGGGAGAAAAATGGGTAAATATCCAGGGAACTGGTCCTCGTGTGTCTAGCACTCTCCCTGCTGTGCTCTGCCTTGTTAGGGTAGGTGGTCTACTAGTCTCTCAAAAACTTTTACTTTTTGGGCAACCTAAATCCGACCATTCCAAATTGAGGATGCTATGTAGTCATCCAGAGAGGAAAGCATTCTTTCCAAGTCATGTTATTAGACTCACACAGCTACCCATAGCTACATCCGTCTTAGGTTCTCACCACAGAAGGATGCGGTCTCTCTTGTATGAGGTTTGAGCTTGTGCTTGTGCAAGTCATGTGGCCGATGCAGACCCAAGAGGTAGAGAAGCCATCTCTAGAAGCGAAGTCATTTGTGTCAAGTTTTGCTATCTGCCTGAACACGCTGGCTGCATGGTTTTGTAAAATGTGCACTATGGAGCAGCCTATGTTTGTTTTGTAATATGCTTAGGTTCGCTTGGCGCCCGTGGTTCCAGATGGTTTAGACACCACGAGGCAAGGGTAATGCAGTTTAGTTTCAGCAGAAATTCATGTGGTTTGTTATGTTTCAGACAGAAGATAAACGCCCAGTTAAATACCTGTCTGTTCGTGTGTATGTGTGTATTACATGTTCTTCGGGATCTGCCTATACCAAGTGTCACACCTGTAAGTAGTTTATAAGAGAGCGTTTCTAAGCAGATAAAGGTGCCTGCTACCAAGGCTGACCACCTGAATTCCATCCTCAAGGCCCACAGAGTGAAAGGAAGGAACTGACGCCTGAAAGTTGTCCTCTGCCACTCACACACGTGTGTGTGTCCTCTCACCCTGGTAAACAAATAGGTGTAATTTTAAAAAGCTCTCATGATGAAACCCAATACCTTGTATGCTAACCTGAGATCTTATTAAATAAATGGAAGGATAAGTCCAAGAAAAGAAATAAGAATAGGAAGGAAGGAAGGAGATAGACTCGAAACATTACTGCCACTTGCTGATCACAGCTGGGACTGAATACCTTATTAGTTTGTGAGTCATTTAGTTTTCATTTTCCATGGCATGCCTATTATTATCCTTGGCCTATTTTCTACTGGGTCATTTGTCCCCCTTTGCACTGACTTAAAAGACTTCTATATAAATTCTGAACTGCTCACATAGATTTAAAAAAATCTCCTTAGGTACAGTGTCTTCTCATTTGCTTTTATAGAAGTTTCCAGCATCCTTGGGCACCTGCATACGCACTCACACAGACACACAGATAAACATAAAAATCAATCGTTAGTTGTTATGCTCTCCCCAGGTCATTAGAGCCCGTGTAGACTTGAATGCCGTGCAGTGTGGGAGCAGAGCTTGCTGAGGATGAAGAGTCGTTGCCTCCCGGCGTGTTTGGTCTTCCCTGTCACAGATGTGAAATCTGATCTTAGCTCTTCATTCCTCTGTACGGCCCTGCTTGTACTTCCTAGAACACTCACGTCCTCACACTGATTACTATAGGTTTTTTTGTTTACTTGTTTGTTTGTTTGTTTGTTTGTTTGAAATCTCAAACAACAATGGAGAGTTAGTTCACATTGTTTTTTTCCTGAGAAACTTTTCTGGTTATTATTGGCACTTTGCTCTTCCACATGAAACTGAGCTAATTTGTTAAATTTGAACACAAACCACTTGAGATTTTGATTTAAACTAATTGTGCAAAATAATTTGAGGAGAAGTATTGTCTTTACCAAATGATATCTAAGAAAAAATATATGTCTTCATATAGGCAGGTCTTCTCTATGTCTTTTATTAAAATCTGTATTGACCAAGGCCTTAACTTTTAGTTTCTCCTTAACATCCTCCCTCAGTTCTGAACATCATTAAGGGCAGCAGGTTGCAGTAGTCGTTTTAGGTTTCTCGGGGGTGTGGTGATTTGCCAAGCCCTGTTTTTTTATGTTTTCCATGGTTTTTATTTGTCAGTTTTAACATTTATTTAGTGGCTGCGTTTGCAGAGGTGGGGATGAGGTAGGTGTGTGAGCGGGTGCCACAGAGCACAGTAGGGAGGTCAAAGGACTGTGGGGCTTGGTTTTCTCCTTCCACCATTTGGGGGCTGCCAGACTTGGCAGCAAGTACCTTGAGCCTCTGAGTCCTCTCTTATGTCTCACTTTGACAGTTTCCAAGAGTACTGGGCAAGTATTTCATAGAGCCTTTGTATTTGGGTTTATTTGGTGTGTTTCTCCTGGTTAGACAACAGGACTGGGGAGGAAGACAACAGCACAGCAGGTCACAGTGCACGCTGTCACTATGCTTGGTCACGATGTGAACGTTGGCCGTGTGTGGAAGGCTGTGTTTGTCAGCTTCTTTTCACTGTCGAATTACTCTCCATGCCACAACCAAGCCTTAATGCTTCTTTCATTTAAGGATGGAGAGGTACATTTCACCTTCCCGAAGGAAACACAAGTTCTAAAGAATTCGCCTGGATAGGAAATCTGTTTTATTCATTTGCCTACTTACTTATCCAACTCATTCGTGTCAGTATGGATTCATGGATATTATTTTCTACTTTGGATTATAATATAAACCTATGTTGTTTATTTTATTGCTCATATTGTCCTCATTTTTCCCCACTGGGGGTTCTTTTTCAATTAAATTTTTTATAATTTTCTCCACGAAGATCTTAAATATACTCTGAAAGATTTATTTCCATATTTAAATGCAGTATTCCTGAGGCCAAAATGCAGAAATCTCATTTCTAGGTATGAATACAAAGGAAATAAAATCAATCTATGCAGAGTTATCTGAACTCCCATATTCATTATAGTGTTATTCCCCTGTAGAAACAGAGAATCACTTTGAGACTAGAAAGGGAAATGGTGCTCCCCCCACCCCCAAAACTCATCAAAGCAGGTAGAATGGTGGTTGTCAGAGGTTGTTTTTGGCCTGGAGAACAGAGTGTGAGGTGGGTTGTAGCCAGACAAGAGGAATACACACCACAGTTGTATTACACAGAATAGTGAGCTACAGTGAAAATCACGCACTGTACACTTTGCAATTGCCGGGAGGATAGCGCTTTAATGCATTCACCACAAAGGTGTCAAGAATGCGATTTGAAAGATGAATTTGATTGGCTTGGCTAGTTCGTGATGTATGCTAAATCAAAATATGACATACATCATAACTAGGCATAAGTTCTTTCATTAATTAAAACTTAATAAGGCCTTTATTTAGTCCATTTTATCTGATACTGGTGTTTATCATCTATTTTATTTTGTGTAGTAGTTGGTTGGTAAATACTTCTACATTTTAAGCACTCTATCTCTGTCTCATAGATAGGTCTCTCTGGGCTCAAGCCTAAAGGCTACCGCGCGTTGAACATCTTTAGAGATCTTACTCATCAAACTCGACTCACCCAACTTTCTTCTAAGTCTGTTCTTCCTCAAATGCCCCCATCTCAGTAAACCACTGGCCTCCTACCCGTCACTCAGCTTATTTCCACACATTCTCACTCTCTCTCAGCCCTCACAGGCAGGACGCTAATGCTTGTCAAGAGTAACACCTAAGTGTGTTGCTAGTCTGTGTACTGTGTGCTGTCTCTATTCCCACTGCTCAACTCTAAGCCCAGCTGACGACGCCTCCCTCCTTGCAGTGGTTGGAACAGCCTCTTGGCTGGCCCCTCGGCACCACAGTGTCTCCTCCAGTCCACACCACACACCGAGCACAGGACTGACTCTCCTAAGACACCAATGCTCTGCTCTAAGAATTCCCCTCAAGGGGTCCCTGAAGCATAGCTCCTGGTGAATGTGAGTTCCTTGCTGCAGGTCCCTCAGCTGCCCTCTTTGGGTCTCTCCTCGGTCGGATGGAACCCTTCTATCTTTGCTGACATCCCCACACCCCTACAGGCCATTTCAGTCCTCCTGTTTTCCTAGAAAGCACGGCACTCTCTCCTTAGCTCCCAGATGTCCTATCTCCTCCCTTCTTAACTAGAACATTCCTTCACATCTGCCACATGGTCACCTCCTATGACTTTTTTTTTAATAGTTACTCTTTATGTTTTATAATATCTACTACTAGGTTTTTCATTTTTTGTTGTTATGTAGTTTATACGTACTACACATTCCTATTTATCCTGAAAACAGTTTAACTTCAAATACAGAAACTAACAATCTATCTTCTCTTCTTTGTATGTCAGACTATTAATATTATAATATATACATTTTTACATCATGCATTCATTAACCAAGTATTAGAATTATGGATATTTAAAATACATTTGTCTTTAAACTTTCTGTAGAGTTAAACATTTTTATTGTTTTTTTTTTTATTGAAAAATAAAATCATTCATATTACATTTCAATTGCTATCCCATCCCATGCATCCTCCCATTCCTCCCTCCCTCCCGCTTTCACCCCATTCCCCTTCCCTATGACTGTGACTGATGGGGACCTCCTCCCCTTGAATATGATGCTAGGGTATCAAGTTTCTTCTTGGTAGTCTGCTATCCTTCCTCCGAGTGCCATCGGGCCTCCTCATCAAGGAGACATGGCCAAATAAGGGGCACCAGAGTTCGTGTGAAAGTCAGTCCCCAGTCTTCACTTAACTGTGGAGAATGTCCTGTCCCTTGGCTAGGTCTGGGTAGGGGTTTGATGATCACTGCATGTATTGTTCTTGGTTGGTGCCTTAGATCAAGCAGAACCCCTGGGCCCTGATCCGCCACCCATCATAGTGTTCTTTTTGTAGGTTTCTAGGACCCTCTGGATCCATCTATTTCCCTATCTCCTATATTTCTCTCACCTTAGGATGTCCTCACCACTATCTCATTTTCCTGGTAAGTGAATACTTTCATGAGACATGCCCCTTGGCCTAGTGTCCACATATAAGTGAGTATATACCATTTGAGTCTCTTTGCTTCTGGGTTAGCTCACTCATTATGATCACTTCTAGTTCAATCCATTTGTCCACAAATTTTGGAAATTTCTTGTTTTTAACAGCTGAGTAGTATTCCATAGTGTAAATGTACCATAGTTTCTTTATCTATTCTTCTACTGAGGGACATTTAGGCTGTTTCCAGGTTCTGGCTATTATGAATAAGGCTGTTATGATCATGGCTGAGCATCTGTCCCTGTTGTATTGCTAGAGCATCTTCTCTTCCTATGACTCTTTACATGCTATTTAAATGCCACTTCTTGAAAGAAATGTTGAAATCTGCCCCAGGGTGGATCGTATACATGCCCTCAAATATATATCTTTTGGTCTTTCAAGAGGAAACTAAATGATATAAAAAAGTAGGGGTAATTAAAGGATATCATAAAAGTGTGGCCCTGATCCCTTAGGACTAGTATCTGTTATAAGAATATACACAGAGTAAAGAAAGAGATGTCTATAAACATACAAGAATTTTACAGAATACCAAACAGATTGGACCAGAAATGAAAGTCCTCCACAACTATTGCTACATAATAAAATGCTAAATGTACAGGGCAAATAAAGAATATTAAACAGTGCAAGGGGAAAAGGCAAGTAACATATAAAGTCAGGGGCTGGAGAGATTGCTTGGAGGTTAAGCGCACTGAGTGCTCTTGTGAAGGTCCTCAGTTCAATTCCCAGCAACCACATGGTGGCTCATAGCCATCTCTAATGTGTCTTTTGGTTTGCAGGTGTACATGCAGACAGATCACTGTATATATAATAAATAAATAAATAAATAAATAAATAAATCTTAAAAAATAAAGAAAATCTCCTTTTAAAAAACATATGAAGTCAAACCTATTAGAATTAAACCTGACTTCCCAATAGAGACTCTAAAAGCCAGTAGGGCCTGGACAAATGTCTTGCAGACTATTAAAGACCATAGATGTCTTTACTATACCTAGCAAAACTTTCAACTACTGTAGATGGAAAAAACAAGATATTCCATGATAAAATCAAGTGTAAACAATATCTATTTATAAATTTAGTCCTAAAGAAGACACTAGAAGGAAAACTCCAACTCCAGGAGGTTAACTATACTCAAGAAAACACAGGAAATAAATAATTCCACACCAGCAAAACCAAAAGAAGGGAAGCAAACACACACACACACACACACACACACACACACACACACACACACACTACCACTACCAAATTCAAAATAACAAAAACTAACAATAATTGACCATTAACATATCTCCATTTCAATAGACTCAATTCTCAAACCGACACAGACTAACAGAATGGTTGTGAAAACAGGATCCATCATTCTGCTGCATGCAAGAAACACACCTTAACATCAAAGAGAGATATTACCTCAGAGTAAAGCACTGGAAAAAGATTTTCCAAGCAAATGGACCCAAGAAGCAAGCTGGTGTAGCCATTCTAATATCTAACCAAATACACTTTCAACCAAAATTTAACAAAAGAGATGAAAAAAAAAATCCACCAAGATGATGTCACAGTTCTAAACATCTACAATCCAAATGCAATGGCACCCACATTTGTAAAAGAAACATTAATAAGTTTTTCTGATGTTTTTGTTCTCTGATCTGATCTTCCCTCATATGGTTCATGTATGGTCAAGTGCATAGTGTCAATAGTCTCACACAATCTGCTTGCCTAGAATATAAATTGATGTCTGGTTTTGATTGGGTACGCTGGGTCATATGCTCTATGTGTTCTTTTGGCTTCTTTCATTACTCTCAATTCATATTTGACCTAACTATATACGGGTATATCTTAATACTTCATCATGATTCTTCAAAGCTATATATTAATTTTTTATTATTATATTTATTGTTTAACATATGCATTTATATTATTACACAGAAATAAAATAAACTACATACAGCAGGAAGAACCGCAAAACAATCAGGAATCTTATAAATGCTATATGCATAGTGATTTGGGTATCTGTATTTGGAAATTTTGAAGTAAACATCTTTCCTTTCTTGTTGAGTTTAAAATGCTAAATGAAAATCCATATTTGTCATATTTCATTCTTTTAACTTAAAACATCTTTCTAGATGTAAAAACATCTTAACCCCTAACCAACTAAGCTTAACTGTGAGACTAAACTATGTGCTCTTTAACCCCATCAGAGACTTGAGAAGGAATAAAACTTAGGTGTTCAAGGGTCTACAGTTCAAAGAGAAACTCACAAGTAAAATATGACAATCTACAAAATCAAAGGCTGAGAGGAGGGAAAAGAGGCCTAGGAGGTGATGTGGACTACAGAAGAATACCACTGAGGCAGAGTCAGCCACAGGTATAATATATATACCGACATGTTATGTTGGGTATTTTAATCATTAATTTTAGAAACTATTATCCTGGAAAAACTTATTTATTATGATCACAAATTTGTATTTAGGATTCTTGCTTTAGAAATAAATGGGATCAGATGTATATAGGACTGTGCATAATAGGTAGAAAAAGAAATAATATAAAAATGTTGTATATATTCATATCAAAACACCCCAAATCGTATTTTTTACAATATATATTGACAAAAATAAATGTTTATAAGATAAAAAAAGAAACATTAATAAAGCTTAAATTATACATTGAACTTTACACATTAATAGTGGGAGATTTCAATACCTCATCCTTACCAATCGACAGGTAATGCAGACATAAACGGAACAGAGAAATAATGGAACTAATAGAAATTATGACTCAAATAAAACTAACAGATATCTACAGAACATTTCACCCAAATACAAAAGAATATATCTTCTTCTCAGCACCTGAGGTAATATTCTCCAAAACTGACCATATACTTGATCACAAAGCAAGCCTCAACAGATACAAGAATTTGAAATAACACCCTGTATCCTATCAGACCACCATGGATTAAATCTGGAAGTCAATAACAACAGAAACAGAAAGTCTACAAACTCATAGAAACTGACCACTGACTGGGTCAAGGAAGAAATAAAGAAGTTAAAAACTTTCTAGAATTCAGTGAAAATCAAGGCACAACATCCCCAAACTTATAGAACACAATGGAAGCAGTGCTAAGGAGAAAGATCATAGCACTAAGTGTCTTCATCAAGAAATTACTGAGATCTTATACTAGCAACTTAACAGCCCACCTGAAAGCTCTAGAACAAAAAGCAAACACATCTAAGAGGAGTAGATGGTAGGAAATAAACTCAGGACTGAAACCACTAAATTAGAAACAAAAATAATATAAAGAACCAATAAAACCAAAAGCTGTTTCTTTGAGAAAGTCAAGAAGATAGACAAACCTTTATCCAAACTAACTAAAAGGCAGTAAAATTAACAAGATCAGAAATGAAAAGGGGGACATAACAACAGACACTGAGGAAATCCAAAGAATCATTAGGTCTTACTTGAAAAAACCTGTACTCCACAAAATTAAAAATCTAAAAGATCTCAGATGTGGTTGAAGATGATCTGAGTTTTACAATTAAGCTCAGTTATTTTGGGGTTAAGATATTTTTAGGTCTTTTAGAAGATATTTTAGGACATTTTAGGTCTACTTAAAATAGACATTTTAAGTAGATAAAGATGAGATATGGTAGATATTGATTTACATTCAAAAATTTAGACTCACAAAGAAAGGAAAGATGTTTTCTTCAAGGCTGCCCAATACAAATAACCAAAACACTATGAAGTGAAATTTATATAATTTTTGATTGTTTCATAGTTCCTTTTGCTGTAGGTAGCTTATTGTATATATGTATGATACTATAAATGTGTATGTAAAAAATAAAATTACAAAAGTGTAAAAAAAATCTAAAAGAAATGAACAATTTTCTTGATAGATATCACTTACCAAAGTTAAATCAAGATCAGGTAAACTATTTCAATAGTCCTATAACCCCTAAGGAAATAGTTGCCTTACCAAAATTCTTAGACCCAGATGGTGTTAGCACAGAATTCTTCCAGATTTTCAAAGAAGAACTAATACCAATACTTCTCAAATTATTACACAAAATAGAAACAGAAGAAACATGGCCAAATTCATTTTATGAAGTCACATTCACTCTGATACCTAAACCACACAAAGACTAAAGAAAGGAAATTCAGACCAACTTTGATCATGAAAATTGATGCAAAAATACTCAATAAAATATTCACAAACTGTATCCAAGAACACATCATCCACCATAATCAAGTATGCTTCATCCAAGAAATGTAGGGATGGTTCAACATATGAGAATCTGCCAATGTAATCTACCATATAAACAAACTGAAAGAAAAAAAATCACATGATCATCTCATTAGATGCTGAAAAGGCCTTTGACAAATCCAACACCTCTTCATGATAAAAGACTTGGAAAGAACAGGGACACAAGGCACATAACAAAATATCACAAAGGCAGTATACAGCAAGCTGATAGCCAACATTAAATTAAATGGAGGGAAACTTAAAGCAATCCCACAAAAATAAAGGTCAGGACAAGGTTGTCCACTCTTTCCATATCTTATTCAATATAGTACTTAAAGTTCTAGCTAAAGCAATAAGACAACTAAAGGAAATCAAGGGGATACAAATTGGAAAGGAAGAAGACAACATATCACTATTCACAGATGATATGGCAGCATATATAAGTGACCCCAAAAATTCTACCAAGGAACTCCTACAGCTGATAAACACCTTCAACAAAGTGGCTGGACACAAATTAACTCAAACAATGAATAGCCCTGCTGTATACAAATGATAAACAGGCTCAGGAAGAAATCAGGGAAACAATACCCTTCACAATAGCCATAGATAATATAAAATATCCTGGTGTAACTCTAACCAAATCAATGAAGGACTTGATCTTCAAGCCTTTGAAGAAAGAAATTGAAGAAAATATCAGAAGATGGAAAGATCACCCATGCTCATGTATTGGTAGGATTAACAGCAAAATGGCCATCTTACCTAAAGCACTCTACAGATTCATTGTGATTCCCATCAGTATTCCAATACAATTCTCTACAGACCTTGAAAAACAATACTGAACTCATATGGAAAAAACAGAAAGCCCAGGATAGTTAAAACAATCCTGTACAACAAAAGAACTTCCAGAGGTATCGCCATCCCTGATCTCAAACTGTATTACAGAGCAAAGGCAGTAAAAACTGCTGGGTACTGATATAAAAATAGACAGGTCCATCAATGGTATTGAATCGAAGGCCCAGAAGCAAATCTGCACACCTATGGACACCTGATTTTTGATAAAGAAGCCAGAAATATACAATGGGGAAAAAAAGCATCTTCAACAAACGATGCTGTTCTAACTGGATGCTGGCATGTAGAGGAATGCAAATAGTTTTATACCCATCACCCTGCACAAAACTCAAGTCCAAGTAGATCAGAGACTTCAATATAAAACCAGCACACTAAATCTGATAGAAGAGAAAGTGGCGAATAGCCTTGAACACATTTGTACAGGAGACAACTTCCAGAACAGAACACCACCAATCACGCAGGAACTAAGATAAGCAATCAGGAAGTGGAACCTCACGAAATTGAAAAGCTTTTGTAAACAAAAGGACATCATTAAAAGGACAAAACCAGCAGCTTACAGAATGGAAAAAGATCTTCACCAACCCCACATCTGACAGAGGGCTGATACCCAAAATATATAAAGAACTCAAGAAACTAGGCACCACCAAACCAAATAATCCAATTTTAAAAATGGGGTACAGAGCTAAACAGAGAATTCTTAACAGAGGAATCTCTAACAGCCAAGAGACACTTGAAGAAATGTTCAAAATTCTTGGCTATCAGGGAAATCAAAATGACTCTAGGATTCTATCTTGCACCTGTCAGAATGGCTAAGACCAAAGACTCAAGTGATAGCTCCTGCTAGCAAGGAGCAAGGGAACATTTCTCCATTGTTGGTGGGAGTGCAAACTTGTACAGTCATTTTGGAAGTCAATATGGTGGGTTCCCAGAAAAACTGGAAACTGATTTACCTCAAGACCCAGCTATCCTACTCTTTACCATATACCCAAAGGATGCTCCATCTTACCACAAGGATGCTGGTTCAACTATGTTCATAGCAGCTTTATTTGTAATAGTCAGAAGTTGGAAATAACCTAGATGTCCTTCAACCAAAGACTGGATAAAGAAGATGCCATACATTTACACAATGGAGTATTACTCAGCTATTGAAAGCAACGCCATCATGAAATTTGCAGGCAAATGGATGGAACTAAAAAATATCATCCTGAGTGAGGTAGCCCAGACTCAGAATGACAAGCATGGTATCTCAAAGTAAAGGGTAACCATGCTACAATCCACAGACCCAAAGAAGCTAAGTAACAAGGAGGGCTCAAGGGAGGGGCCTGAATCTCATCGAGAAGGGGAAACAGAATAGATACAGTGGGTGGATGGGGAGAGGGGACTTCATGGGGGTTGGGGTGGGGGATGGGAACAGGGGGGCTCAGGTATAGTAGAGGACAGAGAGAGAGAGGGGGGGGGAGGGAGGGAGGGAAGGAAGGAGGGAGGAAAAGAGGGAGAGTGTGTACTGGGAGACACAACTCAGATCAGGATGAACTATAAACATAGGGCAATGGAAACTACCAGGAACAAATGAGAGTGACCCTAGCTAAGAGTCCTCACGGAGCCTGAGCCAGCCATCTCCTGTAACCTGGCAAGAGTTCCAGTGGAGGGATTGGGGCACCAACATAGCCAAAAAGCCTTTGGCTTACAATTTTTCCTTTTCACAGGTATGCTGGGGTAAAGGAGGCACAGAAATTGTGGGAGTGGCCAACAGATGACCAGTCCAGCTTGAGACCCTTGCCATGAGAGGAAGCTCACTCCTAACACTGCCTAGAAGGCTGGGAACCAGAACTCAGAGACCCATGATAGAACCAAACACTGAAGGGATCTCCCCCAAGGACCCTCTCCCAGGGACCCTCCCCCAGGGACTCCAGTTTGCTTGACTAGACCAACTCCATGACAGGCTTCAGGTTTTTCACTCTGCCTAACTAGGCCAAGTTTCTAACAATTCCTGGAAAAGCCACAAGTTATTGGCAGCTAATCAGCTTATAGAACAACATTTTTAAAAGAATATTCACAAAGGGGTCTTTATGAAGAGTCACATTGAGCTGTACTCTGTCTCAGGGACAGCTTTAGGAGTGAGCACCTTAGTCAAAGATATCAAGAATATAATCAACACCTTTGACAGCCATTTCCCCAGCCAGAACTAGACTTAGGGCTTTCTATGGCTTGGGGACAGCTTCTTTTGAGAAAAGGGGTGATGCTGACTGAGTGGTACCCATGTGTGTGCAAGTCCCACTGATCCATTTCCTGGGTCTCAACTTGGGACGATGTCCAAGCAGAAGATACTTTTTCTAGGAAGACCTGATTTGTCTCTGAGCACCTCTCTGCTCTCCCTCGGCAGTAAAGAAGGACAGGTACATGATGATCCCTACTTACTGGAAAAGAAAAAAAAATCCCCAAAGAAGGTCTACAGAAGAGGTAGGGAGAAAACTACATGGGAAAAGTGCTTGGCAACACACACATTTCAATATCTGAGTTTGATGCCTAACACCCTTGTAAAAAGCTGGATGTGGAAGTCCATCTATGATCCTAGTGCAGGGGAGGCAGACAAAGGGGTAGTAGCCTAGTCAGGGAGCCCCAGGTCCCAGGGAGAAACCCTAAGAGAAAAAACTAGATAGCTCCTGAGGAAGGACACCCAAGGTTGGCCCTCCACCCATACACACGTACATCTTCATACTCATAAGCATATATCTGTACACAGACAGACAGACAGACAGACAGACAGACACACACACACACACACACACACACACACACACACACACACACGACATACACATGTAATTACACGATGAGAAGTAGCCTCCTACAGGCCAATACAGATGTCTAAGGAAAAGCTGACCATGTCAAGCCTTAGTTCTTACAGTCTAATTTCAAGATCGGTGATCAAATGTATTTTGCTGTTTAATTTACCTAGCCTCTGGTATTTTGTGACAGTCCTATCAGAGTAAGACAAGCACTGCCTCCAATGGGCTAGACTCTTCTGCACTTCTCAACTCTCTCTTTCATTCACATATCACCTTGAAATTACCTGTTTAAGATCAGTTTTCATACTGAATTATGGGTATCATAAAAATGATTCCTTTACTGCATTGTGCAGTACTTGATAAGAACACACAGCAGGAGCCTGAGGAATGGATGCATTAAATCCATATGCATGTGGCCATTTCAATTTAGTTACAAATGCAGTAAGAGTAGCACTTTGGTCACACAAGCTACCTTCCTACTACTCAGCAGCCACAGGTGTCCAGCAGTTACCACAGTGGCCATTTGGATCACTGTGGAAAATTCAATTGCATGATGCTGATATAAGCGAAAACTGGTTAAACTGAGGATCAATAAAATCTAGGACAGAGAAAGAAAGATGAGAGAATGAGAAAGTCTACAGGCAGAAATGGAACACCAGAGTATGGGGTGCAAACTACAAGGAGCTTGGTGCTGCTCACCTGTGGGATGTGGAGTATGACGAGGTTCAAGGAGGAAGGTCACGTGAGGCCTGAGTCCCGAGGAGAGCCCCTGGTTGATTGTGACTGAGGCGAGCACAAGCAGAGAAGTGTCTGGCAAGATCTACATTTTAGCTACATTGCTCTGTGGGGAGCACAGGCCTGGGTGGCCGGAACAACTATTAGAGGTTTGTTAAGAGTCTGCAGAGAGGAACCAGACACAGGGTGTCTCAGAGCAGACAGACAAGGGGTGTGGTGTGGTGTGGTGGGGTGGGGTAGCCAAACCTGAAGGCTGAAATGGACACAAGGTGGAAAGGTGGCACCAGTCCCGCTGACCAGAAGGAGACAGCAGAGAGGGGAATTTGATTGAGGAAGGGCAGAGGAGAGAAAGAGGTGACGACTCAATTCCGGACTCATGAAGTGGGAAGCATTTGCGGCACACAGTAGCCTTGGCAACTGACCATAGAGCCTGAGGCTCTGAATGAAAGGTGATGTAGTGTAGACCCCAGCAGGCAGGCGAGTTCACCTGAAGAGCAGCCTGAGTGGTGTAGCAAGGCCGCAGAAGAAGCATTCGGGAAGGAGCTCAGGAGAGCCTAGTGAGGAGACAAGCGCCACACAACTGTATCCACGTGAGGTTAGCCTATTTGTAAGTTGGCTTTTTTTCTCTCATCCATACAGCCTGCACTTAATTTATTTGACGTAGTTCTATTTATTGTATAAGGTGTGTGTGTGTGTGTGTGTGTGTGTGTGTGTGTGTGTGTGTGTTGGTGTTGGTGTGGACAGAGAAGAGGATGAGTCATAAGCCACTCACATAATTGGCCAATCTGGAGGGAAAGCTAGTCTTACCTCCTGCCTACAGGAGGGACCCAGATGATTAAGTAGGTTCTAGAATGATCTCAGAACGGTGGGCCTCGCTGGCCATGTGGAACCACCAGCTCTTGTTGACTGGGAAAGTACATGGAGGATAGCTGTCAGCTTCAATTTCAGTCAGACTATAACAGCTTCTATGATGCCAATTAACAGCCAGGAAATACTGCCCCAAGGCTGTAACCGAGTTCTCAATAGCCTTTCTGTTTAATTTCCATTATCCTTTTTTTCCCCTTGAGAGTCATAAACCTCTCAGACAAGCCAGGAGCTACCTTACAGCTATAATTTCTCTTTACCCAATTCACCTCTCCAAGGCACAACGCAACCTGTGATTTATTGCTACTTACTGATTTCATCCACATTTTCCAGAAATCTCTGTAAGTCTCTCTCTTGATCACCAGCCATCGCAGACACAAATCTCTAAGGAAGGCAGAATACATTATGAAATTAATAATAAAACACTAAACAGAACCGCCGGGCTTATTATCTGTCTAAGACTGAGAGCCAAGTGATTATTATTAAGGCAGATTTGTGTTTGTAAATGTCACGAGTAACAGCAGGGTGAGCCATTTTCCTCTGACTGCTGGTTAAGGCCAAGGGACACTCATTACTTGTGGCAATACTTCTAGAGAGCTGCCAGCCCTGTCTCTGCTGGAAAATTGCTCTACAATAATTTCTCCAAAGCCAACATCAACCACTGTGATTTAGAGACTTGATGCAAAGGGAGCTGGGAGAACATCCTACGGATTGCTGGGGCTAGAGAGGAGGAGTGCAGTGCCCAACTTTGGTCATGACAGGAGTGCCTAGTCAGAATCTTAGACCAGGTAGGGCATCAGTAAGTAGGGAGAGGACTGTCTGCATGTACATGGTCACACTTGCTTAAAATCTATGTCTCTGGCTTGTTTCTGAGGATGAAGAGAAGGCGTCAAAGTCTGCTTTCCAGTTCTCTGCAAGGTACACTGCTTTAATACACTTGGTTTTGAATGTGAAGACTATATAATAAACTCAGTGGTACCCAAAGGTTTATCCACACACCTAACGATCATCCAATGCTTGTTAAAAAAAAAAAAAAGATTTACCTAGACTCGGCCCACAGCAAGTCTCAACTCACGTGGGTGCACCCCTAGGGTTTTTTTTTTTTTTAAATATGCTATACTGTAGGACCAGCTTGGACATAGCCTTGGTAGTGCAGTCAGAAAACACACCGACAACTATGAATTATAACACTGCCACGCAAATTAGCGAGTTCCAGTTTCTCAGATCATGTAATGGAAATCATAATGCGAACCCAGAGGACACGACGGGGTTGACTGTAGCACTCTGAACGTGATGAATGATTTGTGAGGCTTCCTTATCTAGGAAGAAGCCTTCGCATATGGCTCAAACAGTTAACACTCCCTGGAAACGGGATTCACATGCTGGGGTGTGTGAATTAACTAAGGGTACAAGGCTAGCATGAACCAGGAGCTTCACGGACAGAGACAGCTTATCTTTCCAGAGCAACACACCCCAGCCAGCGTGGTCAGCACTAGAGAAGAGCCACAGTTCAGGAGCCGGGAGCAGATTGGGGACCTATACCGGCGCCCCGCCCCTCTGTCCTCAAGGCAGCCCAGGAGGGCGGAGGACAGCTACACTGTTGCCTGGCAACCGCTGCCCAGCTTCTGGGCCCTGTGCACTCAGGATTGGTCCCAGCTGTAAGCCATCCTCAGGGTCCGGAACCAGTGGCCTCTGCTCATCTCTAAGGCCAGGACAGCACCAGTTCCACGACAGAAACCAGGAGCCACCATCTACACTGACCTGCGGCGCCCAGGATCGGACAGGAAGTGGAAGCTGTGAACAGGCTGTGACTGGCCTCTGCTGGGGAGGGGCGGGGCCTGGGTGGGGCGGGGCCTCTTGTGACTCACAGAATGCGCTGGCCAGTTTGAAGCTGGTACGTCCCACCCAGAGACAGAGACAGAAACAGCCAAGCGCTGCCTGGTTGCTAAAGCAACGCCTGTAACGCCGCCGTTTCGCTCTAGGGGAGCCAGGGTTCGCACTCCCAATTGATTTCATATCATTAGCCCCACAAAAGTCAAAGTCTTCAACGTACGTCGTGAGTCTGGTTTTGTTTTAATGAACAACGTGTGGCCTCCAAGGCAGTAGCGTACTTTTTGATTCTAAATTTTTCTCCTATACGACGTGGAAAAACGATACTTTTTCCTAACGTTACGGGTTAAGGGGCCTGGATCCTAACGCCAGAGTAAGTGATATGCAAAGAATCCTAGTAGGATTTGGGGCAGAGTGAGCTTGGGCACATTCATTCACATCCAAAAAATCCATGCACACACCTTTAAAGAGACCCCACCTGCCCACCTTGCAGCAAAGTTTCACTGTGTAGCCCAACCTGGGCTCAAACTCCCTATTCTCCTGCCTCGGTCTGCTGGAATTAGAGCTGTGAGTCACCACACTTTTAAGCAGGTTTCATCACGTGCTGGACTAGGTCTTTGCAGGTGAAAGTCTGAAGAGAACAAGATTGAGCTGATGACCCGGGGGACTTCTTGGCAAATCTGTGGGTACTTCCACAGAAAGCTGGTTGGCGGGCTGAGAAGTCCCTAGGGATAGACTTTTCCAGGGGACGGAGAGGTCCAGGCAGAGCCAGCTACTCCCAACATTGAAGAGTCTATACTGCATAGCCTCAGCTAGCCCAGCTTTCTCTGAAGTCTCCACACCCGTGGTGCAGGCTAGCTGGAGCACTTGCCAGTGGGGAACAGCACAAAGAGGCAGAGATGTCGCTTCTTATTGAAGGCATTTCCACATTTTTTATTCTTTTCTGCTTTAAAAAAATAATTTTTATACAAAAATTTTTGATCATGGTTTGCCGTCTCTCATCTCCTCCCAGATCTTCCCCCAACACCTCACCATACCAATTTCATGCCTTCTCTTCTTCTTTGGGAAACAAACAGGCAAAAACAAAGTAACAAACCAGAATTAAAAAAAAACAATAACAAGAAAAGGCATAAGGAACACATATGTAGACACACACACACATACACATACACACACACACCACAGAAAAACACAAAATTGGAAACCGTAATATACAAGCAAAGGTTAAAAAAAATGCCTAAACAAAGCAATATAAGACAAAAAAAAATCTTCCAATTACCTTGTGTTGGCCAACTACTGCTGGCCATGGTGTCTGCCCTTAAATGTGATTTGTGCACTCAGTGAAACACAACTGGAGAAAATGAATTTTTTTCCTTTTTGTGTGGAGACCCTGTGTATGCTGCTGAAGTCTGTGAGTCAATCTGTTGATGTCCGGAGGACCCTGTTTCCTTGGTGTCCTCCATTTTCTCTGGCTCTTACAATGTTTCCACTTTCTCTGCCTCATAGTTCCCGGAGTCCTGAGGGGAGGGGTTTAATGACATCCTGTTTAGGACTGAGGGTTCCAAAGGCTCTCACTCTCTGCATGTTGTCCTGCTGCGGGTCTTTGTATGTGTTTGCGTGTGAGACAGGAAGCGGCTCCTTCGACGATGGCTGATCTGAGTCCAGGTCTGGTGTAGGCAGTGCGGAATCCCAGGTAGAGAGTGTTTCTAGGTATTGGAGGCTCACACCAAGGAATTGGAATAGGCTTAAAGGGAGCTGGGTCTGCAGTGTGGTTTGTCAGTGTCCCCAGGGGAGGGAGGTAGAGCGGGAGGACAGGCCCCTGCAATAGGTCCTGTGCTGTCTGGGAATGAGACTTACCCTGCCACCTTGTTAAACATACTGCTTCCCCCAGCTAATGTCAATGTGAACTGCTATGGAAGGTGCTAGTCATCCACGCAATCAATGTTCGGTTATTGGACACATCATTTCATTTTCAAGTAAGTCCAAAATAACCTGTATGTTGTTATTGCAGCCTAAGAGAAGTGTTGGCATTTAAAAAAAAAAACAACCAATGACTTTAAAATACATTTCACCAGTGGACTCATCAGTAGAGCATGTCTGGAGGGTGTTCTCGGTCATATGAACGGAGGTGGGAAGACCTGCTTACTACGGGTGGCATCTTTTCCTAAGCTTGAGATCCTGGACTGTTTAAGGATGGGAAACGCGTGGCACTTTTAGTTTGACTGCAGACGGGAGGCAGCCAGCTGCTGTTGCCTTGCCTTTGCCACCTTGATGGACTGACTTTTGTTTCTTGGACCGTGAGCTAGATAAGCCCTTCCCTCTTTATGTCTCGTTTGTCAGGGTTCTCTTATAACAGCACAGGGGAAAATCTCTTCAGGCAGAGGTTGAAGAATGTGCTTTTCCTTAGAGGGAAAAGTTACCTTATTCATTTTCCTACTTGAAGCCACAATCCAGCTTGCGTCTCCCACACACTCAGAACACTAACCCTTCACAGAGTGTCTCGGGCTCCTTTTTGTTCGCTGATAGTGCCCTCGTATTTCTCTACCACAAAGACATGGAGTTGGCCACAGAAATTGTTGAAACATTGCTCCCAGTGACCAGCTCCCAGGAAAAATGGCCCCATGCCTAAGGAAGGGAGAGAGGATGTTATTCAGCAAGGCTGGGCAGGAAGAACAGTTTTCAACTACTGTGGATGCTGGGCAAGTGTGAAAGCTCCAGGTAGAAGGTGTAGAGGCAGGAAAATAGTGTGGAAGAAAGAAAAAATGACTTTAATGTAAGAGGGGTGCATCCTGAGCTCTGAGATGTGGTTAATATAGAACTGTAAGGCCAGAGTCCACACAAGGAGCATAATACTAGGAGCTGGCAAGGCAAGAAGCTGGGGAAGAGGTGATGGGCTTCCTGGGCAAGCGGCTGAGGAAGGGGCAGGTGCATTTGTTCCTGGGCCAGGCTTGAATATTGGCGCTCAACGGCTGGCGGCTGATGGCTTCTTCAGAAGTCCTTTCTGTCCAATGACTTCCAGTCCTGTTATTGTGGAGGAGAGCTGCCCAAGCCCCCAGTCCTGTATGTCCACTGCAGGACTAGTTCAGTCCCTTAGGACTAGAGGTTTGGCTCTCATTTCCAGCACAGGGGGCTTGGTTGGCGCTAAATGAGCAACTGTGCTTACGGGAACTGTCAAGTATGCTGTTCTAGATGGAAAAAGGATAAGAGAGCTGATAGTTTGTTTGCATCAGGCTTCAGAAGGTCACGTGTCCTGAAGAACAGGGCTTACAGTGTTACAGTCACAAGACACTTGCAGGGTGTGTGTGTGTGTGTCGTATGCCTGATAGATTGTTAGAGTTTTTTGTTTGTTTGTTTTTAATTTGTCTGTTTGTTGTTTTTAAGGATGCTATCTTGTTCCGTAGCCCTGGCCAGCCAGAAACTCACGCACGATATGGCCCAGGTTGTCCTTGAGCTCAAGGTAACCCTATTGCCTTGGGTTCTGGGATTGCAGGTGTGTGCCACCAAACCCACCTCAGACAGGCCACTTTAACATGCCGTTAAGTCCTAAGTGACCCTGGAAAGTCAGTCACCTGGCAGTAAAGGGTCTAATTTCCTTCTCTGTGGCCTGGTGAGTTGATGTGGCCAGTGTTATGTAGAGAAGTGAAGTGCACACGAACCTTTGAGAATGAGCATGACTCGTTGAATGTGCCCCCCCTCTCCTCCACCCCCACCCTCCCCGAAGCAACTAGCCATTGAGTTCCTGAGGGAGAATTCCCAGAACCCAGCCGCAGTCTGCCTTTGAGAGATAGAATGGGGGAGCAGTAGACCTGGCTGGTAACGCCTCCACATCTTGCGTGGGTTTAGTGCCTCAGGATAACATGCCCAGCCACCCAGACCACCTGTTCTTCATTGCTGCCATGCCAAAATCTAGGGACCCTGTGGGCGATTGAGTCTATGTGGATTAGGATCACTGTTCCTAGACGCCCGAGGGTCAATGTCTGCAGGTATTTGCAGCTGTTCACATGTGCAGAGACTTTTTGAAAGCATTAGTGAGCTGTATTTCAAGGATGACTTTACTCTCGTCGAACCTGAATCCCTTGTGTGGGACTCCGGTTATGTTGTCTATGTCTTCAATAAAAATGGAGGAACACTTGGTCATCTGCTACTGTATCATAAATCTGAGACTTGGAGATTGATGGAAGCCATCTCTGCTCTCTTTTACTCAGCTCACCCCCACCGTGCAAACAACCCTAACCCCTTGCTTTTTCCCTATCAATTATATTATACAAGCATAGAGGAGATTGAAAAAAAAAATCCCCAGCCACATGTAGAATAAAATAAACTACCTTTGCCTGAGGAGACTATCTTGCACAGACTAGTCTACCAGAATCTGTTGGCGAAAACCCCTGGCTGCAGGAGACAGTTAAGCTTGGCAACTTTGGTTTCAAGATTCAGAGAGGAAGGTGACAGGAGTCCTTGGCTCCTCAGGGAGAATTGCAAAACTATGTTTCATCTCTTTCTCCTAACCATATGTCCCTACAGAGAAGGAAACTCTGTTAAGCTCAAAATTCCTGCCCCTTGGGCTCTCACTTACACTCTTATTCTAGCCTTCTGCTTCAGGGGAGGGAGTAATTTCAGGACTTCAGGTTCATGCGTCTGTAGGGGACAAGAGCATCCCTTGAAACGTCTGTGCTGATGTGAAGGTATGGAAACTACCAGCAAGGACCACAAAGAGCAGTCCCGAGAAACACTGGCTGAGCTGTGGCGGGCCAGGCATACATATAACCTGATGTTTTGTTCAGTGCCGTTTCTCAAGTCAAGAGGACACAGTCAAAAGGGGACTGAGACTTGTCAGAGGCAAAGCAAGGCCTGAGCCTTGGCCTGTGCCCTCAAAGCTACCCCACGCCGCTGCCCTGCCGCCCATGCACACCCTTGCGGCAGACAGTGTGGGTTTCAAACTTCTGCAGACCCTGGGAGTTTCTGCCTAAGCTTAAGCTTTCCTCCCTGGGTGTGTAAAGCAGGCGGGAGCCACACTTGTCACCAACTGGTCTCCCTTTCCCCTCCACAGGCACTCGTCCCTGACTCCATTAAGAAAACAAGGTGTTTCCACCACTGTCTCTCTTTAGAGGCCTTTCAAATGTGGGTGGAGGAAGTGGGACCTCCCATGCCAGATGAGAGCAGCACCCTTTCCTGTGTGTTGTGGAGTAGCACTGCCATCTTGTGGGCTGAGTGGGTGGCTGTTAGTAGCCGGTTCTGTGGCATGAAAAGGGTGCACAGGCAGTGCTCAGGTGGTCTCATGTTGTTATTGCATTTACTGAACACTAACCTGGCACCTCCTCCGTGTGTGGACCTGACATGGCTCTTAGTACGGCTGCTTCTCTGAGATTGCTTCTCTGGGTAGCAAATCTTATGCCAGTAGTTCAGGATGTTGAGGAAGTTAACATGGATTAATTGCTTATTTGAGGTACTGGGCCATCCATCCAAGGGTGACTGCTCTCAGTTAGACAATATGAGACACACCAGTTTTGTTCACTGGAGTTTTCTCTGCCATCGAGGTTTTGTGGGGCAAAGGCACACACAGAATTACAAGACTCCCTAGTTGCACGTTGTCCCGATCGCAGGTCCCGTCTCAGTTACTATGCAAGACTGGAGATAGGCTTGACTAGTGAGCAGTGCCTCTTGACTTTGCATCAGAAGTTTGATACTACGTTGGAAGCACGTGACAGACACTTTATCCCTGCGCATGAGTTAGTTAGATCCAGATGGCTTTCCTATCCAGCCTTTTGTCTGTGAATTTTGGCAACGCTGTCACCCTGCTTACATATGGCCTTCGGTTCCTTAGCCCAGCAATCATATCATTACCCCAGCTGCCGCCACATGCCCAGGACCCCTTATTAGGGGCTCAAAACATTTCTCACGATGCTACATGGCGCTCTGAGGAGACGGCTTCACCACCCTCGCAGCAGCCGACAGCAGAGGCCCCAAGGGATACTTGCGCAGTAGCTTGCCTCTTTTCAGTGTGTCCTATCTAACCACATTGTTTTCATCATTATTATTCATTATCCTTGTGTTTTAAAACCAATTTGCTGTGCGGCGGTGCCACACAGTCTTGCTCATTAGCACCCGGAAGCAGGCGTTCTTCTGCGCATAGTATTTACACTCTGTCAAGTCGCTCAGCCACAGCATCTTAGCTCTTCAGTTCCCTTTACATTTTGCCACAGCTTATTCCCCGCCTTTGTTAATAGTGTCAATTTGCTCCTCGGTGATTCATAAACATCGGTGCAGTTGGCATTCTAACTGGCAACGCGTAGGAACATCCGGGTCCTCGTTGTCATTGGTCTCAGTTGTTAAACATAAAAGTTGGCGAATGGTCTGGAAAATGCACGCAGGATAAACGGTTTGTTCTGCGTGGCTTCCGCATTTACACTGAAACCTTCCATGTCTCCCCACACTGGTGCTTTCCAGATCTCCCTGGAAGTGTTGCATGCTCTCACAGGGCACTTCTTTTCTCTTTTTACAGACCTGAACCATCTGTGCCGTCAGGGAGCCTTGAAACCAGCGCTTTTTAACGTAGGGTCGGAGAGTCGGTAGATACTGTTGAGGGCCTCTGAGCTTGATTATAGTTATACATAATAAAAATTTCCAAGTTTCCATTCTTTTAACAATAGAACTACTACTTAAGAGTTTTATTTTTCAAGCATATCACTGAAGCATAGCACTTCCTCTGTGGTTAGTGTCGGAGACCGCCCACTGCCCAGCCATTCTGTCACTTAAGCACAGTAGCAGTCTGACCCACAGTAGTCCCTGGACAAGCTGCTAGAACTTGCATTTTAATGTGCAAATAGGGAAATTCATGTGTTACCATGTTGCAAATTCCTTTAAAATTATTTAGCAATAGTAAACCAATAGGATCATTTTCCCATTTGATTCCATGTGTTTTATTTTTAAATGAATACATTAAATTAAATATATTTTCCAAGAAGAGGTCCATATATATCACTTGACTTCCAGTGGATCAAAACAGAAAAATTGCTTAGGATATCTTTCTTCTCTTTACAGGTGAACTATGAATAATAAATATGTATACTACTCATTTAGGGTAAAGTCTGATAGCTTCCTCTTGGGAATTGATTGGCCTATACTATTGCGACATTCAATTGCAAAAAGAGAGGCGAGCAGTAACTTTACAGTGAAGAGACTTGGCCCACAGCAAGGGGTGGTACTGATATCACCTGACATCACGTAGCCCTGACGTGATGCTGTGAGAAAGGCACGTTGCTTCCAGAGGACTCCTCTCTGGAATCTGTAACCGTGCTCCAAATACTAGGAAGCAAACAAACAAACAAAACCAAAAGGAAAGACATTCTATGGAGCCCTGACCAAGGTCTTCACAAATGCCAAAGCAAGAAAAAACAAAACAAACAAACAAACAAACAAAAATGGAGAAACTCCCACACACTGAGGGTGAGCCCTGAGGACTGACATGTGTGGTCCCCTGCTCTGGATTCCACCCTGGCACATGGGTGGAAAAGCTGGTGACTGTCCCACAAAATGAGTTTATAGTGTCAGCATAGCAGCAGCACATGCTTCTGCTGCTCATAAACACTGTCTGGTTTCTGTGAGCATTAGCAGGACCTGGGTGATCGGCTAGGTTTGTGGAAACTGTTCCTTTATTGAAACATCTGTAAATCTATTCCAAAATAAAAGTTCGAAGAAAAAAAGAAACCCTCTAGTTTCTGGTCCTAAACTTGTATTTCTCCTCCCAATTTTGACTTACTCGTTCATCCTTTCACTCATCCTACAAACATGTTAATCAGCTATGAGGTGCATCGGAGACTGGGCAGGGGGTGAAGATAGGTGATGAGCAGATCTGAAAATGGTGGCCCCCCAGGGGGCTATGGTCTTCCATGCAAAGCCAGAAGAGATGGTATTAGAAGGCCAGGGAACACATTCTTTAAAAGAGAATTGCACACACTCAAGACAGCAGGAAAGAGAAAAGGGATGTAGGAACTTGCAAGTGAGCAAGGCTGTGGGCAGAGAGGAAGAAAGGGCATTCTGGTCATTGGAGTCCGCAGTGAAACAGACCATTGGTCTGTCTTCTGGTCACCCAGTATAAGGAAGCCATGGGGTTGGAATGTGTCATCTCCTGACTTCACATTGCTGCAGATGGCTTCCTGTGACACCCTGAGGAGAAAGTTGGGTAAAGAGAGCATGGCCATGCCAATTGGGGGGCTCTCAGCTGCAAGTGTAGCTCCTAGAACAATGTCTTAGTTCAAATCACTATTGCAAATTAATTTAAATTGTGTAGTTTATAAATGAACCTTCTTTACGGGATTCTGGAGGCTGGAAGGCTACCATCAAGGCCGAAGAAGATGGCAGCTTGTGAGGGGTCACTAGCTGGTCCACAGATAGCCATCTTCTCCGGTAGGAGTGAGGGAATTCTCCTGGCTCACTTTCATGACTGGTTTACCAGCCAAATGACTCACCTCCAAATGCATAGCCCTGGAAATACGGTCCCAACACAGGCCCTGTGTTGCACTCAGGGAGCAGGGCACTGGATTGATGACCAAGTGCTTCCTTTGACCTTGAAAACTCTGTGTTTATCTGTTACAACACCTTATTTCCCACTCTAATGTCTTTCGTTAGGGGCATTCGTAGAGCTCTTTTGGTTTTAAGTAAGCCTCCCCCCACACACACTGACCTTAGTGCAAAGAAGTACAGAGATTTATTGGTTCTAGAGATTTCTCAGGCCAGGCAGGTCCCCAGGATTCAAGGCTGAGTCAGATTTGCCCCGCTTGTCACCTGTTGCTTTTAGCACATGGACATTCAAGACTTCTCTTCCTATGGGTTGAAATAGTTTATTTTCTATTAGAAATTTCTGTAACAATCCTAGCTATACGGGGCTACGGAGATGGCTAGGCAATTAAGGGCAGGCACTTGCTGCTTTTGCAAAAGACCTGGCTTCAGTTTCCAGCACCTACATAGTGGCTCACGACTTCCATAACCCAAGTTCCAGAGGACTCAACATCCGTTTCTGGCCTCCTTGGGTCATTGCAGGCTCTTGGCACACATACATGCATGCAGACAAACATTCATATATGTACATTAACCTCCCCCTCCCCACAAACCCAGGAGTGCCAAGAGCATCCTCAAAGAAAAATCAAAATGCTCCTAAGAGAAGGACTGGGAAAGATCCAGGCACGCTGGTCCATATCCACAGTTCCAGAGATTGGGAGGAGAGATAGAAGATTCCAGATTTGAGAGCAACCCGAGCTGAGCTGTTAATTCAAGACCATCCTGCATTATAAAACAAAACCACAGAAAATCAGAAAAGGAAAGAGAGGTAGAGGAAGAGGGAGAGCAAAAGGAAAGAAGAAAGTAAGGGAATGGGAAAGAGGGGAAGGGAGGAAAGAAGAGCAGAGGAGAGAGATGAGGAGAGGGAGGCAGGAAGGGAAGAAGAGAAACAGATATCAGGACAGACTTGTTGTGGAAGCTGTGATGAAATTTTGAAGTGGCAGGTGCATACTACATCCTCAAACAAAAATTGTTGTAATAAGAGTGCATTCTTACTCCATGCAAATGTGTACTCTATTGTACAGGACTAAGTCAGCACAGGATAGTATTATCTCAATCATCAAAATACACAGCTTAGTGGAGGAGAAGGGAGGCAGGAAAAAAAGGCAAGAAGGAAAAGGATAAAGGGAACCCTGATTTTCATGCTTCTGGTGAGACAATGGCTTTCCCTGTGTGCCAAAATTGCAGGCCCGGCCTCGTAGTCCTGTGATTCTCAAATTAGCCACTAGATGGCAGTATTATTATGCTCTGTGCGCTTCCCAGACAGACCTCTGCACTGGAAATGGTTGCGATTTCCCCTGGGAACCTTAGCCTCTTTGAGCCTCCTGCCTAGCTGGGACTGTCTGGGTCTTGGGCTTAGGGAGGGAGCTCGCTGGTAGACCTTTGGGCACACAACGGACTTCAGCGGTGTGCCAGGGTTGTAGGTTTTGGCACATCTGCAGTTTGTAGCACTGAAAAGAGATTGGGTGTGTCTTTATTGTCCAGCCTTGGTGGAGGACACTAGTGCACACTAACCATGTTCTGGCTGTCTAGAACTTGTTGAACAGCTGTGTTTTATTTAGTTATTTCTAGTAGGAAGATCAAATTCTTGACCCAAAGGTGGCTTTGCTGGGAGATAAGGGCGGGGCTGGGGCATGGATGGGGTGGTGGTGGTGGTCGGGGTGGGGGTGGGGGTAGGGGCCAATTAACATTAAGAGAGGCCTGTGCTTTTGGAAACGTGATGTTAGCTCATTCTCCAGGTACGGAAAATGTTCACTACCACAACCATGTTACCCACCAATATTCTCTTAATAAATCCCGTTTGGTTTAGTCAGCCCAAATCCACTTGGGCTGCTGGAAGCTAAAAATCCACTGAGTAGAACAGATGTGAGTGCTGGTGTGTCCACGGCAAGCCCTGGGCCTCCCACATCTGGAGCAATTCTCTGCAGCAGCGGCCCTCCTTTTATAGATGAGGTAAACGTGCTCAGCAAGGAAAAGCACTTGTCGGTGGTCACACAGCTGGGCAGCACCAGAGCCAAGATTCCAGTAGATGTGTTATTCTGTGGCCCAGGATCATTGCAAACTCCATCAAGGCAAGGATACTGTTCATCCGATTCATCACTCTGCCCTCATTACCCAACACGATGCCAACATATGGCCAGTGCTTGATAAACACTATGGATTAATGAGTGCATGAAAACGCCATATTTCCTTTCCTTGCAGACTGACTGGCTTGGCTTCTCTGGGGCTAAGTGCTGACTAAACGGCTGACTCTGTTCTTCAGGCCCCTCAGCATCACACTGCTTGCTCACTCCAGCCTCCCTGTGCATCCTGGTCTTTACCCACTACCGTTTAGGATCTAGTTAACTTCCAGGCCTTTGATAGGGGACCTTTGGATAATGGCTACTGTTGTGCTGGCATCTGCTTTCTTGGGTTCTGGGTTCCAGGCTGCAGTGGAAGTTCAGCATGGAGGCCATCAAAGGAATAGACCCATAGCCAACCCTAAGACAGAGCTTGGGGAGTCCTACGGAGGACTATGGAGGAGTTGGGGAAGGACTGAGGGACTGAAGGACTGAAGGACGCCACAGGAAGACCTACAGGGTCAGCTAAGCTGGGCCCGTGGGGGCTCACAGAGACTGAACCACCAACCAAAGAGCATGCACAGACTGGTCCTAGGTCCCGTGCACGGATGTAGCAGATGTGTAGCTTGGCCTTTATGTGGGTCCCCAACAACTAGAACAGAGTTCTGACTCCGATGCCTCCGTTTGAATCCTGTTCCCCTAACTGGGCTGCCTTGTCTGGCCTCAGTGGGAGAGGATGAACCTAGTTCTGGGACTTAATGTGCCAGGGCAGGTTGGTACCAGTAAGGAGAAAGAGATGGGAGAATAGGGGAAGAGGTGTTGGTGGAGGGTGGGGGTGGGGCTGAGAGGAGAGGAAGGAGCTGCAATCAGGATGTAAAATGAATAAATAAATAAATAAATAAATAGAATCAGAATAAAGTTTTTGGCACATGATGGGCCAGCATCTTCCCACTTCTGAGCAGTGGCCACTGTCCTCTGCTTAGAGACACTGGTGTTCTCTGACTGCTACAGTTTGTGCTGAGGCTGGGCCTTGGGCTGGTGAAATTACTAAAAGGCAATTGATCCTGCTAATGCCATCAATGGCTTAATTAATTTAATAAATTAATTAACTTGGAAAGCACGGCAGTGGGAGCTAGAAGTCATGTAAAGGGAAGGAACAGATTATGCTAATACAGAGTTACCTTTTTGCCTGGAGAAGACATAGCTGTTTCCCTCACATCCCTCCCCCCTCCTGAATGATTATCTTAAGTTTTTTTCAAACACACAAAAGGAATACTTGAAAATGCAAAAGGACTAAATGATTCCAATGCGTCCAATGAAGCAGTTTGTCTTCTGTGCAAGTGTAGGCTAATTGTCTAGGTAGAATATATTTGCTAAAAACACCTCAGACAGCCTGGACAGTGTTGTAGGAACAGGAATTAAAAGGCTATTTGGTCTATTTTCTTCTAAGTTAAACACCAGGTATGCACTTAAGACCACTAGACCTTAGTACCGCCTCCAAAGAGTTAATTAGAGACAGGTGTTTCCAATGCCAATTTGCTGGGATCTGGTCAGTCAATCATGAAGCCAGCAACCACCAAGCCCCTGCTTTGAGGCAGATCTGTGTACAGAGAGAGTGCGTCAAATCCGTGCAGGAGACAGATTCTGAAATTGCCTGTAGGAGTTCGGAGTTCAGTAGGAAAGAGATACACTGAGAGGTGAAATGTAGAGGGTCTTAGGATGGCCCCGGACCATGTGCTAAAGGTGTTTTAAATCACTCATTTGACACCAGCCACTGGGCCAGAGACAAATTTTGGTCCCTTCTTGGCCCAGGTGCTATCTCACTGGAGTATGGGTCTTGGGGCTACTTGAAGATTTGTCTTAGTTAGAGTTTCTATTGCTGTGATGAAACACCATGACCCAAAAGCAAGTTGGGGAGGAAAGGGGTTATTTGGCTTACACATCCAGATCATAGTCCATCACTGAAGGAAGTCAGGACAGGAACCTGGAGGCAGAAGCTGACGCAGAGGCCATGGAGGAGTGCTGTTTAGTGGGTTGCTCAGCCTGCTTTCTGTAGAAGCCAGGACCACCAGCCCAAGGGTAGTACCACCCACCGTGGGCTGGGCCTTCCCCCATTGGTCATTAATTGAGAAAATGCCTCACAGCTGGATCTCATGGCGGTGCTTTTCTCAACTGAGGCTCCTTCCTCTTCGATGACTCTAGCCTGTGTCAAGTTGATACAAAACCAGCCAGTACCGAGATGCTTGTGGCAGGAAGCAGGTAGCTGGGGGAAATGGCAGCTACACACAACTGCAAAGGAGCATGCCGATATCTTAACAACCTGGTGCCGTCAGACTGGAAGGTGCCAGCTGTATATTTGGAACAGAACCTGGATCAGGTGACAGGGTGCGCTTGCATGACAGCAAGATACTCAAAGTGAGAGCTGAGGAGGGCACTTTGAGGGCACTGAGAGTTCTAGGGCACAGAGAGAAGCAAGTGGGCATATAAGGCCCAAGATTAGGGGAGAAAGCCGGGTGCAGTCAAAGAAATGCTGTCATTTCTGACACAGGGTGTGAGGGAGAACTGAGTGTCATGGAAACCGGCTTGGAGAACTTCCTGGTTTTGCTTCTGCAGCTGTGATAAAAAGCAACCCTGTCGAGAACAACTTAGGGGAGAAAGGGTTTATTTTAGTTCCCAATGACAGTCCACCATTGCAGGAAGTCAAGGCAGGAACCTGAAGCAACCGGTCCAGGGTCAGGAGCAGAGAGAGAAGGACAAGCTGGTCCACATGCTCAGTTCCATTTCTCCACCATGAAAGATGCCACAGATATTCAGGCTGCACCTCGCTACCTCCTTCAACACAGTCAGGAAAAACCGCCCAATTCTCATAGGCCAACATGATTTGGATGAATCCTCACTGAGGTTCTCCTTCCTGGTGAGTGTAGACTGTGCCAAGTGGACAGTTAAAATTAGTCGTAACAGAGAGGCAACCTGTGTCCTATCAGCAGCAGCAGAGAGGGTTGACACTGGGCAGGATGCGGGCCTGGTAATCCAGTTCTCAGGAGACTAGAGCAGGAGGGTGAGTTTAAGTCCAGTTTGGGCTACAGATTAAGATTGTATGTGTGTGTGTGTGTGCATACATACATATATAAATTATATATATACATATATAATTAATAAATATATTATATATAAATATATATTAATAAAATATATAATAAATATATATATATGGTTGAAATGTGGAACCTAAGTTTGATGAAGATTAAATTCCAACAACTGTGTGGAGTAGCTGGCTGGACAAGAAATTCAATGTAATATTAGCTCAGTTCATACTCAGTTGAGAGTCCTGTCCACTTTACAAGAAGACTGAGAGAAGGAGCCGGCAGAGAAGGATTCCTCGGCCAGTGGCCAAAGGGGTCCTTTATCGGTGGGGACTGTTTTCATATTCTAAACCTCAAAATCTCGGAAGTGTCCACAGGTGTCTTACACTCAAAGTTTCCAAATCCAGCACCCCCAGCCTGCCTCTCCTTTATTCCTTTTGCAGTGTAAATGGCAGCTCTGTCCTTCAGTGGTCAGCACCGTTGGTTAGAAGTTACCCTTGATGCCTTGATCCAAACCCACATTCGGTGCGTTGTCCAGTGTGTCTGGCTTTGCTCTCGGTGTTTGACTAGAGTGTAACCATCACCCACCGTCATTCCTCTAGACATTGTTGCCCATTATCCTTCTGCAGTCTGTTACCCACTGAGCAGCCAGAGATCATTTGAAAACTCAAGTCAGATCAAACTCATGCTTAGCGTTTCCTTTGTCTGCCCTTCTCACTCGAAGGAAGAAGAAAAAACATAACCGAGGTCTGTGGACTGTGTCATCTAGCTCCTGGTGACCTCTGGCCTTCTTGTGCCTTGATTCTCCACCTCAGATCAACAGTTGCTGTCTGATGTCACTGCAATGGCCTCCTTGCTTCTCATCAAAGTCAGCGACTAGGTCCCCACTGCCCTTCGCATGTGCTGTCCCCTTTGTCTGAGACATTGTCTCTTAAACGACTGCACCGTTTTTGTCCTGTCTTCTTTCAGGTCAGTGTTCCACTCCTGCTGCTCTGAATAAAATGGTGACATTTCTCAGGCCCTCAACATTGGATCTGTTGTAATCTGTAATACTTCCTTCATTTTGCAGAATAATAGGTTAAATAATGCCATAGTAACTAGTCTTCAAATTAGGTAGATACAGAATAGGGGTTACCCAATTTGTACTGGCTTCTGAGAGACAATTGTTTAATTTTCAGGAAATTTCTGAACCAGTTACATATAGCCATTTTTTAAAAGTGAAAAGAAAGAAATGTATAAGTAGCTATGCATTGCTTCTTAATTATTTTATTACTATTAAATTCTTACAGGTATTTATGGCCGCTGTATCAGTGTGAGGGAAATACTACATAGTGACAGTGTACACTACAGTTTTACCTAACTCAAGTCTAGTGATGGTGCATCGGCCATCTTGAGAGTGTTGGCACATTGCTAATGTCAATAAGAGCCATAGATCAGGTGTGGTGTGTGTGTGTGTGTATGTGTGTGTGTGTGTGTGTGTGTGTGTGTGTGTGTGTGTGTGTGTGTGTAAAACAAAGTGATGGAGTAAATATTCATGATGCATATTACATTTTAAAGGAGAACATTTCTGCACCCACTGCAATGTGAATAACACACATATAAACACATATGCACACACGCACACACCTGCTCACACACACATTTGACATAGTAGCCGAAAATGTATGCTGCATTCAAAACCAACGAAGTCACTCACTTATATTTCTCGTTTAACTTTTCCTTGCTTTAAAAAGTGTGATGGTTGGTTCGGGCTGTCAGCTCGATGGGTATCTAGGGTTGATGCGGTGCACTTGTGTGTCTAGTGAGCCTTTTCCAGGCAGGGTTGGCAGACTGGACAGTGACTGTTGGAAAAGACCCAGTTTGACAAGGGGAAAAGTCCTTGAATGGGCAAACTGCTGGAAAAAGTGGGGAAGAAGAAGGAGGGCGTGGTCCAGCAGGTCTCTTTCTCTTCTGAGCGACTGTGTCCTGCTGCTGCCGTTGCCACCACAAGCCTCCAGCTTCCTTGGCTTTCAACGTGAACTGAACAGCTCTCCGGGGACCGTTCAGGCTTTTAGCATTGGATTGGAACAGCCGAGCATCCTGCTTCCATGCTTGCGCATCTGGTTCTCTCCTCCTCCAGTGTGCAGCCTCCATCTGCACATGCAGACTACCCAGTTCCTATTGTGTTAGCCAACCCAATAGCCAATGCCTGTGTGTGAGCGAGAAAAAAGGGGAGGGGAGGGAAGGGAAGGGGAAGGAGGGGGGAGGGAAGGAGAGTGAGGGGGAAGAGGAAAGAGAGAGAGAGAGAGAGAGAGAGAGAGAGAGAGAGAGACAGAGAGAGACAGACAGAGACACAGAGACAGAGAGAGACAGAGAGAGACAGAGGAGAGAGACAGAGAGAGACAGAGAGAGAGAGAGAGAGAGAGAGAGAGAGAGAGAGAGAGAGAGAGAGAGAGGTCTGTTCTAGAGAATCCTTCCTAATTAAGTTAGTGTAGAAATCAATCAATATTCAGACAGAAAATGCACCCATTTATGAACTGGAACCATAGGCTAACTATAGACACACAGCATCAACACAAATGAACCAAAGAGCTCTCTTATCAACAGGGTGTCAGAAATTTCTGCACAGTACTATTTATCTTATTTGCACATCACACCCTTTATATCAGCAAAATCTATACTAAGCATATGAACATACCCTCCTGACCAGATCTGGTCTTAGCTATCTGTGAGCCCTTCTCCCTCATATGTCCGTGCCATGGCTCTCCTGCTTACACCCCTCACTCTGAGCCTAGGTCATGCTGCTTCTACGGCTTATATTTCATCAACCAAAGTAAATTACACAGAGAAGTACAGGGCCACCATGTGCCTGGAAGAAGGAAAAGTAGAGTGATAGTGTTTGTGAACAAATCTGACAACTACTACATTAGGTGTGTGTGTGTGTGTGTGTGTTGTGTGTATTTGTGTTGTTTGTTATGTATGTGGGTGGTGTGGGGTATGTGTATGTGCACTGTATGTATGTGCACTGTATGTGGTGGGGGGTGTGGTGGTGTGTGTGTGTATGTGTGCTGTTATGTGGTGTTTGTATGGGGTGTGGAGTGTGTGGGGTGTATGTGTATGTGTGTTGTATGTGTTGTGTGGGGTGGTGTGGTGTGTGTGTATGTGTGCTGGATATGGTGTGTATGTGTGTGTGTGTGCGTGTGTGCTGTGGTGTGGTATATGTATGTGTGTTGTATATCATGTGTGTGAGTGGTGTGGTGTGTATGTATGTGTGCTGTATGTGGTGTGAGGTGGGGTGTGGCGTGTGGTGTGGTGTGTATGTATGTGTGCTATATGTGGTATGTGGTGTGTGTGTGTGTGTGTGTGTGTGTGTGTGTGTGTGTGTGTGTTGTGGTCTGTTACTCCCATATATAAATGTCACTCTCACCAGAGCTGATTTGCTCACTGTGTCATCTTGGAGACGCTCAATACTTCAAGTGGGTCTGAGGAAAGTAACTTGCAAGAAGGAAGCTCTAGGGACCAGCTCTCATGGGGCAATGGAGACAGTCTACACTGCTTGTCTTGTCCAGTTCCACATAAGCTGTGAGATTTTGTTTCTCACCCATCCCTAACATATGCAACTGGGACGCTCTGGTGAACAAAATCGCACAGGTACATGCCACTTGGTAGTGGGATGTAAACAGAAAAGGCCCAAGGCCACACCCCTTGATGGTGTTTGACCTCATCAGAATAAGCAAGTGAGTGAGGGGGGCACCTTGGACACGAAGTGAAAGGAGATGCCCTCTCTGACTTGTGCAAGGGCAAAGCAATCCCTGAGCGGGTGCTTATGTTTCACACCCTAGGAACGTCACTTCCTCCTAGCCCCGCAGCCAGGGCTCCTTAGGTAACTGACGCCATAGTTTAATGGATACTTCTTACCATACAGGTTGTTTGCAGAGATTTGGGTGGCAGCAGATGCCAGAGAACTCTGTGTATGCACTCTGCCTGCTTTAACAACTTCCCAGGGCTGAATTACAGCTCCAAATGCCGAAGGGTGGGGGTGGGGTGAGGTATCCATGGTTCTGGAAAATGCCTGATGCATCCACCTCACGGCTGAGACTCTGAAGCTCAGGTGTTGGCTGTTGTTATAACTATGCCTGACGGGGGTGCTGCACGTCGGTGATGCCAAGGGCACTGATTCTTATTTACTTAGTTCCTATCAGGAGCCAAGAAAACACTATGCTAGGCATACAAACACATGGCCTTGTTCATCAACCAGGACCGACATCTATTCCCTGGGGTCTTCCTGTCCAGCAAAAGAGAAAATTGAATCTTGGGAGATTTAAATAATTCTTCCAAGTTCGTCTAGGATGCAACAGAACCAGGATCGGAATGAAGGGTTTCGAATCTCAGGCTTGGCCCTTTTAAACAGGAACTCCTCTCCAGTGAGTAAAACAGAAGTTAATAAGAAGAGAAAGAAACCACCCACCATGGAGGCAACAAGAGCTCAAGGCAGTTTTACGCACACACACACGCACACGCACACGCACATGCACACGCACTCGCACACGCTTGTGCGTTTTTTATTGTTGTTTTTGTGATATGGTCTTCCATTGTAGCCCAGGTTGACCTGGAAGTTGTTGTGAAGTTCACAACTCACGACAGTGTTGATTCAAATTCAGATTCATGGCAAGTCTCCTGCCTCCTCCTACTGAATACTGATGTTGCTTACCAGGTCCTAAAACAAAAGCAACCATAAACCCCACCCCCTGAAACCAACTAACCACCTAAAACCCCAAAAACTAGAACACAGGCATACATGCATTTATTAGCGTGCCACTCTCACACTGAGTAGAAAGAAACCCCAGCCTGACTATAGTTGCTTTTTTTTTCTTTCAATTTTTATTGAACACAAGTATTCTGACAGAATGCAAAGTCAAAATTCTCAGTTAGTACTCCATATTTACAGCAGTGAGAATGGAAACAAAGGTGGTGTTGATGTTTCACTCAGTAAAAAGTTTTATAACAAGAGAGAAGGCCCCCAACGTACAGAATGCTGGGTAAGGGTGTTAATGGAAGTGTGATCACCACCATCCGGACGGACAGCTGAGGGTGGGACCCTGGGACGCAGGAGGGTCCACAGAAAAGTGTGAACATAGAGTCCTGTTGAGTACACCTTGGCCCTTCAGGATTGGGAGACCCCACTCATGGCACCTGGGTGGCCTTCCCACAGAACGTGGCCATGCTGGTCTTTATGTGATACATATGTATGCCACAGAGACATACAACAGAGTGACACTGAAACTGGTGGAGTCCATCCTTCCTCCCAAAAACTAAAAGCAAAAACAAAACAAAACAACACCCCCCAAAAGGACCCCCCCAAAAAAAACCAAAACAAAACAGAAAACTGTAAGTACTTATATAACAGATAGAGCGGGTGGGAAATGCACTGTCTCCCTCTTTGATTTAGAGAGATTACTGCTACTAAAGAAGAAGAAGAAGAAGAAGAAGAAGAAGAAGAAGAAGAAGAAGAAGAAGAAGAAGAAGAAGAAGAAGAAGAAGAAAACTCACAAATGCTGAGACAAACATATGTATAAAGAGAAAGGCAGATCAAAGTGTGGACAGTCTTGGATTCCAGCAAATGGTGGGGCCAGTGTTCTGGGGGGGGGGTCAACCATCCTGGGTCACATTATTTTTGGGGATGCCCATACCTCTGTCACATTGTATCATCAGAACTGAGCTCAATTTGTCAAACCACAAACCTGGGAAATCCACCATTCCCAGGAGGCGCAGTGTGCCCTCGGACTAGCTGGTCAAGCCACTGACTTCACAACATGGAAAAGAGACTCCACTGGACAGGGACCTCTCTGGTTTAAGCGCTGCCCACATCTCCTGTTCTGCTCTGTGCCTGCCCTCTGTACTGTCTTCCCAATAGCTCTTCCTGAGGACCTGCACATGTGAACGGTGAGTCAGTACAGGCCCTGGAATGAAGGGGGCCACCAGGCTGAGTGTTCTGGAACCCTCCATTTCCATCCCCAGGAGCTGAGAAAAGGCAAAAATAACCCCACACTGAGCAAATGACAAGACCATTATTTTTCACAGTTTGAAATTATAATCTAGCATCGCCACTGGTCACACTGCAGAAGTGTCAGAACATTGGGGGGGAGGGGGTTGCCCACAAAGTGGACACAGGGCCGTCTGGCCACCCTAACCTCTTGTTGCTTTGTACTTGGGAAAGGAACACATGCTGTCGGATGGACGTCTGTTAGCTTAGTGTCCTCTTCATCAGCATCTTTGTATTTCATTTCCTTTGTTGAAAGGCTTTTATTCCTTTTGGGATTTCATTTTTTTTTTCTTTTTTGTTTCCTGAATAGTGTTTTTTTTTTTTTCTGAACTATCTGCTACACCTTCCACAACCAAACTATGTTGAAGTTTTATTTCAATACTATGACAAAAACACGTTTCACACTAAAATATTCACGCATCCACAGTGCACAAGCTTGCGGTTTAAAGTAGAATGAAGAAACAAAAGCAAAATTTCTATACAAAGGGCTGGCTTTTCCCTCCCCCCTCCCATCCCCCTGAAAGTTTCTGTATTCTCCCCCAACTTGGTTTCTGATCCAGGAAACTTTTATTATAACTCCAGACAGTATTTTTTTTTTTTTTTACAAACGTTGCCTAAGTGAACAGAAGGCCAATGCCACTTTACTTCAACAGATTTCCAAAAGGAGACACTACTTCCCTGAAGCACACGTGCTCTTCCGCTCAAAATCTAGATTCTGGGCTCTAAAGGAAATGGTTTGTATATATTTTATTTGGCTTTCTAAAAAAAAAAAAAAAAAAAAAAAAAAAAAAGAAGGGATGTTTGGGGTTTAAAAAAAAAAAGTGTGTTCACCAAGGCCAGCCCCAACTATACAATCTTCTCTGCTTCATTCAACAAAGCCAAAGGGGTCCTTCAGAGGAAGAGTGTGCAGACACCTGGGAGGCAGGCCCAGGGTCACAGACACAGGCAGGTGGCAGCTAATCTGAAAGCGGTCTACCAACCCCCATCTCCCCCTAAGAAATAGCAACTGAATACGGGGGGGGGGGGGGCGGAAGGCAAAAATCATTTAAGAAGGAGAGGGCTTTCACCCTAGTTTGACACAGGTAAAAACTGCAATGAGTCAGAATTGGGGGGCAGCGGGGTACAGCCACTGTAAACAATCATCTTTTGTAACCTTCACCCTGTGCTAAAAGCAACCTGGGAGGATTCTACCTGCCTCTATGGGGGTATCTGTAGCTTTAAAAAAAAAGGGAGGGGCATCTATTTTACACGGACATTAAACAGAACCAAAGTCAAAAGTCTGTCAACTTGTAAACACTGGAAAGCAAATTGGAAGAGAGGAAGTAAAGGAAAGAAAAGAAATGGTGGAAGAAAAACGAAAGCAAAAGAAACCGAATAAGCTGCGATTTGGCATTCTTCCTAGGGAAGAGGAGTCTACATGGGAACTGGACGCAGCTAGCTAGAGTGCCACACTTTGCATACGGAACAGATACAAAGTGAACAGAAAGTGTAACTTATTTGTGAGGTTCTACAGAGTCCCAACTTGACAGAAAGTATAAAAATAAACCGTGGAACTTGGTTCATTCGGTTAGTCTGAGTTCTTGGAAGCATTTTTTTTTTAAAACTGATTTGTGAAACACCAATTGCAGCCTTCCTGAACCTAGATTTTCTTCTTCTTTTTTTTCTTTCGGAGCTTCCTAGATTCTTAATTTGGGGTCCTTTTGTTTGATTTTTTAAATGGTTTCAGGGAACAGAGTGTCCTAGTTTGGCTGTGGGTTTAACCTTTTTGTCTCTCTCTCTCTTTTTTACAAGTGAGTGTGCAACAAAGGAGCCCTTTCTAGAAACCTACAAAAAAGGCGATCCCATGTTTATCTGTTTTTGTTTAAAGGCAAAAGACACTACAGGAATGAGTGTGTGTGTGTGTGTGTGTGTGTGTGTGTGTGTGTGTGTGTGTGTGTGTGATTTGGGGATGCTCTGGTGAAGCCGCTGTGTCACTTTTTATCTTGATCTTTGCTTGTTGCTTGGTACCCATCATGCTTTGCTTTCATTCTCTTTTGTTTGTGTGGCATCGTTGGGGACCGTCTTGACTTCAGTTGGTGTTGCCTTTGCTTCTGACTCCTGGGGCTCAGACTTTGTTTCTACAGGACCCTTCCTGCAAAGAAACAGAAACAGTGTTGCTGAGACCATGTTGTACTGCTCTGCAAATTCTGCCCCCCTCCCCAAGTCACTTTCCGGGGTGGGTGGTTTCAGTTGCAGCTCCAACATCTAACCTTGCAAGGCACACTAAAAACAGCTGAAATGACCAAGGAACTCTGCAAATGACTCATGTTTGGGGCGTGTCCCCAGAAATCCTTGGTACAGTGACTTTAAAAGCAACTAGGTGATTCCAAGGTGCAGCTAGGTGCCGACACACTAGTCAAGAACAATCATTTCTCCTCCAGCTTAGCCGCCCCAGCCCATGTTAACCTGGACCAGGAGAAGAGAAGGCAGGGCTCCTCTCTCTGTCTGTGTCTCTCTCTCCCTCCCTCCCTCCCTCTCCCCCTCCCTCCCTCCCTCCCTCTCCCCCCCTCTCTCTCACAAGCAGAAGCGCAGTGGCTCAGCTTGCGATAAGTGGGGAAGGTGTGCCAGGCTCTTCTTCGGGTACCAATTACAGAGATCCCTACTGCAAACTCCTTACTTCTCTTTGCCTGCCCCCAACCCTTCATCCCACACTGTTTCAGGAAGGTGACTCTATGGTCACTTTGGGTAAGGTGAGAAAATACTGTTGTTACCAGGGTGGCAAGAAGCTAGAACAGGCCTGCTTGCTATAAGAGCCTGGAAGGGACAGCCACACTGACCTCTATTAAAGACTAGTGTGTCTCTGTCTCCACAGGTCTCACCGGAGAGTCAAGCCTAAAGACACACTGCAGCAAGTGCAGCCATTGACTGACTCCAGTGAATTTAGTTAGCATCACACTTAAGAAACGTGAAGCTGGAGAACTTGAACTCGGAGGCAGGCGTGAGTGTCTGAGAGTCTTGGGTAGGGGAAGAATGGACCTCTCAGCCAGTGTGTGGCAGAGCTGCCTGTCGCCGCATCCTCCTTGCACCAGGGCTATCTCATTTTTTTTTTTCCCTCAATATCGAGGCACCTCTCACGGAAGGACTTGGCCTGGCCCTGGATAACATATTCTCTGGTCCCAGGATGGCAGATAAAGGCACCTTGGTGTCCTAAGTGCCTTCCCAAACTCTGCTCATCAGTGGTCCAACGGCAAAGGCATCCCCAGGGAAGATAGGAGCATGGCTAAGATAAGAATGGATCATAATTAACATCGCTTTGCTCATCCTACTTCCTGCCTCCATTCCTGCCTCGTCCCGGGCCCCTGGCTGACAGTTGTTTCACAGAAGCCCTGCAAGAGGCTGAGGACACATCAAACAAGGAGGACATGGTACAGCACAAACACACACCACCACAGGACACAACCCAATGACAGCGGACAAAGAGAGGCCGTACTCGGTCTTTGCTGGTGCAGGCGGCACAGCGCTGTCTGCAGGGGAAGGAGCAAGCTCAGAGGCTTGTCCACTGGCCCCAGTGGCAGGAGCAGGAGAGCCCAGGGCTGCAAAAACATCCTTTGCAAGGTCAATATCTGGGGTCTTGAAGTTCCCTTCGTCCATTTTTAAGTCCTCGCCCTGGGAAGGGTTTGTGGTGCTGACGGAGGCAGCCTTGCTCTTCGGGCTAGCAGGGGCTGTGGCTGCCTCAGGTGGGTTCTTCGCGGTGCCGGGCTGAGTGGGCTCTGGGTCCGGGCCTTTGGTGCTGGGGGCTTCCTGCTTGGCCTGGGGGGCTTCTGTGGCAGGGGCGGCTGCTGCTGCTAAGGGGCTGGCTGCCCCAGCTGGGGTGGGGGTTGGAGCTGGGGACGGCTTACTGGCTGGAGGGGCCTTGGAGGCCTCTCCCGCACTGGCAGGGGTGCTGGGGTTGAGTACAGCCCCTTGGTTAGCCAGGACAGTGGAGGACAAATTGCTAGCTGAAGGAGTTGAGGTTGGGGTATCACTCAGGTCAACAAGAGGAGCAACTTTGGGGGCCGAAGCTGAGGGTGAGGGTGAGGCAGCGGCACCAGGCCCCTTGGAAGGGGTGGCCTGACCAGTGGGCACAGAATTTGAGTCCGGCACAGCTGTGGCTGGTGGGGCAATACTGGAGGTCAGTGTAGTGGTCTCACTGGTGGGGCTGTTCTGAGCAGTGGCAAAAGTTTCGGTGATAGTGTCAGAGTTAGTGGTGACGGTGGTGACAGAAGGCAGCATGTCCTCGACAGTGGCTGTGGTGTCAGCAGGCAGCCTGTGGGGAGGACAGGAAGTAGAAAGAGAATAGACAATGAAGCTGAGACATGACAGAGAAGCTAGGTCCGAGGCAAGGAGAGGAGCTGCGGGTGGGTGCATGCAACCATACACGGGCAGGAACGTGGGCCCACAGAGAAACGAGGACAAAGAGGAAGTACATGCCCTAGGTGGGCAGAAGAGGACACAGGAGACAACAAAGAACGTGGCAGTCTCAAAGGGACCTGCTAGCCTCCCTCCGTGCTGAGGCGCCTTCAGCTCTCTGCACAGGGCTCCAGTCCTCTAGCGGTCTATCTAGAATTCTCTTGTGCCGCCCTGGATCTCCACTCCAGTGACGGCAGCTGATGTCTACCATTTACCTCTCTAAGCTTCTAGAGCCCCATGGAAATGGGGTCCAGCTACCTTACGGTTCTTCCTAGGCAGGGGTGGGGGTGGGGCGGGGAAGCCAGAATGAGGCAACCAGGACTCCAAATGGTTCCTATGTGTCACGGGCTCTTCCAGCCACAGATTTATGCTCCTGTGAGACAGATTTCCTTCAAGGCTCTTAGGTCCTTGATAGCCTGGTGGGCATTACAGACAGAGCTGACCAGAAGCTCCCGAGATCCCAAGGTTTCTGAGTGGAAGAGGACCAGGGGGAACCTCACCAGGTCCCCAAGAGTTCTGAGAAACCCTAGATGAAATGGCTAGTCCTGTCTCTCAGTGAGGTTAAGCCATTCCTAGGATATGTGTGGGATTTGTGAATAGTCCAAGGAGCCCCACGTATGCAAAGAACCAAGTAAGGCACCCACCATGACCCAAGGAGGAATAAGAATGTCTTCTCTCTCAGGAGAGTGGGTTCAGACACTGTCTAGCTGGAAGGTCTTCTGACCCAGGGCTCCAAAGCTCTGGCTTCCATATTTGGCCAGGAACCACGGGTGAGAAGCAAGGAAGGTTGGGGTAGGGTGATGAGGTGGATTTGGGGATCTGGGGAGGTGTCAATCCTCCTAGTCCACGTACTCGGGCTCTGTCAACGGTGTGGTCTCATTGGGCTCTGTGTGTTTCCCTCCGTCATGATTTGGGGTCCGTTCTTCTTCTGTTCGGACCTCCACAATGGGTTCTTTGGACTCATCTTTCCTGTGGAGAGAGTTCTGCTGGTTAGAGCCCAGGATGGCTTCAGGAGGGGAGACATCTAAGGAAAAAACTGTAACGAGGGAGATCAGGGTCTGGCTTGCGGCTGGCAGAGTGGGCTGGATTCCCGTCCCTGCGTCAACATAGTCCCTAGACATACGGTAATTACCCCACCTCACCCCTACCTCAGGTCTCCCATCTGTACATGAGGACGAGCAACAGTGTATGCCTTGCCTAACTATGAGAACTAGAGGAGATAATTTATGTAAAGTTTTTAGCACAGTGCAGATAAGTGCTCAAATGCAAACCCATGTGCACATGTGTGTACGCACGCATACACATGTATTCGTAACTATGCATACATAGGCCTTGTGTGCATAGATGTGTCTGTATATATACAGTCCACTCCATCCTTTCAGTCCATCCTTTCTTGGCTTGCTAGAGCAGCCCCGCTCACCCGCAGACGTCAAAATCTCCTGCTAACTAGCTAACAGATGCTATTGGAGGGAAGGAAATGTACAGGGCTCCTCTAAAAGGAGAAGAATTTGTAATCACTTTCCTCCCATTGGTCCCCTTGAGTCAGGATGCAGGGTCTTGCCTCCAGGGGCTGCAAGCTAAGTATTTGTCGAGTAGTAAGTGAATGAGTGAGAGAAATAAATGCATTCCTCCAATGCCCGTTGCCCCCCATCACAGCTCCTCTCCAGGTTTAATTCTGACAAGCCCAGCCTCTTGACCTCTTCAGGGGTTTTCAAATCTTTATGAGACTTTAGAATCTAGCGTGGGCCCGAGGCACTGCTTTCTAAACTGGCCACCCCATCTCGCCTTATACTCATGTTTACAGTCATTTGCTTCAGTGATTTTTACCACATTCAGAGTTTTTCATGTGGGCAAACTACAGCTAAAGGGGAGGTCACCATGGCACTCTCAGAGGGCACAGTGCTAGGCCCTGGGCTGGGGCAGAGCCTAGACCCCGCCGCCCCCCCCCCCCCCGACAGGATGTGTTCGCACTTACGAGAAAGCAGCCTTGCCTTCCTCCATGTCCTTGCCCTTGGCTCCAGGCCCGGCTTTGCCACACAGGTTAACAGCAATGCACATGAGCAGGCCACACTTGTTCAGGAAGTAGCAGGTGATGTCCATGACCACGAGGAGTAGGACGAAGATGACAATGAGGATGCCCACAATGGCACCCGTGCTCAGGCCTGTGGTGGGGCTGCCGTTGGCTTAAGTGGGAGAGAAAGGGTTGGTGGTTAACAGGCTTGGGTAGGAACCCTTTGTCCCTGTGAACTACCATCCCTGGGCGGGGGTGGGTGGGGGTGTGGAATAGGCCCTGAGCCTATAGACAGCTGTCCCTGGGGGCGTGGAGTAGGGCCCTGAGCATGAAGCCAAGGTGTTTGTGACCAGTGGCACCTTCCTTAGGGCCTCTTTATGCCTGGTGTAGGAACACGAGGTTCTCTACACTTTCCAGATGAGACGTGATAGCCTCATCTCACCCAGGAGACAGAGCTTGGGGGCTCCCACAAATTAAGATGAGAGAGGGGGTTGTGAGCTCTGTCTTCATTCCTCCCCTCAAGCCTAAACCCCCTCGTCCCTAAGGCATATGCTCAGCTAGTCTCTGTGAGTCCTGGAAGCAGATCGGGCCCAGACAGGAAGTATCTGAGGACACTGAGTGAAGGCGAATACAGGAGATGTCTCTGAACCAAAGCAAACTATTTTTCTGGGTAGCCAGACAGTGGCTGCTGGCTTCAGGCTGTGCTAGGGCTCTAGCACAGTGACAGATAGTGTCCCATATAGGGTTCCCAGGACTGTCTTAGGTCATGTGGAGCTGTCAGGCCCAAAGGGATATCCAAAGTATGATTCAACTTCCTCTCCCCTCTTGAAGGGTAAGTTCAAAGGACTTTCACTCTGAGGGGATTGGGGTTCGGTTTATCCTTTCTCATGCCCCAGCAGGTTGCATGTGACCTCTGCAACTCTGGAGACACAGCAGCCTCCCCAGGCCCCATGGGGAAGGTGAAGGGTCTGGGAATACTTACCACGTGGGAGGCAGGCATTCTGGGATCAGACTTCAGGAAAACCTGTAGACTTACCCAGATCTGCACATTCTCACAGACAGTCATACCCACACATGGGACAAGTGTCCACGGAAGTCACATTCTCACATCCTGACAGCACCTGGCCTCTGAACTGGCTGGGTTTTCACTGTCTAGCTTCCCTGGTGTCCGTCAGCAGTCCTCCAAGGCCTTGGCCTATAGATTCTCTCACATAAGGACCCTGCCTGAGTTCCTTGTGTGGCTCTACCAACGTCAGCTTTCTGAGAGATGACTGCACCGAACAGTGGTGGTATTGTTGGAAGCAAAACTACACAGAGTTCTGCCTATGTTAAGTCACTGTGGAGATAACAGTCTTGGATTGACATGTGGACATGTCTCATTCATTCTTCTTCACGACAGTCTACCATTAGACCCTGCCTGATGTTTCCTGTGCTCCCAAAGGGCTAAGGATAGCCAGATCTGTGGACCAGCTGGAAGAACGACAGCTAACAGGACTTAGGAATTTGGTCCCAACTATCTCTACACTCACATCACTATACTTTTGCCAATGGCTACGGCTGGCCCAGCAGCTTGTGAGTCTTGTCTTATGCCATCCCTCCAGACATGGGGATGAATGGGAAACTAAGATAAGTGGTACTGTATGTGGGACACCATTTTTCTTTTAATGATGATGGATGTTAGCGATAGGCTGTCACTGGCTAGGGGCTCTGAGTTTCTTGCCTTTACTTCCTGACAGCTGAGTTTACAAGTGTGCACCACCACACCTGGCCTCCGTTCTCCGTTCCTTGTATAGTCTGTGTTCTGTCTGTTAGGATGCCTCGCCCAGGTACTGTAGCACTTTTCTAGGGGTTGTTAGCAGTCCATTGTTCCTAATTACAAACTTCAGTTCTAGCCCAGAATGCCAGAGGGAAATGCTTGCCACCAATTCCTCTAGGTGCCTTCCGGCCTGAGTTGACAAATACCCCAGGTTCACAAATGTTTCTACTCTTTGGCACCTTGACTTGCTTCCAGTTCTTTCTTCCTCAGGAATTTGGGCTGGCCCTTTCTAATCCTTTCCTGTGGAGTCCAGCCGATGTCTCTGAGAAGGCCCAAGATGATCCGAGGACACTAGCTACCAGGTGTGTGGGCTTTGACATCGGGAAAGCAGCTCCTGGCTTCAGCCCTCAGTTGGAGGGATTCATTCTTGCAGTGCTCAGTTGAGAACTTCTCCATCACCCTCACTCATATAAGGGGAAAGAAGGAGCTGCCTTGATCTCCTTGACTTTTAGGATCCCAAGGGGTTTCCTTGAATTGGAGAGTCACCTTGACCTCAGCCTTCCCACACTGATTGGTATCAAGCGCCTATTTCACCAGGAACGAGCTAAAGTAGAAAGGTAGTTTTGGGGGAGGTATCTATGAATTTTTGCACTTAGTGGTACTCTTAAAATTTTCTTTTTAAAAGAGCAAATCTCATTTCTCTGTAGCTCAGGCTAGTCTGGGCCTTGCTCTGAAGCTCAAGCTAGCCTCACATTTATGAGAACCTCGCTGCCTCGGTCTCTTGACTGCTCTGACTACAGTCACGAGCTACCATGGCCATGGCAACAGCAATGGCTTTTTATCCTGAGCTAGCTACATAATACCATCCTAAGTGACTGCTCATCTCATAACTCTGTCTCCAGCCTCATGACTACTCATCTCTTCAAAGAGGAAAAATAAACCACTGCAAAAGCTATTCTGAGTGTGAGAGTATGGCAGCAGGGCGGGACTTGCCCAGCAGAGTCAGCTGGAGGCTTCACTAACTGAGAGCACATTTGCAGGAAGGTGCCCAAGGGCGAAGGCCGTAATGTGTCAGAAGCAAGAGAGTAGATATTTCATACGATAGGAAGTTCGAAGTCTTTTTCAACCTGTCTGGTGTCTCATGTGTTGTAGCCTCTGTGTAGTCCCCTGACCCTTGGCAAGCATGGTTTGACCTTCAGTGGTATGTTCCAGGCCAGGCCAGTCTACATGCTGCCTGATGAACATGCCAGCCCATTATCTCCCTGGGACTGGCTGATTGTGTGGCTCTGTTGTCTAACAGGCCTCTCAGGTCTCATGTTTTCTTCTTAGAGCGCTACCTTCTTTATCTTCTTTATCTACCAAGCCACACTGCTCTACTCTCTTCTTGCTACCATCTGCCCCTGCCCCCATCCTTTTCCACCCAGCACATGCCTGCTCTCTCCTCTGTGTCCCCAGAAGTTACTGTGATGCTGACTTAGGGGAAATGTTCACGGAATGTTTGTTGGATGACTAAATGAGTCCTCAGCCCATGAAATGAAAACGTCATTCTAAAAATTGAATTGTGTGTCACAAGAAGGAAAAAGGACCTGAACTCTCTACAGCATCAGGAGGTGGGGTGGAGGGTGGGACAGACCACAGGCCCACAGGAAAGATTGGCAAGCCTAGGAAGTCAAACAGAGCGAGCTGCCTTGGGAGCTTTGTTTCTTTTGAGTGCTCTGTTTCTAGAGGCATTAAGCAGAGATCAGAAAAGCTCTTGACAGGGATGTTGTAAACCTATGAGTGAGACACCTGTATCTAGAAGGGCCTTGGGGTTGGGGATGGTCTACAGATCTTTTTCAACTACAAATACCTCATTTCAAAGCAGAGTTGTAAGGTGCTCTGCACATGAGACTGTTTCCAAGATGTCAGTCTCCACAGTGTGTATTAGGAGAGATTTTTTTTCTGGAAGACTAAAATGCTGGTAGAACCCCATCTGTAATAATTGATCTTTGCAGTTTTCATTTTGCATGAAAAGCAAACACCTTTTTTTTTTTTTAACCCTTAACAGCATTTCTCTGCCTATAGTGGCATCCCAGGGCGGCTTCTTAAAAACTTAGCATCTGGGGCTCTTCACTCATTCTAGATCTGGAATCACTAAGGGAATGAAGGTCAGAAACTGGGATTTGAATAAGTACCCAGGTCTCATGAGGCCCACCATTTCTGGGCCTTCCCTGTCCTCAATCCCAGTGGTTTATGCCAGATTCCTGGGTCCATCCCCAAAGAGGTCATCATTTGCTCTATGTCTCTGACACAACAAATTTGGTTTGATGTAGGTGAGAGAGAGAGAGAGAGAGAGAGAGAGAGAGAGAGAGAGAGAGAGAGAGAGAGAGAGAGAGAGAGAGAGACAGAGAGAGATAGACAGAGAGAGACAGACAGAGAGAGACAGAGAGAGACAGAGAGAGACAGAGAGAGACAGAGAGACAGAAAGAGACAGAGAGAAAGAGAAGGAAAGAGAGAGAGAAAGGAAGAGAGGAGAAACACAGACTCTCTTGAATGAAAAGGGCTGCCAGGCCACCACTTCCAAACACTGACTCTTCTATAGAAAGTGAGCACTCCTGAAGCTGCAGGGAATGCCGGTGGCCTTGCCAGAGAGATGGGACTAACAGAAGCAATGTACAAATGGAAGGACACTGGAGTCGTGAGACAGTCACATCCTTGTGGGTATTTCAGAGTTAAGCTACTCTGATTACCAGACTACCAGAATGGTTGAACTTGGTAGTGTCCTCATAGACCCCTTATATGTCTGCTTGATCCTTCCTGGAGCTGGCTGTGCACAGAATGCAGCTTGTCAACAGAAGCTTCCACCAGTTTTTAATCTATCATAAGATACGTGTGTGTGTGTGTGTGTGTAGCTCTGCAGCTCGGGGAACACACTATCCCTGATCCAGTCTTCAGAGTGACTGCCTCCTCACTTCTGCAAAGGCTTACTCCTTTCCCACTCTTTGCTGAGTATTCCCAGGCAACAAGGAACCTGACACCCTCAGGGTCGCTTAGAAAGGCATAATGATTCTGAAGAGTCTAGTCTAGCCTTAGACTAGAACTCTCTTTCTCACTAAGTATGGGGTCCAGTTTAAATGTCTCTCCTGGTAATCAGCTGTCAAGCACACACAAGATGAAGAAAGAGGGTCTTTTGACACTGTGTTGGACACAAAAGTCAAAGAAAATCAAACACACTGTTGAATTTACATGAACTGTTATATCCTTTAATAATGCAAAGGTGTAAACTTCATAAAATCTGGCTGATTATCTGATCATCTACACAATGACGTTAGCATTCTTATTAGTACAAAAACATGATCTGAACCTGCTGTATAAATACTCCAAAAAAAAAAAATCGAGCAGAGAACCCTCATAGCAGATACACGGTGTACGGTCTGTACTGATACACAGTGCAGAGGTGGGGGTAAGGTCACACTCTTGGGGATATTTGGGGGTTGCTCTCTTAAAAACTCTTGGCTGGTCCAGGAGCCACAGCCTTCCTGGAGGGACCCAGTGTCTGGCAGGGGCTAGGGTACCCTAAAGTTGTCTCTGGTAGGGCACACCATTACAAGCCACAAGCCAGCTGAAATAAGCTCAAAGGGCCTGTGTCTTTTAAGAGCACGGGAGCGTGCTGTGGCTTTGGACATTTGGGTCGATCTCCAAAGGTCCCCTTATAAATGTTGACACTGTCCCTCCCCTGTGAGTGGTTTGATGGTGAGGCTGAGGCAGACAGACTCTCTGAGCCAAGTTCTCCTAGAGTGAATGGATGTGACACCTATCCAGGGCCATCAGAGAAGGACAGGGGTGGGACCTCTCTTTGCCTTTTCTGAAGCTTTATTTAACTGACCTGTGACTCTCATATCAGGCCCTGAGGTCCCACACTCTTTTCTCTGCTGCCCTTGTGCCCAAGAGCCATCTTGCTTCATTGAGCTGGTGGGAAGAGGCCAAGGGTCCTGAGCAAGAGGTTCCTATCTGAGCAAGAGGCGCTGTCAGTTTTAGGTGCTGAGCAGTGTGGAACCTCTATGCTCAACACTGGGGGATACTGGCAGGTAGCAGCACAGCTGGCTCTGCCTGCCGACCACAATTTAGGGTCATTTGTATTCCCAAAGGAGAAGGCTGCTAGTATAGTCTTTGAGCATTTAAAAACAAAAACAAAAACAAAATAGTAGAAACAAAATAGGTAAAGAACCAAAAAAAAAGAACATAAATTAAACTTCCGTGGAGATGTTCAGAGATGAGACAGGTAGAGTGTCGGGTACCATGACAGGGGAGGGAGTTTTATCTGTCAGAAGGTGCATCCCAAAGTTCACACGCTGATACTATTGGGTGGCTTTCAGCCTTGAGCCTCAGGCATTCGACTGTGATACATCCACCTCTTCTTCTGGGTGAACTGCACAACAGCAACAGGAGCTCCTGGCCTTTCATATGAATTTAAAAAGTGTCATGGAGACCATTTGGGAAGTTGGAGCATTTTGGAAGGGATGGCAGGCAAACTGCCTGATACATTGACACTGTGGAGGGGAGTAGTATGTCCCTCTCAGTCCCTTACCTTGTGCTCTTTGGAGCATGTAGGGGGAAGGTGGGGAGGGCGAGTGATTCACAGTGGATGCTTCCATACTGCCCAGGATACTATGCTTATGGTGATGGTGTAGGCCATGGCTGGAACACAGCCGCCAGGACCTGGAGCTTTAGTGCTCATCTGAAGCATCCTACTGGGCAGTGGACGAATTAGCTCTGCTGGGAGCCAGATACCAAAGCCCATTCCTATTGGGCCCAACACAGTCTGACCTTCTTCACAGAGACAGCAGAAGATGTTGAGACTGAAACCAGCATTAAAGCACCTTCCTACAATGTTCATCAGCTCCGGGAAACAGACAATTTTAACTTTTCCCACTGCACAGGCAACAGGGGGTTTAATTTTGTCTATCAGGCCAGCAGAGTGCTTAGGCGAGTCACCACGTGTGCTCTTTCAACATGGGTACTTAAATACTCAAATGCAGGGGAATCTAACTACCTATTGGAAGGCAGCGGGCACAGTGTTAGGATGAGGGGCACATGTGGTGACCTTAGCAATCTGAGCCAAGCTTTACAATTCTAGAGTTTTTCCTCTGCTGCATTTTAGGTATGAACAATAACAAAAACACAAGTAGCAGAGAGTAGAAACATCTCCATAAATCTTGCATAATGTTGTTTTAAAAAATAGTATTAGAAGAAAGATCTCTCGAATTCTTCTTCTTCTTCTTCTTTTTTTTTAAACTGCTATTAAAAATGGGACAGACTCCATAGGAAGTAACAGAAAGGTATCACTGAATGGCAAAATCTCAAGAGGTGAATCTGTTTCCAATCACCAAGATCTTTCTTGTTCACATAGAATACTTTCTCAGTGGCTGTGGCTGGGCAACTGTGGTCCTGATAGGTTCTTTCAAAGAGGGACAATTTATCATTTTCATCAGAACTGGGATTTTAAGCAAATACAGTGTGTGTGTGTGTGTGTGTGTGTGTGTACATGTGTGTGTCTGTGTGTGTGTGTGTGTGTGTGTGTGTCTGTGTGTGTGTCTGGTGTGCTCAAGTTCCTAACAGAGCAAAAGAAGAGTCACCACAGAGAAAAGCAATGAGACTAAAGTATAGGAGGTGGAACTTCCTCCCAAGGTAGCTGCAGGTGTCAAGCATATGGGTCCCAGAGGAAAGGTGGTTGTTGAGACATAAATGTGGCAGTGGGGATGTTCCAGTGACGTCCAAGGTGACAAGTGTAACGACGGACATAGGAAGGGTGTGGGAGGGGAGGAAAGAGAAGGCAGAGACAGAAACAGAGGAAAAAATAGATAAAAAAAAAAAGAAAGGAAAAATAGGTCAAATATAGGAAAAACAAGAATCCAAGGTTAATTCAGCTTAGTAAGTTAGGCTGACAAAAGTTAGAGGAGCTCAGTGCTCTATCAACATCACAGGCCGGGTCAGCAGCTCAGCAATGCCAGAAGCAGCACAGCAGGTTAATTTTGGGGTGGGGGGGCATTGGGGCCAGCGAGCAAATGAAAGTAAAGTGAGAGGACAGGAGCCTCCGCAGTAGAACAGCAGGGTCAGAGCAGGAGAGTGTTGCCTCTCGCTAAGATGAAGCCTCTTAGGAGCAGGCAACGAGTATGTCCTTCAGTGCCTAGGGTTTGCTTGTGGAGGCTGAGGTGCAGTGAAGGGCTGCACTGTGGTCGGAACACAGGGGTCTGGAGAGCCGAAGCCGACCTGTCTTTCTGCTGCACAAGTCCCACTGTTGTGCAGGTGCCAGGGTGCCGACCACCTCACCTTCTACCACCCTGCTGATCACAGAATTCCACCACAAACATCCATCTTGTAGTGCAAAGAGGTTGCGTTCTTGAATTCCAACAAGATGGCTAGGCTGGTCCAACCAGAGCTATGCCTTTTTAGCACTTGGACAGCAGGCCCAGAGTCACTGTGGACAAGGCAAGTCCTCGTAGCCCTGTCTGGATCTAGCAGGAGCCTGGGTGGTATTCTACAAGGCCTCCACAGGTCGGAGAACACCCTAGCATTTCTCTCCAACACTGAAAACCTAGAAGGTAAAGATGCTGGCCGTGCCCAGCTTGGCACACCCAAGCATGCTGCCCAGCAAGTCTCACGCTGGGGAAGAACTAGCTTATGGGTTGCTGCAAAGGGCTTAACTTAAGCCTCAGTATTCGTCGAATCCTAAGAGGCTTGGAGGCATGGATCTGGACACGCCAAGTACATCATACTCACAATTCCAAGGAAAAACTAGCCAAACAACACAGGAAAGGAGAGACTAGAGGAAAAGCAGGGCCACCTCCATTTGGACATCCTCTTGAGTCACAATGAGGGCAACGTCCTGTAGCCACATCCAAGAACTTCCTTCCAGTGCGTACAGAGACACAGGACCCTATGCTGAGCAAGAAAGCCCTCCCCATAACACAGTCAACCAACTGATGCTTCTAATCTACAGCTCAAAACTCACCTGGCAACTGGCCCGAGGCTCTGCGCACATCCCATACACCCTCCGCTCACACACAGCCATAAAGATTCACACGCCAAGCTCTCCTTCTGTTGCTACCCACTTTGGCACATATAACCCCATGGGGCAGGCTGTCTAACCCCTTCTCGCCTGACTTTCCTGGGAGAAGCAAGCTTGACAACCGAGGTCAGCAGCTAAGCAAGCGCTCCAGACAGGGCAGGCAAGATGGGTCTGCCCAGGCTGTCTTCCTACCACACCTGAATGCGAGAGAGCACAGGGGTCCTCTCCAGCAGGTCACGCCTGTATCATCTATGACCATCGCTCCTGCCTGTGGTTTGGCATTTGGCTAGCTCCGCAAAGGCGAAGTGACAGCTCAGGAACGGCTGTCTTCTCTGAGGCGTTTGCCTAATGAGGGGGATTGGCCACTGGCACAAGGTATATGGGGCCAGAAGTCACGGCTCTCACTTTATTCCCACACTTGAGTTGGTCCTGGATCCTAGAGACGAATCTGCATGTCCTAGGAGCAGTGCTGCTACCATGGTCTAGCAGACTGGCTGCCCTTTCATTGATGGCGTGTCCCAGCATCTATGTTTTCCACATGCTCCATTTCAAAAGGTTCAATTTGTCTCTGGCACAGTGGAGAGGCCCTTCACAGATAAGCTTGTAGCTAACTGGGCACCATGTAGTCCTTCTCTTGGGGCCACCAGAGAGAAGAGATTTAGACCATGGTTGTGCAGCTAAAGCAAGGGTAACATACGAACAGCATAAAGCCAGTTGCATTGTCCTAGTATGGAATGCAGATGGCAGAAAAAGTCTCGTCAAGGATCCTTGTTCAACTAGCATTTAAGGCAAGGCGGGAGTTGGGGTGTTTTCCATTTGAGGGGATCCCATAGACTGGTTAGCATTGGTCTTTCAAGGCCAAGCGAGACAGGACCTTTTCCCCCCAGGGTGCTTGGTAAAACTCTCCTGGGGTCTGGTACATGCCATCCCACTGCACAGATGGGGATAAGGCAAAACTAAGCTTGGCATGAGGAACCAGTCATGAGGATGGCTGTAAGCAAGCAAGTTGTCAGGGTTGTCCAGGCGCATTAGGAGGCGTGGCTTGTGTGCATTAATTCAAAGCGGCGGGGGGTGGGGGGGACACGGACAGAACACAGACATGGCTGTACCTGGGATGGCTGTGGGCTGGGCTGAAGTCCTGAACACAAAATGAGCTGCCTTGGATTTTCCTTGCTGATTCTCAGCTACCACATACACTTCGTACTCGGCGTTCCAGTCCAGGGACTTGAGCATGACGTGGTCACTGCCGGACGGGAGCCTGATTTCTGGTTTCCACTCGGAGGCGAGCTTCTGGGAACAATCGGCAGGAAGGACAGAAGACACCAAGGAGATTCAGTGAGAATGTTGGGGAGACTGACTAGGAGACACAGACTCAGGGGGAGAGAAAACCATGGGAACTAGTTGGGTTCTCCATATTGGGAGGCCCACCCAGTATGCTTGTCATCATCAACAGTAGTGAATGCCGGTGTGGCATGGTCCTAACTCCATTGTCCTGTTAACTTCAGGGCTGGCCCTTTCTTGCCGTATCTACCCATGTACTCTGGAATGCTGGGTAGATGGTATAACGATTTCTTACAGGAGTTAAAACCAATGTTTCTTTTCATATTTCCAAATGCTGCCCACATTGTGACAGGTGAATATTACGTCGATTTCTGTTTTACTGGAAGTGTAAACCCTCATGTATTGAGTAGCTTCTGATGGTCAGGCGATGCACTGAAGGCTACCTACACCCTTTCTCACTACATTTATATATCAAACCTGCTGGACATCACCTCAGAGACATGAGCAGTAGGTCAGGTGACTTCACAAAAGTCACCCTATACTCAAGGTTGGAGCACAGCCTGTTCAAGCCCCACACAGCATTTCCCCTTTCCTAACAGGGAGCCCAGAAAGCGTGTGTTGAACTGAACTGGGTTTTTCTACATTCTGCAGTGTGGTCTGGCCTCATTGTGGCTGAACACGTGAGGCCCAAAGCTGGGATGCTCATAGGGCCCATATGGAATATCCCATTGTCCTTAGCAAACACAGGGTCATAAGGATACAGGGCGTAAGAAGAGATGCAAATTTCTGGGCATTCTTCATTTTTCACCTATCCTACCCTCTAGGTATATCATCCATGTTTGCCAATGAGTATGAGCTGGAAAGGAGTTCCCAAAGCCATTGATTGCTAGGCAACCACCTCCATAACGAAACAGTGTGGGAGAGGCCTCAAGTCCACCGGATACGTCTTCACATGGCTTTTTAGTTTCCAAGCCTGTCACTTCACAGTCCCTGGCCTTTTCAGAAGCCAAATATGCTTCAGGTACATCCTGGGGACCCCAGGAGGTTTCACAAATGTTTAGTGAACAGGGGGGTAGAACATGGCAGTGTGTCAGCTAAGAGGTGGTCCAGTGACCAAGACAGGTCCTGGCCTGGGGCTGGGGGGACACGGGAGTGCTCACTCCAAGGCTGTGGATGCTGTTGGGGGAAATGCTCAGAGGCAATTCTCCTGTCCTCTAATGGAGCCACGCAGCCTGGGCTGTGCCCTGTAAAGTTAGCTTTGCGACGTTGCTATGGTGCTGTTTTAATTTAAAACAAAGACGCTGAGCTGCCTCTCTTTGCTCTTCCTTCTCTGTCTTCCTTGGCAAACATCATTACAAAAGGGACAACCAGGCGATATAGCAAACACGCAGGAAAGCAAACTTTATGCTATGTAATACATATTAATAATATGTGATCGCATTTAGCAAACACTAAGCTTCAAAGTGACAGGGGGATGCTTAAAGTCACAGGAATCTAAACTAGCTCAGCACTTTGTTTCTGTCTGTTAAGCATGGCTGCAGTGACTGTTCAGGCAGACACGCACGGAGATTGTCTCCCTATAAGTGGGATTTCCACCTGGGCTCTGCACCCTGGTTGCCATTTGAAGAGGTTTCCAAAGTGTCCAGAACCATTTTGGGATCTTGTAACTAATCTGGCAGCATAAGTTATTTCATTCCCATTTTGCAGATAGAGGAATTGAAATCTGGGAAGATGAGATTATCTGTTCTTCAGGTAATATGCTGGCAAATGGCAAAGCTGGAGTTTGATGTCATTCAGGCTCATAGTAGCCAGAGGTATTTTACTCTACTCCAAGTAGGCTGCTCCTACTCCACCTGCTCTGAGCAAGCTATTCCAAGCCATCTGGCAAGTCCTGGCCCCCTTCCCTGCTATAAGGAAACCACAGGACCTCCATTTCAGTCGTATCTGTGGACTGGCCTTTAAGGAACATCCCCTACTCTGACAGCTCATATCTGACTTCTTTGAGATGCATTTGAGAGAGCTGAGTAAATAAAGGTCTGTTCCCCAGGCTGCAGGGTGTGCATGCCTGGTGGGCTTTATGCTTGGACCCATGGGCTGTTTCCATGGATGCTGTTCCCAGGAGAGGCAGGGAATGAGCAACCTCCTGGGAAAAACCTTATTTGGGGCTTCCTGAAGAAAGCAAGCTGCTCTCTGGTTCATGATCTCCAACTACTATGGAATCTTAGTTACGGGTTACCCCCACTGTCCAGAGACTGCCCTGGTCCCTGGCACCTGCTGGCCCAGTGCCATTCTGAGGCTAGAAAAGGAGAGAGTGAGTCTCAGTTTGGGGGTCGGTGATGAATGAGGGAGCAGTAGCCATCTTAGATAGGTGACGAGTGAGCCTAAAGGGGAAGCATGGAGTCAAGCTGATTCGTGGCAGTTAAGGCCAGCTGAGGTGCTGAGAAGCTCAGGCAAGGGATCCAGCTTAGGATCTTGAAGTGAGTCAGGTGACAGCCTGGGTTCCTGAGCTGCATGCTTGGCCTTAGCCGTATATGTGAGACCATCAGTTACTGCTATTGCAGCTCTGGTTGCTTCATCTGTAATGTGGGGGCTAACGGCCATGCCCAATTCATAGGTTCTATGCAGGAAATCTGTCTGGATACTGCATCTGCTCCAAGGTACACGCTTGCTCAAAAGTGGTGACTGTCAGACGACAGTGTAACACGTTTGCACGGACGTCTTAGATTATTGAAACAACACTTGGTAGAAAAACTGAGAGAACTAGAAAAGTTACAGTGACGCCGTCGTCACCATCTCAGTCTGGTAGAAGTTCTCAAATGGTCCCGCTGTGGGCGTGGCCTATCTATCAGCTGTAGGTCAGTCTTGGGACTTAAAACCTTGACTAAAGTTCCAAGAGTCTTCTGCAAGATGCATGGTGGGACCCTGCCCTACCCCTCACTTCACCTGGGATTCCTGAGTTCTTGATTCAACAAGGTAGGTACTAGGGTGCCAGGGTGTGTGTTGCAGGGCGGGGCGACAGAAGATGGAGGCCACTCACCGCTCGGTACTTGACCAGATAGTGTCTGATGGGGGATCCTCCGTCATCCTGCTTGATCAGGTTCACCTTGATGGAGTTCCCATCCTCTCCCATCTGCCCTTCCAGCTTGGGTGCACTGGGTTCCCCTGAAATAGCCAGTGAATTTTCATGAGATCTGGGTCCACAGAGTGATAAAAGTGGGCCCAGTCAAAATGGGATAGAGAGATGCGATGGGGCTGGGCACTTTCCTTGCTTTTTTTTTTTTCAGAAATTCAAATGGTTAAGAAGCAATGAGTTTGGAACTCTGAACCCTGCTTGGCTGCCTCGTTCAGTCTTAGCTGAGGGTACTTGGTGAGAATGCTCTGGAAAACGCTCCCCATGAGCACAGGTCTCTCCCCAACTCTCTCACTGCTGTTCACATTTCTTCTCCCAACTCTACAGGGTTGATTTCTATAAACCCGACATATGTTGACAGAGTGCCTGAAATATGGGCAAATGTGAGAAGGTCTGAATAGGGAACTTAAAGACACAGAATTACTTTCAGAACAGGCCTGCATTTTTATCCCTGGCTACATCGTAACTCACCCTGGAGTCCCGAGGGCTTGGTCATTGATGGGAGTGAATAATGCTGTGGTCCTGTGACTAGCTTTTCATGAATTAAATTTTATTGCTTAGGATCACTTAAAAATACGGTTCCAGTTGTGGCTAAATAAAACACGAATTGCCATAGGCAAGTTTCCTGTGACTGCAGCTACATTTATGGCTCAGCCAAGTGAGAGAATCTCTAGCTCCTTAATGCATTGAAGCAACAACCACTGCAGTCTTTTTCTTCGTGGGGGCGGGAGGAATAGCTTTAGCATTTTACAATAAGAAAAATAAAGTTTCTTGGCTCTCCTCATTTGGAGTTTATGCTCACTCGGATGGTAGCATTGTGAATCCAAGTGAGAGAAAGGAAGATGGACTTTTGTGTAATAAGCCAGAGAGCACCGTGATGGCTCTGTAGTGTGATGCTGACTGACTCTATGGGATGCTGCACATGTGCACTGAAGGAGCAGGCAAGGAAGCATAATACAGGGTTGAAATTAAAACCCCATACTTGTGAGGAACCAGGGCATCTACGAAGGACCAGACTCTGTAATGTAGCTCTTTATCTCTCTGGGAGGCTGACGGGAGAGCCAGGGTGTGACTTGCCACGAGGGAGAGAAGCTGATTGCCTCACATTGCACCCTTAGCCATAAGTGGAAGGCTGCTGGCAAAGCTGGAGTTTAGCCTGGTTCTCCTTGTTCAGTTGTTGGGATCTCCCTCCCTTGGGTTCAAGGGTAGAAGCAGAGAGAAGAAGGCACCCAGAGCCCTACGAGGCGTCCCCTGAGGTGTAGCATGCACATCAGCTGGAGCTGCTTAGCAACCCAGACTCCTGCTGTCAATAGGACCTCTTGGTGAGATGTGTGCATGGGTATGCTTTTGAGACCCAGAAGGAATGAGGTTGAATGCCTTCTGCAACAGGGAGGACTCACAATCTTGACATCTGAAGGATATTTAGGGAAAGTCGGGTTTGAGATCTGATCTATGGTTGGGGACTTAAGAAACACAAAAACGAAACAAAACAGGATGCAAAGATGACTAGGCTTTTAGAAGAGTACTTGTCCTGGTTTTAAAGCTAGAATGCAGCTATTATCCTCAGATATTTAGAGGAAACCATTTAGAGCTAGTTTGGATTCGCCAATCTATGTAGGCTTTTCAGATTCCTTTGGGTTTTTCTATCATCTTAGGCAATACGTCAGTTGTATCTACATCATTATAAATGTCCGGTGGGACTCAAAGTGGGGTTTAGTTTAGAATAAGGCAGGGCCTCTGAGTAGTAGATTTCCACAAATGCTGAGGGAGCCATGAGAGAACTCCACTGGTTCTATTCTCTGATAGAATTAAGGTGACCAGCTCATCCTGGCGATCTTCAGACACCCGAGGTTTCAGCATGGAAAGTGTTGTATGCCAGGAAACCCTGAGCCCTAGGCTAACCAAGATGGCTGCTGGCCAGGACGGAGTAGAAACGACATTATAGCTTTCTGGGCTGAGAATCACAACCTGGACTGTGTTGGACGCCTCCCAAGGAAGGAGGAGATTCACCAGACAGGTGAAGAACTGGGGCTTTGCCTGAGGCCTCTTTGGAGTGAGGTTGAGGGGTGTCCACCCAGCTGCCTCGTTGAACCCTCCTCACCATTCCCTTCTAGAATGGAGCACTGTGGATACTTTTGAGGCACAACAAAAGCCTTAAACACGTCCTGTGAAGTCTGCTCTGTAGGAGGTATGGAGCATCATCTACATCACTGCCTCACTCTGTCTCCATCCTCACAGAAAGGGGCACAGGATCAAATGCAGGCCCCTTCCACCTCTGCCATGCAAGCATGAATGCATTTGGGGGAGTTACCAACTCTTCCTTGACTAGTCCTCACAACTCCAAGAGGGTGGAGGACACAACCAATGGCCTTTCACTTTTTTTTTTTTTCAGGAGACACACTCTAAGATCAATAGCTCCATATCTCAAAGACAGACAGTTTTCAACTTCTTGCTTTACAATTTTGCAAAGTTTCCCTTAAAAAAAAAAGTCTTTTCTTTGTAAAGAGAGTTCCAAGCCCCTTTAAAGGCATGTGAATGAGCAAACGGTTCTTCCCAGAGTGCCTGAAGATCCCAGCAATCCTGCTGGTGGTCTTATCTGGATTTGTTTCAGAAAAATATATGTCTATAATTAGAATCTCAAAACAACCCCTAAACACGGTATCACAAATCTAATGTTTTCCAAACCCAGAAGAAGAGAACTAGCTGTATCATTCCATCTGACAAGGTTACTCTGATACGCATTTATTTTCTCTTGGACTTCAGAGTATTTTATATCATATAGTATTTAGGTTATCCTTTAGAAAGCTTTACCTATGATCAATAATACAAATATATGTTGTACTGAGTTCTACAACTTGTCTGTCAGGTGATGATATCTCAAAGGTGAATGAGAGATGATTAATTTTTTTTTTTAGTAAAATGAAAACAAAATATAGGTATGATCATTAGAAAGATAGTGGGGTCCTTAAACAGTAGTATAGCCTTTCATGTGACAATATGCTTGAAGGAAGATTATTTTCAACTACCATGGAACTTTGGACCAATTTGGTGGCCCTGCAAGTTTTTGCAAGTACATGAAGACTGTGAAAAGCAGTTGTTAAATCTGCACCTTCAAATGCTTGCTGTCTGCTTTTCATTATAGATTAGGAATAGGGCTAACAAATCTTTCCTTTCTTCACAAAGCCTAGCTTGATGAGGAAGAGGACATTGCAGAGGCATGTGACCTCAGCATTAAAGAGGCTCACTGCTTAATTGAACACATTAGCTGAGGAAATGATTTAGGGGGGGTCCCATGGTTCTGGGGTGGCTGTGGCTTTGATTGAAATCATTACGGGCAATTTCAGAAAAACCAATATTGTAATTATTTGTAAATGTTGGTTTGCCATTCATCAGCCATGGGCATGTCGCTTTAAGAAGACCCCTGGGGTTAATTATACCCTTTGAGTTTAGCTTCATCTAGGATTTAATTTTTCCCCTCAAATATTTTACGTTAAAGCTGAACGCAGCACTACTTTAAAAATAAAACCTTGACAATAACAAATATGGAATTCTGGACAGTTCTGATATTTTCCAGCAGAACATAGGCCATGCATGCAAGGAAGAAATCATATGAAAAAGACCCAAGGACTGTCAGATTCACCATGGACAGGCCTATGAGTGCCTGCCTAGAAACGTATAGATCCGGCCATGGAGATTACAGCCTCTTCCTTTGGAATTACTGAGCTTCTGGGTCCTTCCTTAAATCTGAGCTGGCAGCATGTCTTTCCTCTCATCAACCGGGGCCTGGAGAGGGAAAAGCCTTTACAACAAAAATCATAGCAAGCTCGGGGTGTGGTGAAGCATCTGTGAGCTGTGAGAGGAGAACAAGAGTCTCTGTTCCACACCAGGAAGCCCGACACCAACGGTATGCAGTGCAGGGAAGACCAAGGGGCCAAGCCGCCCATCAGAGGCTCCGTCCCTGTTCTTTGCTCACTCACTTTAAATGTTAATTTTTGACTATGCATGCGTGCATGTGTCTGCGTGAGGATTGGTATACGTAAGCGCAGGCGACCACAGAGGTCAGTAGGGGATGTCAGGTCCTCTGGAGCTGGAGTTAGAGGCGGTTGTGAACTGCCCAGGGTGGATGCTGGGACTAACTTGGGTCATCTGCAAATACAGTGCTCTTGACTGCCCAGTGAGCTCTCCAGCCCTTGTTCACTGTCTCTCAGATGTGCACTGAGGGCTACGGTCTCAGCTGTACTCAGGGTTAACTAGTGACGGACCTATACAAACTATCAAATAGCATTTGATATTTTGCTCATTTTACTTATTCCAACTCCCATCTCCTTTGCTTAGTTATTTCCTACCAGCAATTTTTATCTTGGGTAGACGTTATTATTATTATTATTATTATTATTATTATTATTATTATTATTATTATTATTATTATTAGCCTCTATATAAAAGTCCAAAATATATGATTTTCCTATTCACATGGGAAGCCTATTTCATGTCTCCAGCTTAGACACATTACAGTTCCATCAAGGAACAGTATTGACAGGTCCTTTGGGGATTAGCAAATTGCCTTGGGGAGTCGGGATTTAGAGTGATTAGGCCACTAATTCTCCTTCCTGAAATGGAGTCTTTTAGCTAGAGATGTCAAATGAATGACTCTAATGTGATGTAGGCTGTGTCTGCTCCCAGTCCTTCTAATTCTCCCTGACACTTCTTTGGGGGAGGGGGGGATGGGAGGTCCCTTCCTGGATTTCTCATACTTCTAAAGCTTAGTACAGTTATGCTAAAGACAAAGGTGCCAATTTGTCTTCAGCATTGTTCACCCCAAACGAGGTCCCTGGAGACAAGTGTTCTTTTTCTTTGGGGTTAAAGATATGCTTGTCCTAAAGTGGCCCGACCTTTGCCACCTGAGTCCCTGGCTTCAGGGGGATACTTCAATATAAATAAAATGTGTGGGTAGGGATGTGGCCAGTTCCTCGGGTTTTATTTATTTAAAATGTACGTGGGTGTTTCAGCTAAACATAGGTCATGTGTACCACGCAAGTGCTTGCGCATAAGGAAGTCGTCAGATACCCTAAGACTGGGATTCCAGATGGTTGTGAGCTACCATGTAGGTACTGGGAATGGAACCCAGGTCCTTTGCACGCGCAGCCAGTGGACTTAACCACTGAGCCACCTTTCCAGTCTCAATTCCTTAAGTTGTAACAGAGAAAGGAGATTGAACTTCTTGGGGCCGAGCTCATTGAGACACCTGGTGGCAAGTCTGGTCTGGTCCCAGTTCTCTTAGGAACTATGAATGTGTGTTAGGGGGCAGAAGGGAGGGGTTTGAATGACAGCACAAAATGCAAATTAGACAGCAACAAATGAACTCTGACAGACTGAACCACAAAAACACCGATTCCCTTCTTGTGGGTGGCATGAAAGCACCAACGGATTAATTGACCAATTATGTTTGTTTCATTGTCCTTAAAAAAAAAAAATGGCCGTGAAGGTTTGGCTTGTGGTTATGGGGGTTAACCCAGGCTGAGGAAATTAGGACAGAAATAACTATGACCCAGTAAACTCCCGCCTCTGTGCCACAAGGGGGCGGTACACAGCTTCGCTAGTTCGCAGGCATTAGTGTGGATATTAGTGAGCTCCCTCACACTGGTAACTTCAGGTGATCTGGTTGCTACCCAAAGGTTTCAGGGTGAGAATACACCACAGCCTGGCTCTGAGAACCTTTCCTGCTACTTCTCTACCCTGGGAGCCGCCAGTGTGGGAGGATCCTTCGGAACAAAGGCAATTAGAGCAGAAAGGCTGGTGGAAAGTCTGTGTCGACCTGCCAGAGGCCGAGGCTCCAAACACACAGCTGTAAAAAAAAATATAATAATAAATAAATAAATAGAGGAGGATGTGGAAGGGGTGGTTAGTGATGTTTTCAATCTAAGAAGGAAGAGTGGGTGTTAAAGAATTTAGTTCATCAGAACCAGCATTGCCTAATACAAGTCAGGGTCAGTAGCTAAAGAAAAAAAAGAAAAGAAAAGAAAAGAAAAGATCATTATGAATGGGCGTGAAAGGAGCCATGCTCAGACATGCAACACAGTGACAGAAGGAGTACGGCGGGCTTGTCACACTCATGCTGAGGGTGGGAAATGGGTAGTCCCATTTACAGAGTCCTTGGACAATGACCTCTGAAGTCACTTCTCTGTGGAGGTACCTCAAGCTCCGAGGAGACAGAGGGGCATGTGAGCTTGCACAGGACAGAGTTCAGTTCACCCCCAACAAAGTCACTCCTGCTGTCCTGGGACAGTGTTCAAGCTTACCTGTCTACCCCATCAAAGCTAGTTGATGATGGGAGATGGGATTCAGTCCCTGGCTTAACCTCTCTTCTCTTTCATTCAGTGTTTTCAGGACATAGTAAATCACTATGGGTAAAGGATCCAGCGTGTGTTAGATGCATCCTGGGCAATGTTGGGTGGGAAAGAGACAGACAGAGGGCAGAACGGGAAGCATCTGCTTTCATTAGCTGTACACTCCACTAACAAGAGAGCCACTGCTTACTTATTTAAATCATTTGAACTCAGGCCCTAGTCACTTATGTCCTTTCTAATGACTAGGGAAAGGAGTGGGGACTGTCCTTAACAAAGCTTCATTCTCCTGCCCCTAACCTCTTCAATCTCTTCCCCCCCCCTTTTTTTTCTGTTTAGTTAAAGGTTCTTCCTGATGGTTGTTCACCAAAATGCAAGCCTTCTGCTTATCCTTTTCAGATGACAGGAGAGGGATTGAAATGCGTGGGAACGAGGAGTGATGTGAGAGGCAGCCGCAGCCTGGAATCCTACGAGGCTTGCAGTGACTGTATCTTTAAAGTGACAGCTTCGGTCAGCACTGAGGTGTGTTTTTGGATGACTTTAGGAAACATCTGCCACCAACTTTTTGGACTTGATTACAGGTCCTGAAGAGAGGCTGCCCCCTGTTGTCAACAAATTTCTCTGCTGTTACCATTGTATTTTACTTCATCCTGAATTACAGTATTGCACTGAAATAGCCAGCTTTGTCTTTAAATATAAACAAATCTCAAATTCAAACTTCAGATACTGCACACACTTAGTATCTCACAGGGAAGTCCCGGTGATTTTTTTTTTCCCCTAGAACACTAGCTACTTAGCGGTCATCATGAGTCTTAAAGAAGTCTATCACTGCTGGTAGGCAATGTAAGAAAATGTAAAAGATCATTATATTTGTGGTGAGGGGGTTGCAAATTCTTAAAAAAAAATGTAGCAATCTTAAACTCCCAATGTTCTCTGTCCAAAGAATGATAGATTCAAAGTCAATTTTTAGCATAGATCAAATTATGACTGCAGTTTGCAAGGTTCTTTTTCTTTTCTTTTCTTTTCTTTTTTTTAAGGGACATTCCTATTTTTGTTGCATACCATATAAAATATCAAACAACTCATTGTTGGAAATGAAAGGGGGCTTGCTCTGCATGTCCAGGAGTCTAGGTGTAAATGGGACTGGATTAGGATGCTGCCACAGCTACAAAGCGGAAGTCCTCTGTGACGGCAAGTGGAGGCACGAGGAAAGGGGGTACAGACAGGGGAACACACGCGGAGATTGTGACTCGGAGGACAGACCAGGAAGAGAGGCCATGCAAGAGGACATATTGAAGTTCCGAGTGTGTGAATGTCGCCCAATCAGTTCTCAGAGAAGGGAGGCCAAATGGAAGGGAGGCTCTTGCATGCGCAGGCACACCGGGAGGTTATTGGTGTTAGTCTGGCTACGTGATCAGTGCAGCCTGTATGTGTCTTTAGGGTGTGATGTGAAGTAAAACTTTACAGTTAGGAGAGAACAGAATGCCTGTGACTCCCAGGGGAGGCTCCGAATAGGGCTGATTTTTAGTGGGGGGAAGCTGAGAGCAAAGGCCTCCATCTCTCTCGATGATGAGTGAGGAATGTTTTCACAAGGTTGTGACAGGCACAATATTAACTAATTATTTCGTCACCGTTATGCGCTTCATCAAAGCTATAATTTTATTTCCTTTTCTGTAAGGGTCAATCATGTGCTTCTTGATTACATGGAGACTTCCAGTCACTGTTAATTGCCGAGTGACTTTTGCTTGATTTGTGCCTCCTGCCTGGGGGAGGGCCACTCTTGAAAAGTGACACCTCAGTCATCAATCCAAATTCTCATTTCAGAAAGTCCTCCATTTATGCAAATTTTGGGAAGCACTTGCTGCTTTAACGGGAGTGCAACCTTTGCACAGATCTGTCTCTCTTTCTGGAGCATTTCAAGGTTGCAAAATATTTCCATAGGGGCTGTGACTCATTCTGGAGAAATTGTGGTTTATGGAGCTACGGAGTATAAAGTTAAGCAACGAGGCTAATTTTCAAAGCATGTTTCCGGGAAGTAATGCTTGTGAAGCCTGTTAAAAATTCAAGTTCCCAACCTGTACTGTGGCTATCATGGCTTTCCTGAGAGGGCAGTTGGTGTGATCAGATTTCTTGAGGGAAAATATTAAACCGAAGGCTGGCAAATTGCCATGTCAAGGCTGCAAGGACTGTTGAATTCTAGACATGAATTGAGAGCAAGGGTAAATCTTTCAAATGGCTTTGCTGAATATATCTGAGGCAGGAAGAAATGTGTGCCAGGCTCTGGTTCCGGGTTTATTCCTCTAATCAGAACAAAGAGTTTTACCTTCTGTTCACCAGCGTGGACGACATCATCAGCACCATGCAAGCCACATGACAAAGTCACATGATACGCACGCACATGATTGGTTGAAAGGAAAGTGGAGGAGGTCACATGAAAAATACAAAAAAATTAAAAACTGATGTAAACAATGGGCAGGGAGAAAAAAATCAACAACAAAATCACAGACTAAATAAAAGGAGAAATCAAATTAAATTAGCAGCTTATATAGGAAACACTGGGAGAGCAGCCATACTGCCCAAAAGGAGAATAACAAACTATATAGCGCATTTAGTTAACAACACAGTAAGCATTAGATACAGTTGCTACATTGCATATTAATACCACACCAAGGAGCACGAACACTTTAAAAGTGAGGGGGGATTTCTGTCAAGGCCCAGAAGTCAATCCAGGTCAATCTCAAAGTCTGTTAAAGAAAAAGCAAAGCAAAGAAAGAAAGCAAGTTATTTATTTCACAGGTTCCAGAATTGTCTCAGCATCCTTGGGGAAGTGGTCGCAGTGAGCTGTAGGTCACCTGGGAAAAGTCCTGAAAGAATAATAGATTGTGTTTAGTTAATGAGAGTCATTTCATGTTTGTCCAGGCCAAGTAGGAGAAGGAGAGGACTGAAGGGTGTTGAGTAGACTCAGGTCAGAAAGGGACAGCTTGGAGGGTCTAATCCTACTTCCTATGACATACCTGTGACATTCTTAACACCCTATGGGACTCCGCAGAGTCAAGGCACATATAAAAGGAAAAGGCAAGTTCAGGTAAAAGACTTGGTACCTTCTCCTCTGGCAATTGAGACAATGGCTGCATTGATACCAAATAGCAGAAACCAGCCCTGGCCCAACACGCAGAGAGTGACATTAAACATACACTTAACTACTTATGGATCCAGGGATGCCTTCAGATCTGCCAAGACTGCAGGGATAAGAGAGGGGTTTGTGATTTGCAGGTAAACCAGGGTTCCCCTGTTTGAGGTCACCTGTCTTCCCTGCATCGTGCATTTTGTGTCACCTTGCACCTAAATTCTCAGGTTTCCTATGACAATTTCACAGGCTCGGGTGTGTGTGTGTTCTAGCTACTGACAGTCAAGGTTAAGAGAGGAGGGCAAAGGTGGGAGGTAAAGATGTCTTTCTGAAAGTTTTTCTGAAGTAGGTTTAAAAACAATGAGAGAGAGAGAGAGAGAGAGAGAGAGAGAGAGAGAGAGAGAGAGAGAGAGAGAGAGAGACTCTAGCTGAGTGTCATCTCTCCTTGCCACTGTGAGCTAACAGAATGCATGATTTTATGGTCTATCATGACACAGGTTTTAGCCAAGTGTGTCTCTTGATTTTCATTTTTAAAAACTTTCTTCACCTATGATTATAAACAGATCATTATCTCTCACACACACATGCACATACACGCACATACACAACACACACACCCTTAGGAGATATTACTTATGTTCACTCCTATTATCTGACTGACCGAGGATTTGCATGATCCGAGCTACTCTGCTTCCCCTCCAGCGTGGCTCACATATTCTTTATCTTGGTGACGGATGCGTTCCTGCTAACTCAGGCTGCTGCCAGGCCTGACGGCTCTCCTTTACCTCACTATCCACTGGGACTTATGATTTGGGTCAGTAGTCAAATGGTTCAAATAAAAACAGACTCCAGTGTCCTACTCTCAGGTTTCACAACTAAGCGTCTTTATCTGTGAGTAGAAAGGTCTGATGTGTAAAAACGAAGCACCCGTCAAGGGGGAAATACTTCATTCCTCTTCAGAAGTCTGGAGCTAAGATTGTGTTTCATTGGCAGGCAAGACCAAGATGCAAAGAGGTGTCTCAAACAGGACAGGGCTGTACAAATGGGTCGTATGGTTTCTCCTATTGCCTGGGACACAGACAGCTGTAGGCTGGAAAGGGGCAGTGGGAGACGCTGTAGAAGAAAAGGTGTTCTTCTTAGCTGCATTCCTTTCCCAAATGCGAAAAAAATACCACAAACAAACAAGAAAATCCTCAAACCCGTCATCAACATTAAACCCATGCGAATGAGCCCAGCCTATTGTCCCTGCTCTGCTGTGCTCAAAAACCAAACCTCAAAGACATCAGGAATTAAAAGTCATTGCAGCACACACACAGAGGAACACGGAGAATGCAGACCATAGCTCTGTTCCACAGGGGAGGAGGGGGGGGGGATGGTGTGAGGGAGAGAGAGAGAGAAAAGAATCACTCCATGCAGCACACAGAACCAGGAAACTCTTTTCTCCCCTCTTGAATTATGTATCAGAAGCCTTAGCCAGGGTGTGGGAGCCCTACTCTGCAGACCTGCCATCTGCTTTTTTCTGACTCCTGCCTGGTAGGAGGCAGGACTCTCCTTGCATCCAGAAATGTAGTGAAAGCTGAAAGCCCTGGCCGCCGTCGAGTGGCTGGAACATACATACACGGTCAAGTACAAACACTCTTGTTGCCTAGCCAAGGGCCTCAGGTCCTTCCTCAGCACGCGTGCGGCTTCTCATCATGAAGACCAGCCTGGACGCTTTCGGCACGTACTCTGCCAGGTTTTCAGGCTGGTAAAGGGGATGCAGCTGTGCCCTGGATTCTACTGGCAGGAATGGAAGTCTAACACTTCCAACCCAGCAGCCTCGGGAGGTGGCTCTGTAGTTTTTAGGACTAAGGAAGGACTGTGGCTCCTTCTGGTATGTGTTCTGCCTTGAGACTAGGGCAGCCATGTTGTCAGGGGGCATGGCTCCTTCCACCTTTCTCTGAAGAATCCTTTCCATTTCCTTTGGTTTCTTCTTGCTCTCAGCCTTTCCTCACTTTATTGCTGTGTGTGTGTGTGTGTGTGTGTGTGTATGTGTGTGTGTGTGTGTGTGTTCACATTTGTATGAATTTCAGTGCTCTGCCTGCACATATGCCTGCATGCCAGAAGAGGGCCTTAGATCACATTGTAGATAGTTGTGAGCCACCATGTGTGGTTGCTGGGAATTGAACTCAGAACCTCTGGAAGAGTAGACAGTGTTCTTAACCTCTGAGCCATCTCTCCAGCCCATTGCATGTGTTTCAGAGGCAGGGACAGTAAAACCTTGGGAAGGAACTGCCATTCTTTGCCCCGCCCCTATGTTTTCCTAATTCCTTTCTGTTTTTAACGCAAATGTCAATCTGGAAAGCTCTCCTCAACCACAGATTCCTCTTCGAATAACCACCCTTATTCTTTTGGAGAAGGCTTCATTTGCTTTCTTGGCCAAACAGGCAGCATGCTTAGGAAACCACTCAAGGCTGGGAGCCTGCATGCAGTCACCACTGTACTCTGTGCTACTACAAGCATCCAATCAGAGGTGCTGCCTAGGGCAGTCTGGCTCTGTACTCACTAGACAGGTCTGTGGTTGGATGGACAGGAAGAGGCCAGGTTGCTATGGAAACATGAAGCACAAAAAGGTGAAGGCCAGAAGAGAGATACAATTCAACATACCCAGGAGTACAAATTGTGCACATAGGTGTGTAAATGTGTGCACGTATATCACATATATGTATGTATGTATACACACACATATGTGTGTGTGTCAGAGACAGTGAAACATCACTCATTTCTCTCTCCCTGATTTACCAATATTAATATAAATATTTCGGAGGGACTTAAGAAAGATTTTGCTGACAAAGGACTCATGCAGCAAGAGATAACATATCCCTTATTATTCTTTCTAATAAATCCATTTACTAAATGCTGGACCCTATATTTTGTGCATGTTTTCATTTAATCTTTTTTTTTTTTTTAGAAATATCCATAAATAAAGGGGAATCTATCTTTATTTTTAAAGGTAAGAAATAAGTGACTCGAGATTCCAAGAGACTCATGCGTGGTCCTGACGTTACAGGGAGGAGGATCAGATTGAACCAATGAACCATTGAACCAATGCCAGCCAGGTTCCAAAGCCTGGAGTCCTTTGGCCACAGAGCGTAGCTCGGAATGAGATGGTAGGAATGATTCTTACTCAAAACGAGGGAAAGAGAGCTTGAGGTTGAGTCCAAACCACAGGGGCTTCTGCAGTAATAGGGAGAATTAAGCCAGCCAGGCCCAGCATGATGCTGGTGTTACCTTGAGCTGGTGCTGGCATCACACTAGGCACTGGTCACCTAATATCTCACTTTGCCATCCTCACCCTCCCACCCCTGCTAGAGAGCCAGGTTCAAATTTCCAAGGAGTGGAAGGCCTGGAGCCTCTCCACTCTTCAGGATTCAAGGGACAAAGGTACAGAGCAGTAAAGAGAAATGAGCTGGGGGCAGGGGCGGGGAGGGGGGGCCAGGCTCACCCACAAGGGCCCGGATCATAATCCTGCTGGTCAGTGATGCGTCAGGAAGAGCTTGATAAATGCTGTAATTTTCATTATTTTCTGTAGGGGGTGGGGGTGGGGGCAGGGGGGCGGCTCATCATTTGATTTTAAAGCAGAGGTCAGCAAGCATCCCTTGGCAAGCGTCAAGGAATTTCGGCAGACGCCCATGCCAGGCACATCTGCAAGCAGGCACTGTTGATTTCCCCACGAATATTTATGAGAGGTCATCACGGCGAAAGCTACAGGCCTCACTATCTAATTTCAGATCTTAAGTCCAACTAAAATAAAGGGTAAACACACAACACCTCAAAGCATTTTACATGACCCTGCAGGCAAGGCAGATTTCAATTTTCCCCTCGGTAAATTCCTTTGGCTTTTCCAAGTATCGGCTTTGGTCTGGCCTGCTGAGGAATCACAAAGCAGCCTCAGGGTAGCTGTCTGTAGGGCCTCCTATGCAGAGCAAAGCTCTTCTCTTGTCTGCCCTGAGACACCCTGTGCCTATTTTGCTTTCCCCTTTCTTCTTTAAAAAACCAGATGGGACTTTACACAGTCAGAGCTCAGTTATCTACCGGTGACGCAGATAACCTGGGGCAGATGAGTCTTGCCTGGTGGAGAGCCACCCACAGGGATGGGGATGAGGAACGCAATACTCACTAGCTTGTGAAGACAATGGAACAAGGGTGGAAGAGTTAGCAGGAGCCACTGGAGAAAGAAAAATGAAGGTGAAAAAAGGAGAAAATAGATCATTGGAGGCATACGGATGCTGAATTGAAAAAAAAAAGGGAGTTAGTAATCCTGGGGTGCTGTTGTGAGGAACAGATGTGAAGTAGAGTTGGAAAGAGAAAAACTACATGGGACAGGTAGCTGGCACACTAGTGGACAGTAGGCAGGGATCTCTTTTAAGTAACAAATCAGGAGACCATCATGGGCCTGTTATGTCTGCCATGCAGGCGAAGAATTGGCCAGGACCAGCAGAAGGGGCCTCAAACCTTGATGGAACACAAGCAGCCACTTGGGCAGGATCACCCAGGAGGACAGGCACCTGGGCCTCAGCTTAAAGTGCACCTTAGCAAGGAAAGAGACTGGCCTTTCATGTTACACTCTAGGTATGTGTTTATATCATAGGCATGTATCTATGTATGTGGCACATCTCCTGTGTGTGTAAACGTGTCTGTGTTAATGGCTGATCATGAACACCTGTGTGTATGCGTGTCGAGGCCAGATGTATCTTCCTCAATTGCTTTCCAACCTGTTTTTGAAAATATTTTACTTTAAGTTCCATGTATATTACTATGTCTTTGTGTAGCTACATATGTGTGTGTATATGGGTGTAGGTGCCCGAGAAGACCAGAAAGGGACATTGGATGCTCTAGAGCTGATGTCATAGGTGCTGTGAGATGCCTGACTTGGATACTGATAACTGAACTCTGGTTCCCTGCAGTAAGCCATCTTTCCAGCCCTCAGCCACCTTACTTTTTAAGATGGGGCGAGGGGGGGTTTCTCGCTGCCTTTATCGCTCATTGCTTCAGGGAGGCTGGCTGGTTAAGCGGCCAGACCCCTGTTGTCTCCGTGTTCCTATCCCTGGGATCACAGGCACATGCCACACTCTTCCTGGCTTCTTTATTTAGGTGAGTGCTAGGGATTGGACTCAGACCCTCACTCTTGTACAGCAAGTAATCTGCCTACCGACTAAGCACCTTTCCCGCCCTACCGGGTACACAGAGCAAAACCTATGCATCTCCCTTTCTAACTTGAATAACTGAGCGAGATGGGATTGGTTCTCTTCGATGACTATGTACAGTCAGTTTTCATACAGAAGCCTCTGAAAATATGGCTGCTTTCAAAAATCCTGCCCCCCCCCCCGAGAATGCAATTGTTTACACTGCTAGGGAAGAGTGAGACAGATCATGTTCAGTGTCATTTCTGCTCCCCTAGGGAAAGGAAATGTAAAAGACACAGGATCCTCACAAACAAGCCCAAGTACCCTTCAGCATGGAGGGTGGTTAGCGGCTGTGCATCTGCCGCACTGGGACACCAAATGGGTCTTTGGTGTTTGGTGGAAAAGTATTCAGAAGTTCTCCTTCAGCAATTACACAATGCAGGCTCCTCCAAGAGCTCTGTGAGAAAATGGGGGAGCATTAGCGGGTTGGCAGTGCTGTCTCAATGCTCAGGGCTTGTTTTCCAGTACCTTCTAGATGACGTCATCAGAGTCAGCATCCCTGAAGGCATAGCAGTTTGGCTACTCAACTTTCATCAATAGGTAGCTCAGTTAATTAAGGCAAAAGCCTCTCTCACACACTTTCTTTGTGTGAGTGTGTGTGGCTGTGTGTCTTAAGATGTTTGTGTAAATGTTCATATTATGCCTGATATCATATGCACTTTAATCATGCCTACTGCAGTGCCTTTAAGGTGTCCTCGCCTGTATCACAGAGGGGACAACACATCAAGATAAAAACCTTTTGTTTTGTTTTGTTTTATGCAATCTCTACACCTTAAAACACTATTTTGTGCTGAGTGATGGTGGCACACGCCTTTAATCCCAGCACTTGGGAGGCAGAGGCAGGTAGATCCCTGTGAGTTCGAGGCCAGCCTGGTCTACAATGCGGGTCCAGGACAGCCAAGGCTACCCAGAGAAACCTTGTCTTGAAAAACCAAACCAAACCAAACCAAACCAAAACATCCCACTATTTTGTTTCTTGGCACAGAAGCTAAATCAAAAATACCACCGAGGCCATGAAATTCTACAAATGTATGGTTCAGTGACAGAGCAAAAAGATTCAGCAAACAGAGCATTAGGTTCCAGCGGGAAAACAGCCCATCCCACAGCAAGCAGATCATGAACTTAATAGCAGCCAGTCTTGGGTCCACACAGGCACTGAACTTGCAAACACATGCAACAGAACATTCCCCGGTTAGAGCATAGTTTGGTCCGTCTCACAGCTCTCTTTCCCCTCCATGCCCTGTGCACAGAGGACCTGCAGGCAGCTAGGCCATGCTCTGCCTGGCAACTAGCTGGGAAGCCTTAGTTCTTTACAGGCCAGTGGCTTTTGCTAGTTTTGCCTGCTCTGCTCTGGCTGTGATCAGCCTACGTCCCCAACTGTGCAGAGGTTTCTTAAGGAGCCAAGAAAGTGACTCTGTTACTGAAACATCCCAATAAACTTCAACAGTTAGTTAATGCTGAACACTGGCCTTAACTGACACCTCCCAACTCAGTAGTCCGGCAGCTACCACTTCCAGCCCTGGGTCTTCTCTCTCCTCAGGCTAGGGGTTACACTTTGCTCTCAACTCCAGAGCCACGAGTCAGTCTGTGTCTACACACCTATAGTCCTATAGGATAGGGGAGGGGTGCCAGTGGACGAGGGCAGGCTTAGCAGAAGCACACACAGATCAGTCCATAGATGATTCTCTCTCTCTCTGAGTTCAGGCGATTTTGTTGCTTCCAAGAAGTGGGAGCGAGGACCCAGGGGAGACTTGACTCTTCATGATATAACAAGTGGGCTTTGTCTCAGGACAGGCGGGACCCGCATCAGTCACCAGGGAAGCTCATGAGGGTTTAAGGAAAGACCCCACTGAGGTTTCTTAAGTGAGCTGTTCCCATGTTTACCAAACCACTGTGCTAATATTCTGCACAGGCTAAGATTATACTACGCTGCTGCTTGTCAAAAATAATCCTTCCTTCTTAACCGTTTCTTTCTTCCTTCCTTCTTTCCTTTTTCCTTCCCTCCTTCCTTTCTTCCTTCCTTCCTTCCCTTCTCCCTTCCTCCCTTCATTATTTCTTTCCTTCCTTGCCTACCAGGAGATTTGAATCTCTGGCTTTACACAGGCCAGGCAAGTATTCCACTGTTGAGATATATCACTAATCCTTTCTCGTTTCATTTTGTCTTGAGACAGGTTACCTAAAACTGAGTCTGTAGCCCAGGCAGGCCTTGAACTTCTGACCCTCCTGCCTAAGCCTCCCCCAAAGCTGGGAGTAAGCCTGTGTTTATCAAGGCCTGTGAAACCCTGGTGCTTATTAATTCTCTAAATCATATCTTTATTATATGATCGAGAAAACTGACTTTGGTGTTAACTGTTGCTGTGTCACAACCCTGTCCAGAGGTCTCTTGGAGTCTCTATTATTAATCATCCGTGTCCACACTACCACACAACAAAAGAGAAAGTCCAGGGGATTCCTTCTTTTAGACATTAACAACTAAAACTAAAAGTAAAAAAAAAATTTTAATTAAACATGTAACTTTTACCATGACTTGAAACACCCCTTCTGCTGTATTAAAACCCAAACTCAAACCCCTAACAATCCTATCTTCATAAACCAAGCTGGTAACGAATGGAAACTACTGTGACCTTGTGAGTCCAGTTCCTCCAAGTCAGCTGTTGCCACTGGGGAGAAGACAGCCTACAGAGAGTCTTTTCTGAGCCTCCCTCTATCTGACTAGCCAAGCTGGTCCTCGCTTCCTGATCACTTTCTGTAGAGAAGGTCCTAGAGGGAGCAGCTGAGGACTGATAGAAGGACCCAGAAGGAAGAGCTTTCTCTTCAGAGTTCCCCTGGGGCACAGCTGCCAGTCTAACCTGACTGCTCCCTACCTGTCACTTCCCTCCCACGGGCCCTGATTCTGACACCTTCCTAGCGGATGCATCCAGACACCAACTTGGCTGATGGCGTAACATCCCTCAGCGACTTAGCTTTTGCTGTTGCTGCAATATTTCGGAATGCTTCTGCAAATGTAAGTTTCCCTGAGTGCCATTTAGGATCTGGTGGCTTTCTACAAATGGTGTAAGGGTCCTGGATAGCTTTCCTTCCAGGTCTGCAGAATACCTTCACCCTCTGTTCTCTAGGTGCTCAGCCTAGGAAGAGAGAGCCAGACCGCGGCAAAGTGACATTGGGAGTTGGGTGTCTCTGCTGGCTGAGGTGTCAGGGCCAGCTCTATTCTCTGTAGCAGCTGCCACCTCTCTCGTTTGCCCTGCTCTCGGCACCATCTATTTCTAGTTTACATGAATAACATGGGGGAACTCTCCCTCCTGCCATCATATATTGGGTAGCTACCGAGTGAAGTGGCCAGTCTTTCCCCAATATAGGAATGTCCACTCTGAGAATTCCAGTGCAAATGAAGAGAGCCCGCAAGATCCGAGGCCTTAGTTCCCCCCTCACGCCCACTGCAGGCAGCTGCCCACAGGACACAGCGTAGCTATGCCTTTCTGTACCCCACTGCAAGGGTTTTCCACCAGTCGCCTCTGCTCCTCCTTATCTCCCTCCTAACAGATGAGCCAGGAAGCATGCGTGTTCCATTCTTTTTACTTCCTAAAAGCAAACAGGAAGATTATTTTTGGCTCCTTTTCCTCCATCAAATTTGGAACAGTGTCCTCAGGAGGCAGGTGTCACTCCTCCTCCGGCACCAGGGCTAAAAGGGAGGCTTGCTATTAGCGAGATGTTACTCGGAGACCATCTGCAGATTTCCACCATGCCGTGGTTCAGCAAACCTTATCTTTTTTTTTCCCACAAGGTAATTACTACACACAGGAATTAATAAATAAACACAATTTCAAAAGACACGGACGTTGCATGCTCTAGAACAGCAATGTTAGCCTCTCGGAGTGACCTATATACGTTAACAAAGGCACGGTAAACTAAGGTCAGTGTGGTTAGGGTTCAGACAGCGTCATCTACTTCAGCCTCTAGGGGACAAAAGAAGGGGCCAGAACTAAATTATGAACTAGAACTAGGTGTTAACACTATGGCAACAGGTAATGAGGTATGAAGAGGCACTTACGTGGAGGAGGGCTATCTGCATTTCCCATGGATGGAACACAGACGAAAAGAAAAGCCAAGAGACAGACCCAAGGGAAAAAAAATAAGATGTAAAAGAAATGAACCGAATCCACAGAGCACATGGAGCTGAAACTCAAATTATCAAATTACTTTAAAATGGAAAGAAACACTCCCTGCAGGAGGAAGGTGAGAACAACCCTATCGCTGGAAAGAGGTGAAGGGGGGTGTTTTTGTAGGCTTCTCAGACAACGAAGCAAAGGGTTCTCTTGTATGCATTGAACCAAGGTCCAGGGAGAGCTTGGAGCTCCATGGTCACCAAGGAGACCAGTTCTATAGCATCTTCTTCAGCTGGAGGGACCCAGGTGCCTTGTGGGACAGCAATGTGGATGGCAGGGGAACGTAGCTGAGGCAAGGCTTTTCCAGAGCCTGGCTGCTGGGGGAGATGAAGGCTAAGCTGGGCAAGCATGGGTTAGGGATGGGGGGAATGACAGAGAGAAGCCAGAGGTAGCTTTGAGTGGAACCTGGGAAGGTAACTTGCTGAGGCTGAGAATGGTCTAAGGAGTTATCTTAGGAAAGAAGAACCAGGTAAGTTCAGGGTCCCGTTTTAGATGGCGGGGACCCGTACCTCCTCACGAAGAAGACTCTATGACTTAATATCGTTGCTGCATCAAAAGTGCCCACACAAATGACATGAGCAGTCACTGTCTCTTTGTCTTCCTTCAAGTCACCAGGTGCTTTGGGGCCTCCATGGCCTGGCTCCAAAAGCAACTCTCCCAGACACCTTCCACACACCTGGCTTGTTTTACCCTCCCCGGCTCTGACTCTTCGCCATAGTTAACCATTGGTGGTCTCTGGCTGCTATTCTAATAAGCTGGGCCACCACTAGGACAGTATCCTCCACACATTTTGAGAAACAAAGGCATGTAGACTAGAGGGTTAAGTGGGCCGCTGTGAGCACGGGGACCCAAAAGACAGAAGCTATCCTCTGAGCTATGACAGGGCCAACTCAGGGTCCCTGTCTATCCCTGAGGAAAAGAGGAAAGAGTGTGAGTGTGCAGAGGGACAGAACAGCCGGCTGTACTTACGGACTGGCTGTGTCTTGAACTCCGTGGCTGCACTGATCTCGCCCAGCCCTTTGCCGTTGAGTGCTGCCAGTCGAACTGTGTACCTTGTCTCAGGCTTCAAGCCCATGATGGTAACAATGCCTTCCATGTTGGCTGTGGTGAGAAAACAGGGCAGATTAAAAGAGAGTGTACAGGGGAAACAGGGCTGTGGAAGATAGCCTTTTGTGGCAGGTCTTCACAAAGTTAAACACAGCCGTTGTTCGGTGACCGTGTAGAAGAATTGAAAGCAGGAGATGAACAGATCCCTGGCCACTCCATGGTCACACCTGCAGTATTCCCACCAGTCCAAAGTCACAAGCAACCTTGATGACATATCATATAACAGATGAGTGGATCAAGGAAAAGCAGGGAGAATCAACAATGGGGTATTTCATCTTACACCTGGGATGCTGACACGTGCTAAAATATGGTAAGCCTTAAGAACATTCTGTTAAATAAGCTGACACAAGAGGACCCATAGCATATGACTCCACTCCCGTGACATACCTAGGGTAGTCAGCTAGGGAGGAACAGTGGAATGGTGGTTGCCAGGGACCAGAAGGAGGTGGAGAAAGGAGGAATTAGGGTTTCTGTCTGAGGTGATGCTCGGAAGGTGGTCAGAGGTCATGGCCGTGACTCAGTGCTACTGACTTGTATACGTAAACATGATCAAATGCAAAATTCATGTGAATTTTTGCCATAATTAAAATATAAGTAGAAGTGGTATATATATATATATATATATATATATATATATATATATATATATATATATATATATATTTTTTTTTTTTAAGAAGAGAGCAGGGAGGTGTCTCAGTGGGTAAAGGTCTCCTGCACAAGGACAAAGGTCTGAGTTCAAATCCTCAGAGGCCTGCGTAAGCTGAGGGTGGAGGCACACACCTGTAACTCCAGCATGGGGGCTAGAGACAGATGGAGCATGGACCACTGAAGCTCACTGCTCAGCCAGCCAGCCTAGATGAATTCATGGTTAGAAAATAAAGGTGGAGAATGGTCTAGGAAAGATGCTTGATTCTGAGACAGGGCGTGGGCAGGAGGGAGACAGAGAAGGAGAGAAAAGAGGAGAGGAGGGAGGGATGGAGCAAGAGGGGGAGCGAGGGGGGAGGAAGGGAAGGAGAGAGGAAAGGAGGGAAGCATTTAATCCTAAAAGATATCGCTGGCTTGAATTGGAAGATAGAATAGGATCGATTCAGCATAGACCTGTCATCTTGCTGGCCTGGGTTACTGTCATCAGTAACCTGCATACAGACCAAGCAGGGATGCCCAGTTGTTGTCATAGAGGAGGCAGAGAGTACAGGGGGATACCCTGCACTGTTTTTCCTCACCTAAACCAGGTCTTCTGTGTAAGAATCATCTGAGAGAGCTAAGTTCCGAAGCAGCAACAGACAGAAGGTCAACAACTTTACGGAAGCACGGCCGTGACCTAACACCAGCCAAAGAGCTCTCAACCCTGGAGGAAGCTGGATGGGATGGCAGATGGTAACATCCTGCACGCTCCCTACCTACACAAGTCAGCAAGGGTCTGATGGATTCCAGGGTGCGTGCCAGACTCACCTTCTTTGGCATCATACCACTTGAAATGCCATGCTTCTTCACCCAGCGACTTCCACTCCGCCTTGTACTTGAGGATGGGCACTCCACCTGTGGCCTCTGGCTCATCAAACTGCACCTGTGCTGTGCTGGAGTATGGTTCCACCCGGTCAATGGACGGAGAAGATGGTGTGTCTGTGAGAATACATATAGACACCCGGGTCACATATGTGGCCCAAGACCACAACTCCCAGTGTGAAGTATGCCTCCTATGTTTCAGCTCACTCTTAGGAATCCTACCTAAGAGTAACAATCTCTGATACTGGGGACTTCACTTTCCTAGCTTACTTCAAATGCTCCTCTCGACCTATCCCATAGTTGGAGTCTCACACTTTAGGTGGCTTCCAGCATCTGGGGTTTCAGAGCCTGGCTCCATCTTCTTCTCCTTTACTGGTATCCTTGAAGTGTATAAGATGGCCAACAAGGTCAAGGATGCTGTGGAAGTTACCATGAAGGGCACTTACCTGCTTGGACAAGGATGAATTCCAAGGATTCCTGCCCAATGCGGTTCACTGCCGTACAGTTGTAGTTTCCAAAGTCATTTTCTGAGTCAGGGGTTACCTACAGAAGGAAGGACCCCATAGGTTACAAATGTCCCATGGATGGTAGATCCGATGATGTACACATTATCAGTCCCAGTGCAAAGAACCCGGTGGCTCATGAAAGAGGCACACTCCGCTTCCCAGTCCCAGCCTAGCCGCATGGTCAGGACCAGTGAAGTTGAGGATGAGGACCTAGAAGAAAGGCTCAGTTTCTTCTCCATCCAATACTCCCTGGTTCTGGAGGTGCCAGGGACGCAGGAGAAATAATGGAGCTCTTCCCATGATCACACAGCCTGATCCACCCTGCCCTTGCCCACATCCTAACTCACCTCCAGATAGCTAGCAGATGGGGTGCTGTAGATCTTGATATTGCTGTAGTTGGAGCTTGGCAGCAACTGACCATCTCGGAACCAGGAGATCGTGGCACTCGGGTAGGCAAAGACCTCACAGGTGATGTTTACCTGGTTTCCCTCCCAAGTGTACACAGCCACAGGGCCCTGGAGCTTGGGAGCATCTGCAATGGATGACAAAAGCCATCAGAAGAGCTACCACTTCCTTGGAACACCCAAGCTTATTTCTCCTGCATCCCTACCCTCCAGGGCTCCTCCCTCTACCGGCCCCTTCTCTGGTTACTCCTTACATTGAACTTCCAGGTACATGGACTGGGAGTCCTGGCCGATGGTGTTGCTGGCCGTGCAGATATATTCTCCAGCATCTGTGTACTGGATGCTCTTCAGCGTCAGGGAGGACACACGGGCATGGCTGCGTACCACCATGTGCCCATCCAGAGTCTGCCAGGAGGGAAGGGACAGCATCAGAGACTGAGGTGGGGCAGAGGGCTGTGGAAACTAGAGCAGAGTGGGTCTAGGAGACAAAGCCATTGCTTGTCGTCTGTGATCGGGCTCTAGTTCTCTCTGTGTGTGTGCCAACCTCTAGATTTGCTTCACCTACCTCATAGTGGGGGAGAATGTGCGAGCAGAGCGGGGACTTTAATGCAGTTCAAACAGAAGATTGGACTCGGTTGGTTGGGGCCATAGTAAGGTCCCCCAAGGCCAGCTTGGGATGTGTTAAAATGAAAGCAAAAGCCCTGGCTGGCACAGGTTCCAGCAAGACCTTGCCTTTCACCCACCCCTCACAGTGCCATGGAGTGTGAATGTGTACTAGGAAATGCCAGTGATGGCTTTCCCCATTGGTGCCTCTCTTTCCTGAGTGCTTGATAGCAAGACAATTTGCACTTTTAACGGGGAAACAAACCGAAGCTCAGGCCCTGTTGACCTGAAAGGACCTCTTGAAGGACGATGCAAAAAGAAAAGAGTCTCAGGCTCACCCAGGATCCTTTGTACCAAAGTCTGCACCCACCCCTAGTCTTTGACACTGCTATTACTTTACCGGGTCTCTAGGATTACAAGGATATTTAAGAAATGAATGAGCAGCACACAATCCTTAGGCAATGAATGTTAGAATATTTGCAAAGATTCCCTCCTGGACATTCTAAGCAAAAGGGTTGCTAGCCCTTGAAGGGTTTAGACATGTGCCCCTGAGCCAGATTCCTCAGAAAATAGAAAGGTCCTATTCTATGTAAGCTGGACCACCCCATTAGGCCCCCGGCAAGATGCTCAGCAGAGGTGAACCAGAGGGTTGCTGCACCTGTCATGCCTTCCTTTGGGTTTGGTCTTCAGAGAATTAAAGAGTATGTAACCTCAGTTTTTATCAATGTGCTGGATTAGAAGCCCAGGGGCCAGAACCACAATGTCCTTTGCCAGCCAGTCTAGGAAGTTAAAAAAAAGTCTCTCTGGCTTTGTATAGCAGGCTTCCCAGATCTATGGCACAAAGTCCGTTCACTCTCAGTTGTCTGCATCACTTGGATCAGGTCCACTTCAGGTATTTGAGTTGTATCTGGGAGTTTAAACATGCTTCCAACAAGGGAAGGAAAGAGCAAGGGAAGGCATCTCTGCCTACAGAGATGTGTGCAGCTCTTTCTCTTAGAGACGGATGCCCTGTATATAAGGGCGGCTTGTTGATCAAGAAGCTGCCTCCCGGGACTTGATACACATTAATGAGAGGTGACAGAAGACTGTCCTAGAGAGTCCAGAGACATACAGTTTATTGGAGATGCTAGATCCCAGGACTCCTTTTCTTGTAGGCTGATAGTGGTCCATCTTAGTGGCTATTTTTAGATCTCAAACACAATCTTCACCCATCAGCCTGACTTCTGAGAGTGTGAAGTCAGTCTTGTAGGGATCTCTAAAAAGCTGGCCTGATTTACTGGCCACTCCTCTCTGCCTAAAGCACAATGGGATTGGAGGAAGAAGAGACTCAAGGCCCACACATGGTCTTATCAACCTCGGGATGAACGGTGACCCAGATCGGCCTTTTCCTGGGACTGTCACACAAGTAACTCTTAGGAACTCGGGAGATATTTCCATGTGGAAAGAGGGCAATGGGAGTCACACAAGTAAGAGCATCAGTACAAAACAAGACAGAAATAGTCTTTGCTCAGAAACATCCGAAGAGAAGCTCACAGAGAGGCTGCAAGATTTTTTTTGGGGGGGGGGAGCAGAGGATCAAGAGAGCTGGTTTTTACAATTTGTCTCCTTGCCTACATTTCCCTGTGTGGAGATTTCTGTCATTTAATGATGTCATCAGACCAGTGTGCAATACTCTGTAGGGATTTCTTATGTTATATGTCTCACTGCAAGTTTGATGATGGGACTCTTTTACTAGATGTCCAGGTATCCCTTGAAGGATGCACTGCTAGGCTCCAGTGTGGCTGGGTTATCTCATCCTGAAGTAATTTCTTCTGGCATGGGGACACACTCATACGCCACTCCAACTACAAGTCCTGCTGACTGACCACTCAGGATCCCTCAGAGGGTCCCCCCCTCCCTCTCTCTCTCTCTGCCTTTCTCTCTCTCTCTGCCTCTCTCTCTCTCTCTCTCTCTCTCTCTCTCTCTCTCTCTCTCTCTCTCTCTCTCTCTCTCTCTCCTCTCTCTCTCTCTTTCTCATTCTCTCTAAAAAATATGAGACTCTAATTATTCTCATTAAAACAGTTCTTTCTCCCTTTCCCCAGGTGAAAGTGTAGGGCTTCTCAGAGCATCCAGAATGAAGCTGGCCATAACACAATCCTACCTTCACACTCATCTGGCCTATGGTCTTCGCCTCTGAATGAGTCAAATAGGCATTCACTTGAAAGTCAATTATGTCCAAAGTGAAACATCCCAGGTAAAAGGTACTTCTGGAAAATGGAGTGGCAGGGGTGGGCTGGGGAGGGGTATGTGTGTCTGCTTTTCTGGGAGCAAACCTATTATTTCGACTTATAACGATAATCCATTTAACATCTCCTTAATGCTCCCTGATGGATTTCAGGACATCCTCTAGCCAGCTCTAGATCAGAAAGATGGCCAGACACACAAGGCAACGCAGCGTGGGATCTCTAGCTGTGGAAGTTGGCCCCACCACTCACCCTTCTGTCCCTTTTGCCGATGGGGCCATGGCTTGGGGGCAACAAGACACTCAGCCTATGACAGCACTAAGTGATTCCAAGGCCACAGGAGGAAAGCATTTCAGTGGGGACATGTGCTTGACTACAGTCTCCATGTCATCAAGGAAGGCACGTTACAGAGATGAACTTATGATGAACAGGGTCTGACAATGGGAGACCGCTCAAGTGCAGAAATGTTACCTTCCAGGGGACAGGTAACAACTTTCAAATATTAAGCAGCATTTGATATGTATGGCTATGACCTGAACACAGACAGGAGTTATGTGATCTGAATGGTTACCACCCCCAAAAGACTGAGATGATACACTCACTGAATTACAATAAAGAGTCAATTGGACCACTGAATCTTCTTCTGTGATTATTGCTTTGGGTGTTAAAACTTAATTTGGAGAGAGACACAAAAGGGACTTTAATAGAAAGTGTTCAGATTAGATTTTTGAACCTCATCTAAAGGCAGCTGGTGTGTGTGTGTGTGTGTGTGTGTGTGTGTGTGTGTGTGTGTGTGTGTGTGTGTCTATGTGGGAGTTAGATGTCAAACCCAAGTGTGACTCTTCAGGAGCCATCCACTTTGTGTTTCAAGAGTCTCTCACTGGGATTAGGGCACAGTGATTGAGCTAGCCTAGCTGGCCAGTGAGCTCACAGATCCACCTGTCTGTTTCTTCCCAGGGCTGAGATTAAAAGCACGCAACACTATGCTTGGCTTCTATTATCAATGCCAAGTACTTTACTGATTGAGCTATAACTTCCCAGTTCCAGGGGCAACTGGTTTTTATGCTATAATCGGTTGCTCTAGTTACACAAACCAGGTAAAAACTGGTGGGCATGATTACATGAAGGGTCTTCAAGTGCAGCAATGAAATAGAAAGGTTGACCCTTAGCTTCAGTTTTCAACCGGAGTCCCATGGCACCTACCTACCGAAGTAGGTAGGCAAGGAAATTTCAAAGGCTAACTGCTACTGACTTTACAAAACATAAACCCATTTGTGCCAAATAACTCCAATCTTACAAATTTAATGCTCCATAAAAATAACAGATACTTTGAACAGATCTGGAGAAACTGGTGAAAGATGTCTTGGGGGTTGCTTTTGACAGGAAATGCAATGTGATAATTTACCAAGGCCAGTCATTACCAAGTAAGTGAGCAACAAGATGAGTTGAGCTGGAAAGGAAAAGGCTGAGTGGGTTTTAGATCACTCACTCTGTGACTTTATGGTCCAAAGCCACAGCCACCAGATGAGAGTTTAAAAAAAATTTTTTTTTTCATTTCAAAATGCCTGGCTTGGGAATTGGGCAATTTATTTCTATCAATATAATTACCTGGGTATGATTTTTTTTTTACCAGCACCAGCAAGAGAGTAAGTTCCCGTTTTAGAAAATAATAAAGATTTACTCCTCCACTCCCAACACAGCTTGCTTGCTCATCCTAAAAAGTGACACTATTGCTAGATGGCGTCTATTGCTATGGGCCTAATCTTTAATCTAACTAAAGTGCTCGTTAGGTTAGCAAGTCTGGTTATTAACTGTGACGGTGAGTTAAACTGGAATGCTTTCAGAGCTAGAGACCGGCTAGTGGTCAGGCAAGCTATACCTCTTGTTTCTCTGGTCGAGTCCACGAAGCCTGGAGAGAACAAGATACAAAACACAACAAGAAGGCAGTAAAATGTCACATGTTGCTTCAGAGAACTCATACTGCATTCCGTGCACATGCAGCTCCTTTGTAATTCAGAATTTTTTTTTTCAAGGCCCCTTTCAGTAATATGATTATCCCCCCAAACTTAATTTAGAAGTTAGCTGATGTTCAGCTCCCCCCAACCACCTTACGCATGTTAAATGTCTTTGTCAAAGGTGAAGGCATTCTAAACTTTTCAGATATATACATAGTCAACTCCTCCTATGCTAAGAATCTTAAATAGTCTTTGTAATATTTGAGGGCACTATCCACTCTTATCAAATAATCTAGGGTTACCTAAAGAGTAGATTTTTTTTCCTCTACTGAATGTGTTAGAGAGATCACACATATACTAAAGCCATTAAACGCTCATGCATTTTACAACTCAGCATGCATTTAATTAAAAGTGATTAAAAAGAGCGAGAACAGAGCAAGGAGTGGACAGATACAATGAGTGTAAGAGTTTGAAGTCTTTGAGACTACGAGTCAGGAAGCTCTGAGGGTATTGAGTGCTGGGTGGTGACAGTGGCACTTGAGAGCTTGAAGTGGGAAAGGTCCCAGATGGCATTTCGATGGAAGCATGGGCCTTCTTTATCCAACGTGCCACTCATAAGGGAGTGGGAAAACTCACACACATAAGGCTTTGGGGAACTTTCTGCTCAGGTCCCCGTTTGTTACTTTGCCCAGCATGTGAGTGTCTACTCTGTGTAACTTCTCTGTTTTCAAACTCCTGGTCACAGACATCAGAATAATATTGGTTTTTTTTCCCCCCACTGAGGGGCATTCCTGACTGACTGACTGTCCCTGATTTTCAGACGGCAAAGGACACAAAAGATGCTAGAAACAGGGGATGTGAATGAATTAGCAAACATTAAATGCAAGGCACTTTTGTGAGACACGGGGATGGAAATGCTGGGTTACATCGCGTGATTTTGGGATGAGGGAAGACGTGAGAACAGAGGAACATGCACAGGCCAAAGTCATGGTGGGCCAATACGTCAGCTACGGGGGGCCAGACGTACAACGCTAGAAAGCTTGTTTGTCACATGCCAGGGCTGTGTCAGTCTAGGCTTTTCTTTCTTTCTTTTTTTTTTAATGGGGCTATATCATATATGGTTGTTTATTTTCAAATTGTATTCTTCAGTATTTCGGTCCCAAGTAACTGGTGTTCTGTGGCTTTTAAAATAAGCTACTGCTAGGGACACAAGTCTAGTAGCCCGATTCTTCTCCTTGTGCCTGATAGAATGTAGGAAACGTTTTTCTTGGTTCTCACAGTTCAGTGGTGTGGCCCCTTTAAGGCAACCTGATATTCAGATCTGTATACTTAGGAAATAAATTAGGCTGTCATTATTATGCTCCAACTGTTACTAGCTTTTTTTTGCTTTGATACTTATTTTTGGTGTTATATACACATATCTAGTAGCTTATGTGCATGTAAGTTAAAGCACTTCTACATGCACATTAAGCACTCTCTACATACACTTGCCCATATCATCAACAGGTCAGGCTCTGATCACTCTATGCAAAACATTGCCTGATGTCTTGAAGTGGGCACTGGGCTAGTGTCCACTCTCCCTAGCGAAAAGAAAGGTTGAGCTTCAAAAGGATTCAGAGGCTCACAAAATGCTTCGTACATGCCCTATTTGTCTCTTCTGATATTAGCTCCCCACCTTTCTTTTTCCTTCCTGGTGAAGACCCATAGCCTTTCTATAGAGTCACCTCAAAAGTACAGAGACATTCAAACAGCAAATGATGGATGCCCTTTTTTTTTCCCTTTAGGGATGGAGCATGCAGATCCTAATCCCTGGGTCTCAATATGTAAATGGTGCCTGGGATTAGCAACACTCAAACACCTGGCAATATTTAAGATGAACCTGTATAGGATGAGGAATGACATGACAGAGATGTGAACCTTCTAACGAGTAGCAGACACCTCCACAGGCATGTGAAGTCTAACCCATAAAGATTTTCACCTTTCTCTTTTTCTCGGGACAGCAGTGATTGTCTAAGGAGTAGACAAATTTTTGGGTATCTGATCTACCTCACTGATCTCAATCACCTAAACAATCACACTCATCTTAGCTCTTAGTAGTTGCTGTCCTGAGCCAACTGCACTTGCTAAAGCTTAACAGGTTGACGAGACTCAGTCCAGAGACATGAGCAAGGGTATGGTCTGGCTATACTCATCTTGAGTTCATTCCTATTTCCCTTTTACAAGGAGGAATGATTCTATTAGGAAGTCATTACATCCCTGCCGCCTCCTTCCAATGAGAAGGGCAGAATTAGAAACAATCAGTGGTGTGAAAGACAGTGTTGCTGTGATCCATTTATTCTCCTTGCTGAAGGAACCTGAATCTCCAACAAAAGCTACCAGGACTACAGAACACTGTCGCTCCATGACACCGAGTACATCACTTTCTGAGCCACTGACTCGGAAGGAAACTGAGGTCTCTGAACGTGGACTTTGTCCCAGTCAATATTTTCCTCAGTGACTCAGATATTTTGAGTAGAGATCCACACAGGTCTGGAAGCAACGGTAACACAAATGCGAGGCGACAGATGCATTGGCAAAGCTGCTGAATTATGTGCACTTGAACTTCATGCTTAGTGCTAGGGTCGCCATTGGCTGTTCCACCTCATTACTTTTAACATGCAGATATAACATAAGGGGAGCCATCTGAGCAGAAGTACTTCAACTTCCAGACTTGTAAGTAAAGTCCCCATGAACAGTCAGTCAACCCTAACTGCAAGATGATCTGAAATAGTAGTTCTCCAAGCAAGGAGTGTTTCAGAAATGGCCACAATTGGCATTTAGGGAGGGTTGAGAAATGGCAGATACTTTACAATGCATAAGACAATCCCAGTGAAGGGAGAATCATACATAGCCAAAACGACTGTGGCTGAGGAAAAAAAAAACCTGAAGCAAATGAAATACATATAAAAGTCTGCATTGTTGCCTAAGCAATTAATTTCATGAGAACAGGGCAGGAGATGAGTGGCCTAAATGTAGTCCATAAATAGACCTACACATTCTAGGTGACTGTGATGTGACATGATTCAAGGGCTAATGCTATTTTGACTACATGATGGTATCTGGATAAAGATGATAATCCTACTGAGATTGGCTCAGGCTATGGGGTGGGAAGGATAAGATTTTATTGTGTGCTAGTAAAGTGATGCTATAGGACAAAGGGGGGGGCTATGGAAATCATGACATATGAGAAACAGTGGAAAACTGGGTGTGTGTTAAAGGAACAAGGCTGGCTGCTTTTCTTTCAGTGACTCTGACTCCAAGTGGCAGAGGTAGAGGGTTCTGAGTAGTAGCGGGGAAAGAGAGCCCTTTGTGGTAGCGTAGCCATCATGTGTCAGAGATGGGCTGAGTGACCTGACAGGGGTGCTAGAAAGGAAGCCAGGTAGAACCACACAATCCCTAAAGGGATCTTCCAACTATCTCTTAGCCTGAAGTTTTGTGGGTCTTAACTCTCAGGGGGTTTATCTCACTCATTAGATAAACTGGTGTTCCTGTGACCTGCTTAGCAGAGCATCCTGATTTTATAAATAGTTTTCCTCCATTCCTCTAGCTCAATGGTACAGGTGGTCTCGAAACATAGTTACATATAATGGAGCTTTACGTGGGAAAGAATGTGAGCAGAGGTTGCCATAGTAAAAATGACTTGGACTAGAGTTCAGCCTGCTCACAGACAGACCACGTTTCATCACTTCTAGCCGCCTACAGGATCAAACTGGCACCAAGCTTCTTTGATGTCAATATTTAATTGGTAGAAGTGGCAAATTTTATTACCTAGGATTTTGGTTAGGCGAATACAGCAATGTGGCAACATCAGGAGCCTAGCTGGAGAACTGTTCTGACACTGACTGACTCATGATCCGTTAATGCCACTTCAAGCAAGCCTGGAGCTAGTCTACAGTAAAAGACACTGTTATCTAATCTGTGCTGGGCTTGAGTAGCCATCTCAGATCAAGACAGATGATCGATAGAGAAAACTGAGTTGTTAAAAAAAAAATCAGTACCAACTGGGCTTGAGAATGGCCTTTTCTGATGTCTTCGGTCTCAATATTTAGGGAGTATGACCGCATATTAGTACCTAGCTATTTATTCTCATTTAGTAAAAATGAAATCATAGGTGGGAGCCAGAAGTGCCAACCCATTAAAGACAAACCCCAAGCAGGCACAAATCTTAATAATCCTTCTTGTCTAGTTTAACTGTTGAGCTATTTCTAGAAAAGATACAGAACTTTAAAACGTCGTTCATCTGAAATAGATGTTTTTGTCCTTCGCTGTAGGTCAGAGATACACACTGGGTCACTTGGATGAATCTACTTTGAAATCTAATATAGAAAGACCGGCCAAGTGGTGGCCATGTGAATTAAGCCCTGAAATGTACATTGTCCATGTAACACCACAAAAGGAGCCCCCAAAAAAAAAATCTTAGCTGGGAATTGAGTTCCAGTGCATTAAAGATATTATCAAAGTAAACACCTCACTTCTTAATTTAGCTGGCTTTTGCAAATCAAACAGCATATGCGTGTTTCAAAAATATTTAGCAGTTCCTCAGTTGAGTTTTTGTTTAGTTAGATTCAACTCTGGGTATAAAACTTGCAAAAAGAGGAATGGGGTGTTTGGAATCACGTTTTCTGTTCCTTTAGATTCTGCTTTGGTTTCTGTTACTGAGGCAGACATCGTTTCCTCAAATTCCAGTTTTAGCCCTGCTACTGAGTTCTATCCCTTTTGGCTTTATTTCAGTTTTTTTTTTAAAGAGATTTTCTTTAGGTAGGCTGAAGAGTGCTGCATTATCTATCATGTTTGACATTCCGGTCAATAGGCAATCCATTATACATACTCTTTAAGGCTAAGGCTATTACTTCTGAGTAGGTAACCAAGCTTTGGCCAACCAAAACAAAGCCTATTACTACAGGAGATGCAACATAATACTGTAGAGGTGCCATAAAACCATTTCTTTTTCTTTATGTAGTGCTTCAGATTGAATTTAGGGCTATGTGCTCCGCTGTGTTGCTTGTCCTAACAAGATCTACACTGCTCTGAAAAGCAGCCCTTTTTCCTTGTTTCTCACTTGCTAGCAAAGGGCTGCATGGTGTGGCATGGTCACCCCAATATTTATATATTTGCCACCAATAAAGATAGTGTTCCAGCTGCCTACAGATCCCTGCGCCTTAAAGTTAAATGTTCTCAGCCATTCTAACTTGCCAGGGATTTACTACCACGTTCTTAAACTTCAGTAAACACATTACAGAACCCAGGTGTAAGCATCATCATCTAGAAACTGCTAATTATTTTTGCCTTTAGAACAAAATGGAATCCAGATGTGACCGAGAATACAGGCAGACACAAAGGCAACCAAGCTTTTGTGCACAGAGTCCATACAGCATGAGTATATGAGACGCGAGGAAGAGAATTAATAGTCATTCTGGTCCCTGCTGTTTCTGAGAGATACTTTGCTGGGTGTGCCTGAGCTGATGGAAACATCCTCTGGTGCCCCCAGAATTTTGCTTGTCCTGGCTCCTCACAGCTCCACAAGCCTGGGCCAAAAACTCACTATTGCCTCCTCCCCAGAACATCTATATTGACCATGCCCACTACCAACACACCCTTGCCCATCTATCCAGGGAGCAGTGCCCATCTCACTGTGAGAGGATGTTGAGTAGACCACAGCAAGGCAGGCTGGAGGAAGGAGGGAGGTTGCAGGACCCGCTGCGGCTATGGGTGACCACATCCCATCTTCCCATGTGCCAAAGAGAACCGGGCATGGTGTAGGCCTGAGGTACTTCAAGTCTGCATTCCATAGCCCTGAAACTCTTGGGCGACATTGTACCTTTTCTTCACTGCTGATATTTCGGGTGGAAGTTCTCCAGGTGATGGAGGGGATGGGGTCTCCTGAGGCCTCACAGGTCAGAGTGACTTGTTCCTCTAGCTCCATGGCCGTCTGATTCTCTACATAGGTGATTTTGGGCTTTGCTGAAAAGAAAAAAAAATCATTTTTGATGAGTTTAAATTGGTTATTTAGCTCTTAGGGTTTAAATGATAGCATGGACCTCTTTTTAAAGTTTTATTATTTACTAAATGTAAGTCTCAGCTCTAGCTATAGTAGGAGACCCACATCTGCATCCCCAGTGGTTCTGGCAACATTGAAATGACTGTCATAGACAGACAACAAGGTGCTTGAGGCCTGCTGCAGAAGATTGCTACCTGGGCTCAAGCCTTCACGTGGAAATGGCTTTGGGGTTGGGCCATGAGGTTTTCAGCGGGTCAAATCTGGGTGGAATGGAGTCATTCTAAGCCCAGAAAATTTATTTAAGGAAAGCCAAGGTGTAAAAGGAGAGGGAGGAGGAGGTAGAAAGAGAGGGAAAAGGATGGGGACGATAGATAGATAGATAGATAGATAGATAGATAGATAGATAGATGACAGATAGATAGATAGATAGATAGATAGATGACAGATAGATAGATAGATAGATAGATAGATGGAGAGTTGTTTCATGGGACAAGAGGACAAAGTTCAGCATCTGAGATTTTACCCATAAGCCACTGAGGCTCACGAGTGGAGTTTCATCAGAGTCATGAAGTGGTCACTGAACCCCAAGAACCCCAAGAAGGTTAATCTTGGGGGATTCTAGAAGGGAGGGAACCTAGAGAAGAAGCTGTTTTTGGAAGCTTTGGTTGCGTGTTGCAGGGAAGGCTGAGGGCTGGGAGGAAGGAGCTGAGCTGAGTTCATTTTCCAAATGTTTGGAGTAATGTAAGGAACACAAGCATTCCAAAGCTGAGTTAAATGTGAAAACATTAGAGAAAATTGAATTTTCCTAATTTAAAACAATTATAGTCAGAAATTGCTAGACATTCCACAGAAGAGAAAAGATAAGGCTGCACGCACAACTTATTTCACTGCTAGAGAGAAAGGCGAGGCAAGAGAGACATGAAGCCAGAATGACAGGTGGCTTTTGAAATCACTACATTTCTTTTATATTTAAACTCAGTAACTGCAAGTCAGCTAAGAAAATATGGCCTGAAGACATACGAATTGAAGTCTCCCATGTTGCTTCAACAAATAAAAATCTCTGACAAATGGTCTACTTCCAGATAAAAATCACCTGCATGGTTCAAGTGGCTTCCCAAAGTTAGTTACCACAGGACACTTAGCAGATTGTTTTCTCATGGCTGGCACACAGACAAATGTTAGCCAAGTATGGCAAGGTGATGCTGAAACGATGGATCCCATTAGCTCTGGACGAAGCCTTCTGTAGGATGCCTCTCTGCCTTATCTTGATAAAGATGCCTTGTAGGAAGTCACAGCTGACACCGTATCAAATTATACATTTTAGAGAGCAAAATGGAGTGAAGTCACATCAAGGCAAAATGTGAGTTGACTCTTCTGGGCTACTAAAGTGACCCAATGAAGAGGAAAGGGACAGAAGACAAGAGAATGTCGGACTCTCTCAACAGCGACTTGGGGGCTGGAGCTAGTCAGCTGTATGACAGCTGAATTTCTGGAAACTGTAACTTAAGAGTCTGAGATTTGGACAGTGTTATAGTCCTTTTCATGCCCCCCAGAATCTTGTCCTGCCAGTGAAACAGTCAGGTGCCATCTGTTAGCATCTGGTTTATGTGTCTCTCTGTCTCTGAGATGGCTACAGAGATTATATTGTACAAGTGTTTAGGAAAAGGGGACCTACATACTTCTACACTTTCTTTTTTGTTTTTCTTTGTTTGTTTTTGGTTTCTGGTTTTGAGTTTTCCGAGACTGGGTTTTTCTGTTTAGCCTTGACTACTCTGGACTTGCTTTGTAGACCAGGCTGGCCTTGAGTTCACGGAGATCTGACTGCCTCTGCCTCCCTGAGTGCTGAGGTTAAAGGTGTGTGCCTCCACTGCCTGGTCTTTTCTACATTTTATTGAACACAGTGGTGTTTTGTTTTGTTGTTTTGTTGTTTTGTTTTGTTGTTGTTGTTGATTTTACAGGGTGTCACTATACAGCACTGGGTAGCCTGTAACTTGCTTTGAGACCAGCGTGACCTCAGACTCACAGAGATCCATTTGCTTTTGCCTTCCAAAGTGCTGGGGAAAAAATGTGCTGCCAACACATTATTTACAAAGAGGAATTTTGGTACAAAGAGATCTTTGGAAGGGGTGATGCGATCCCTGGCCCCGGAAGCAGTGCTGTTGTCAGCACTAGAGGATGGAAGGCAGTGAATACCCTTTGGGATATCACAGGAATAGAGTGTGAAATGCCGCAGGTATACAGACCTGACTGTGAAATGCCCCCAGAGGCTCACGCCTTGGTGCACTTGGTCCCCTGCTGGTGGCACCGTTGGGAGGAAAGTTGGGGCACTTTTAGGAGGTAGAACCTAGCTGGAGGAAGTACATCACTCAGCCTTTGAGGTTTTATAGCCTGGCCTCACTCCTGGTTTCCTGTCCACTTCTTGTGTGTGGATGAGATGTGATCTCTGCTTCCTGATTGCTAGGCTGGCCTCCTGCTCCTGATGTCACACCTTCCCATCATGCACCACGATACAACGGTACAATAGACTGTATCCCCTTTGGAACTGTAAGCCAAAATAAACCCTTTTCTCCTCTAAGTTCCTTTGTGTGTGTGTGTGTGTGTGTGTGTGTGTGTGTGTGTGTGTGTGTGTGTGTGTGTGTGTGTATGTGTGAGGATTCTTATCTAAGCAGCAGGAAAAAAATACAATAAAGATATTCTAAATAATTACATGGAGATAGAAAACAGTATTGGACAAATAGGAACACAGGCAGAGTCCTCTTGCTTGTGAAAGAGTCCCTCCCACTCCTTGCTAGCACCAGGGGGATCTCTCTAAGGTTCATCTTCCCATGGTTCTTGTTCCAACTTAAACTTTATGGAGCCCAAGAGTTTCCATCTTCCTTCTGCTGTCTCTCTGCCTCCCTGAGACCTAGTGTCGCCAATGGCTGCATGCCTCTTTGGATGAGCTACTTCTCTGTAACTGTTATAAGACACCATCACCAAGACAATTCATAGAAGAGTTTGGTTTGGCCTACAGTTTCAGAGGGACAGAGACCTTCATGGTGGACCCATTGCAAGAAGCATTAGGCATAGCAGCAGGAGCAAGACGCTGAGAGCTCACATTTTTAAACCAAGCCGAGAGAGCCAACTAGGAGCAAGGTAAGGGGATAGGATATACTCTCAGATCCTGCCCCGGTGACTTACTTCCAACCGCAGGCCCATAATTTCTAAACTCCCCCAATAGCCCCACCAACTGGGCACCAGGTGCCCAAATGCTGGAGCCCATGGGGGACATTCCTCATCTGAACCACTACCCTCCTCACTATCCTGTGATGACTGCAAACTAGTCCACACCTCTGCGGTCTGCCTCTCAGCAACAGCCCAGCCCAGCCCACTCCCGTGCCTAGTCCAGGAAGAGCCCAGAGACCTTCTCCCTCAGGCCCCTAGTGGTCTTTCGCTGTCTCTTGCCATCATTCAGTTACAGAAGTCAGGTAAATAAGACTTCTGCCTTCCACAGAACTTGCCTCAGCCCATGGCTGCATGAGATGCTAAGATCATTAGCACAGGCTTACCTTATCTGCAGAGACAAAGATACTTTTTCAGAAGGACCTATGAAGAAGATAGGACCTCACAGCCAATATAGAATGCGGCTCCTTAAGGAAAGGAGCCTGAGGCTGCTAACTAGGGCTCTTATATGGCAGAGCAGGTGCCACTTAGTCATGTTCTTTACACACTGACTGCTACCTGTTCTGAAGCCATCAGAGGTCTGATCCCCTCTTTGCTACCCAAGGTGTAGGCCTCTTTCCTCTTCAACATCATTAAGGTTTCCTGCTGCTGAGCAAACCTTCTCAATCTACCTCAGGGATGACCCATGCCAGCAATCTACAAGGGATAGAGAGCGAAGAAAATGCTCTAACCACCGTTTCACCGGGCTCTCTCACTTCATACTAGTTGCTTCAACCGATGGAGGAGACCAATAGGAGGTGGAAGGAAAGGAGGATTAGAAGATGGAAAGGAGAGAGACAGGGGCTCAGGAAAGCTGGATGAGCTCCCCTGTGGCATTGTGGAGGATGCTGATTCTGAATTTGATACAGCTGGTACAGGTCCACGATTTCCTTGCGGTCTCTCTAAGAGCCTAGCCATCTCTCCTCTGCTTGCCCTGTTGGGCTGTCTAGAGGACATTTTAGCAGCCTTGGGGAAAAATAATGGGGGTGGTGGTGGTGGTGGTGGTGGTGGTGGTGGTGGTGGTGTGTGTGTGTGTGTGTGTGATGCAGATTCACAGGAGTGTAGGGATGTACGTATTCGTTTAGGATGAAGTCTGGGGAGACAAATGCTGTCTTGCCTGTTTCTTCATCTTAATTTCTCTTTTCCTTATCACTTCTCCTAGGCCTTATCCATTCTGCTCATTTTCCCATGGCCCCACATAACCCCTCATTTGGTACCTGTCCATCCTGCCTGAGCCAGTCATTACCACCTAAAGAGCCTGGGAGGGTAACAAGAGCTGTTCTCATCTGGCCACGCTAGAGCTGAGTGAGTTCTGGAGAGCAGCCTCCTAATGCTGGGTTGTGACCCTATGAAGTTACACAATTGCAAAGCAGAGGTGACAAAATGTTTGGCAATTGTGAGATGTTTCCAGACATGAAAAGACCAGAAATTAATTCAAAATCAAATGCAAAATCCTAAGTTGCTTCTGGCAGTGTTCGCCCATGTCGGATTGTGTGACTTCACTGCAGCCTTGGTTCTTAGCGCTCAGCATGCATATGCCATCCCACCACACAACGTGAACAAACACTGGCTGCAAAGCCTCGGCTCAGATTCAAGACCATTGTATGTTATGAATTGTAGTGTTTTTACTGCACATGCAAAGTTTTCTGCTCTTATGGAAACAGAATGGCTTAATTATGTAAAACAACGACTTCAAATATTTTCCTACCATCATTCCTCAGCATGTAAGTATCAAATTAGTGTGTCTTTGGATAGTATTGTGTTAGAATGCTTGATTTTAAAAATTGCTATTTGGGCTGCTGACTTGAGTCTCACAGAAAAATTATTCAATGAGTTTTGGCTTGGGATTGGAGACAGAATTTCCAACAATTTCTGAAATGGCCCTAAACAAATTTCTGCCATTTTGTGCTGTGTATTTATGCAAAGTGGTGTTCTCAGGCTTGATGATTATAAAAACAAAAACATCAAGCAACTCTGAAGAACACTGAAGACATTCTCTGTCCTGTAATAGCAGATATTCAGCCAAGATCTAATTCTTTATTAAATAAACAAGCATGCCCGCCTCATTGGTATGCAAATGTGCTTTCAGTTTTTAAGTAAGTGGAAAATCATATGTGTACCAAAACCATAGTTTTGTTTAAAGATTTCTTAAAACTTCAAAAATTTCTCAGGTAAAAAGTGGAAAACATCTGGAGAGCCCACGAGCAGCGTGGTGGTCGAGGGACAGCACAACATCTCTCACATTCCTACCCATCCTGAGGCCACCCAGAGTTGACAAGGTGCTGATAGGCTGCACGGAGATGTAGCCACCACTGCTATCCCAGGGTATGGACCGAGAAGCCAACATTGTGGCTCCTTTAAAGAGTACCTGTGCTCCCTGTCACATTTGCAAAATAGGAGCAATAACTGAGCCACTTAAATGGCTGTGGTGAGGATTGGGAGGACATATTTGTGGCTATCTGGCATGGCCTAGGATAAGTGCTCCTTCTCCACTGTCTATTGCTGTCGTTATCATTTGATGGGGACAATGCTTTAAAAAGCTTCCCAGAGACAAGCGAGGCCGACTTGATCCCAGGATCATCTCCCCAGGACATGGGTCATGCTTCAGTCAAATGAACTCATGGCTGTTCCTTCAACTATTCACCTCCTCCTGCCAAGTGTCCTAGGAGCTAAAGGCATATGTGTGAGCCAATCAGGCAGAGTCCCTGTCCACAGCAGCTCAAATGCAACACAGTGCATTTCCCTCAACTCTGCCTAGGGCAAGTAATGCCTGAAGCACTTGTCCTGCCATTCTATATTTCATGCAGTGCATCATTTTGATGACTGACTGTTGCCGGACACGATAGGAAATCTTTTGCTATAAAACACCATCACACTGTTGCTATGGAGTCATTATGGGGGGGAAACTGTCATTTAAAATGTCAGCGTTGGACATCTATACACGCCTGTGAATCTACTGATGGGAACAGACTCCATGAAATTTTATTTTAAACTCGGCAATGGCCAGATACACAGTAGACACTCAAGTGGACAGTGCAGATGGATAGTATCTATTCTCTTTCGTGTGTTTATATGTTTATCTCTATCTTTGTGTTCTCAGGGTCTATTTCTATTTATCTCTCTAGCTACTCTATCTAACTGCAAGGGATGTCAATATTTATTCAATGAAGGGATAAATTAACGAATAACCTAGAAGACAGAATGATGGGGGTGGGGGAGATTAATCTGAAGTAGAGAGAAAACAGCATCAATACTGGGCTTTTATGGGTTAGGAAGTCAGCTCACTCAGTGAAGTGTTTGCTTTGCAAACCTGATGATCTTAGCCTGAACCTCAGACCCACATTTTTTTTTTAAAATCAAAACTCTGGGTTTGGTCGGCTGCACTTGTAGTTCCAGCATGGGGAGATGAAGACAGGCAGATCCCTGGAGCTTTCTGCTAGCTAGCCTAGCTGTACTAGCAGGTACCAGCTTAATGAGACCACTGTCTTCCCAAACAAGGGGATGGCACGTTAGCAATGACACCTGAGGCTAACCTTCGGTTTGCATCCTCATGGACATACATGTTCAGTTGCACACACATCTACGCCATATATGTACACATGCTCATGTTTTTCATGAAGTTTAATGTTTTTTTTCTCATGACCTATTTGTAGACCCAGCTGTCATCAAAGAACAGAAGATACTCATCTGTGATGATCAGGGTCATCGGCATAAAAGCACCTGATTTTCAACAGCACATTTGCATAGAGTTCTCTCCATCAGGCTAAACAAGCAGATCCCAACCCTGGCTCCTAGGTGTACATTTTAACAGCTGGGAGGGACAGGGACCAGAGAGGTTTCTCCAGCCTCATGCTAACCAGCATGCTCTACAATGAAGCACTTCAACTGTACCTTTCAGAAAGATAAACAGGGACCATTTGAGAGCCCCTAGGGTACACCTTTCTTTGCCATAAATTCCATTTTGCACAAGCAGGCCAGAAATGCATTTTAATTCTGATTTACAAAGACAAAGCAGATGGTGACATGGAAGCCTTTCCTGTGACTTTCTATTACAGTGGCACACAAGCCAGGAGTTGGGGCAAAAAAAGATGAGGCCACCGGCCAGGTACTGATATGTACTAAGGGACCGTGAGTGCGCCTGGAGCTGTTTAGAGGACCAGGGAGAAAGGAGTATCTAAGACAGCTAGTGTGCTCCCAGTACACTTTGAATGCTGACAGAGATAAACAATCCCCCCCCTCCAAACAAACAGGTCAAGAGGAGTAGGAAGTCCTGATGGCGGCCTGGAGGGCAGTAGCTGGCATAGGGAGAGGCAACAGCAGACTGCTGAGGAAGAGTTCACAGGGAAGCTGCCCTTGAGCTGAAATCTGCACGATGACAAGAAGAAGAAGAAGAAGAAGAAGAAGAAGAAGAAGAAGAAGAAGAAGAAGAAGAAGAAGAAGAAGAAGACTGCTCAGATCTTAGGGAAACGAGAGTCCTGGCAGAATAGTCTCAAAAGCAATGTCTCTGAGACAGGGAATTAGCTCTGAGGCAGAGACAGAAAGGAGGCGGGCACGACTGGAGAGCCTTCTCCGCGGGAGCAGAGGAAGGGAAAGCTGGGGCTAGAGGACCAGGCAGGAGGTAGGGTACACTGGGCCTTGGGGTCAGGCTGGCGTTGACTTTCGTTGCAACAGGGATCCTGGAAAGAAGACTGCCATGGATGGCATTCTGGCTGCCATGAGATAGACAAGACTGAAGGGAGCCAAGGTGAGGAGCCAGGAGGCCAGCTAGGAGGTTGTGTGTTATTAAAGAGGCCTGATTGGTTTCCTGGACTGGGGCTTAGGTGTCACAGCAGGCAGCAAATGGTCGCCTCAAGGATGCATGCCACAGCAGTGTGGGCACACCTTTCTGATGGATAGAACATGCCAAGTCAGAGGAATTTTAGCCAAACAGTGGCCCTGACCCCACACTCCACTGTACCTACCAAAGACCTTGAGGTGGATGGAGGCGTCCTGCTCGCCGGCCTTGTTCTCAGCAATGCACACGTACTCAGCCTCGTCATTTTTGTCCACATTTGTGATGGTCAGCTCAGAACTGTCGTCACTGAAGATGTGCTTCTCGTCATCTTCCTCCTCATTCTCTATGGGTTCCCCATCCCTACACAGAGCGGAGATGCAAACGGTGGTGATTCTGAGCGTGGGGGTTAAGGGGGTTCATTTGCGATCAGTTTCCGCAGAATGCGGACTACTTATGAGACAGGCTCAGTCTACATACAAGGGAAAGACTTCTGAGTAGCACTTCCTTTTATATGCTTTTTTTTTTATACCCCACCTCAATCTTTTGAATCCGTGCAAAGGCTATCAAAAGAACTCAGAAAGATTTCATAGAACCAGCACCGAAAGGCACATCTGTCCCTGCCCTCACAAGACTGGAAAAAAAAAAAAAAGGAAGAATAATATAAAACGTGGAGGAGGAGACCTTCCCAGGAAAGAACCATTCATCACCCTGGTATTTTAGGAACTCCATACTCATGCTACTGAAAAGCCCACAGGCAGTGGGTTCTATGGGTTCCCTTCTCCTCTCGCCCACCCATGACACAAGGCACAAGTCAGTTTCTTACTTTGTCCAGCTCATGGTAGGCTCTGGGAAGCCATCAGCATCACACACCAAGGTGACAGATTGGCCCAGGTTGGCAGTGGCATTCACGATGCTCTGTCTGGCCTGGACGGTGGGTGGTACTGAAGGAAAGAAGGATGTCAGGGGTAGTTGTGCAAAACTTAAAAGAACCCAATGGATGGCTCTGAGTAGAGGCATTTGGAGGCCCACGGGTCACAGTGTCACCATCTGGGGGTTGAAAGTCCTGGGCATCTACAGTTTTAGTGTAAGGGATCTAAACTCACGTGGCACTCTAAATAATTAATGTGAAATGAACAAAAACTTGCCCACAATCGTGCATTACTGTTTTTAAGAGTTCAGCCCCTATATTGAGTCTTAACTCAGGTCCATGTGGTATTTGATTTACAGTGGCTATTTGTTGTGATATATTTTCTCAATCAATATATACTACGTAACTACGAGGATTGGTGGGACTTAATGTTAAAAGGAGGCTCCGCCCTCCATACTGGCAAAAGTTAGAAGGTGCACCTCCTGATGGGTGTCAAGTTGGTATGCGCTTCCGAAAGACACCGGCTCAGCAGAGTGACATTTGTCTGCAACTGTCATAAACAACTCTGTGCACAAAGTGCTCCCACTGAAGGAACGAGAGAGGGAAAGTTTGGCAAGGAAGCACATATCAATAACCAAAACAATTCAAATGTGATTTACTTATTTTCTTAGCACTGACATTATAATTTCCTGTAAACATCCTGCAAATGTCAGATCGATGAGATGGGTGTGTTTATTTGACACTGCAAATTAAGATTAATAAGCCCACAGACCACGAGGCCGACTATTCTGAGACCTGAATTGATTGCAGTATTTCTTTTTTCTGCCCACCAAACCAAGGGAACTAACTTCCTAATGATGGGGACATCAAGGACACTGGGGATAAAGAAGGATTTATTAATAGAATGGGGAGTTACTAGTCCTGCTTAGACAACAGAGGGCATTTAATAGGTACAACTGAGGGGAGACACCAAAGACTAGTGAGTTGACAAGAAAATGTCCCCCTCCCAGAGCTTGTGTGGGTGAGGAAGAGATTCTCCTGTAGTGCAGGAAAGACATGATGGAACAGGCCTACACCCGAAGGATCTGGAAGAGAAGGTCCCAAGCAAGCCCTGGTTGTAGCAATGGAGGGAACAGGAAGGGCAGAACCCTCACCATTCACAATGACCTGAATGTCCTTGAAGTTGATCTCCCCACGGGCCAGGATCCTGCCCTCACATCGGTAAGTGCCCTCATCTGTCTTCTTGATGCCCCGGATCTGCAGGTAGTTGTTGGACAGGACTATAAATCGCACTAGAAGAGAAAAGAGGTGGGTTCATCCAAGGTCAGTCTGAGAACTCTACAGCCAGGCAAGCAAGCAGCTGAGCCTCCTGCCCCCTGCCTTCTATTGGTTTCATGTTTTGTTATTTTTGAGACAGAGTTTCACAACATAGCTCCTCCGGCCTGGAACTCACTATGAAGGCCAGGTTAGCCTCAAACATGAAAACCATTCCCCTGCATCAGCTTCTGCGTGCTGGAATTACAGACACAGGATGCAACCTGTTTGTCTCAACCTTTCTCTTATCTTCAGTGTTATGGGGTTTGGTTTTAGGCTGAAATGAGAAAAGACATCTCTGCTCCTGAAATACAGATGAGACCAAGTCAACTAGGGATGCTTTGTCTTTTGTTTTGGAGAGGCAAGCAGATGCTTAGACACACTAGTAACATAAACACATCTGTTTAGGACCCAGAAATTACATGTAGGCTCTGTTTAATGGAGTGCCTTAGGGACTGGCTAGGGGTGGGAACCTAGGGGATCTTGTGGCTCATGGGAGCTCGTCTTACCATCTTTTTTCAGGATGACATCTCGGCCTTTGTGTTTCCAGATGATGGTTGGGGGCAGAGAGCTGACCACATCACACACGATTACAGCATCTTCCCCTTCCTTAAATTCCTGTGGGGTTGGTGCATTCTTGAACATAAGCTTCTCTGAAAGACAGCAAGAGGAGCAGAGTGAGGGAAAATTTCCTTCTCACTGGAACTGTGCCGGGACAGTTCCTACCCATAACTAAGCAGTGTAAGAGGGGCTCCTGCTCAGCACTGTGTCTTTGACTGACACGGAACAGTAGGCATTAAGAGGAGGTTATAGAAGGGAACGAGCTCCCTGCTGTAGTGACGCACCATGGTGAGTGCTGTATCATCCCTACTGTGACAATAAGGGTCACTGGTGATTTTTTTTTGTCTCCCACTCTGACCCCACCCCAATTTTCTTGCAGCAGAGAGAATTCTGAAGAGTGACTGCCAACTTCATGGCAATCAATGCTGTGGCAATTAACCCTTACCTACCATGCTATGCACAGTCAGGAGGCAATGGGATGTCATTGCCAGCCCAGCTTTCAGTAGCAATGGGAACTCCCTGCTCTGAGCAGCATCAAGTGTTCCCAGAGAATGCTCCATCTCACTAGGTCACTGGGCTGTATGAGCAGCAAGGGTCTGTCATTGTCACTTAGAAGACATGGTGGGACCAATGATAGCTCTCTGGGAACTGTGTAGCTTCTGGAGAATGGGGGACAGTGGGAATGTGGTGACAACTGGTAGAAACCAGACTTCTGAGGTCTGGCGTGATGACAGAACATTTGAAAATATACCATATCTCTTAGCAACAAGGAACTACCAGGCCCTTCCTGGTCCTCCTGTTGCCATCTCTCTGCTCTGGTTACCCACCCATGCGTCTCTCTAACAAAGGTGGGGGTGGAGGAGTGCACGTGAAGGCTCTTACGGAAGATCTTCACGTTGACAGTGGCCTCGGACTGGGTGCCATCCTCGGCAGTGACCACACACTTGTAAATGCCGGCGTCGTCGATATTGGCGTTGTAGATGGTGAGGGTGGAGGAGTCATCGTCATTCCACACCACTGAAATCCGCTGCTGGTTTGGGTTGAGCTTTTCCCCATTGGGGGAGAACCAGGAGATGTCCTTATCTTTGGCATCTCCTGCCACTGAGGAGGAAGAGATTACTTTCAGAGCACAGAAAGTGAGAAGGTTAAGCCCTTCCAGAGTGTCAATGGCTACCCAGTAAGAGCTCTTGGGTGGCAAAGACTGGAAGGCTGGAAAGGGGGACCTCTATTGTGAAACATTTTGCATCTCTGCTCTCTGTCTGCTTGGTTGTACACATATCAACTTGTAGCGTTGAAAGAACCAGCTGCCTGTGCCTATAGTATTCTCTTAGTGGTCATGATCTGGGGGATGGAAACAGTATTTGCTGTAAACCCACTGTGCGCCATACACTAAGCTAGGAATGAATGTGCATTATGCACTGGGAAATAAAGGGGGTTAATTTATCTGAGCCCTGATCTCTAGGACCTGGTTGGCCCCAACCAACTGATCAGGTTGTAAAGGATAGACACTGGTCATCTTCTGAGTTGACGATAAGAGAAACTGGGTAATCCAAGAGTTAATATTACAGACATTTTAACTGTAGCAGCTCTGTTTGAACTGATATCAATGACATTCTGATGCCTGATGCCTTAAATGCTCCAAGGAGACAGAACACCAGCGGATGCCTCCTCTCTTTGGGCAATTGTGAGGGACACTACTGTTGCTCGGCTGCCTAGAGGGCAGGCCAGGTCAGGGTGAGCGGTTCTTCAGTCCAACGCTCCTTCTTTGTCTTGCTACCTGTATGGGGGCACCAGCCCGCCCTGCCTAACCCCATGCAGTTGCTTGGTATGGAAATGTAGTCTTCCTTTGGGGACCCATCATGTTTTCAATAAATATCACAATTTGCAAGCTGTGCTGTAGGCACTGAGTATCTTTAGATCACTGAAAACTGCTATAATGACGGCCGAGCTGGAGCAAAGGGACTCAGCAGCCACACCCCTCTGACCAGATGCAGGTCATGGTTGCAGTTAGAGCTCCCTTCCACCAAAAGCTGCTTGTTAAACAACACAGCTTCCACCTAGCTCAGTTCCTGTTTTGGCTACATTCCAAATCTCAGGCACACCAATTACAAACACCTTGAAGCCTATTTCCTCGATAGGATGGTTCCTATCAGGATGATCATCAGGGGTATACTTCCCAAGGAAGCAGTAAGAACATCAGCTATCACATTCCAGAGCTGTGCACATGTGTGGCAGTGATGGGACAGAACGCATTTGGTATTTGGAAATCCAAGCTAGGTGTTTTCATAGGAACCCATGTTCAATGTCCTTTCAAGCCCTTTTTGGATTTTTGAGGTCTGAGGTGTTCTAAGGAATGGGCCTTGGCCTGTTCTATAGAGACATTATTTCTATGCTCTTGCTGCTTTCCAGAACTGTGCCTATAGACAAGATACCAGACCTGAGATGATTCACCCCCTGGGGTGTGTGGTGATTTTCCTACAAAGCCCTTTGAGATGCTCCATTGTCAAGCAGAAATGTAGATGGCATGTGACTATGAGGGGAAGGTCTCTGAGAATGTTCTGGAATACTGCTGATGAAGCAGAGAGCAATGGCCAGAATTCTAGGCCTGGTACTCTTAGCCCCTACTCTGAGCAATAGGTTTTGGAGGCAAGCTTGGGGATATGATGGGACCTAGGACACTTGCCTTGACACAGGAAGAATTTGGACTCTCCAACGCTGATTTCTCCTTGGCTGGGAACAATATCCACCTGCAGGGAAACTGGAAAAAGAAAAAGAAAAAGAAAAAGAAAAAGAAAAAGAAAAATCCAGTTCAAACACATCTTTAAAATTTTGAGCCCAAACCCCAGAACTTTCACTCAAAAACAGGATTTTCAATCTCGGTTTTAAAAAGACGAGGTTTATTTGGCTTCTAAGAACTTGCCACTATCAAAGTAACTTTACACAGGAGTCAGACAGAGACACAGCCTAGACCACTCAGAAAGGGAACTCTTATCTGCTGTCTGAGTGCAAGTGCCCCCTTGGTGACTGACTAACAACTATGCTTTGTGTTCACAGAAAGAGCTGGCTAGCCAGTCCCCTTCGGGCGTCAGTCTGAAATGTCCCTATTAAGAGCAGGGAAGCTTGTCACCTCAGAACTATGCAAAGAGATAGCCTGCACATTCCCTATGACGCCACGGTGAATCAGACCCATTCTGAAGCAGGGGTGCCCATGAGGGTCCACCTTACCCCACAACCTATAACCGTCACGCCTATCTCCAGAGCTAGAAACAACATCAGTACGCCAATCAGTCTGCTGCGCCTCTGAAACCCCACAGCCCGTGCTTTGTGGAATTCTTTGCATCCCTCGGCTACTTTCCCTGAATTTTTATTTGAATATCCATGCGCTCAGTCTTCCCATGGCACTGATAAGAAAAAATACACTAACACTAGATCTCGCCGATGCCCGCTTCCCTGTGCTTCCCGTTTATCTCCTCAGAGCAGATAACAACTGTTCGTGAAAATAACAGTTTTAGGATAAGGAAAACAGAATGCTTTATTCATTTGAAATCAACTTCCTTCTGCCTTTGCTCCCCTTAAGTAAATCTGAAAGGCGGAGGCTAGTACATATTGAGTGCAATGGAGGGAGCTCCTTGGAGCCATTATGAAGCAGCACCCCCCCCCACCCCCCCAAAAAAACCTAGGCTGGGTCAGAGACTTTGAGCTCTTCCTTCCAACAGCCATTTTCTGTTCACAGGAGAAGAGGGAAAGCTCGTTGCCATGGTAACCGGCTCACTGGCAGGATTGGTGCAGCAGCTCAGGCAAGCCAGTATGGGCTCCTGAGACAAGAGACCACAGTTGTGCTCAGCAGAATACAGGGATCAAAGGGCCTGCCTGGGGCTAGAAAGGGAGTGCAAGGGGGGGGGAGGGTAGGCAGAGTATTGGGGGTACAGCTTTCCTAATCATCCCACTGACAGACAAAGCAGGTCCTGAGAAATCCAGGAGATGCTGTAGAGTGAAAGAGGTGAGGTAGAGCCAGCTTGGAGAGAAAAGAAAATGGAAGGAGGAAAAGGAGGAAAGGGTGGGGTTCAGGACCAAGGAGGGGAGGGGGCTCAGTGCTCCTCCAAGGATAAGAGGCTATGGTTGGTAATATTCAAACACTGAACCGGAGGAAATAGTATAATAATCTAGGGGCTTAGTCACCTCCACTTTGCTATTGCCAACCAGTCTGGGAATCCGGGCTGAATTCTTATCCAAGGACTTGTGCTCCCCCACCCGTAACCTTTCTGTGCATGGCCTTTGGTGCATGTGGCTGTCCTGGGTCATGATGCTGGCCAAGACTGAGTCCACAGGTCCAGATTTGCAACCAACTGGGGTTGCTTTCCTCATGAGTCTTCTGTAGCTGGAGTTAGGCGATGCTCAGTTAGTTGCACACTGACATTAGGAAAGGGTCTCAGATGTCACCATGATCTGCCTCTTCACTCTCCCAAGGGGGACAAGCACTGCAGTGATTCCCTTACAGTCACTTGTGGTTACGTGTGAGCATCGTGGTGCACAAGCCTCCTGGCTCTCATTTCAGGTAAATTCTCTCTCCCTTTGTGGTGCAGTCTTTGTGAAGAGGGGAAGACATTCTCTTTGAATGTCAGAATCCATCTGGGCATGCTGAGTGACAACCCTTAGTACTGACATTTCTCACGGAGTTGGAAAGACCACGGTTAAGCCCCTCTGGTATTCTGAGAGCTTGGGGGGGGGCATAGCAGAGGCGGCTATAAGGCTGTAAGCTGTGAATTTGAAGGCCAACCAGAGCCTCTTCCATTGCTTTTGGTGGCTCACGCTTCATGGGACCGACGGTACTTTGAAGTCCGGAAGCTGTTCCTCCTCTATGACTTGCCTGAGCGATAGATATTCCTCTGTGGAGTTTCCAAGGGCATTTTCTACCAGCAGAGGCATTACTTCTGTCTGCAAAGTTCGCTGCCCATATGCTGAGCATTAGCTGTCGGCTTCAACATATGGATCCCGTTACCTCAATACCCTCACTGCTGGAGAATATTCTTATTCTGAGTGAAAAAACAGCCTTCACTTTTTAAAAAAGCTCCTTTCAAAAAAAAAAACATGACTCTCAAGGGGGAGTCAAGCTGAGGAACTTTCATACCCAAATGTGGCCAGGATCTATCTATGGACAACGGAGAGAAAGAGAAATACGAATTTCAAAGGAATTCCCAGCTTAACGGGATCCCTCACACACATTTATAATCAGTTCTAAAAACAGAAATCTTCCCTGGAGACGGCTGGCCCTTTGCACACAAGGAAAAGAGACTGACTTCTCTCAAGGCATCAGCTGGGTCTGGAACAGAGGAGCCTAGACACTCTGCAAACAGTGCTTGGATGTTTTAGACTGTAGTGAGTGGCAGATCTTTCTCCTGCACATGCCAAACTTTGAAATATTAGGTCTAATAAGGAGATGTGGAAACCTCATGGTAAACCCAAACTCTGCCTCCCTGCTTGACCCTTCCCTCCGTGCTTCCCCACCCCCCTTTTTTTTCATTGTTTGCGATAAAATCTCCTGAATCGTGTCTCACCGTCCTCAAATTGTGTGTGCAAGATAATTTTAGCCCGGCACAATGCATACCTTTAAAGACACTTAATGCAAGCGTTGCTCTCAAACCATGTGTCTCGTGCCCTGCTTTGCTTCAGCCTTCTCTGCATAAACACTGTCATGTGAGCTGCATATGAAGATTCACACCCCAAACCCAGATGTTTGGCCCTGGGTGGGCTTTGGCAGCTGGGATGACACTGCTCAGTAGTTTCCATGTTCTCATCTTCTCATGACTCCACCAAGCCCACCTGCACAGCCAGCCTGCACTACCGATCTTCCAATGGTTCAGAGAGATAGAAAAGACCGAGGGTGCTGTATCGTTTGCAGAAGAGGACACTGTGATGCAGGAAATAAACTGCCTCACTCAGACGATGAGCAACTCAACTAAGAATGAAGGAAGGAACATCACCTAATCCCAATGCTCTAGCTCATAGGCCTCCACTTTATAGCCACTTTGAATGCCCCATATCTCTGTGTGTGTGTGTGTGTGTGTGTGTGTGTGTGTGTGTGTGTGTGTATGTATGGGTGTGTGTGCATGTGTGAGCGAGTGTGTGTGAGAGTGTGTGAGTGCATGTGCATGTGTAAGTGTATGTGTGTGTGTGTGTGTGTGTGTGTGTTGTGTGGGCCAGAGCTAGTTGGGTTGTATAATAAAGTTTAATTGGTAAGAAACAGAGCCAACAGTCAGTCTCATGTGTCAGTACTCAGGAGCCATCATACACTTTGATTTTTGAGCTAGCATGTCTCATTGGCCTGGAGCTCATCCAACTAGGCTAGTCTGGCTGGCCAGCAAGCTCCAAGGTTCCCATCTCTGCTTCCCCGGCAGTATTAAAAGTGCACACCACTACAGCAGGCTTTTTCACAGGGATCCTTGCAGAGCAAGTACGATCTCCCAAAGCTCATGGAGCCTTTTGGAAGCATCCAGGTAGGTTTATTCTAACCTGTTAGTCTCCACTAGTTGCTCTTTCTCTCTCCAAAATCAGGAGTGAGATATAGTAGAGCCTTTCTGCAAAAGATTTCAATTACACTGCTGTCACCATTTCCCTGTAGATAATACTTTTCCTCTTTACTCACAGATGATAATACCATGACTTCCATTTGACAGATGGAAGAGCAGAAGCTCAAGACCTTAATCGATGGTCAAGATTCAAATTCATGGTGAGCAAAGTCCAAACCCTCAGTTGTTTCTCTCATAGTGTGTTAGTCCCTGTAAGCAAACATTAAAGAGGTCTCATCCTTTGATAAACAGAATGATCCACCTCTCCTTGTCTCAGGTGAGCCTGAGGGAGAGTGCTTGGTTTTAAAATATATTTGTCCTTTTCACTATCTTTTTAAAAAAATGAATGTTCTGGAAGCAATGCTCCTCTTTTAGGTGTAGATAGATGTTTCATAACTCCTAGCTTCCTAGCAAAAGCAAGTTATAAAGTCACAGTTACTGAAGAAAACTGAATGAAAATTTCAGTTCATGAGAGATGCTAAGGTACTTATTGGGAGAGGCAGAGTAAAGCGATGGCGGAGAATCATTCTGATTTACAAAGGAATTCACAGATTTCACTTAAATCAGCACCTTCTCACATTGGTGGTTTAATTTTATTGGTTTTCTTTTCAGATTCTAATGTGGCTTTGGGGGGTAGGAACTTCAGGCAGAAAGTGAACTTGGTGGTCTTGGAAGCCACTTGGAAGTACTGCCATGTCGGGAGGGTATGAAGAAGGCTACTGGTCACGGAAAAGATGAGATCACCTCTGCTGCTGGGCCCAGGGTCACAGTGGGCATTGCCTTGGATGATGTCTTCTGATTCATCAATTTAAGATGGACAAACTACCAAGGTTGCTCACTTGGTTTATTGGCCATGCATGAAGTGGGGGAACTGAGCAGGAAGAATTTTCTAGAACCTACTTAGCAGTGGTCAAGGGTTTATAGAAAAGATGTTGAAGTGTAGCTTTTATGGTTATTTGTCACTCATTGTTTTAGAAATATGCTTTATATGTTGCTATATGTGATCAGCTTAGTGGAGAGATACAGTTTTGTTTTTCTGAGCATAGCTGAGGGCATTTTCACGTGAGCACAGTTGTTGTAACTCTAGCCTTGGACAGCCAGGAGCTTAGGAACTGAGGCATCCTCGCTGACGGTGGTGTTGGCTCTCACTGCTAAACACGAAACTCAAAGAAAGTAAAGCAAACTGTGCTAGTTCGTTGTGCTGAGTGCTTCCGGCCCAGGCTCAGTCCATGTGCTGGAGTGTGATGCTCAGTTTGGCCTCATGTTAGCTGTGTGATCACAGGGAAGCTCCTCAGCCCCGCCCCCTGCCTCCTCATCAAAGTAGAGACAACAAAACTATCCACAGCTCTGGAAAGACTGTGTGAGCTGATGGATGGACAACACACACTAAGCTCCCAGCATCTGTTCATTCTGCTCATGGCCTCTAGGAACCACCCTGCCCAATGAGATTATTTCAACCTGAGGGAAGTAGTGTTTTCTGTTATGGCTGAAAAATAAAATTTCTTCCCCAAATTTCTTTCTAATACCATTCATAGACACACACACAGCACACTATACTATACTACACTCACATATGCACATGCACATACACAGATACCAGATACACACACATATATGAATAAAAATTGTCAATGGCTGAAAACCGTGGTTGTTATACTTTAAGCCACCTAGCAGCTAGAAAGCATAATTAACTCCAGGTCACTTCATGTCTCATGCTTCTGAGTACAGAGCAAGAAAGAAAGAATACATGTCAATCAATTTGTGCAGAAGTAAGAATCACATGGCTTCCGGCCCCTCAGGCCCACCACCTATGGCATCTCCAATACTCAAAAGAACATCCAGCAGGGACAGAAGCCACACAGACTCTAGCTACGCTCACAGAACCGGCACTGACTGGACTGGCAGGGAATCCTGCTTGCCCATCAAAAAGACCATATTTTCCTCATCTTAAAATATCCTTAAAACTTTGCTGTCTTTTGTGTTTGCCAAAGCGTCAAGCCAGTGGTATCCTCATCGTGTCTCACCAGGGCCAGCTTCCAGTCTGGAAAGGAAATCCCTTGGGGTTGGGCAGTAGCCCAGTCTCCTATAGTGCATAACAGGTAAGGTCAAGACTATGCTAGAGTTTCTCACCCAAGGACTGCACAGCCGTGTGTATGTGTGCGGGTAACATGGTCTATTTATACCTTGGCTTCTCAGTCTGCTCTATCATGGAAGGCCAGGACTGTAGAGCCAGTTTGTAACCAAGGAGGTAGAGCTGGAATGAGCTTGTGTACTCCCATCAATTTCTTTATTTTACCCTCAGGGGGAAAAACAGGAACAGAACTCCCACCTGCTGTAGTGAAGTTTGGGAGTCCTGGGGTTGACTACAAATGTTGACTCCTGACCTAGAACGGCCTTTTGCTCCTGTGTCTTGGTTTCTTTGCATATCTCAGTGACTAGTTCTGCCTTCTCTTTATCTGGTTTGCCTTAGTCTCCTCCCATCCCCAAAGAACTAGGGTTATCAAGTGGAGAAAATAGCTCTAGAAAGCTGAGCTAAACCCACACGTGCTTGTGAAGGCTTTGTGATGAGCTGTTTAAAGTGTTCCAAGACTCCCAACCCCAGGCACTTTTTATTAATTAGTTAATTGACTGATTCATTTGTTTGTTGCTTGCATGGTATATGTGTGTGATGTGTTTTGTGTGTGTGTGTGTGTGTGTGTGTGTGTGTGTGTGTGTGTGTGTGTGCATATGTGCTCAAGCATATGAGCAAGCATGTGTGTGTACGAGGAAGTCAGAGCAGGACGTCAGGTGTCCTCTATCTCTACTTTATTACATAAAGACAGGGTCTCTCACTAAACCTGAAACTTGTATTTTTGACTCAGTGATGGCCATTCAGTGATCTCCTGGGATCTGCCTGAATTTGCCACCTAAAGCTACAATTGCAGGCACGCATGCCCAGCTATGCCCAGTTCTTTACATGGGTGTGGAAGATTTGAACTCAGGTCCTCTTGCTTCCACTGACTCATCTACCCAGTCCTCCAGGGGAAGGGTTTTTTTTCCCCCGTTCTCCAGGTAGACTTGGATGGTGGGCAGGACAGCACCTTATGAAAGCTACACTAGCAAGGAGGCAAACAGATGTTTGGAGCTCAGATGAAGTTCTCCAGATAAATAGAATCCATCAATTCAGCCCAATATGCCAAGGCTTCTTGGTAAATCACTGCATGCTAGGCCTGCAGGATGCTCCTGACAATGTCATCTTAGGTTGCTCTCTGAAGCCTTGCCTTGACAGAATGACTCATTGGAGCCTTTCTTCCAGCCATAAAAAGGTACTGATATGAGGCAGACTCCCCCCCACCCCCCTTCTAACAGCTTCTGCTAACATGGCAAGAAACTGGGATTATATCTTTCAATATCTGTCCAGCTGTTGTTTGCAGATGTTGTATTCTTTACACAGAGAAAATAGAAAGTTAGAGAATGCTAGCATGCAACTTCATCCTGAGAATTTTAGATATTGCCCATGTCTTTCAAAAGAGTCCTTATGCGTTGGTGGTTTTTACGCACATCTGGGCTATTGAAGAAACAGAGCTTAACACTCCTCCAACAACTATTGCAGAGCATTGTAAGAATCTCTTTTCCATCAAGTAAAATTTCTACACATTCAACGATACGTATGTGATTATTATGGGCCAGGCACAGAATCAAACGTTTAATTTATTTAACCTTTACAACAATCCCATGAGGTCGGCACTATTTTGTCCTATTGGGATAATGAAGGAACTGAGGAAAGAAAGTTAACCTTAGGCTGACCTGGCTCCAGGGCACTTGTTTTAGATATGAACTTAATAGAGACCGTCTCAAAGTGATCTTTGGTGAAAGGTAATTGTTTTTCTGCTGGAGGAGCTGGCGAACAGGCACAAGGGTAGAGAAAGATACCACAGGTTGGAAGCTGTGCCAATGGATCTCTTTCTGACTCTGAGCAGTAGCTAACGTCATGGATGCCGAGCTCAGAAAGCCACTCTTCAGCAACTTCATCCGGGGTACAGCCTTCCCCAGAACCATATCCTCACCTCCTTAGGGCCTAGCCTCAAAGCTTCCTTACAGCTTGCTATGCCACTGTTGTAGCTCTGCGCAGCACTGACGGCGGCTGTCACCAGAGACAGGACCAGAGGACTTGGGGTTGCCCCAGTATGGGTTCTGGATAAGCTATTGTTTTTCCTGTTGGAATGTTGGTATAGTGTGTGGTGGGTGCATATCTGTAATCACAGTTTGTTGAAAGCAAGGCTGGAAGTTCGAGGCCAGTGTGGGATGTCTCAAAGGAACAACAGCATTCTTAATGCTATACAGATTGTGACTGATTCATTCTCAACATCATAGGGTGTGCATTTGCAGTAATTCATGCTGGCTCTGAACTTGGGCCTCTCAAGGCAGCTATCTTCCTGAAGAGGTCATCTGCAGCATGACCCTGGCAAAGCAATTCCCGTCAGAGGTCACACTTCCTTCTACCTGGTGCAGAGTTCAATCTCAAACCTCTTGGCTACTCTCAACCCAATAAAACAGTGTTTGACCTGCCGAATAACGCACGTGGCCACACTATACAAATGCTGGAGTGGGGAGGGCAGAAGACTACCTAAGCATTTGGGTGGCAGTTCTTTGGATAATACAGCTATTGGTCTGGAGTCAGCCATGCTGCTCTCTGAGTTAGGGAGCCAGTGAGAATGCCGTCATGCCGTCATGAAAATCACTGCTCTCCCCCAGGAATCAGGGTTCAAGCTACGCTGCTGTGTTATCACCACCATGCCCTCTCGGAAGAAGCTCGGGACTGAGCATGGCTGTAGATTGAAGTGGGAAGGGGAGGGGTGCTGAAAAGAAGGGGCTGAGGCAGAGGGCGCCAAAAGTGAAGGAAGGGACAGTGCAGGCACACACAAAGGCCGACTTCTGAGGGACTGTGCCATTTCATCTGCCAGCACAGTGACCCATCTACCCATGGGCTTACTCAGACTCTTCATCTCTAATTCTCAGGGACATCTCCTGACCGCTTAGAGTTTCCTCTGCCCCTGCAGTGTGATTTCAGGGAGGGGGAAGAGCCCCAGCCCCACCCTGCCCCCACCCCTACTCCATGTTGGCTCCTAATACCATGTTGGTATTTTTTTTACCTTACATTTTTATACTCCTAATAACAACAGTAGCCAGTAGCCCATAGACGCACTCCAGGTCACTGGCAGTCTTTTTCTGACTTACCAAGGAATGCAATGTCTTCTAAAGAATTTTCTAGGAGGACAGTGGTGGAAATGCCACTAGGTAGGAGTAAGGGAGAACGTGATGATAGCATCCTGGCGGCTGGGACGTCCACTACATGCTAACCTGCTCCTTTCTTTCTGGCTAGAATAATCTCACAATCCTGAAGACCCACTAACAAGTCACACAACTTGAGCAAGGGCCATAGAATCCTTACATCCCTTGTGGATTTGGGCTTGTGCTTTAAGTAAAATCTTTACAAAAGCCACTGTTACCAAGTCCTTTTCTTTTTCACTTATACTCTACCCCTTGCACAGCACCCACACCAAACTATCCTTGACACGCTCACTGCGGGTGTGGTACAGCAGAAGAGCCTTTGGATCTCAGCCTGTGGAATCAAAGGCAGGAACATGAAAGGCCCCATGGGACCATGTCATCATGAGCTTTGATGTTCAAGGACTGGAGTCTGGTTGGAACCCAAGGAGCCGATTCAAAGGTCAGGGGCAAACAATAAGGCTCACCCTTGAGGGGCATACATCCACGAATCCCATGCCATGGCAGGGAGACTTGTTTTAGGAAGACTTTCACATGGGCAATCTTTCTTCTTCCACCCCTCAAGATGACAGAGTCCTTATGAGAAACTTGGAATCAAATGTCTACACTGCTTGTTCCTGGACCCTTCATGTTGACAGTTACAAGAAAGGAGAAGTCTACTCAGTGGATAAGTCTGCAGGGGAGGCCTGGGAAACATCTTCCCATCTTCTTCAGGAAAACAGAGTACTCTCTCTGCATTGGGAGTCTATAGTGACCACTGGAACCCCAGCCTAATGGTCCATATGCCATGTTTAAATAAGGGATATGGAGTGGGATGCAGAAAAGGACCACACACAGATGCAGCCACACAAAAAATGGATGTAAGCATAAACATATACAGATTCATCTATGGGTACACAAAGAGACATGAACGTACACGTGCTGTCTTGAATATAAGTGCACACGGGTTCACATGTGGACAAATAGACTGAACTACATAAGGAGCTCAAGGTGATAACCTATTTTTAAAAACAGAGCTTAGAAATCCCTGCCACCCAGTGACACCAGAGCACAACTCATTATATACTTGTGAAAACACACATACCGTGTCACCAGCTGGATAAGATGTACACATTCAATTATGACAGACCATAAATGGCTGTGTTACTGGTTTGTGCATTAGGTATTCTATAGCTTTTATTATTTTCCTACGTGCTCTTTACACCCATACAAAATAAAAATGACTGTAAAACAGTGTGCCAGATTTCCCAGCAGCAGCTTCATGCAGCTTATTTTCCAGCGCTCAATCAAGAGACACGTGGAGGCACATCAAAAGGGAACTGGTGGCCACATACCTTACTCCTCTTCCTCATCTCTGCTGCCTCCTGGGGAACCAGAGAGACCAACTGCGGGCTCCTGCTGTGAGTCTCCCAATCTCAAGGGGCTATGAGAAGCGACCCAACTCTGCTACATGGGTCTGACTCTACTACAGAGCCCCTGCCGTGCTGCCCCACCTCCTATGCTGCGTGAAGCTCTCCCCAGAATCTCACCATTAGCTGTCTGTCTCTACAATTACACCGAGCAAGTCATCTCAGTGTCCCCCTGGAACCCTACATCAGAGAACATTTAAGGACATGGCCTGAAAGAGGCCTTATTTAGAAAAATTAGAATATACCGTGAACTTTTCTACTCAGCTGCTAAGAAAAACAAAATTATGAAATTTTTAGGCAAATGGGTAGAATGCAAAAGTAGTTATTAAGAGGAGTGACCCAGTCTCAGAAAGAAAACACTGTATTCTCTCTCTCTCTCTCTCTCTCTCTCTCTCTCTCTCTCTCTCTCTCTCTCTCTCTCTCTCTCTCTCACACACACACACACACACATGCAGATCCTGATTTTTAATGTTTATATGTACATAAACCAGGAGTTGTAAAAGTGGGTATAAACTATAAAACTAGATAGGAGATAATGAAAGGGGTGGAAAGGAAAGCCTGTTATGTGACTGATTTGTGCTGAGTTTGTTTAGGGCATTCTTGCACCAAGTGATGCTTGTACCAAAATGAAATCTGTCCACAATACAGTTCTCAAAATAGGTACCTACTATAGTGAGGCCCATAACTGTACTTCCATAAGATTAGCAGAAGTCTTCCACACTTAAAAAGCAACAGTAGCAGCAAGAACTTTGGTCAGAAAGAAAAGGCCATAACATGTAAGAATGCGAACCCATGTTCCTGCAATCTACCTTATTTTATCACAAGGCAAACTGCCTTCATTTCTGTAAACAAGTGGTACCTGCCAGGACCACTATTTGGCCTTTTGTGACACCAGTATCTTATTGAAAGCCACTAAATAGTAACAACCTGACAGGCAAGTCTACTAAGGACCAGGGTTTTCAGAATAAATGGCTAGAAAGAACAAGAACAGACAATACCAGCAGCAGCCCTTAAAGTCCCTTTGGGTCCATGAATCTGCTTCTGTATATCATACCAAGCTCTGGACGTCACCCCACTCTTTGAGGTACAGCATGGACTTCTCACCCCTTTTCTCTCCCACTGCAGGGTCTACACCTAGATTTATATGTCATGAAGCATTTCTCACTCAGTCCATTCAGGTGGCTGGCAGAGTCTGAATATTCTATACAAATATCACCAACAACACTAAGACTCTACACATCTGTATCACATCAGTTTCCAAAGTCATTGGACTGTGAGTTTTATATACTTGCTTTCTAGTGGGGTAAGATGGAATGAGAAACCTTCTTCTCAAAAACACTGCCAGGTAAGTTACAATCAATCAGCCAGTTAGTTAACAACAACACCCTGAAACAACATGCCTACCATGTCATGGTTTCTTACCCTCTGTCCTGCACTCAGGGCAAAGCTGTTAAATAAAGTGGATTCAAGTTTAGAGTTGGCTCTTCTTTGTGACCTACAACCTTTTACAGAGTCACGGGAAGAGCGAGGAGAGATCAGAGCATGAGGTCACAAGCCTCGTCTAGAGCAAGGTCTGACAGAGTCTGGGGTTCGACCTATTGTCAGATGCTCTGAGTAAAGCTTCCTCTCATGTTAGGGGACTCCATTAGACACCAGCTATAGGAGACAGTCAATCCTGCAAAGGCAGGAAAGAAGGGAGAGACAGAAGGAGGAAGAGGGTGAATGAGCAGGGAGGGAGGGGGAGGGGGAGCTAAGAGCTGCAGTCTGGAAGAAAAGTGTCACTAGAACAAAAGGAGGCAATGGCATTTGGATGCAAAGTGACCAGAATTACCTAAGGAGCCTTAGGAAGAAGATTCTCCATGCTGACTCTACCATGCCTCTTAGGAGCTAATGTCAATCATTCAATGAAGCCTCTACTCTTAGCACAGACCAGGCTGAACAAAACACAAGACTTTGCCTCCTGGAATTTGAAAGGCAGTGTTCATGGACTTGTCTTCAATGAGCTCCTTTCTGTGCCCTGAAAATTCCAATTCTGCGCCTCTGTCTTGAGCTTGAGGTCCCCATGTTTCTGCTTCTGAAGATGTTTGAGATTTTGCTATGTAGCCAGGCCAGGGATCACTGGCTCCGTCGATAACCTGCCTGGGATAACTGATGAACTGCAAACAACATCAGACCCAGTTAAAGTCCTCAAGCCCCTTGCTAAGACTAGTTATTTTTGTAATTGCTCTTAAGTTGCCCTGTCTATTCTGCCATTTGTCACACAAAGCAATGAGACATAACTCTGCACAAACTCTGATTTCATATGAGTCACAGCAGCACTTTAGGAAGCACAGCTGTAAGTGACTGTGAGATGTAGGTGTGTGTATCACCTCACCTGGGCCACACAAAGTACCTGGCCAGGTATTTGGCCAAACATTGTTCTAGGTGGGTCATTAAGAGTGTTTCTGGGAGAGGTTAAGAGGTTTGTTAGGCAGAGTCAGCAGATTGCCCTTCCTAATGACATGGCAGTCTTCACCTATCGGTTGAGTCCTGGGTAGAAAGCTGAGTAAGATGGAATCTCAGCCTTTTTAAAGGAGAGGCAGACATCAGAACCTCTCCTGCCTCCACTTGCACTTGGAATGGAGCTTACTTACACTAGAGGCTCTGCTGGTCCTTGGACTCTGACTGGAATGAGACTGTTCTTTCTCCTGGGCCTTCAGCTAGTTGATGGTGGACCTCAGACTTCCTAACTTCCATAGCTATTAGAGCCCATTCATTACAGCAATCTATTCATTTATAAATCCGTATACTTATATAGTATATACACACATGCCGTGAATGCGTACATATGCATATACATGTTCACATATATGGGAATGTGTATGACTGCGTATGTGTGTCTCCTATTGGTTCTGTTTCTTTGCAGAACCAACACAATGAGTATACCAAGACACATGAGTGCATTCTATTTTCTAAAAGTAGAGAGACATTCCAATAAGTCAGATATAATGAAGAAAAGGTAGCCTAAAACTGATACCATTGAGCCTAACATGGAGTTTGGCATCTTTGTTCGGCCTGGCTCAGGATGATCACCTTGTAGCCTACACATGACAGGTCTCAGTCACTCAGGAGATGGCTATGTTCAACACGTGAGACTGAGATGCCTCCTCTGTGAGCTGCATCCAAAACTCCCACAGGTGAATCTGTTGATCACCAAATGGTGATCTGTATGTGCTGTGCACATCCTTACAAATTGTAAGGAAGGAAAGAGAGGTGAGGGAGTATATGGGGGGAAGCATCAGGCACTCCTCCTATAATGAGACCTCAAGGCTCTGAAAGAAAGTCTTTAGCAATTATGAATTAGCTATAAGTTGTAAAATAATACACATTGCTGCTATAGTATCTTCAAAATGCCAATTTAAAAAGACACCCAGTACTAAGTGGTAGTCGTTTTAGTGTAGAAAGCTTTCAGTTCTGTGGAATAAGAAGCTACCTGCCTCTTGCCTTTATTCTAGTCTACTGATGAATTTCCGATCTCGACAGCCGCATTAATAGGATTCTCAATCCCCTGCTGAACCCAATGAAAGAAAACTCTGAATTGTTTCTAACAAGTCCTAGCTGTATTCATCTTGCCTTCAGAGATGGAGAGTCCCAAGGACAAATGTTCCTCTTGTGTGTAAAAGATAAGCATTTCTTCTTAACATCTCTATGCTGTCGCTTGCTCTTCGGCTGCCTCCCTGCAATGTGTGCGTTATTTTAAAGAAAAGGTCATTTGGTGATTCGTTCGCTCTTCTTCAAATGTGAGCATTCAAAACATCTGTACAAGTATCTATTGCACTGGAGCTACGGTCTTTCTGATATCCAGTGTGGGCTGTGGCTGACACATAACCTCTATGGTGGAAGACAGGTGACCATGGCCACGTATAAGGACTCTTCCCTGTAAGTTCTTCCTGTGTTCTGTATTTCAGACTCCAGGGAAACTCAAGTGCCATACAAGTGTCTGTCCACGCAGCTCATTCTACTGAGGACACTGATGCAAGGATGCAAAGAAACTCCTGTACAACACATGCAGACTTCATTTGTTTCCCAGGAGGCCTGTGTACATACGCATGGGAAGTGCCTGCGATGGCTTATATGCTACCACCTTCCATATGTCTATGTGTTAAAGGCTCAGTCACTGGAGGGCTTCATTAGGAGGCAATGAGGACCTTTGGAAGGTGGGTCCCATTGGGGGCATTTTGAACACAGAGGGTGTCTCTCCAATAGGGACTGTAGGGTGGTAGCCTCTTCTCTTTCTCTGCTTCCTGCTTATTGTGTGCATGCTTGATTTGATTGGCACTTCCCTCATGTGCTGCCGTCAGCAGAAATCCAAATCTATTAGGCCTACCCAGTCTTGTACGTATGCCTTCAAAATTGTAAGACAAGACAATCTGTTTGCTTGTGTTGGTATTTTGTTACCACCATGGAAAGTTCACTAGTGTAGCTCCCAACTCACAGTGGGTTCACTAGTGTAGCTCCCAACTCACAGTGGGTTCACTAGTGTAGCTCCCAACTCACAATGGGTTCACTAGTGTAGCTCTCAATACATAGTGAACTCACTAGTGTAGCTCCCAGGATGCTTCTGGCTGGTCAGATCATTAGAAGCTGAAATTTCTTCATCACAAAATGAGATACGGGACAGCAATACTTGGGATGATTCACAATGATCAAGGAGCAGAAAAGAAGGGGGCCAAAACATCACACCAATAGGCTCCCCAGTGAGGTGAGGTGGCTCTGTAATTTCCAAGTGTCTGGGACTCGATTCTGTTGCCGGCAGGTTCCAACAGATGCGGCCTGCCTGACAGCTGGCCCTCTTTTCACTCATCACGCCTCTAGAGGTGAGTATTGTTTCTTAAATTACTTAACAAAAAGAAAAACTAGTATTTAAGTGGAAGTCCCTGGGCCAGATCTGAACAGTGAGGCAGACAGGGCGGTCCCATGTAAGAAGGACCACTGTGTCTGTGCAGGAGATCCTGGAGGCTAATGCCTTTCCAGAAAAATCAGTATGAAAGCAGAGGCAAAGGGTGGCAAGGTGGGGGAAAAAATCAGTCAAAAAGGAAGTTAAGGTTTTCTTTTCTAGTCTTATCTCTAAAACCATCATAGAGTTTTAGGTAAGTACCTCTACCTCGGTGAATCCATAGGGAAAGGAAAATCCACTGCACCCCAAGAGTCACATGACTCAGGCAAAGACACTGGTGGTGAATTGGCTCTGGCTTGTCCCAGCCCTGTAGGCAAAGGTTCCACATAGTTCCAGGTTCATGTGGTCCCACAATGAGTCTTTGCTGATCCTGGAGGCACAGCAGAGGCCCCACCCCACCTGTAAAGCCAGGGTCACACCTCCAGCCAGGCATCTGAGCACTCAGCAGGTGCAGCCCACTTCTGCAGTGGGGCTTTGTCCTTGGACTCTCCATCAGTGGCTGCCGTGCTAGTTTAAACTACACAGAACATTCAAAGCACAGCTCACATGAGTCTCCTGCTTCTTCTCTGAGCTCATCCTGCAGTGGATCCTACCTCAGAAAAACCCACTTGGGGAGATGCAGAGGCGACATCATCACTTGATCCTGCTCTGTGCGAAGAAGTGACTCAAATGGCACACAAAGGGTTTCCTGTGCAGTAGTGCTCTGTAAATGGCACTTATTGTCACCTTAGAACAAGGCAAAGGAAAGCAAGTTAGCATCCCCAGGCAGCTGCTAACAACATGGAGAGGGCCAAGAGAGTCAGCATCAGGACCATGTGGATGGAAGGCAAACAGGGCCAATTAGCACATCTCTTTTCCACACGCCCAGCTTGACCAACCCTAAGACTCTGCAGGTTGGGTCATTATCTCTTGACACAACATCTGGAACGGCAGTGAGTTTGGAGAGACAGAACAAGACAGACTGTTCTTCTCCTATGGCTCTTCCTTCCCTCAGGGAACAGTCCCAGAGTGGAATGTTTCCTCAAGTGGTAATCAGCCCTGATGGATGTCAGGCCAAAGTAGGTGTAACTCTGAGAATGGCAAACTGTCATTTACTAAGTAAGGTCATTACAGCTAGGGATATTGGAGAAGCAAGGAACTAGAAAAAAATTGTTGCTGCCATTCCTCTCTCTCTCTGTCACTGGGGTTCAGCAGCATTGAGTCCAGAGTATATATTCTGAATGCACCCCTAGGACTTATTTCAAGACATACTTTTTGAAGTGAAAATGACTATGTGTTCTCATCTATAGAACGTTTAAATTCTGGAGGCTGGTTTGTTTAAAAAAAAAAAAAAAAGCTCTCCGTCTAACTCTGGGTCGTTATCTGTCGATGTGATTAAATCACCCAGGTAGAATTGAAGAGGTTGAGCCAACCAGGCACCATCAGGAACCCTCGGTGCTTCTCTGGTCCAGATGTGAACACAGCAGCCCTCCAAGCAATATTATATAACCGTTCCTGTCTCTGACAAGGGCAGTAAAGACCATCTGGGCTAAAACCTCACTGTAAACTCTGCCTAAGGAAAAACAGGGCCAGACCTCAGATTCTCAGGTCTTCGTGTTCGTAGTGTCCGTGCCAGGCTGCCTCAGTCCCACCAAATAAACGTTAAGGCCTGAGTCAAGCTGGCTTGAGGAGCCGTAGCGTGGAACCGGGACTGGCTGTGTTCAAGAAGCTCCCAGGACTCTCTCCCACCTGGCATTCTCAGACCAGAGGCCAAAGCCGCCCCTTCCTCCATACCGCGGTAGGGATTTCCTCCATGTGGGTTCTCCCAATCGTGGCTCTTGGAACTGATCTTTATGGTATTAATGAAATGATGAAACTGACAAGGACATCCCCACAGGGGACTCAGCATTGCTATTCCTGGTCGGGGATATTTTTATTCTTGTGTTGACACCAAGAAGTAAAGAGAATCTGTGAGGGAATCTGCGAGAGAATCTGCATCAGTAAGCAAGTGTTGAGCTCCGGGCTGGATGCTTTATAGACCTCATCCCTAGGACCCAACACAGCTCCTGGACTCACCGATCTACCTTATAGATGGGTAAACCTGGGCTTAGCAGTTTAAATTGATTGCTCACTATTACACAGCTGGTGAGAAGCTAAATTTAAGTTATACATTTGCTCTGTTTCAAAGTCCATTTCTCTTCTGTTTCTGTGAGCTCCTCAACTAACAGAAAGATGCCTAAGAGGAGGAACAGAGGATGTCTTCTACTCTAAGCAGAAGGCTCTGATTCTGTTTAGAGGGGGGAAGTGGAAGAAAGCAAACTGCACACTTGAGGAGGCCACCTCTGAACCAGGCATTTCCGGGTCATACCCACAATTCTCAGAGATTGGGTGAGTCTCCAGTGCGTCCTCTGCTTAGGGCTAGGAGTCCAATATCAGGTTTTAGGAAGGAACATTCCAGAACACTTCATGTAATTTTAAATATAAAATCTCATGCTGAGGGAAGGGCTACCTTATAATCATCTCTAGAGGCTTGTTTTCAACATTTAGGAAAGAAAGGATGGGTTTGGAGATAGCAGCAAACATGCATGCTTTTCTTCTCCTTGTAGGCAGGGGTGGCCCTCTGCAGTAAGCAGCATGAGGCTGCATGCCTCCTTGAAATGAGGGCTAGGTCCTACCATTTTGTCTTCCAAGCACCCATCCATACCCATGCCCAGCAGCTGCTCAATGCCCATCAGAAGAAGCAAGCAGAATGCAGAATGTTTAGCGTAGCATCTGCCATCCTCTGTGGATTACAGAACACGGCAGTGCCAGAGAGGGGAGGGGGCAGCAGTGGTAGCTGTAACTGCGGCTACTGTACTTATGTTGCCTGGAAACCTGAGGTCTTGTTCTGACATGCTGACCTCAGGGAAAGACAAAAAAACTCCAGCCAGCCCTCGGTTACCCACTCCAAAATGATCATCAAGACTGGGCACAACCATCTCTCAACTCTAGAACACTAATCAGTTGTATCCTTTCCTACCCCACTTCTTCTATTAGCCAAGATGCCTCCCAGGGATCCACTGTCACAAGAGCCACATACTTTAGGAGACAAAGTCTGAAAGCAAAAGAAATCTCAGCGTAGTAAGCTAAAGAGGCTCGGACATCTTCACGTCTCCAGTGATTTCTATGAGATTCGTTGGAGGCTCTTTCTAAAATCTTGTGGTGATTGTCTATGCTTTATCACCGCTCCCTGCGGGATGGGAGAGAAGAAATTATCCAGGCGTTGACAGAATAGCCACACAATGACTGTCTGGCAATGCTCACTTATTAAGCAAAGCAGGCAGAGCAAGAGATGGCTAAATCATATACCTGCCTCTCCCTCACCAGTGTGCTGCGGCATCCCACACAATAGGCCCCTGGAAGCTGCCAGCTCCACATCAGCCTTGCCTCGCACAGTGGGTGAGCCGAGGCAAGGATAATTTTCCAGGCTGTTTGGCTATCAACAGACACCAAATTGCTTAGCTGAGCAGACATGATTTCCTTCAACTTGTTGCAAATTTCTTAAACAAACCCTGAAAATGGAAATGTGTTCTCATTTTAGTTCCCAGCTCAGAAACGGTGGGTTCCTTACTTAGGAACGAACAAGTTGGGGGGTGGGGGTGGGGGGGTAGGGTATACGAACATAAACATCTACCTTCATAGGAAGCAAGTTAAACATATATACACTCAAGTCTATGCAGTCGGCCCTCCGTAGCTACATGTTCTATAGCCACAGATTCAACTAAACTTACATCAAAAATATTCAGGGGAAAAAAAAATCCTGCATTGTATTGGGCACGCAGGCTTCTTGCCTTGTTACCATTCCATAAACAACATAGAATCTCATAACACTTGCATTGGCCTCGGTAGCACAAGTGATCTAGTGATGCTGAAGATGTCTGGAGGATGTGGGTGTCCATTACATGCAGATACGGCTATCATTTAGAAATACAAGATAGAGTTTATGCATGCTTTCCTACCCTGTGACATTCTGGTAGGTATTTATCAAAGAGCTCATGGTAGAAGGGCCACCCTGGCTTGTAGCCTTTGCCATCTTCTACGGTGTGAATATCCTGGCCATGAAATTTCATTCTACCAACATAATATTGTAAGATGCAGAATTGGGAAGTCAATCAAGTGTCGCCAGCCTAGCACTGTCCGGACTGACATTCCATCACAGGCCTTGAGCTGCAGAAACATGAAAAAGCCATCGGGAACTTGCTTCTTCTAGGGTGAATGTAGCAGGTTGAGGAACTGGTGTAAATGAGAGGAACTCCTTGGATGTTAAGACCCACACAGAAGTGGGGCGGGGTTCACTGATGTCCTCCATGCAGTTTTTACTTCTCAGACCCTATCCTCAGCCTCCTCGCTTTTCAGAAACCAAACAAGCGTCTTCTGCGCTGAGGCTAGCTGAGGAGTGAGTGACACGACAGTACCCAGGAAGGAATGGGTCTTCTTAAATTTTTTTTTTTTACTGAGTTCTTTCTCCTCACTTCAGTGGGCAAGCTCAAATTGGGGATCCCGCATCTTCCAGAAGCCAGGCTGCCTACCAGAAACTTGCAAAATAGCTAAGTGCTAACCTGTGACGTGGCTGTCACATGGCTGGGAGGCAGGGCCAGCCAGATGTGTAGGTTGCCATGTGCCTCCCAGCTGCTGTTCTGCTCATGAAGCACACACTGAGATATCCAACCATTTCTGAGCCACACACATGTGCACTTTTCCTGAAGAGGAACCCCGATGTTGTACTTCGGTCCAAATACTGACTTCCTGGACATGTAGTACTATGTGCCAGTATCTCTGTCCCAAATGATTTCACCCTTGATTGTGTCTTTCTCCTGCACTTGCCTCCTTTTTAAAAAAATTTTTTTTTTTAAATTCCTGACTCCTGCTTACTCTCAAGTTGACTTATTGTCTCTCCTACTCTGATTTTTCCCTTCTAAGGCATGCGGAGAATAGGGTGAGGAGGAAAGGACTTATTTGCATTTGTTTCATCTGTATGGTCTATCTCGTGTTCGTTTCTTTGGATTTGAAATCCCACACAGTCTCTAAGGAACTTAAAAAAAATTTTTTTTTTCAGAGCTCAACTACCCATTTATAAAGCTACTGTTCTAAAATAGCACTCTTCCCACCCACTTCCCTCCAGTGAATTCCTCTTTCATTGCTGCTGCAGGCAGGCTTTTGAAGGGAGATGGGAGAGTCCATGGGAGAACATGAAGGTATCAAGGGAGACAGACAGAGATAAAAGAGAAAAGACAGACGCAGAGACACCATGGCCAGGCCTCCTTTCAAACTGGGGGTCTGCCCAGCATGGATCCACCTGTCTCAGATCTGTATCATCCACTTACTTATAGCACACACTTCTCTCAGGGGTGCCCAGCTACAAACTCTAAGAGATGTTTCTTCTCCCAAGTGGCTTGAAACAATGGGTCTTGGACAAAACACATTCCCTGGTACCAATGACAGAAGGATGGCTGCAGCTTAGCATATCATGTGAAGACGGAGGCTTGAAGAGGAGATGCTCCTTAAGCCACCACACGTGGGCAGCAGCTTTTAAGCCAGGGCCCCTGTGTGACCAGCATCAGTACTTACTGCCTGCGTCCCAGCAGAGATAGGTTTAAATGTGCGATCTGTGAACTGGGTTCTTTCTCTTGGTCTAGGTGGTGTCTGTTGATAGCCAGAAAAGCATCCCAGAGTATACTTGAGATAGCACTGTGATTCTGACAAAGACCTCCCAGCATACCGGTAGACAAGGAAGTCTATGAAAAAGTTCGGAGAAGTTGAGGTAGGACCACAATGGCCAGACTCTAAAGCCGTGTTATTTTTTTTTTTTATTTTCCTGGTAAACTCAATGCAGCACGTTACTTTTGTGACCCTCTGCATATTAATTTTCATCAAGGATACAATCCTTAATAACAGCTTGATAGACTAGCTTTTCTCTACAGGGAGTGAGGTAAATAACCTATTTTACTGTGCTACCATGAAAACATGTAGAGAGCCTTCATAGCAGTGACCTTCAGGAATCTGTTAAAGTAAATTTGGCCTCATGTCAATGACCACGGGGCGGGGGGATCCACGTAAATTAGATGGCCCCCGTGCCCTTACTAGGTGACCTACATGGAGACTGAGTTGCCTATCAGCTACATCTGGGGGCCTGGGTCCTCTCCATGTATCGTCTTTGGTTGTAGCATCAGTCTCTGCAGACCCCCCTGGGCCCAGATTCATTGGCTCTGTTGGTCTTCTTGTGGAGCTTCTGTTCTCTCCAGGTTCTTCTTACCCCTCCTCCCCACCACCACAGTATCCCCCCCCCCCCCCCCCCCCGTGCCAAACCCTCCACCCCGACTCTTCCATAAGACTCCCTGTGCTCTGCCCAAAGTTTGCCTGTGAGTCTTAGCATATGCTGGCTGGGGTTTTTCAGAGGGCGTCTATGGAAGGCTCCCTTCCTGTTCCCTCTGCTGCTTCTCTATTCTATTTGCCCTTCTGAGTGAGAATTAAGCCTAGGGGACTGGGATGGAGGGAAGAGGGAGGGAGTGTGGGACAAGAGGAGACTAAGGAGGGGGCTATGATGGGGATGTAAAGTGAATAAGTTAATAAACAAACAAACAGACAGACAAACAAACCAAAACAAAACCAACAACTCCACACACAAAAAAAGCCAAAGACAAAACCAATAATAGGGAGGTATGCAGATAGCACCTATCTTTTTTTTTTAACCATTTTTTTTATTAATTTGTTCATATTACATCTTGATTGTTAGCCCTTCCCCTGTTTCCTCCCATTCTTCCCTCCCTCCCACTTCCCCCCTTCTCCCCTCCCCTATGTCTGTGATTGAGGGAGACCGCCTCCCCCTCTATATGATAGCACCTATCTTAAGATATAACAAAGAGAGATGATTAATCTTCGAGAAATTCTGTAACACCTCCCTTGCAAACCATATAGTGTTTTGTGTTTATCCTTCTCAGACTAGTTGGGGTTATCAGAGGTGTGGTGGGGGAATGGGACCTCAGGGTAGACCAGATGTCCAAGAATCAGACAGTGGTCAAAGAGGACCACATCCACATGCAATCACCTTGCGATGACTTCAGTCAGTTGTGTGTGAAACAACCTTGGTGGGCACTAAACACACTTCTAACCTTGGGGCCATTTCCTTTCCTACACCTCCATCACAAGCAAAGCCAGACCTAATTTACATAACAGGAAGAACCTCAGTGGGAAGCTTTGCTTTTTGTGAGTATTCTTGCTAATGGTGTGGGCTTTGCTGCTGATCTGTGCATGCACGCTCAGGTCAGCCCCATTCTCAGCTCATTAGCTGTGACTTCCCAGTTGACAGAGGGGCCCCAAGGAAACTGCTCTGATCTTTCAATCTCCAACTCCTGCACGTTTTTTTTTTACTGTCAGAGCTGCTGGTGGTTAGGCCCAAGCTCCCCCAAGGCATATTGTATTTTATCAAAAACACCAGCATCTGATGGCAGTTTGACCAACCACCCACGCTTGTGTCATCCTTTACTCACTGTTGTTTCCTCTTCTTCCCACTCATCCACTCCTTCACTCCCTCCCGCGGACTTAAATAGGAGGCCCATTGTCATTTATTCTGGCCTCTTCCCGCTTTCCTCCTCGTCTTTATTTTTATGTGTGCATACTTAAACGCAGACATTAACAGGCTGAGTTTATAAATACAGAAACATGAGTATGTGTGCAGATACGTGTGGAGTGCAGTGGCTGATGTTTTTACACAGCGGCATATGACATAAAAAAAATAAGCAAACAAAGATGTCTCATTTTTTGATATGAGGAAAGCTCAAGACGTCATTTTTTTTTTGGCATCATTACAACCTCAGTAGCAATAGGGTGCATATGTCTTGAAGGTAAAGTCTGGCCTGGATGTAGAATCAAATACATCCATGTGGTGCACTGAAATGCATCTTACCTTTGTCCTAGTTAGGATTATCATGACTGTGATGAAACATCACAAGCAAAGCAAGTTGGGGAGGAAAGTAGGTTTTTTGTTTGTTTTTGTTTTTGTTTGTTTGTTTGTTTGTTTGTTTTGGGGGGTTTACAATTGTATAGCACTGTTCATTTTCAAAGGAAGTCAGAACAAGAGCTCAAATGAGGCAGGAACCAGGAGGCAGGGGATGATGCAGAGCCCATGGAGGGGTGCTGCTTACTAGCTTGCTCCTTATGGCTTGCTCAGCCTGTTTTCTTATAGAACCCAAGAACACCAGCTCAGGTTAATGGGTAATGGGTTGGGCCCTCTCCCACCAATGACTAATAAAGAAAATGCCAGGAAGAGACTTGATACCCTATGATCATATACATGGGGAGGAGGTCCCTCTCAGTCACAGTCATAGGGGAGGGGAATAGGGTGAACGTGGGAGGGAGGGAGGAACGGGAGGATACAAGAGATGGGATAATAATTGAAACGTAATATAAATGAATTAATTAAAAAAAAAGAAAAAAGAAAGAAAATTGCTCAAACAGTGAAAAAAGAAAAAAGAAAAATCAAAATTAAGAAAAGAAAGAAAGAAAATGCCTTACAGTTGGATTGTACAGAGATAATTTCTCAATTGAGGTTCCCTCCTTCCAGATAACTCTAGCTTGTGTCAAGCTGACATAAAACTAGCCAGCACATCCTTGACTGAGAAATGGAGGCTGATGTGCAAAATTCCTACATTCTTTACCTTTTCTACGTGGTAAAGAAATGGGGCATAAGTCAATAATGCACATATGACCACTAGGGCAAAAGCTGGGGTTGAGGTACACAATTTAAGCACTTTCCAAATTGTTACACCATGCTTGGCTCCCATTCTGCTCCCTGGGAGCCTCAATTCAAACAGTACACACAGCAGCCATCCCTTTGGGCCAAAGGTCACAGTGGGGCTGTCATTCACAAATCAACACAGCTGGGAAACTCTATTAAGCTTCCATCAGCTCCTCGTGTTGCATTAGAGACCCGAGTCAACCTTTTGACAACAACTGTAAAATGTCTCCAGATGGTTAATACAGTACATCAAAGTTTGTATTCAGAGGCCCAGTCAGTGGAAGCAATACCAGTCTCCCGCCAAAGCATGGCATCACCCAGCACTTTCATTGCCAAGGCACTTTGGGAGACTTTTATTTTGTAGGGACTGCAAAAAGGAAGCCTTTTGGCCCTCAAATGTGTAAGTTTCACACATACATAACCTCCTGTATTCCCCGAGGGGGGTGATGGAATTCTTGGCAGGCTTGGAGTAAGAGAAAATACAAGCATAGTACTTGATGTACTCCCAGCATGGTGTAGTTCTCGCAGAAACAGCTTCTGGCTGGGATCCCCTTACTCTAATGTCCCTTCCCTATTGTATCCTTTCTCTTCAAGACCCCGCAGCACCATTTCTTTGTCTCCAGGAAAATTTTAACAGTGCCTGGCTTCTCTAAGCTGTATGCAAATTATATATACATACATATATATATACACATAAAATACATATACATGTATATATATAAAACTAAGCATGTTCTATGCAAAAATGTTCACTCTTTAGATACACAAAATATAGTAAAATTCATTCCAGTAGTGAGTGGTTAAAGGAGGCAGGTAGGGACGCCCCAGCTCAGGGGATGCTGGAAGACAGGCTGAGACACGGCCATTTTCTCTGCACACAAAATCCAGGAGCCACAGCTGCATCTCTGTCGACATCATTTATTAAACAAATCCCTGCTGCAGAGTAAAAAAAAAAATGTTTCTCACCACAGCCTCCCAGATTTCTTTTGCAACAAGCAAAAACACCTTGCTGCTCAACTCCCTTCCCCCTCACAGAACTGAGCCAAACTGGGACTGCTTAGAAACCCCTGGTGTTTGATGGTGAAATAGAGTCTTATCTCTGAGCGAGCTGTCAGTGTGTGCTAAGCATTGGCCCTTGGACAGGGCGTGCCAAGGGGCTGTGTGTCTACAGGGTCTCTCTGCAGGGCAGCGGGATCCCAGCCAGAGTCTCCCCCACGCTTCCAGTCGGCAGCACATCTTCAGAGGGAAAGATTTCTATACATACAGGGTTTCCCCTTTCCAGTCTCCCAGATAAAAGCTGACCTTGATAACAATGCATTGCCTAGTTGAAAAAACCAGTATTTTGCTGCACAGGGCACACACACATTCCCCACTAAATGCATAACAACAAAGATAAGGGCTGTGGAGATTTTGTTTGTAAAATGTCGAACATAAAAGAATAATTTGGAGAAGCGGGAGCGGGCATAGAATTATTCAGAAACAACAAAAGAACAGAGAAAGATCTCTCTCTCTCTCTTCTCACTGTGCAACTCTACCGTGGCCTGTAGCGACTCACTATCCAGGGCAGGTGGCACAATGACCCCACCCAGGCCCAGTGAAGCCTGCATCTTCCGTATTCTAGAGAGAAGGCACTGGAAGATGAAATCCAAGAACACAAGCCTGGCAGCTAGGCAAGAATGAGCCTGGAAGGAGGTGGCCTCTCTCACCCCCACAGCTTTCGTAACATACCCTGCTGTGTCTATGGGCTGTGTGTTCCAGGTACCATGCTAACGTTGGTTGTATATTTTCCCACCCCCCATAGCTAAATGCTCACAACCTTGAAAACTGTATCTGGACAAACGGCTGCTATTAAAAACAGTGGAGGCCAAGCACACAGCCACTTCCCCGGCTGGCTGCCCAGCCCAGCCTACTGTGCATGGGTAATTCGTGCTCTCACTCGGTCGGTCTCCGTCTTCTGGAGCTATTAGGGCTGAAGTCCAGTGAAGCAATTCAAATTAGACCCCAGGTATGTGGAGATTCTTAACATACCTATAAATATTCAAATCAGGCCTGCATCTTGGCAGAATTTTTCTAATTAAAATTTCATTCAAATTAAACCAGCCACATTTTTTTTTTTGACAGACATGGGAGACAAAAAGCTTTCTGGTTTCAGGAGCACCCCCCCACCACTACTAATCAGAAACATGGCCAAGGCTGTAAGAGCAGAGAAGCCTCCTCCTTGGGGGTCATGTGTGGGCAGGAAAGGAGGTTTGCCAAGATCACTTCCCAGTAGAAGCACTGCTGTTACCTAAAATTCTAAAAGTCCTGATAGAGAGGCTGGAAGGTGCCACATGTGGGGTATTTTTACGATTTATTTTTAATCTCTCTCTCTGTGTGTGTGTGTGTGTGCGTGTGTGTGTGTGTGCGCGCGCGTGTGTGTGTCTTGCGCACATTTACACACATGAGCGTGAGCACTCACGCAGGTGAGTAGAGGGAGTTTTTGATCCTCCGGAGCACCAGCTACAGGTGGTTGAGACTCCCTGAAGGAGGCCCTGGGAACTGAACTCTAGACTTCCCCATTTTTTTTTGCCCCCTCTCTCACATGCAGTATTTTTGATAAGTGGAACTTGACAACATCACGGGGAAAAACGACTCCACATCATCTGCAGTTCAGTTAGTCCCAGATTAAACCTTCAAAACACAGCTGCCAGGCTCAAATTTGCAAATACAGATACAAATTGCCTTTTTATAACGTCAGACTTGTAAAAGGCAAACAAAATAGACAATGTAGCACTTAGAACATTTCCATCTGAGGAAAAAAAAAAAACATTTCCAAGATCCAAGACAAAATACCTACTTTTCACCGTAAAACAGCTTTATTCATCCACTTCCTTCACCAAACACAATTTAAACTCCACATAATTTTTGCTATCAACTTCTCTCCCACAGACTGTAAGAGCTAGAATGCCAGTCTGTCTCCAACATAATTAAACAAAATGTGCTATCTTCTAAAATCTGTGAATAAACAATGAAAGGCAAAATAAAAGACCCAGACAAAAGAGCACACCAAGATCCATCCGAAAGCTGTAATGTCCTGACATTCAGCCAAGAAACACGCACAGGCTCGCTTGTGGCATGGAAGTCAGTAACCCTGGAACTCAGTAAAAATGAAGTTGTTGGAGGAAGACGGGGGGGGGGGGGTGGGGGGTGGGGGGGGGGGTGGGGGGGGTGGGGGGGGTGGTCACTGGGAGTCCAGGTGACGACATCTACTTGGAATTCAGAGAGACGACTCATGTGTCACGTGAAACAAGCTGGCTTTGAGGCAGTGCCTAGTCTCTACCATCACTGCATGAAGACATCTTGGAAGAGGTACCAACAGCCCAACCTGGCCAGAAGAGGATGAGACTAGAGACTTAAAGGAAACAAGGAGCTACGGTATGTTGTATGTGCACACAGCTTGCTAGGACTACTGGGACACACTATCATGAACCAAGTGGCTTTCTTCCTGCACAGATTTGGAGTTCCCATGTCAGAGACCAGGGTGTCAGCAGGAAGCACTATGCTTTCTTGCAAGGCACCAGGGAGAGATAGGGTCTAGGCCTCGTTTGTAATTCCTGGTGGATCCCCGGCTTGGTGGATTGTTTGTCTCCAGATGCCCCTTTATATAAGGACACTGGTCATGTTAGACCATGGGCCACCTTACTTCAGTCTGAATGTATCTTAAGTAATTATACCAACAATGACCGATTAGCAAATAGTCACGGGATCAGGGTTTCTCCATTTGCACTTTGGGAGGCTTCTACCCAACCCATCACAGGTGCAAGGAAGATGTGCGTGGATGGTGTATGGTCAGAAAAGCCGACCTATTACTCACGCTAGGACGGAATATCCAGGAGAGTAAATTACTCTTTTTCCTATGGATTCTTAGGGAAGTCCCTCTACAGATTCCCACCTGGGAAATACTATGATGGAGGATGAGGTGGACTAGACACACGTGAGTTCAAACGCAGTCTCTCCTACTTAACAGCTGCGTGCTTTGGGGGAAAACCTGCTTAACGTCTCTGAATATGCTTTCTCCTCTACTTGACAGAGACATTGACCTTCCTTAGCAGGTTTGCAGTGAGTATCTCACTATGTCGCCTCCCCTGGCCCTACTCTATCTTCCCCTGAACATTGTACTTTCCAGGGAAAACCTGGCATCTGGAATCAAGCCCCTGTGTGAGGTTGGTTGGCCTTCAAGGGTCATTTCCCAAGCTTGCCTGGGTCGTGCCCAAGGGTCACGTTCCCAGGCTGGCTAAAAGAGAGGGCCTTACGGAGAAAGGTGCAGATTTTAGCACTTTGCTTTGACGGAAGAGAAATCTAAGACCAGAAAGTCACGTCCGTGGCTCCATGGCAACTAGAAGAGGGCATTCCAGATCCTATCCCTGGTCCCCAGGCCCCAAACCTCAACCTCATCCCAGTGAAGCTATTATTTCCATTCATCCATTTCTCCCCCTGATCAAACTCTGCCCGTGCTGAAATCAGCATTGCTGTTTCATAGTTCGAGTATCTAGTAGCTCCCTGAAAGGCTCTGGTGTTCGGGGCTTTGGTTCCCAGCCGGTGGTAGTATTGAGAGAGGAAGAGATCCTGAGCCAACCAATAAGATCAGGTCCATTTCCATCCAGTTTCTGCTTTAAGATACAGGAACGTCCATGGAAACATAGAAGTACTTCCTCCCTTAGAGCTCTTCCTACCTTTGGGGTTTTTTTCCCTTATTTTTTTTAATAAATCTTCATTCACTCTGCTCATTCTCCTTGAGCCTGACACAACACACTTGGAAGCAATTGGCTCTGGGTGGCTTTTGGTCACTGCCAACCATCTAGCACTCTACCTCTCTAAATCATGAAAGGTTCAGTTACTATAAACAAACAAACAAAAACATCACAATCTCCCATTGAAACGGCAATGTATGTTGACCAGGAGGCACATCTTCATGTTCTTTCTGCCAACTCACAGGCCTGAGCCCACATGAAAACCAGGGAACTTGTGACAAAGGGAAGCATGCGTCATCTCTTCCCGGAAGTGACATCAATTCCCATCACATTTTGAAGTACTGTGTGGGCAGAAGGAAAGAGGTAGTACTGCTGTGGAGGTGCACACTCTGGCTTTTCCCAAACAAACAAACAAACAAACAAACAAAAATAGCTGCTCTCCGTGTTATTAATGTGAAGCCTATATGCATTTTGATTTTACGCCAGGGAGAGTTCAGTTCTAATTGTTCTACCAATAAATGCAAGTTGGAATGATCAGTTGACATCATAAAATGGGCAAACAGGTCTATGTGGCTGCCCATTAACCCAGGAAGACAACTGTCTCCAGGTTCTGGTTGAGATATAGTGCTGATATCAACTAGGTCATCCTTACCCTGGACTTTTCGGGTTTGCACTTATTTCTGAAAAAAAAAAATGAATATATGAATAAAGGGAGATGGGAGTGGGGGCGAAAAGATGAGAGAGAACGAGCGCACCTTTTATCTCCTCTTTAATAGCCTGCAGGCACATTTATATTCTAGCTCCAAGTTCATGCAATAAAGGCCTTTTTACTATCCCGTAATAACTCCATTACAAAGCTTATGCTTAATCACACAGTCAACGTGTGTGTGTATGTGTGTGTGTGTGTGTGTGTGTGTGTGTGTGTGTGTGTGTGTATTTGGTCTCCCAATCCCCCCTAGCCAATCTGGATCCCCACCTCCCCCATCCCATACAAGCTAAACATTTCGCACTGATTAAAAAATGCTGTTAGTGCAACTTCGCCATCGTCCGTGGTTAAATATAATTAACTCAGCATTTCAACAGAAGAGACTGGATCAAATTGCTCTGCAATTTTTGGGTAAGAAACAAGATTTCTTCCCACTGTGTGCAGACTAAACCGGGAGCAGCAGGACAGATCTGAAAAGTTAATAACACATCTCAAGGGGAGTGGAAGAAAGCATGTTAATTGCTAAGCAATGGATATCAACACCACAACCTGCTACAATTACACACACACTCCCGCAATACAGGGTGCAAACTGATCTGTGGGGACGCATGCTGTTCCCTCTCTTTTCATAAGATCATAAGGCTGATCTTCACCATCAACTGGACTGGCTTTTGAATCACATAGGAGATACAGCTTGGGGGTGGTTCTGGCAGGGTTTAGCTGAGAAGGGAAGACACACCCTGAATGTGCTGTCATCATTTCATGAGCTAGGGGTGGGACTGGACGGAAAGCAGACAGTGGGTGGAAATCAGCATTCAGTTTGCCGACTGTAGACTCACTATGATCGGGTGCTTAGTGTGCCCCCTACCACAGCCAGAGTTGCTCCCGAAGCCATAATGGACTGTGCCCTTAAACCAAAAGCCGAAGTAACCCCCCTCTTCCTTAAGTTTGTCACAGCCATGAGTAAAGCCGTGATAACTACAGTATATTCTGTAAGAACACACTGAACCTCAGACCTGGGCTAGTCAATATGGCTCCCAGCTAGCTAGGAGGCTACCCCACTCAAAGAGCATCCATCCAGCCTCCCCTCGGAATAACAGTTGGGAGTTAAAATCGTAAACTTTTTTTTTAAATATAAGAACAATAAATGTGAACTGAGCAAAAAGACTGAGAAACTCAAAACCAGCAAGAGTGTAGTTTCCAGAATGTAGGCTGATACATACAGCAGCCTTCCAAATGGTAGAATTTTCCAGAAAGAGTCATTGAGATACATTTGAATTAATTTGATTACCCACCCTAACCTGGAAGAAGCCTTGGTTGTCTCTTTGGATTGTTAACACAATTTGGAGTCTAATTCCATTTCCTTTTGGGTATGGAAAAATGTGTACTGTGAAATCTTGGCCTCAGAGCCCAGGTACCACTTAACTTATCTCTCCAGTTTCCCAAGGAGTTACATAACAGATGCTGAAAGATGTGGTACAACTTTGTAAATAAAGACAAGAAAAATCAAGCTATTGGATAACAAGAAGAAGAATGAGAAAGGACCCCCCTCCCCGTGTATTTATTATGCAATGCAATGAAACCAGCAAACTTTCAAACTTCTCACCCTGGTTCCACACTAGGAAGTCTGCTTGTAAACCTGGAATGGTTCTGGAGATTGGGTGCCAGGCAGACTTTGACCTTCAGTTGTGAGAACTGGGTAAAGAAGATGCACAGAACCCAGGTTCCCACCTGGGTATGGACCATGTCTCTCCCCACAGGAAGAGATTCTGTGTACCATTGCCCAAAGGATTCATCTGCCCATGGGTCTGCTTTTGGCTACAGTTGGTGTTGATCCCTTTGAGTACAACCACAGAATACTGAGCAAGTTTTGATGAATTATTTCTTTAATTAATTAAAGTTGTTTTTGGTATTCTGGAACAGCGAGCAGATACCCCATGGTTAAAGTGACACCCACACTGGCTTGGAGGTCTGTGAGGGAAAGTGGCCTGCACCATTGTGCCAACATTGCACTGAAGGCTTCAGGAGGGTAAACCTAGAAGGTGTTCCTATCACGAGCCCCTAGACTGTGTGCTTTATAATGCTGCTCACCACCACTTAGAACTGTATTTGGCCCTAGAGTTGCAACACTGATGCTCTGAGCGATATGTTGACATACACAGAACATGTGGGTCTCTTTTAGCATTAAGGCAAGTGATGCCAGTGATAGGCAGCAAAGCTCCGGGGTTTGGTGGGGTTTTGTTGTTGTTGTTGTTGTTGCTGTAGTTTTTGTTTTGTTTTGATAGTGCCTCTCTCTACGGCAGAAGAATGACCTCGCACACTATAGGATAGAAGACAGAACTGACCGAAGGATCAAGACCACTCAGTGGTCAGTGTAAAGAGGGATTCCAGTCCTAAGAATAACACATTTATCCACATTTTAGCTCCATTTAAATGCAAATAAAATGATTCCACTACAGTTCCAAAGAGCTAGAAATCAAACTTTCATCAAGTAAATGAATGAATGAACATATGAAGGAACTTTATAAAAATTCATCCTTTAAAATCCAAAGTCTGATATAATCATCTGCATTTATGTATTAAATAAAATTATTACATCTTTCTTTCTTTCTTTCTTTCTTTCTTTCTTTCCTGTCAGGAGGTATGTGGAACTAATGTGCCATAAAGTTGGTACATTGTAAGATAGAGGGACTTTTTTTTTTTTTATTACAAATGCGACTGCATGTACTTGAGACACAGTTCTGTTTTTCCTCCTATGACAAGTTACTTGCTACAAATCAGGGGATCTGATTGATCTATTTAACAAGTGAGGAACTATAAACCAGAAAGGGCCAAACAAGCCCCCTAAGAACACAGAGCTATTGCCCAGACATGTGGTTTAACACCAGCACCCTGGCTCACTGAGGCAGCTGTGCGGTGCTCACTGGTGGCCTCTGTAGTCTGAGTGTTTTCTGTGATACCTACAGTTCTTTACTTACAAACTTGCTTCACATTATCTCTTATAGAGACCATGCTGACAGGCATCCAGAACTTGGCAGGTGAGGCTGGTCTGTAGTCTTAACCCTATGTGCTCCTCCCTCTTTCTGTTGCTGGCTTTTTGCTACTTTCCTGATTGTTCTCACCCCCTCCCAGGGAGCGGGCAGAGGAACAAGGAGATGTGCACAGGAAGAGGCGATGTGTGGTACCGAGATCAGTCCATTCTACTTCTTGGGAACCACAGAAGTTGAGGGGCAGAGAAGAAGGCAGGACTGCTGATGGTAGTCTCCTAGCTAGGCTAGGCCACCACATGGGGTGGGGTGTGTCCAAACAAATGGGGTGCCCCAGCAGGGAGCATCTAGGGTCTGCTTCTCAGCACTCAGCGGTGAGTGATGGGTCTTAAGGATATAGGCCAATAGGACACATCCATATTTGCCTAGTTAGGGTAGACTTACAGACTCCTGTCAGGACCAGATGTCCTTGTGGGCTCAGCCCTGTTGTCTGTAAGACATTCTTGTATTAGCTGTAGAGAACTCCTTCCTTCATCTTTGAGGTGGTGATTCTTACTACTTTTAAGTCCCCATTGCTCATCACACAGGAAAAGACTACAGCTGACCCAAACAGAGCAAGCCAGATACCACACTTGAGGGCCCAAATCTTAGTCAAAAAAAGGAACCTCAGAAATGAGTTTTCTTTTAAAAAAATATTGTTGATGTTGGAGAGAGAGAGAGAGAGAGAGAGAGAGAGAGAGAGAGAGAGAGAGTGAGACTATGTATATAGTGGAAGCTCTGCGTCCCTCCCCATATATCTTGTCCTGTTATGTACTCATCTGGCTATATCTGATCTGTACCGGTTGTAATAAGTCAGAAAACATAACGAAGTGTTTCCCTGAGTTCTGTGAGTCATTATAGGAAGCCACTTAAACAGGAGGCCAGAGGAACCTTGATAGTTGGGGAAAGATGCAGCAGTCACAGGTTGAGATGCATAATTGGCCTCTAAGGGTGGGGGAAGGGGGCTTATAGCACTGAATCCCAAACATGTGTGATCTGACTCAAGCAATAGGAGAATAGCATCAGAATTGATACTATTAAATAGACAATATCAAATTATAGGAGACTCTTGGGGGGGTCCCCTGGAGAATAGTTTGTACATGGGGAAAACCATAGGCACATGGCATCAGAAGTGAAGTATTCAGAACAGTGTGGCAGTGTGAGCATCTTTGGCGCTTTTTTTTTTTTAAAAACCATATGGTCTCCCTCAATAAATGAGGGCATATTAGCTAAAATTGTAGAGAAGACTCAGCAGAGGCATCTGGTCTACCTACAGTGACAGCTCCACACGGGAAGTGCTCCATTCCATATTGTGAAATAGCTATATCCATTCTACCTTTCCTGATAGTGAGGTTGCCAACATCCATATCAGGTTCATGATGTGCCCCATGTGTCCCAGGGTACTCAGTGACCCACACACTCAGTTGCCATATGGGAATGTCATGCCAATGTAATAGGAAAGTCTCCCAAATCTGGGTATGTCCCTCTGGGAACTCCTGTACAATTTTGCTTCCTATCTGTTTTCAGTACTCTCTGGGCTGTTAAGGTGAGCTTTCTGCCTTGCATCCAGCCTGTGACACAATGCCTGGAGTATAGGACAATAAAAAAGCCAAAACACAAACCATAATACTTTTTTAAATTTAAATTTTAGCCAGATCTAAATAAAATGTTTCCCCAACACCATTCTAGATGCTCACTTCTCATCCACCATAAGGCCCATTTTGGCAGGATGCATGACACACTGTCTTTCCTGCCAGGTCACAGTAAGGGCAGTCCCTTCTGTCTCCTCTGGACAGGGCTGGATACATCCTTTCCTTTGCAAGTATCAGAGTTCCTATGAGAGACACCTTGGTTCTGACAAGTTACTGTCCTGAATGCTCTTGACTGCTGTCTAGGAGCGATGTCTGGGAAGCTCAGACCCAGTTCTGAACTTTCTGGCTGAGGACCAGTTCCATAGCAAACCCACAGAGGTCAAAGCTGTGACATCCTACTCTCCTGGGGGAAGAAACAGGGTCCAATCATAACATAAGCATTAAGTCTGGCCGGCCAACCAGGCTACAGAGCCAGGGCTGATGGGAACCAGCAACACAAGTGGTTTTTATCAGACTTTTCAGCACTTTTGTGGTATTTATCTTGCAGACAGAAAAAGATATGGCACAGATGAAGAACATTATATCCCCAGGGGTCTTTTCTGCTTCTGCTGGGAGGTAAGACAACACCTTCCCTTGAATATAGGGGCCAAGTCTTTGAGGTTTGGGGCTAAGCAGGTACTAGAGTCCTCCCAAAGGTGTACTTTTCTGAGCAAAACCACTCCCCTTTGTGTATCAGAACACACAAGGAGCTTGAAAAGATCTACACCTGACTAGGAGGTATAAGCGTGCATGAAGTAGAAGGTCCGGGGGTGATTAGGATTAGGAATAGAGAGGACACTGGTAATGGTCAAGGGTCCTGGGTGGCTTTCCCAGGCATACCAGATGAGATGCTCTTTCCAGAACAGCCCAGGAGAATGAGCTTCACACCCATCTAAAATCTAGAGGCCAGTACGTGCTCCAGCGGCCACTAGGGTGGTGTGTTGAATCATTAATGAGCTTGTGTCTGGGTTGTCTCTGCTTTGTTTGCTGCCCACTGAGAATATGCCCCGTGCCTGTGCCAGCAAAGCAGCACACCCGGGGCAGGACCCAGGGCCATTTGTGGTAGAGACAAATACTTGGGCAGTTCAACATTCTTTTGTCTCCTTTTCCCATTGCAACATTTCGTAACCTATACAACACTTTGTGTTTATCTTGAAAAATCCAATAAAACATATTTTTCACTGTTATTTGTTCAAGGAGAGTGACATCATGGGCTTGCTTGCCATGCAATTTAGAAAAGAAAAATGGTTCTTCCATTTCCTCCCCAGTGGTGGTTATTAGGCCAGGAGCAGGCACTGCAAAAACAGTCTGTAAGATAACAGCAGGGATCTGGGCTCCACCTTCTTATAGGAGTAGCTCACACCTTAAGCCTGGGCTGTATTTTTTCTTTTTAACACATAAATGGCAAGATAAAGGATACGCTTTGAAAGAGTGGAAGTCAAGTAGAAAACACTGCTGCTAGCATGTGTCTTGATGTTTTTATCTGTCTGTTGTTACATTACAGTAGGACCCCAAATTCACTTCCATGGCAATTACATTGTAACCAACTCAGGCTCGGAGAAATGGCAGCTAAGAGTTACAATAGTCTACAGGCGAATACAATCCAAAACTACCTGCTCTCTTGTTTCAGTTAAGTTGGTCACTACTTCCTGGCATGGCACCTTTGCATTCTGGAAGCATGGCAACAGCAGCTCACCTGGCCTGTGTGTGCAAGGTTTCCCATACATGGTAGGAAGCAATCCATGGCAAAGTTTCACAGGGAAACATCAGCACAGGAGATGGGAAAACAGGGCCAACCTGCTACCTGGCATGGGAGGCTCTGTAGAGACACAGGTCTGCTTCTCCCCATCTCTCTTCTCCCTCAGATCTGCTACAAACCACCAAAGGCTGACATCTTTGGTGACAGCATCCTGACAGGTAGTGGGGGGGGGCAGAGTGTAGGGTGTGGGGGAATGGAAACCAAATGATAATCTTCTACTACATCCCCAAAAGCCACAGAAGGCATAGCGACCTTTACTAGCATGACATACTGACCAAACTTGGCCCTGGGGTGTCATGTATGCTTACCAAATATGCTCGCATTAACTGACTTTTTTTTCTAAAGGACTTTAACCTGACTACAAGGTTAAGTTCATCTAAAGAATAAACTAAGGTTGGTGGCAGAACAAGATAAGGCAGCCCAAATATTTCTGGTTAATCATCAAATAATACATTTGACAGAAGTCAGAGGTGATACCCTGACAAGACTCCAAACTATGATGTCTCCCATCTTTAAAATGGCATCTGGAAGGGGAAGGAATGAAAATATGGAAGCAAGAAATTAAGAAATAAATAAGCTTTGCAAAATCAACAAAGAAACTCCTAATAATATGTAATTTTCATTTTTCTAGAAAAGAAAAGCAATTGTTTCTTTGGAGGCTCTTATAATTCCTGGTTCATCGTTCTCATGTGTAATATAAATTCTAACAAGCTGTGTAGGCCAAGGTCAAGGGTAAGGGTAAGAGAAGGTTTGTGCCTCAACTCTTTTCTCTACAGAGTGGTCATAAGGGTAGAGCATCTCTGGTCAACTTTGCCTGATGTAGGATTTACACTAACCCATCACAGAAAGTGGGAGGGGGGCGGGGGGAGGGAGAGAAAGAGGGTTTGCACACCTCAATGCATAAGAAGCTAAAGTTTCATCCAATCTCTCAAAAAACACTTTCAGAGGAGCTGTCAGGGAAGAGACAGGGCCCAGAACGGATTTATGTATGACTGATTTAACCTTGTAAAAACTGCCTGTGTCAGCAGAGTCCCGTGTGCTGTGTTCCCTCATACAATCTACAGTGAATTCCTTCCAGAAACCACAGTATTTAAGCAGAACCCTCGGTGACCCTCTTTGTTTGGAGCTGGCAACTGCAAGAACAGTCATTTTGCGAGCTCATGATGAACACCTAGGGCAACCACTGGCACGAAAACACCAACAGATTCTAAAAAAAACACAGCCGAGTGCCAAGTGAGTTTGAGGTTTTGTATTGGCCACTGTGGGCAGAAAGAAAAACTGGCTCAGAGAAAGAAACGTTCTAGGGTTTCCCTTCCTTGAAGATCAATAGACACTGGCTGTGTCCGAATCTTTCTTAATTCTTGAAAATCTCAACAGTTCCAAGTTCACTTCCACTGGGAAAGCTCTGGGATTTTATACCCATATCAGGAGAATTGGACAGCATTAAAAGAGGCCTTGGACTTTGCCTTGTGGCTGGAGAGCTCCCATGGAAACCGGGGCAGCTGGTAACCTGGAGTGAGACAGAACTAAGCAGGGGACACAAACTGACCTCCTAAAGCACCATTTAGCTCCATGACCTTGCAGATACTGTCAGCTCCAACGTAGCAAGAGACTGTCCATAGCTGCCTCCCTGGGCCTGGTGTTCAAAGGCTGACTTAAGGAAACTCAGTGGAGGGCTCCCCTCTATGTGCCCTCAGGTGCTGAGAAGAACAGCCTTAGCTCAAGCCTGAGTGTTCTTGTTGGCCAAAGCCTCTTTAGGCACGGGGGTTATGCATAGTTCAATTAAGCAATGAAGCCTAAAGTTCCAGCACAGTGAGAAGGAGAAAGCTACAGACAGGAAAGAGTGGCAGAGCTGATTATCGCTGGGGGCATTTCAATAGTTGAAAAATTGGGTTATTAAAAACTTCAAGTGGCTGATAGGTAAGTTACTTGCTGTGGAGCCTGCCAATATGACTTCAACTGAAACCCACACGGTCGGAGGAGAAAAGCAACTCCTCCAAAGTCATCACGTGACCTGCTCCACACACATACACCAACCCACAGTAAATAAGTGTAAGAAAAAAATAGACGTATTTAATAGAAATAATTCCCTGTATAGCATGTCTACTTACTATATGAAAGCTCTGGAATTAAAGTTAAATTACAGGTAAATTCTTCACTGTAAGCTCCACTCCATGGATTTTTTTTTCTTTTTTACTGTCACAGCATCCAATATTTTCCACCAGCTGTAGAGTGTCTGCTCAGGAGGCTAGCACTAAGGAGGCTGGCTGAGCTGAGAAAGAGAGACACACTATACTTGCCGTGTTTCTGCAGCTGGGTTATTTCCTGATGATCAAGTATCATTTTATTCCCCGTAGATGTTTGCACACAAAAGAAGTAAACTTCTCAGGCACATAAACACTTAAGAAACACACCAGGTTTAAATGTACACAACACAGACTGTAGCTTCTAATTATAAAGTACAGTATTTCAGACATCAAGTATGGGAAACGGTGTGATTGCAAGTTTTAATAAATAATCTTGTTACATTTTACACACACACACACACACACACATACACACACACACACTGTAGCAACCCATTGATTATGTTAGCGCCTTGTTCTGGTTGCACTCCCGCAGGCACCTCTATACAATTCAGAAAGATTAATCATTTTACTCAATAGGGGTGGCACGCTTCAAGGAGATAATCCCATCTTACAATCAGAGATAGGCTGGATTTTAGTTCCCCGCCGATGCTGTTGGTCTCTAGAGGCAGCAGCCATTGTTAGAAACAATGAGTTGTAATTTATTACCGAAGAAAAACGCTTATGCAAAACTTGCTGTTTTAGATAAACACGTGCCATTAAAACGTTGGTCGTTGTAGGTGATATTCTTGCTTTAATAATCACCTTACTGAAGTAAGCTCCAAAGGACAGCTTGACTTGGAATACAGGAGAGGAGCTTGTTAATTCCACCCATCTAGCATTCACTTGACAGCTGTGGAATTTGGGTCCACTATCCACCTGGGCAATATATCCCAGGTGCCAGGAAGGAATTAATGTGAAACATCTTCAGGAACTCTGTAACGTGGGTGGGGTATGTCCCAGCTTAATGAAAAACAGTCATGATGAAGTAGTGCCCTCAAAGCTTACCTTATTCCATCAGACACTAAACTGGGGCGGGGGGGGGGGTGGTGGTGGTGGGGGTGGTGGAAGAGAAATGGAAAAAGGCGAAGAAGCCACATTGCAAGAGTGAATGGGCTGTTCCTCTCTGGGGCCCAAGGGCAGTGGTTGCTGGCTATGCTGAGCTGTAAGCACCACTAGACACAGTCATCCTATTTGAAATAACTACTGACAAGCACAGACTTTCAGTCTTGGATGTCTGGGAGTTACTTTTCAAAACGAGTGAAGTGAGCTTGTCATCTTACGGAAACAATTTGAAGGTATCTGTGGATGGTGATAAAAATTCAAACTTTCAAACAAAATTACTGTTTGGGGGAGCCTGTTCCTACTAGTGTGCACTTAACAGCTTTGCTACACTTAAGGACTTTGCTGCTGAAATTGTAGTAACAATAATGCATGCAATTTAAGATTTTATATAATATATATTATTATTGTCAATACATTTGTCAATGATTTGGTGAACCAATTTTTTCCTAAATACCAACAGATAGTGTTTAAAAATATGTATAAGTTAATGGTTTATCCAAAGTGTGTGGAAATCAATGTGCTTTAATGTAGCAAAGAGCAAAAAGCCAAGCTAGCTGAATGATAAGACTTCAGATTTTTTTTTATTGCAAGTGGCTTTTAAGAAAATGCCATTTGTCAATTTTCATACTTAAGAACACCCACGATGATCTGTACAATGCAGGAGTCCTCCCTCCGTGCTTTAGATCGACTATGGTTGGATTCCACAAGGAATGGGCTGAAACTTAACCCTCATCGTTATAAAGGGTAGAAACTTCATGAACTAAGGTGAAATAGGTCGCCACAGTGAAGCCCCCATGACTGAATCCTGGTGGGTTCATAAGAAAAGGGAGAGAAACCAGATCTCTCCCTCCCTTTCTCCCTTCCCCACCCTCTCTCTCTCCTCTCCCTTCCTCCCCCCCCTCTCTCTCTCACACACACACACACACACACACACACACACACACACACACACACACACTACTCTCTGTCTCTTACCACGTGATGCTCTGGGCCACCTTTAGATTCTACCAGCTAGCCACATACTCAAATAAACCACATTTTATAATAATTCTCCTCCGTCTGAAATGTTTGTGTATATCATGTTACTGGCAACAGAAAACAGACTAACGTATTTGTGGTATATCCATACAAGGCTGGGTTTTTTTCTCCTGTCTTTCAACAAGAATAGTTTGCCCAGAGGACTGCATGCAGAAGCAGATTAGAGAGTCAAGCCATCTTTTATTCAAGGCAAATATCAAAGAAACTTGCAAAGGAACTGTTAAAAATATTTTTTTGTTTGTGAAATTTTAATCATTTTTTCCACAAATATATTATTGATAACATAACATGGCATTATTCTTAATGTAATGTGTCTTTATAAAGCCCTTCAGCTTTCCAGTGCTACTTGCTGTTAGTATCCAGCTTGAGAAGCACCACAGGGTCCCTCAGTGAGTCTTAGAAGAATAAAGGAGCTTGCTCCCCCCACACACCCCTAAACACTCAGGTATTGATTTTTAAAGCATCAGACTTCCAAGAATCTAATAACAGTGTGTGGCTAGTAAGAGCATAATATATCAAGAAAGCAAGAAGAAACAAAACCAAACCATTGCCACCGCCAACAAAGGACAAAAGCGCACACTGGCAATTGTCCCAAACAGAATAAATATGAACAAAAGAATTGCAGATTTGACATGATGTGGGAAAAAAAAAAGCTTGGGACATTTTTATGTTGAGTGTGGGTATCTGTTCAGCTATCACATTTTAATCATATTTCAAACACTTTAGGTGTTTGACCTATTTGAGCCACACCTTTCTCTCTGGGACTCCACGGTGTCCCAAATTTCTCTTATTTTTTGTGTCATCACTTGTCTTAGGAGTCTTTATGGCTGCTCCCTAGGATGAGCTTGCAACAGACACCCCCAATCCATTGAGTAACAAGGGTGTCATTGAGATTACAGTGGCAGAAGAGGCACAAGTCATGAATGTCCTGGGCAAGTCTACACATGATTGACTCCTTGCTTCCTAGGCCCACATCTCCAGCCTAAAGGGGTAAGAAGGGCTGTCACAGCATCCACTCTCAGCTCCTACCTGAATGTGGCCACACACTCCTTCATCGACAATACCACAGTGCACCAGCCGCCACCTCTCCACACCAACATCCCTTTACATTTCAGGAGGACAGCGGCACAAGGCTTCTCCTCTGATCCCAGCATCATCCAACCCCCAGCTCTTGGCTCCCTGCCTATGTCCTGTTTCAACCTTCTACCAAGTCATATCCATCCCAGTCTTTCCCTCCTAAAAATCTTACCTCAACCTCAGGACAGTACTTTCTCCTCTGCCCTTCTTGTCTTTGGTTTCTTCTTGCCCCCTTCACAGGACATCTATTTCTAAGAGCCTTTCTGTAGCCACAACGTTGTCTCTGCCTGTTTTTTGTTGGTATTAGCTTCCTCTCCTACAGCCTGCATCACACACGAGGAACTTGGGATGGTGAACTGTCAGATACGCACAAGTGCCACCTGCAATGGATCCGTGAAATGTCCACCTCACTCCGAAAAGCTATAGGCTCTCAAAACATCTTATGCCCCACACAGCCTACTACTCCTTTCTACTCTGTCCCATTCTTCAATCTTCCTACCTTTCCTTAATGTCTTCTTCTCAGTGAGAGTCAGCATCCCAGCCACTTTGTTCTCATTTCCCCAAATCCCCAAATACATTTCTCCCAGGGGTCAAGAGGCTTTCAGGAACTCTAAAATGTTTCCCACATCCTCTTCTGCCTTTCCCCGGTGCCACTTCCCACTCCATGGCTGCACATCATTTATCCTGACTTCAGAAACAGCCTGTACCCGGTCTTCTTTGCTTCTCTTTCCCACCGCCCATCTTTCTGGTATAGATACCTCTGCCAGGGATATGACTATGAAAAGGAACGTGGGGACATCTCAGAGTCTCATGAGAATGTCTTCTTCAGCAATCCTGGACTGAGAGAAGGAGACAAAGGGAGGGATGAAAGATGGAGGAAAACCAAGGATCCATGTACCAATTGTCCAGAGAAGCATACAGGGAAGGAGGTGCTGCTAACAAATGCCAAGACTTCTGAGGGACGGAAAAGGACACTTAACTAGGTAACTAGATTGTATATCCATGGATAAAGAGGTTCATACTTCTAATCTCCTTGACTTCCTATGTACGACTTCCTACTTCAAAAACCCCTTACCTAGAGTATGTTCTAAAATCACATATTAAAACTGAAATTCTGACTCACAACTCTTTAATGACCACTCCCTGTTTGTCCAGTTTTTCTACCTCCTCAATGTCCCAGACACCGACTCTTGGACATTTCTGAGCTATTCAGTGTCACCCACAGCCTCTGACTCTACAGTCTACTGTCGCAGCCTTCAGCCCAGTACCTCACTCTTCTCCTGGTAGCATCCTTACTCTCTTAGCTGCTTCCTGCTATACCACACTCAACCAGGCAGCCTCCAGCGTTGAAACAATTTGCACAGAGGGAAGCAGTACACGTTGTAGGGAACTTTCTTATAACACGTGCTTATAACAAGTGATCTCCAGACACTGGATGACCCTTAGCTTTGTCCAGCAGTTCTCTTCTGGGTCAGTTTTCACTTTTTCGTCCCTTGATGGCCAATTCAAACCATCGATCTCATCCTCAGGACCCCAGAACTCTGCCCTTGTCTTGGCAGTTCACTTTTTTGATAAAGGAAATAAGGGAACCATGTAGGACCTTTAGTGTCCCCTGCTTGGATCCCAAAGAGAGACTTAATTCTTTGTGGGGCAGATATGTGCAGATGTGCACATTTACGCCCATGTTTATCTGTGGTGGTTTCTTCTGAGTATCAGCTTGATTGACTTAAAGAATGCTTAGAAAATTTCCTTAGTGTGGGCTTGGGAATCTGTGAGATGATCCCAGAGGAGATAGTATGTGAGTCTGAGGAGATAAAGTGGGGAAGACCCACTTAATATGGGTGGGCAACATGTAGTCAGCAGAGGTTGCAGGAAAAACATAAATTTGAAAGGCAAAATGGCCTCTGTAATGAGAGTGGGGACAGATTCCTGCTGTTGCCTTGGACATCAAAACTCCAGGCTCCTTGACCATAAGATCCCAGGACTTGGACCTGTGGCTTACTGGCTAAGGCTTTTAAGAAGTGCCAGGTGGCGGTGACATATGTCTTTTATCCCAGAACTTGAGAAGCAGAGGCAGCAGATCTCTGAGTATAAGACCAGCCTGGTCTATAGAGTGAGGTCTAGGACAACCATAGCTATACAGAGAAACCCTGTCTCAAAATAGATAGATAGATAGATAGATAGGCAGATGATAGATAGAATTTTAAAAAATAAAAGAATAAGAGTGACATAGTCAGCTTCCTTGCTTCCGAAGCCTTCAGGCCTGGGTTGATACATACAACTATCCCCCTAGGGGGGTCTGGGTTTCAGAAAACCTGTTATGGGGCTTATCATAGCATTAATCATGTGACTTAATAAATCACAAATGAATCCCTTCTCACACATCAGTGTACATATTCCATTTGTTCTGTCTCTGCAGAGCCCTGACTAACACAGTATCTATCCGGACTCTGCTGTCAACAGTTTCTTAAGTACCCACCATATGCTGCTCCCCGCATTTCAGAACGCAGTATCCCATTTAATCTCCGTGCATTTCGTATGCTATCTCAGCAAAGGGCTCTTTCTTGGCATCTGCCTCCCTCCCAAGAGGTCCCTTTCCCTCTTGCCTTACTGTGCTCTCTCTCCCTGCTCCATCCTTCCATGTGCCACCAGGCTCAAGTCTCTCATCTAGAAAGGCCCAAACCTCTCCGCAAGCACCAGACTGCTCTGGCTAGCCCTCAAGGTCATTATGTCTTGCAATAACCAGACACTGCAATAGCAATCTTTGATCATTATCACCAACCTCACCCTTCTCACTTCCTCCTTGAGCCACTGCAAATCAGACGCTGTCTAAACAATGCCACGGCAAGTGAAAACAAGTGTCACGTCTCCTGCTGGAACTATTTGAGGACCCACTCACACCTAAGTACTGCCAGAGCCCTTACATCCATGATTTCATATCACACTTCTCTTGTGTTTCCCCCAGTAGTGTTTACGCTATTACACATTTAATATGTATTTCCCCCTTAACATGAGGCTGGGCTGAAAGCTAACTCGGCAGAATGGTGTCTATTTAGCACTTCTGTGTTCAAGCGCATAGCAAGAATACATAAGTATATATTTAATTAGTGATCAGATTTTAAAAAACAAAACAAAACAAAAAAACCCTCATGGAGGAGAGTGGGGCTGAGTGGGGCTGAGTGGGGCTCTGCAGCTTTCTTTAGATCACTTGCCTAGCGAGCAGAGCTAGACCCAGACCTCAAACCCAGATTGGATTGCCAAAGCTAGCTGTTTCTACCTTCCTGTGTTCTGTCACTGACACCTGCACCCAGAAGACACACTCTTAAATGTATTTGCCTAGTCCAGGCCTTTCTTCTTAGCCCCGATTCATAGATGGATACACTCTTTTTATTTTCACCAGAAAGCCCCACCTTCAGCAAATCTCCAATCATTCTAGCTCCCACTCAAGCACGTTCTCTCAGTCATACTCAAGGGGGCGCCATCTCATCACCTGCTCACCTAGCTAATGCTTCCTCTTCCCTTTCTTTTCTGCTGCCAAGTAACTACAATGCACCAATCTTCCATCTACACTTTCCTTAAGAGCTGCGTCAGTGGTGCTGTCACAGTGCAGCCTTGTGCAGATAACACTGGGACTGCTGGCTGTTCAGTTTGTCTGGTTTCTTTGCCCTGGCTCAACTCTCCGAAACTCATTCTTCTACTGATATCAGGGCGCTCTTATACAGCACAGGTATAGTGATGTCACTTCCTTTTTTCATGCTTTGAGATGGCTTGGCATCCTTTCTTCGAGATGCTTGAGTCAAAGCTCCTAATACGGGATACTTCTATCGGTTACGTTTTAGCTAGGTCCCACATCTTCACTGCGGTCACTTCCTTGAGCATGCTCCCTGCCCTAGGCATGCTGAGCTGCCTGCAGTTCACACCTGCCTTCCCTGAATCCTTTTCTGCTGGGAGGAACACTTTTCTTCACCGCAGCCCTCTCCTTGAAGTCCTACAGAAAGCCCACTCTCCTCAATTACGTCTTCCCCGATTCTTAAAACTCTTGCAGCAAGCTCCTACTACACATTATGGCTTCTCTGTAATGTCACAAAGTTGGCTCCTCATTTGTCATTCTGACTATCTTCCTGCTACGTTATTTGCCTGTCTGCTTCCACATTGCATAATAAATTCCTTTAAGGGGGGGGGTTCCAAAGGTTTTACACACACACACACACACACACACACACACACACACACACACACACACACTTAGCACCTAGAACAGTGGATAGCAGTGACTATACAATAGTTTTGCTTTTGGAATTTGTATGTGTTATTATTGTTGCATACATGTGTGTAATGTATGCATCTATGCACTCATGCACGGGTGGTTGTACTCACCCTGCTCTTGACTTTGGGCATCTTTCCTCTATCTCTGTCCACCTCTTTTTTTTTTTTTTTTTGAGACAGGGTTTCTCACTGAGCCTGGAGCCTGTCTTGTTGTTCTGGCTCGACTCGCTGACCAGCAGGCCCCCCCCCCCCGGGATCCACCTGTCTTTGTCACCCCCAGAGCTGAGTTATAGGCATATGCCGCCATGCCTGTTTTTTACATGGGTGCTGAGATCTGAAATCAGCTCTCCATGCTTGTGCAGGAAGCACTTTGTCTATTGAGCCATCTCCCAGGCTTGATGGTTTTGTTGGCTGGATGAATAGTCATTTTTATAAAATTCCCTATCACTTTACACTGGTGCCGCTTTCATGAAGCCCGTGCATGACACAGCAGCATCGCCCCTGGCTAAGGATGGGCCTGGGATGCGCAGAGCAGAAAGCATGCAGGGGTGATGCCTGCCTGCCAAGGCGAAACGATCCGAAGGAGAACATGTTGGAAACATGCATTTTTTTTTCAGCAGTACACCAATATTTTTAGAACACATTACCCTGACTCCTTTCATATGTTGGCTTGGAGACAAGGAGTTGCCAGGCCATGTGTGACAGTTGCTGTCTCCATTTGCTATAAAAAGAATAGGAGCTGGCATGCTCAGAGCAGAGAAGCACAGACGCAGATCTGTGGAAAAGCACCGTGCCCCTCAGCAAAGGTTCTACAGCTTTTTTTTTCACTTGGGTGCTGTGTGCAAAGTCAGAGCCTGGCTGCCAGAACCTCCAACACCAGGTGTGTCACGAGGCCTCAGCTCATGACCTTAAGGTTTGAAAACAAACATTCATTTGCTTAGGGCTCATTGGTCATGTCACCAAACGCACAAGCTCCTGGCTTAGTGAGAGACAGTCTCAAAGAATATCGTCGAAAGAAGCAGAGGAGGATACCCAAAATCTATCCGTGGCTCCATCTAGACGCATGCAAGTGATGTGATCCTCCAACTCAGAAAAAAAAAAAGCTTCTGTGTAGCGCACTTTGCAACTATCTTTAGCTTTCTCTGGACCTACTCCAGGTCTGCAATTAGATGAGCCTGTTCTAGGGTCACTGATTATCTGAAGGCAAAGTATGGAGGGATGCTTTCTTGTGGCTGTGGCCAGTGGAGCATCCCTTCCATCCCCTCCATCCACAGAGCCTGCAGTCCTCCTGAGGTTCCTTTTGGCTATGATAGAAAACAACACCCACCATCCATCCTTCCCGGTGGCTTAAATAGTAATGGCCCCCATAGCTTCATATATTTGAATGTTCCTCCTCTCTTCCCATACCACCACCTGTGGTAGAATTGTTTGGGAAGGATTAGGAGGCGTGGATTTGTCGGGGGGGAGGTTATGTCACTGGGGGTGGGGCTTTGAGATTTCAAAAGCCCATCTCATTCTCGGTTATCTTTGCCTTTTTCTACCTCCTGTTTGTGCATCACAGGTGAGCCCTCAGCTGCTGCTTCAGCACCATGCCTGTGGGCCACCGTGTTCTCCACCATGATGGTTATAGACTCGCTCTCCGAAACTATAAGCCTGGTCAAATGTTTTCTTTTATAAGCTGCCCTGGTCATGGCATCTTATCACAGCACTAAAAAGGGGCCCAAAGCAATTCTTAATTTAGCTGCTGAATCCAGCAAAGCCGATGACCACGGGGGTTGCTCGGTGGGCACTTGTTGCACAGAGAGCAAGAGGACAGACTACTGGTTGGTGACAGGACCCAAGCTGAGCAAACCATTGCTAAGCGTGGCTGGCCAGGGTCATCCAGCAGGGTGAAGAGCTTTAGGGGACAGTGATGGTGGGAAAGTGGGAAGTTACCATGACAGAGGTGCAGGATGCCTTGCCACCTCTCTGCTTTCCTCAAGTATAAGGAGTGTGGGTTCTCAGAAACCATGAGTCAGTCAGGTAACCCTATGGCTTGTTCTGTAGAATGACAAGCAAGCTTTAAAAGGAAAGATATCTTTGATGGTTCCAAACAGGGGACTGTCACCTAGCCATGTCCAACTGAGTAGTCACTTCCAACCTCCCTAGCAGAGAGGCCTCCTTCACTTACTGGGAATTATTTCCGGATCCTGAAAGGTGGGCAACTCGGTTGTACTCTTAATTATTTTGCCACAGTAGACTTTTTTTTTTTTTCAGGTTAAGGCCATTGAAGATTTGAGTCTTGGATTTAGAAGCTGGAGGCAGATCAGAGTCACTACTCTGAAAGTTGTCATTTCGGCGTATCAACATGGTCAACAATGTCCCAGGGAGTAACCTCGGCATCGTGGTCTGGCTTTGCTCCTACTGCTACACTTACATGCATGACATCACAAGGTTGTGTGGGCTAATCCTTTTCCTACCCATTACTGGCCAAATCCAGATAGATATTAGGTGGGTTTTCAAAAACTTTGAAACCTGACTGTTCCCTCAGCTGTCTAGACTTTCTGTCTCATCATGTGTGACACAAACAGGGAAGATGCCTGCCATTCCTTCCTCCTCACCCTGTGTCTCTCCCCATCCTTCCTCATGGAGCCGTTACTCTTTCTCAAACCCATTTACACACACCCTTTCTGAATCCCTCTCTCTTCAATGTCTCCCCAAACTACCTCAGTTCACAGGGCTTCCAGCATGTCCACAGTGAAAACTGCCTGACAGTTTGGGAAAACCATATATGCTATACCTGGCTCATGTCTGTCTGTCTGTCTGGCCTCCCTGTCTGAATCATATGTTCCTAATGCCAGGGGAAGAGAGATCACAGGCATATTGCTCTTTTAGTGGCTGTGCTGGGGTCAGCATATGGGAGATGCATAATAAAGACTTGTGCAGTGGCATGGGATACAGCAAGTAGGGTCATAAATGGCAGTCTCCAAAGGGAATCATGCACACTGACCCTGCTCATTGGTTTCCCTGAAGACAGAGCAGCACACATAACCCTTTCCTTGCCACAGAGAAGTGCATTGATTTTTTTTTGAACCAATTCAAAGTAGAACATGCAATCCAACCCACGCCACCACTTCACTATGAAGTACAACGACATCGCTTGATATCTTAATTCAAAATGTTTACCACTCAGGGCTATAATTCACTGAAATTTGTTTCTTTCTGAAAATAATGATTTGCTGGTCTATGTTTGCACTCTTTTTTCTTTCCTTTGTTCTTCTCTTTCTCTTTTCTTTCTTTCTTTTCCTTTTGCTTTCTTTCTTTTTCTTTTCTTTTAGATGGGGGTCTCTCTACATAGCCCTGGCTGTTCTGGAACTCGCTATGTAGACCAGGCTGGCTTCGAACTCACAGAGAAGATCCACCTGCATCTGCTTCCCACGTGCTGAGATTAAAAGCGTGCGCTACCGTGAGGAAGCAGCCCTTGTCTTTCCTTTCAGTATTAAATTCACTGAACAAACTGAAATGTTGCTGCCTTGATTCTTTCCACCACTCCCACTTTTCAACCGTCATGATCCTTTTACAATTCTGACTTTTGTGCAAATGATTAGTTAACATACGAATGCACACCTCCCAACTTTACCTTTTTCCTGAGAGTCGATTCCATACCTACTACGAGAATATTTCTTTCAAACAAAATGCAACAAAGGAAGTCCACAACACAATTTCCCCAAACTCGATTTGCATTTTCCATAGAAACTGCATTATAAATAGTAATTCAGTTTGTTCTCTGGCTGAGGCACAAAGTTTGGCTAATCCATCTGCAGCGGAAAGCTGCAGAAAGCAATATGCTAACGGTAAGTGTAATTAAATGAAACACCAAAGAATGGAAGTTAAAGAAAATTACCGTTTGCCCTTAATATCTGAAATTGAGCTCTTTAGTTTAGAGACAGACAGAGAGGCTGTGGTGGTCATCACCTTGAGGAGTCCTTTAATACTGTTCTCTAGGTCTAAATCCTGCAGGTCCTAAAACCCAGATACCCAACTCACTACCAGCCCCTCTGTTTGCATAATCTTACTTCTTCCATTTACCCATTTTCTTCTATTCCCCCTGGCTCTGCTCTCAACCATATGTTTTCCTTCATCTGGATCATGATAACAGATTCCTAGATGGCTTCTCTGGGTCTAATCTCTGCCCTGATATGCAATTTTTGTGTGGTCTACACATTAATCCTTATAAAGCACATCTTTTGTAGTATTATTGCTTTGATAAATAATATACCATCAACCCCATCAGGGCAGAAAAATAGGGCTGACATTGCTGCTCAGTGGCAGAGTTCTCACTAGCATGCATCAGGCCCTATTTTAATTCCTAGAAATGCAAACAAAGATAAGTAAAAAGGCACACAGTACTGTGGAGATGTGGTGTCTCACCCTAGAGAAGAGCCCCAGCTCAGACAGGGTCTACTAATCATTCACCAGGGTTACTTGCTTCCATCTACAAAATTCCCAACTCTAGAGAAATGACTTATAGGAGTCTTGGTCAGAGGAGAGTATGGACAATCATGCCCTTCAGAATCTTCTGGCATGCTGGTTTGCTCGAAGCCATTTAGTGATGCTCTCATTTGACTAAGCATGGTCCTATCAGAGAGGAGCTGGGATGGTGAGGATTTTGGCCAATAGTAGGAGGACAGGAGTTAACATGGTCATCTGTTGGCTTCTCTGTCATCACCCCAGAGAAAAATAGGATCCCCATGCATAACAGTGGAGTAGGAAGCCCTTGCCAAGGCAGAGCAGCTTTTCTGAGACTAACAAGTTTTCTTGAACACAGTGGGCAGAAACGCGAACTTCTCGACGCTATCATGTGGTCTGGGCATATATGAAAGTGTCCATGGTGATGTCGGACAGATCCAGCCACACAGGTGACTCTGCATCCCTAACTTTAAGACAGAGAGAGAGACACACCAGAGCTTTGGATCAGCCTCTGCACCCTGACAAAACTCCAGCAAATGTTTTCCTTTGGAAGACGGCCTGCTTCCTCAACGGCAGGCTGCCATTCAAATGGGATCTTATTTTCTACTTTTCATCCTGTCTCCCTGGGAGGAGACATCTAGGGAAAAGAGAAAGAGTGGTTTACAGCTAGATCCAAGAAATAGCCAGGGATTAAGATGACTGAAAAATCCAAAGAAGAGCCTTCTCTGACAAATTAAAGGCGGAAAGAAAGGCTCAGCAAACAAACAAAATAACCAAACCAGTGCAGATGGAGGCTGGGAGCCTCCTGTTGTCATGGCAACTGGAGCACCTTAATCCAGTCCTCTGGGAGAGCAGAAATTACAATAGCAATAGAGAGCCACACCCTGTATCCTGAATCGACCCAGTGCCAGCCCTAGTCACTAACTCGGGCTTTCCCTCTCAGAGTCCTTGAAATAGGAAAGAAGGGTGGCAAATACCCTTGTTCATTTGTTTCCGTTTCCTGTGTAGTACTCACAAAAACCTATTTTGGTGCCTATCATTATTGGGCACTCTTTTATTAGAAAATTATGCACCTTCAAAGCATGTCTATACATTCTACTTTGTTTTTTTAATTATATTTTATTAATTTATTCTTATTACATCTCAAATGTTATCCTATCCCTTGTATCCTTCCATTCCTCCCTCCCTCCCATTTCCCCCTTACTCCCCTCCCCTATGACTATGACTGAGGGGGACCTCTTCCCCCTGTATATGCTCATAGGGTATCAAGTCTCTTCTTGGTAGCTTGCTATCCTTCCTCTGAGTGCCACCTGTAAACATCAAATAGTGGATTTGACATGATGGTGTTCTGCCCACTTTGTAGAAGATGGTACCGGAGAGATGCCACAGATGGGCCATTTAAACCTTTTGATTGTGAAGGGGGATCATAATGAAGATCAAGTGACCAGCCGACTATATACAGTTGTCAGTGACAACGTTTTAGCTGCTGTCCCAGCATGATGAGGACGTGAACCACAGGCCAACATCATTTCGGTGGAAACTGAGTTGCTCCCATCCTCCCTGTTTTAGAAACAACAGCACCACACAAAGTCTGGAATTTAGGGGCTAGCCAATAAAAGATGTAGCTTCCCTATCTAGCTCTGTTCCATATTTGCAGAGGAGCACGCAAACCCCGCCTTTCTACCTCTCGGGCTGTTTGAAAACTATGGGAGATAGCTGGAAACAAAGAACAGTAATTGCAACATGCATTTCTGAGTCTCCCATTAGCAGAGCCGTTCTCCTACTGTGCTGAGAGGTGACCTCATTAGGGAAGAGGAACATCAGTGGAAAACTCCAAACCTCTGAACCCTGTGGCAGTTGAGCCTGTGCCTGGGGAAGGCGTCCACAGCTGCTGCTGACAATGGGCTTCTGTGCCCGACTCCACAAAGGCCTTTGCTCCTCCCAATGAGTGGTTTTGTTTTGTTTTATCTTCCTGCAAGCTGGCTGCTGATTGCAACGAGCTCAGAATAGCAGAAAGTAATTAAAATTTCATTTTAAAAAATCCATTGCACAGTTTAACATCTATCTACACAAGACACACTGCTGGGGTAAATAAGATGGCATCATCTTCATTTAGCAAGGCAGGGTGAAGAATTCAGGCAGACTGGTACGCACAGGGATCGGAACAGCAGATATGAGAAACTGGGTGGCGGAGGCAGAGGCACCAAGTTGTAGGCCTCTGCCTGGACATGCAGGTGGACAATACAAGATTTTAACCCCCCTGTCCCCTCCCCCAGAGCGTCTGGCAGCAAGCTAATGGCTCAATCAGAGGACTCATTAGTTCACACAATACTGAATTAGGTGCCAAATCTCATGCATTCAAACCCCACCAGTGCCAGAGCTGGTCTTAAGTGTCTGATGAGCAAATGTGATGAGTTGACATTTTAACAAGTGTGTGTGTGTGTGTGTGTGTGTGTGTGTGTGTGTGTGTGTGTGTGTGTGTTGTGAGCATGTTCACATGTGTATGGGTGCACATGTATGTGTAGGTGAGAACACACCCCTGCACATGTAGAGGCCAAAGGATAACTCTGAGTGTTGTTTCTTAGGTTGTGTATATCTTTGTTTTTCTGGGACAAAGTCTCTTACTGGCTTGGAATTTTCCAAGCAAGCTTTCTGCACCATGCACTACAGAGTGGGATCTTTTTTGGTCTGGCTGGGATGGTACATGCCTATAGTCCCAGGAACTTAGAGATGGAAATGGGGGGGCTAGAAGTTCAAGGTCATTCTCAGCTATATAGTAAGTCTGAGGTTAGCTTGAGCTACATGGGACCTGTATAAAATAAAAACAAAACAAAGAATCTTTCTGAACTGATTGTGTGGGGGTTTAAGCAAGCCTTTGAGACACAGTTGACCTATTAAGGTAGAGGCAAAGATCTTGGCTTCTCTTCAACTCACCAAGATCTTACTGGGCCTTTTCCATATCATAATTACCCATGCCCAGCCAATTTTACCAAAATCTCTCCCGGATGACTGTCCCCATATTGTTAACAATTAGAAGCAAATGCCCACTAGGAAATGGACTTTATTTCTCACAAGGAAGTCTACATTCAGAGATTACTCCTTTGAAATACTTACATCTTATCTACAGAAAAAGAATGATCTATTGAAAGCATAGCACTCTGAAGAAGTTAACTTTTATTAAGAGCTATATGTTCAGTCATGAGCTGTGTTCTGCAGGTCCAGACATCACTTTATATCAGTTTTGAAGGCTGTCTAGGTGGCAATAGAAATCCAATGATGAATATAATAAAACAGGTTCATTTAGCAATCAAATGATGTTATTATCATTACTACATTACCCATTTGATTCTAAAATTTATGTTCACTTTCAAAACCAACAACCCATTCCATTCACTGCGTTCCAAAGCAGCCTATATATTTTATGTTTAAAGTAACTTGTCATACTCCAACTTCAGAAATAAATACCAAATCAATTTACTTTCTCCCTCTCTCCTCAACACTGAAAGCAAATGTCAAGTGTTATAAAGCTCCCCAATGATGTCAATAACTTTATTAAAAAGTGAGATTTAATGTCTCTTCTCATATTCTTTATATAGAGAGGCATAGAAGTAGGCAGGGCTATAAAACTAATAACCAATTTTTTTTCATGGCAAATATTTCTATTCACATGGGGCAGGGTAAACCAAGGCTTTTATTGAATCATTAAGCCAGATTATGAGTGATTTTGATAAAAAAAAATCAACACAAAAATGTTCCTGGAGATGCCTGTGTCTGGATGAATCCAGAAACTAGTGCCAGGGGTGGAGTCAATTCCAGACTCACAGGCCCGTCCGCTTGTACTCAGATGTGTTCAAGTCAGCAGGCTCTAGCATGCAAGGCTGGTTGTGGTTTCAAGGATTGGGGAAAAGGCAATGGCCAGGGGAGGTACTCATATCTAAAGCACATCAACATGGATGATGTTTGGACATCAGCTCCCACAAGAAGCACATGCAGAAATGGAAAATATTGAAAGATGAAAATTTTCCTGACATTTAACACTGAGCCAGATAATGGCCAGATAGATCATGGAGAACAGAAGGCAGGGACTGGGGGTGGCAAGTCCGTAAAGAGCTTGCTATGCAAGCATGGGAACCTGAGTTTGACCCCCAGACTTCACGTTAAAAAGCTGAGTATGGTGGTACGGGTGTGAAACTCCAGTCCTTGGGAAGGAAGTAGAGGCAGGTCTGGCCAACATGCTGAACTGCCGGCCAGGGAGAAAATCTGTTTCAACAGAGGTGGATAGTGTATTGGAAATGACACCTACATGCCCCCCCCCCAAGCATGCATGTGCACACCTGCATGTACACACACACACACACACACATACACACCGAGGAGAAGGGACAAGAAAGTACAGTTTTAATGTTTATATTTCTCACGATCACTAACATGGACATTATCTTTATTAATATGGTAAAGGATGCTTTCAAATTGCTAAGAGAAACACTGGGTTGAAGATTCTGATTTTCCTTGCAATTGTTACAAAAATAAAAATAACTATTTGTGATTTAATGCTTGAGTATCAGAATGTTAGTTATCCATGAATCCTTGATTTATCACCCCTTTATCCTTTGTAGCATTTATATTTAAGGCAATATTATTGGTTCCAGCCCAGGTTCATATTCAAAGCATAATCATAGCACTTCCCAACAAAGGTCTATTTTGTGGATTCCTTGGTCACATTTGTTTACATTTGCAGATAGGGCAGCTGCTGTGTAGTCTCAGGCTAGTGAAACTGGGAGTCTATGAATGGTGTCGCTGTGCTAGCCAGAAGAGTCCTGCAGTCTGAACTGGAGTATTCATAGTCTTTAAATTAAGCTAAGAGGAGGTGTCTGTCTTTCTGAGGTCAAGTTAGATGCTGAATGCGTGCAAGGTCAATCCAATGTTATGAACCAATTAAGATGACTGGCATAATGTAATAAGTTCTCAATCAGGCAGATTGGATGGAGGGCCCTACACTCCAAAGAAAATTGCCAAGGACTCGGGGATACTGCGGGGCCCGTGACCGTCATTGTGTCAGCACATGCTGTGGGCCAGGCACTTTACATCTGCGATGTGTGATCTGTCTTCACACCTGTTACTCTGTGACATGGGCGTTCCCATTTTTATGAGGGAGAAATGCAGATGTCACCCTCTCAGATGTGTGTTAAGGGACGTGCAGGACATATCCCGCTGACCTGGAAAATACAAATGCTGAAGTGATCTGTATAATTAAAATTCAACACAGCATTGCCTTGGGCAATGAGTGGGGTCAGCTCTTTCTGTCTTACGTTGCTGAATTACTGTGAATTAAAAGCTTTTAGGCAGAAACTGTAATGCATGCACACTTATTCCACTTTCTAAAATATGTAAGTCTTTTTCTAATTACAGTGGAGTTCTCTTATTCCACACGGTCACAGAATGGCCTATTCTGACTAATAGAACATTCTAGTTAATCAAGCACTCTGGGAAGGGCACTAATTTTCAGGAAAAGGGACAGAATTGCATGCCATTTGGATTCCCCACATGTTCCTTGCCATGGGTGTCCACACAGACATCATGCATGCATGTGAGCACGCACACAATAGGAATAAGAATTATAATACTTCCTATAAATTAAGTCCATGCTGATTTTCTGGTGTTCTCGGAAGTGTATAGGGATATTGCTAGTGACACTCTGCTCACAAAGGCACAAAAGACAAAGACCAGGTGTAAAATCACAAGGAGAGAAGTCAGCATGACTTCATGGACTCCCAGCTGATGGGACCTTATACCTGAAGGGCAAGAAGACATTTCAGGGATCTTCGGCCCAAGTCTTTCATTTTTCAGATGGTGTACTGGAGACTAAATGGCTCAAAGTAGTCCAGCATCAGTGGTTGTCACACAGTGGCCAACGTATCTGTGACTAGCTCTGCTGTGCTAAACTCACTCATGAAAAGGCATGGTGACCCCACTTATAAACAACACATGAGGAAGAAAACATGTGCTACCTCTTGCCTTCTAAATTTGCTCTTTTCTAAGCAAAATGGGTCTCTATGGTTTTTTTTTTTTCAATTTCTCTAATAGCTTATTCTTGAGTCTGTCAGTCTGTCTGTCTGTCTCTGGCTATTTCCTCTACTAAAATACAGGACATCTTGGTGGAAACTGGACACAGCAAGAGATGGCCGTTTTGCCATTTCTGGGCAATTGCTGACCTGTATCTCTTTGCAGTTTCTATTAGGACTAAGATGCGCTGGGGGACATTCAATTTCAGCCTTGCAATTTAACTTGCCAGCTTTAACCAGAGAATAATTAATCAATTATTTACTTAGCTGGCACCATTTTTCCTGTCACGTAAATCATATTTAATTTCAATCTATTATAATCCATTATCAATGCCAAGCCCAAACCCTAGATGTACTGTTTGCTTATAAGATGGTTTCACACACAAAGCATCACAGTACTAAGTGCCCCATGAATATCTGCACATGATGAACGGCCTCTGTTAAAATGTGGTTCTTGGGCACACTTTAGAGATTTCTATATTTTACAACTTGAACATATCCGGTGCTATTTACTACCTAGTGCAAAACCGCTGGAATGATCTAGATCAATATTCTACCTAATCTGAAAAGTCATCATTCAAATAAAATCCAGAAGCCTGAAACTGAAATATAAAAATCAACCACAATAAGCAAGAGTTAGTTTTGGAAAATACATAATACATTTTGGAGAAAAATAACACAGAATGTTATTATCCAAAAGGTGAAAATTATGTTAATGTTCTTTTGTATGAACCTGCACCACATTATGTAGGAGAATAGCTTTATTTTAGTGATAACAACTTTAAAAAAATTTTTTTTATTATCGAGTAGCGTCCGTATTACTACTGAGTGTGTGCGCGCGTGCAGGATGTGTGCAGAAGTCAAAAGACAGCTTTGTGAAGTTGCTTCTTTTCCTCCCACCTTTACATGGATTCTAGGGCTCAAAGTCAGGCTTTCCAAGCAAGCAATGTTTCCCTGGACTGTAACAGTCTTATTTTTAATACATGTGCTACTGAAATATTTGGGAGCCAAGTAACATAAATCTTCAGCTCTTAAAAATATTTCAGCAGAAAGCAAACAACAAAATAGTACCAAGAATGTAAGTGGTTGGTGACTAGATATTGACTATACCATTTTTCATGTTTTTAATTTGTTGAAAAATTCATGATAAAAAGCTAAAAATAACTAAACTATCACTTCAGGGGAAAAAATCCCCCAAGAGTGCGCAGTTCTTTAGTCCTTACAGAAAACTGCTGTTTGGTCCAGGTGGTGTGACATCACTAGGCTACAGAGAAAACAGGTGCCGCTCAGAATGAGCCTTGAGACAGCAGAGATGAACAGCGACTAGAAGACTGGGGTCAAAGGTGGGAAAGACATGGCAGTGGTCCACCCAGCCTTTTCCTGTCTCAAGGCCCTGGTGGCTTGTACCTGGCAGCCTCAAAGGCATGCAGCTATGGACACTCTGCCCTCTATCCCTCAGGCAGTATGGCAAGGCGAGAAACGAGGCACAACGTGTGGAGGTTCAAACATCCCATTTTTTTCAAAAGTGTTGTTAATAGTTATGTATGCAGAGAGTGAGCGCTTGAAAACACAGACAGTGCATGTATTGCCTGCAGTCCCAGCACTTGGGAGGTAGAGGAAACTTGTGAGTTTGAGGTTAGCCTGGGATACACAGCAACTCTGAGATCAGTATGGTATCCATAGCAAAATCTTGTCTCAGTGGACTAAGTGCCGCTAATGCAGACCATTGTTAAGCCCCGGATGGATCTGAGTCCACAAACAAACTTATGGCTTTTCTTGCATCTTCTGAGTCACTCTAGGGGTTATGTGGGATATTCACCCAAATATATTCTTCTAATGGCATCCAATAATGCTCAACAGTCACCTTACTTCCTGCTTAGAGCCACCCCAATTTTATCTTTCTGTGGCTCGGTTTCCTGAGTTGCAGTTTAGGAATAAAATAACTACTTCATGGGCTTCCAGTGAGAACCAAATGAGATAACATCGGGGGGTGGGGGGGAGCATGGCATTCAGCTTGTCATTTCGGAGGCTCGGGGACTGGTGGGCATTACCACCATGGGGGCATCTAGGATCAATGTATTTAATGGGATGTTTTATGGGAAAGGCAGGAACAGACTGTCAACACGCTTAGGGTTACTCATACCTAGTAAGTTCTTAAGAACTGTCTCTTAAGAACATTGATGAGTGAGTCAATATCAACCCGAGAGAGCGTGCTGGAGTTCCAGGAATTCATCTTTTTGCTTGCTTATTGGCTTATTTATTTATTTTTATTTGGAGAAAGGGACCCCCTCTGTGTCCTTAGGCTTGCTTGGCTTGGAACTTACTGATTCTCTTGTCTCAGTCTCTAAAGGGTTGAGATTACGGGCTTGGGGCCATGTAGGTACTCCAAAATTTCATCACAATCTTTTCAACTCTGATTTTTATATTGTGCATGGCTATGATGAGCAACTTCAGGTGAGCTACCAGAGCAGACACGAGAGGGTGTTCGGGGTATGAGCACACGTCCAAGAAGCTTCTACACATGGTGCGGAAAATAATACTTGAGCCATTTCTGTTTGCTCTGACACTTCAAGAAAGAAGGAATTCAGTGTTCGCAGATATTTTAAGCACGCGCCGACTGGCAGCGCTAGAGTCACCTGGTCTACAGTGGGGACGATAGCATGCCACATGAAACACGAGAGGTGTCTGGGATGTCCCCAACAGCTGAAGATAAAGGGACCTTGTCTGTTTACTCTCTCCTTCTCCACTACCACACACAGCCCACGCAGCCATTTAGCCGAGCTCTGTTAAGTAGATTTATGGATTACGTTTTCTAGTTTTAACTAAACCAATCTTTCCAAAATGAACAGCTGGCTTAAAACAAGGGAGATTTTCACAAAGAGGCAGCGGATTCAAGATACTATTAATGAAAAGCACACGCCAGCATGGGACAATGGTGGAGCAGTTGTTGTGCTGGCTCGGCGAGATAAAAGCAACGATAGTAAAAATGTACTCATCATAGGAATCATTCCCAGAATATGGCTTTAAGACACTCTCGGATAAGTATATATTATAACTTGGGACATTAGCTGAAGGCGTACACAACTTATGGAACGATAAGTGCAGATCTATGTAGCAAAGTACCCAAGAGTGGTTTCTAGATGAAGCAATCAATCAAAACTGTTTAGAGAAAACAATCAAGACCCGAAGTTCAAAATAAGCTGGGATGGGCCTCTGTTTTTAAAATGCACAATGAAATATAAGGTGATAGATGCAAAGAGAAAGTCCTACGCTCAGGGTCAAAGCCATCCAATCTCTAAGCACAGAAGCGTGGGAGACTTGGTTTCCAACAAAAGGTCAAGCTGTGCTAGTGTGGACACACAGGGTCCATTGTGTTGTGCTGGACCATGGGCGGAAGATGCTCTGAATCCCTAGAAAGAGACCCAGGCTTGCATGGGTGCATCCAGGCAGGGTGTTCAAGGACAGGCTTCCAGGTAGCGCCTTCCACCTACAAGAGGTTGGATGAGAACACCTCTAAGGCCAGCCTCAGTCTGAGTTTCAGAAATCCATGAAGACTTAGGATTGAGGGCTACTGCATACAAAGGGTGTTAGCTACAACACAGGTGCTTTACTCAAGCCTACTGCACGACACCATTGTCCTGGTCACTCCTGCAAACTAACACCCATGACGATGCCCAAATTCAGTCTGTGCTCCAATCATTCACAATCCTGGAGGTTACTGTTCATCCACTGACAAATCCATCAAAGTCTACAAGGGTTTGATCCCAAAGCAATTTCCAAGTTGAAGATTTTTTTTCATCCTTCGTGTGTGTGTGTGTGTGTGTGTGTGTGTGAGTGTGTGTGTGTGTGTGTATCTGTAGGTGTATGAATGCACATACACATGCATGCAGGTATGAGTGCCCAAGTCAGATGTCAGCCTTGAGTATAGTCTCTCAGAAAATCTGTCTTTTTTTTTTTTTTTTGATGCAGGATCTTTTCATCGAAATCTGTAGTTCCCTGACCCTGACTAGGGCTTGGTTGGCTGGCCAGCGGAGACTGACCTGTTTCCCTCTCAATACAGGGACTACAGGCAGGTGTCACCATGCCTGGCTTTTTATGTGTGTGCTGGGGCCCTCATGCTTATACAGTTACCAACTAAGCTATCTTCCTAACCTTGTTTCAGATTTGTATCTGTATATACCACTTCCCTCAAAAAAAAAAAATTAAGAGATCATCAACAAAGATCTCTGAGCCCCTGACAAGCACTCCTTGTTTCTCTACCTCATTTTCTGCCCATACCAATTTTAAATTGATCCCTGAACAATTTAGTATTCCTTTTGAAATCAGGCCCCATTTTGTGCCAGCTTGTTTGTTTGCTTGCTTGTTCATACTGAGAATGTACAGAGAAAAGCTTAAGGGCAATTCTGTCAAGACTTTGTAAGTAATAGTCCATTATGAAAATTGTGTGTCTGAGTGGAGGTCTGCTCATGTGAGAGCAAGGGCCTGTGGAGGCCATACTGGACTGTCTTATTCCCCTAGTGCTGGGGTTACAGACCCCTAGAAAGATCCTGGGGATAGATCTCAGGTGCCCTTGGGAGCAGAGCTTAGGTCTCCGCAAGAGCAGCATGTACTCTTAACCATGGAGCTGTCTCTCCAGCCCCCTAACAGTCCTTGCAAAAACTTCCTACACTAAAGACCACAAATATAAAAAAAACAAAACCAAACAGAGTGCTAAGGTTTGAAAGAGAAAAAGTAATTAAGGGCTATAAATTCATGTGTGCATGAAGCAGAGGTAGACCTTGACACATATCAAACTGATAGCAGCATAAGGTCAATATTTGATGTTTTCTGTAGGTTGACTGGTCAAAAGAATGAGCTCCTGAACCATCTCAGCTTGTTATTTTAAAAGGAGATTATTTTTGAAAGGCCTCCAAGCAGAAACAAGTGGAGGAAGCACAGCCCATAGGATGAATTGAAAAAAATCCACAAGTTAAATAGGTCAGTGATTATATCAGGAAGCTTGGGACAGAATAACATATGTTATATCCAAACTTAAAACTATTCTGTAGCGAGTCTTAGAGATTTGATTTCCTTCCTGCCAGCAATAATCAGTCAATGTTTCCTGTAGAATGAGATTGGCAACTGTAGTTTTGTTGAGAAGCTAGTTCATACCTAAGCAAGCCTCCAAGATGGCCACCTGAGGGCTGTTGACGTCAAAGACAGCCTGGGAGACAGAGCAGCCATCACTATTGTTCAAGACAACAGGTTAAGCCTTAGTGGGACAGTTCCCCAGTGGTGCAGTGCGTGCCCTTTGCCTGTATCTCTCCATAATTCTCAGTAGCTCATGACTGTGATAGGCTGGGTGGCCATCTGTGGTGAGTGGGCCACTGGAAGAATAGACTTCTGAAGGTCGCAAATAAAATTCTATGATTAAAACACCACTGAAAACATGGGTCAGCTGGATGATTAAATTTCACTATCCACAGCGCACGTAGGGAATAGATCATCCTTCAGTGCTCAGTCTAAGGGGCAGGAAGGGCAGCCATTTTTTAATCTCTGAACCACCACCAATATTAAAATAAAAAGCACATGCAGATGTAACGGTATTATTTAATTAAAACAAGCAAGGAGTTATCACAAAAGAGCCCAGCCAATGCAATATTTAGTGGAAGGCATGTGTCTGTAGAAAGTAAAGGGTCAAAATACAACACACACACACACACACACACACACACACACACACACACACACACACACACACACACATGGAACAACTCTGTCAGCTCTTCCAAACAGCAACAGGGCTGTCTTCTTGCCTTTTGCCATCATGTGCAGGGACGCTAAGCTGTTGGAAGACACAGGCAACACTGTGCCTCCCAGGCCTAAGATGACAGAAGTCCAGGAGTCGTGCTCGACCACAGATGCTGGGCTGAGATAACCAAAAAGAATAGGGGATTCGGGGAACAGCAGCTGGGCTAGACAAATCTAACTTCCCACCTGCTGCTGATTTCCACATTCATCTCCCGAGCCTGATACCCCAGAAATGCAGAAAGCTGCCAGCATGTGGAGAAATTAATCAATGTGTGTGTGTTGGGGGGGGGGGGGAGGATATCCATGGTCGATTTTATATTCTTTTTGTAAACACATTTGTGTAGCACAGAGGCAGCTGAGCCGAACCACGGTGGCTTTTGGAAATCTCCGCAGTAATCACCGATGCACCTCAGACTCACGCAGCTCTTGCTGCTCTTATCTTAGATGAAGTTTTTTTTTTAATTTATTTTTATCTTTGTACAGTAAAGCTGGCTTTGGAAACTAATTAGACATGTCTGGATTTTTGTTTGTTTGTTTAGCTTTCCCTTTATGCAAGGAGACATCTACTTTGCATTTCTATCTTGTCCCTTCCTTGTCACCTTTGTTACTTTTCCCTCTGTCTGAGCAGAGAGCAAGAAGGATTTCTGAATGGGACTGGTCAGATGTGCTACTCCTCAGGGCTTAAGGATATATATATATATATATATATATATATATATATATATATATATATATATATAATCCAAGCGTCTCCTTCTTTGCTAAACAACCTCTATCCCAGACTGCATTGCGGCTTAAGGAAGTGCTCTTGAGAATGTCTAATTCCCTACTGTGATTTCCTTCAAAGTTCTAATCAGTTGTGCACAGTAATGAATTCTGTAAATTGCAGTGTTTCTCTGAAAGCCTTTTAAGGTATAGAAGGCTCCAATAGTGCAGGCTGCCACAATCGGTCTTTGAAGAAAGTCGTTTTGAAGCACAGGCCTCATAATTTTTGGAGACATTGCACATCTTAGAAACAATCACAATGTTGAGTCTCAAATTAATATTTGTTGCTTAATGCCATCAAAATGTCAGATGAATGAGTAATTAGGCACGTTTGTACATAATGTTTATTTGCTTCTTTTCGGAAAGGCCAGAAGCATAATGGAGAATTCAAGTCAAGAAATGTCTTCCAACAAATGTATTCTCAGAGTATCCATTTTAAAATAACACACTACTAGGTCTATAACTGCCTTCTTGTTAATGGTCAGCAAACAGCTGGGTTTCTAGATAACGCGGGGAACATAAAATATTCATGTTATTTAAGCCATTTCTATATTTTACTCATATTCTTTGATCTGCTGCTCTTGAGGGGGGAAAGAAACCATTACCACTAGTTAATCTACTTTTGCCTTTTCAATGGAAGTTCTTTCCTTGCCTCCTTTTAGGCTGTTTTCAGACCATAAAGCTACCTTTCAATCCTGCTTTTTTTTTTCCAGTCTTCCCACTTATTTTTGTTCTTAGTTGAATTTCACACTCCACAGAGGAGCCCAGGGTAGTCTTCCACCTTGCCTATGCTACTCCTGAGTACCTTCTAGATGCCCTTTCTCTCCTTCTCCTCACTGAGGCCATGTCCCTCCCTGTCACTGCTCACACAGCCTTCAACTCTACTCAGTCTCTCTGCCCCTGCATCTTCCATCTCTCTTTTGTCCATACTGGTTGCACCATCCCAGGGAGGACTTAGGGTTCTCACTGAGGATCCAATCACCCACTTTATGGCCAGCCTCTTGCAGGGTGCTGATGACGGCCCCTGACCGCCCTCAAGCCACTTTCCAGCTCAGCCCATTCCCCATCCCATGCTGCTCATGAGCCCGAAGGTCTGTCAACCCCGGAGACAAGGAGGCAAATCTTTTCAGAGCTGAGCTGTTTCAAATTCAAACGCTTCCCCCTTGGAAGTCATCCATACTGCCTGGACATCATCAATAGGTGTCCTGCCTTCCTGATGCAAACTCCATTGGATTAGTCCAATCTGCTTGCCCAATGCTATGAAACTCCTAACTTCTTCTTGATCCCTAGCTCCTTCCCAGAGAGCAGGAGGGGTAGCAGCTCTGCTAAGCCTCTTCATTGCCTCTCCCCGTCTCTTTCTACTTCACTCATGAAAGAAAATCCTCTCCCTTTTCTTTCACCAGGAGGCCTAGTCCACGTTTTGGCCCATTTCTTTTTTAATGCTATCTCTTTCTACCTGGGCTCTATACCCCTCCTTACCAAGCAGCTGTTCTGATAATTTATTTATTTATTAAAGGATTTATTTATTTTATTTATTGCATATGAGTGCTTTATCTGCAGAAGAGGGTATCAGATTACATTAGATGGTTGTGATCCACCACGTGGTTGCTGGGGATTGAACTCAGGACTTTTGGGAGAGCGAGCGGTGCTCTTAACCACTGAGCCATCTCCCCAGCCCAACTCTGATAATTTATTATCTCGTAAAACAAAAGCAAAACTTTGCTGCCTGACCCTACAACTCACCCCTTCACTTCACTATCTTTCCCTTTGCTGCAAAATTCTTTCATTTATGTATTCCCACTTACAGTGTCTACTTTCTCCATTCATTCTTTTCCACGCTTTCCACAATCTGACGCCCTCCTACTGCCACAATTCTGCCACAAACAGCACCATAGTTTTGCCAAGCACCTGCTTCTTGGCTGTTCACTAGAATTTCTTTCTTTCCTTTTTGATCAGTGGCCCCATAAGAGAAGTTTATAAAGGCTCTTAAAAATCAGAGTGCCTAAGTAAGCCTCACCCGTGGACACTGAAGTCTAGTGTCTGCAGGTGAGGCTCAGTAGCAGATACATTTCTGATGCCCACTAGGTGGCTACAATGTGCTCTAGGCCTTGGCCAGCTCTGAAGCCAACCAGGATGTGCATCCAGAAAGGCCTCTGTGCAATGCAGAGACAAAAACAAAAACAAAAACAAAAACAAAACTGTGGGGATCCCAGCTCCTATGACTGCATCTACATCACAGACCCTGCATCGGTGACTCTTGGAGCAGTGTGGAAGAGGGGGCAGAAAGACTGCAAGAGCCAGAATAGCAGAAAGTCTGCTGTGAAACAGTTGCCGAGAAAGGCAGCATAAACAAGACCAGAACAATACCACATCGATGAACATGTTAAGAGGGAAGTGGATCCATTTGTTAAGCCTCACCCGTAGACAAAGAACTGCAGGTAATTAATGGTTGCTGGGAAAAGGAGAATTAACTTCCCCCAGGAAAAGCTCTATTATTGATCATCCAATGCAAAGTGGTCAGCCTTAAGAGCAGCATATATACAAAAACAATAACATTGGACTCAGCTCATACATATGTATGTATGTATGTATGTATATATGCAACAATCATAATAAAAAACACTATCAATTTGAGATGGGGACATGGGAGAGGTTTGATGGAGGGTAGCTAGGAGAGGGTGGGTGGTGAAAAAGGAGGGAAAAGTGAGCTATGGGATTCTATGTAAATGAAAAACATATTTAAAAAATATAATGATAATGATAATAATAATAATAATAATAATAATAATAATAATAATAATAATAATAATAATAATAAAGGCCTCTAGTGGGGCTCAGGTGTGTGCTGCTTCTCTGCTGGCCCTCACTCTCCTGCTGCCTCCTGGCTGACCCTTGGATTCCTGTTCTGCTGTCATCCGCTATGTATTCTCAAAAGGACTGTCCTCAACCTCATGTTGCCCCACGTCTTCCTCTTTTCATTCTGAACAATCCCTGATGTAACTAAGGCCCAGACCACTCTCTAGGTAGAACCTGAAGCTCATTGGCCTGGTGCCGCCTGTGGAAATGCTTCTTCTTGCACGTTTTTAGTGACCTGGTTTACCATCACTGATCCGATCAATGTCTCAAATGATATACTTTCTCCTCAGCCCTGTCCCATGGTGCTGCTCTGTATTGCCTTCCAGCTCTTCGATTTAAAGTGCATTGAACTAAGGAGAGACAAAGAAACTCATATGATGATGGTGAGAAGGCGAGTTATTAAAGCTCTGATGGAAAACTATGCGAAGATTCCTCAGAAAGACCAAGAGGTAACTATCATGTGACTTACTGCAAATTAGTTAAGTATTCACTCTAAAGACTAAAAACCATGCAAAAGGCATGGATGCGCTCACACGGTCACCGTATCATCAGCCACGGTGGCCAGTTTATGTTACTAACCTACGCGTCTGTCAACAGAAAGACAGGGCATCCACACATAGTATATATGCTCAATGGAATACCACAAAGCCTTGAAAAAGAAGGCACTCCTCCCATTTGCAGCACGAAGAGAGCTGAAGAAGATTCTCAGTGAAGCAAGCACGCAGTCTCACATGTACAAACCATGAAACGGACAGAAGCCGGGAGTGTGGGTGGTGGAACGGTAGAAGTACAGTCACAGGCTGGAGCTGAAAATGTGAGGATTGTACTCAGAGGGGACAGAGGAGTAAGTTTGGGACAGGAGGGACGAGCTCTTTCTTTGCCCTTTGCAGTGTACTGCAGAACATGGTGTCAACGATGGATAACAACACATTGCAGCACACTGCAAGATCACTAGTAAGATTCAAATGTTTCTCACCACAATAGCTGGTAAGTACCTCAAGCGAGAGATATGTTAATTAACTTGACTTAATTTTTCCATGCTGTATTTATAGATCATAGCGTCATTTTGTTCCCTATAAACATGGATGACTATCATTTATAATTTAAAGATTAAAAAAAATTTAAAAATTCATTAAAAACATAAAGCACACCAAAATATAAATGCCATGTTAGTATCCGCGGCTCAACCACATTACTTCCAAATTAACATGAAAACACAGTGGGATTCATTGTGGCCTATCAATTATACCGATGTTTGCATGCATACCCACAAAAGGGCACTCCCCAGACCCGTGTAAGACGCAAGAAACCCCACTTTTCAGTCAGCTCATTATAGGTCTTCAAGAAATAGCAGGCCCTGAGGTTCCCAGCATACATCTGACTGTTAAATCAAATTGCAAGCATTAAATCAACTTGCCTCCAGGGCACTGCAGGTGGACCTGGCAGGCTGCACAGTGCAACGCGTCACTGATTTCACTCAAAATGAGCAGAAGAGTATACACGAAAACAAAGGGAAGGGTGGTCTCTGCCGAGCAGCTCTTCCTGGTTCAAGGTTCCAGTGGAGGCCTAAGGGCAGGTTTGACACCTTCCCAGGGCATGGCAAACACACATGGGCTGTTTGATGAAGCCAACAGTCCCAGCTTCATCTTGCCCTGGCTTACAGGGGCTCTAATCAGATGGACTCCTGGTCCCAAGGTCCCAAGAAGTATTATATTCTCAATGCCTTGATACTCTCTTAGGACAAAAATTTGTTTAAAAAAAAACATAAAATGGTTATTGCTTTCTGCATATAAAATGCAAAGCTGCATCTCTCCTCTGTCTGTGGATGCTTCTGCAAAACACAAGGGTGAGGTTGCTGGAGATACGCCATGCTGACTATAACAGCCCCATCTACGACATCTTCCTACCTGCCCCTCCCCCCTCACTCCTTCACCTCCTACCTGTGCCACTGTTCTCACACACCCAGCACCCAGGAGAATTCTGGGAAAGCAGTCTTGACCATCAAATCTTCAGGCTCATAAAGGACACAGTCTTTGTCAAAATATGATAGTTATGAAGCTCAAGTCTCGCTCTCCTTTGCAATTCCATGTGTCCCAGTGGGGGAAGTGGTAGGAAAACGGCAGGAACCATCTGCCATGAAGGATGCACCTGGTGCTCTTCTCTTCTTAGTGTGGATTTCTGCAGCAAAATCAGCTTCTTCTAAGCAAGGCAGTGGCAAGATATAAATTGATGGCTAATCCTTGAATTTCATCATTTACATGTGATGAAAAATACTCACAACCGAACGTGACAAAGGACAGCAGTCCCAGTGTGAGAGTGACGGGGACTGAGGTGAGATAGACGTCTGCCTGAAGTGTGTAGGGAAGGGATATAGAGGGGAGGAAAAACACTGCAATACCTGGCAGTTATTAACTCTCAAGATCAATGCTTAGCTCCGAGGAGCCAATTAATGCCTATGGTGACAATTTAATCACACAAGAGGGAGTGGAAATTCACTTTGAGAATGCATATACGTAATAAAATCAAAAGATGTGGTGGGGGTATTTGTACATGCGTGCGCATTTTAAAATGCTTTATTTCATTTCATTTATTCATTTTGTGTGTATGCGTGGTTATGTACAGGGACACAAGTTGCCACCGTGTATATGTGAAGGTCACAGGACAACGTGGGTAAAGGCAGTTCTCTCTGTCCGCCATGTGGATCGTGGCATTGAACTCAGGACTGTAGGCACCTTCGCATGCTGCACTAACTCTTGGGCCCTCACATCCATCTTTATGGCAGCAGTGTGTACAACAGCCAAGATGTAAAAGCAACCCTAATTACCACAATGGATGTACAGGGTGAGCACACCTGCACATACATGTGAACACATATGAATACACACACACATACATACACACATACACACACACATGTATTATGTAGTATTTTTAAGCACAATAAGAAAGATCCACATTATGAAGGCATGGTTAGCAGGTTAAAAAAAAAAACTGTAAATTTTCTCACTTGCAGAGGCATCCATGTGATCACCAAGCACATTTAACAAAGTCTCATATAATGAGTCATTATTGCATGGGCTATGTTCACTCCAAAGTATGAAGCCAGAGCAATGTCAACATCCGTCCTTTCCAATTAAGGTTTGGTCTTTGTAAAGCTTTACCACCAAATGTCTGTGCACTACTCTCCATATTAAGAGCTGCCGACAAAAACATCATAAATGCGAAGATCAGCCTTCTGCAACGTGTGTGTGAGCACACGTGCATGTGCAGAATTCTGAACCTCGTTCAGCATCAAGCCTCAGGAGTTGTGAGATTAATCAACTAAAAACACTGAGGGCAGGATAGAGGCCCTCACAGCCACTCACAAATTTCCCTTAAAGTAAAAATAAGTAAATGACATGTGCCAGGATCAAGGTGAAGACCCTCTGCATGTTATGACATTGGTACTACCTGCACACGGTCACATGATTTGCAGTTCCTTACCTTTTGATTGTGAGGTGAGGTGAAGGAAGGGATTTCATTGGAGCAGGCCACAGCACATCATCAGGTTGCGAATCGAAGCAAAAAAAAAAAAAAAAAAAAAAAAGAGGGGAGGGGGCAGAAAAGGCCATTAGATGATATCCTCAGATAAAAGGGAAGAGTGTGGTCTTAACATGTAGTACAGAACGACATAGCAACACACAGCACAGAGATGTTTTGATGCAGCGACACCTCAGAAGAGCCACTCCTCCTTTCTCCATAATTAGAAACCTATTGCTTCTGGCACCAAGAATGGAGCATCTTGAGCATCTAGCCGGGCACTTCCTTTTCCAGCCCTTTTCTTAGCTGTCACTAGAAACACGCAGGGCACGGTGCATCCGTCAACAGTGCGGGACAACAGGCCTGCCTAGGTACTCATTTCTGAATACATGGGAAGATTCCGACTCTTTAAACCCATGCTTAGTGCACTGGCATGGACATGTCTTCATCCTAGCTCTTTTTTCTTTTTAGGTGCTAAGGATCAAAATCAGGGCCCTGCGCATATTTATGAAGCCAAGCAGATCTAAACTGTGGAGATGCCTTCATCCTCTATCCCTCAACGTTTGAGACATGACCTGTGGAATAGTCAGTACACATGCTCCTGCAGAAGAGGCCCGTGTAGGGAGGAAGACGCTGCTTCAGGTGGTGGTCAGGGCAGCAGGCTGACTTTAGCTCTCATCCTTGTTAAAATGATGCTGATAATGCCTAGGCAAGGAAAATAGGCCATGGAACTCACTCCCTAAACATCTCTCTCTCTCTCTCTCTCTCTCTCTCTCTCTCTCTCTCTCTCTCTCTCTCTTTCTCTCTCTCTCTCTCTCTCTCCCTTCCATTCTTCTCCCCCCCCCTTTATTTCTTTTTTTAAAGACAACTCCTCATAACCTGGCTTAAGATTTAGGTCAGAGTCCTCTGGGAACACTGCCTTTCCTCACCCAACTTACAGATGTTGCTTCAGTGCCTCTCTGTAGCTATCTGAGGTGAGTCCTACACAGACATGCTAACAATATAGGTGCACTTTGACCTCTAGAAGGGTTCCCCGAGCCCATAGCCAGCCCTACAAGCTGAACTATGTCTACTCAGCAGAACTGTGGGAGCCCACAGTGGAGGGAGAGGAAACGTCTTTCCCTTTCACAGGGGAGTCTCACAGGAGCCTTAATAAGCACAGCAGGGGCACAGCCCTGTCTGAGCCCAGAAAGTATGAGCTCCTCAGGTGAACTTCAAACTTCCCTCTGTGGTAGACAGTGAGAGCTGCCCTCCACACCCACTTCTGTTTCCTAGTGGGTGGACAGTTAGACAGCACGCTCCAGTTTCTGTAGAAGTCAGCCATGACCAGGGCGCTGTAAGTGGAAAGGAGGCAAACCAAACCATATGTGTGATGCACATCGAACTGCCTGGTGTGTCCTTCACTCCTTCACCTTGGTTTGGCTGACTGGCTTATGAACTACATGGAAGAGATCTACCATCCTAGGTCCCTGCAGTTTACTATTCTGAGACAATACAGCCAGTTATGGGCTGACCTGTCACAGGTGCCCTGACCTGTCACAGGTACCCCTCACTAGCCCGGTGTACACACCCTTGTGGGACTTAGTTTCAGGTACTAACCTGTACCCAATGCCCCTGGACACTTCCCTGAGGCCCTCCTGAACATGTGGTATTCCATGAATCCTGGTTACGTAGAGCCTGAGGCAGGAGCCCTGGAGCTGAGGGAGGGGCACGGGCTCCTGTACCCAGTTGGAAGAGTAGGTGGCTCCCTTTTAAGTACATCAACTGGACTGCAGCCTCCACCATGCCCCTGACTCATAAAAGGTAACTAGACTTCACATTCCAGAAGAAGCATGATCAGGGTTCTCTGGCAGCAACAGCAACTGGAACATCTGGATTTGGTCAGAAGGTCTGAAGGTTTTCAGAGCTACATACGGGCTGACAGCTGTGGTCAGCTGTTTAGCAGGCCTTTACTGCCCATCCCTCTTGTACTTCTATACCAAGTAAGCAACTGAACAATATGACAGTGAAAGGATAACCACCCCCCCCCCCACCCCAAGTAGTTTTTCTTCATAGTTTCCTCTGTATTGCACTGAGTCAGGGATAGTTATCCAGCAAAGGGGTGCCACAGTACCAGCTTTCTATTCTACCCTCCGCCCCCAAGAGCTGTATCTGAAACAGCCAAGGCCAAGGTCACACTTGGAGATGCATAGATTCCTTTAGTACCCAGTGGGGAGCATCAGCCATGTGCCCTACATGGAAATTGGTGCTGTCAGGGAAGTCTAGTCTTTGATTTATAGGTCCCATCTTCATGTTGCTTACAAAGTAATAGCAGCAGGGCATGCTATGAAAGGGCTAAGTAGAATGACAAGGCAGTAGCACAGATGATGTCATGAAGGCATCGCCAGGCAGAGCCAGGCAATTATCTCCTTCCATGTTAAATTTCAAGCCCAGCTAGTTCACAAACACCACTTTTCCTTTGCAGTTCCAATCTCAGCCTCCGCGTTTGACTAACTAAGCCACTGACACACACCACTATGTGCCATACCGTTCAACGGACCCATCCAATGCATTGAGTAGGCTTTCCTAAGGTGGAGATCTTCTGTGTTGCTCACCGCTGCAGTGCAGTGCCTTGAACTGTGCCCATGATGAGTATGGTGCATGGCTTCAGACTTACAAGGATCTTAAGTGTCACACACAAGATATCTGGGAGATGTCCTGGACCTAGATTGTGTTCCACACAGCTATCTCATTACCTAAATCGATTGGTATAATCAATAGGGTGGCATTTAGACACCCGTGTATCCAGAGCACATTAGAACTATCAGTGTTATCTAAAATATGCCAACAGAGGCTGGGGAAATAATTCAGTTGACTAAGTGCTTGACTGGTGAGCGTGAGGGCCTGAGACTGATCCTCAGAACGCATGTGAAAAACGGGGCCCCATGGTGCTTCACATCTAATCCCACTGCTGGGGTGGCAGGGATAGGAAGATCCCCAGGGCTCACTGGCTGGCCAGCCTAGTCTAATGGGAAAGCTCCAGGCCAATAAGAAACCCTGTGTCAAAAACAAGGTAGATGACATTTTTTTTGGAAGAATGACACCCAAGGCTATCCTCCGACATTTACACACATGTGCACCCATACACACAAACAGAAAATAACAAGAATAGACAACCTGCATAAAATGTACCTACTAATATCACACAAATTGAAGCCGTAAGAGAATTAGACTAAAGCACCAACTAAGCCTATTTACTGAACTAGCTAGTGTCTGAGAACATCTTCCAGGGCAGAATAAATGCAAAGCTCCCCATCCTGGCCATTTGTCATCTGCACACACATCTTCTCTTATTTAAGATACAGTCTCGTACAAGGAATCTTTAAACCCAAATTCCTGACTTTCTCTTTAGCAACCCCGGTGTCAGGGTATTTGATTTGCATTTCGTGTTCCTCTAGTATGCATGAAAAGAGATGGACTCTAAAGTGGTCCTTAGGACAACAGTGTCTTTAATCACTAGGTGAAATGAACTGGCCCTGCTGGCTGGCTGTGTTCATCTCACAGCTGTGACTGAAGGGCTGTTTGGAGAGTGAATGACAGATGCTTATATGCCATGGTCACTGTCACTGGTATATAAAAAAAATAATATGGATCTTTGTTTATAGAGTGTCCAGGAAACACACCCAAAAGAGTCTCATTACAGTGAAGATGAAGCCAATGGATATGTACGAAGCCAGCTCCACATGCATATGGGGAATTACGCAAAACGAATCTTCCACAACAACAATTTAATTTTCAAAAGCAAAGCTTGGCCCTCAGATACCAAGCCAGTAATGCATTTTTTTAAAAATGCATTTTCACTAAGAGTACCTTCCTTTGTCAGAAAAAGGATCTCTTTTGGGAAACAGGAGGCTCCACATCTAGCACACTTAGTGCCCATTTCAGGGTGGTTCTTCTCTGAAAGGTAATTTAATGAGGGAGAGAAAAAGAAGGCAGCCTCAACGCTACATGACCCTTCAGAAAGCATGGTACAGTGTTTCTTAAGTTTTCATTGGTATAATGTCTCCCAAGTTTAATACTTTGCATAGTATATGTATATGTACCCATGTGTGTGTGTGTGCACACGGGTTGTGTGCATGCTTGTGGAGCACAAGACTGATGATGAGTGTCTTCTTCCTCTATTTCAATCTGCCTTATTTTTAAAACAGAGTATCTCATTGAACCCAGGGATCATTTATTGGCTAGACTGGATGGTCAGAACGCTTCAGGGACCTACCTATCTTCTTCACATTCCAGCTTCTGCCCTAATACTAGTGTTCTGTGCGCATACTGCAGCATCTGGCTTCCAGGTTTAATTTTTAGTATGTTGTCTATGCACATATACCTTTACAGAAAGTAAGATTCTCGTGATTACAATTACTGTTCATACAGTATCAATTACAACACACCTGCAAAGGCAAATGTTGCATTTGCAACCACGCCGATCCTAGCCTGGCCAGTTTTCCGATCTGTGTGTACCTCCCTTCCATTTTTGAGTCTATGATGATCCTATAACATCCCTAATGAAATAATGAAACTTATATTTCAGTTTGTAACCCTACGTCAAGGATATGAACCCACAGAACATAGCTGTTCAAGGAGGAGATGACTCTTGAACAGGGAAGAGAAGAAATAGTATTATAGAATATCACATAAGTAGGGCTCTTTGTCACTACTTCCATGAAATACATGGATTTTCTTTTTACCCAAATCTGGAGAAACCATCTCACACCACTCTTGGATCAAAACCCCTGAAGAAGGGCCTTCCTACACTGGACCATGTTGGATGATAACACCCAAGGTACCTTTCAGTACTAGCTCACAGAATAACAAAGTGAAGTGTGTGACTTGCAGAATTAATACATAGTAGGTCTGGAACTCAAACCTAGAGCTGTGTGTTCTCAAACCTCTAATACTGCCCTCATCTCCATAAGCAGGAACTGATTAGAAACGGGTTTCTGGATCAATGGGCACTGCTGTAACTGTTTGATGTTGACGGAAGGAAGCCAGCTCCCCAAAGAGAAGAGGTTGATTGATGCTCCATTTTAAGCGATGAAGCTGAGGAAAGACACAAGCCAAGGAAAGGACCCAAGACCAGCCCAGTAATGCAGTGACTACACTTCAGTGGCAGGTGGGCGTGTCACAGGGAGAATGGGCAAAGTAAGAATTCAGCTACTCCCTGTGGTAAGCAGGCTTTGAGCACAGAGTTCCCTCAGCCAAGCTTTCTGTAGTAGTCACTCATCACAAAGGCAAAGTTCTTCTGTATCTAAGGACACATATACTCTGAGCTGAACACACCAGCCCGCAAAGGATCTGCCCAAATGCCACCCATCTTTGAGCTTCAAGACGACTGCTTGACTTGCTCTCTCATAAAGTGAAGTTGTTTGCAGCTAGTTGATTTTTGTTGTGAGCACTAAGCACTTACCTTTTTATTGTTACAATTCATTTTTCTTTGGGTGGAAATTGAATTACAAAGTTTTAATGCCTTGTAGCTCCTAACATTGATACATTTAAAACTTCTGTCTCTCATCACCATTTAACTTACGTTACCAATTTCCCTAAAAGCAACTACATTTTAAAACACTTTCCCTGAAAGACAGTTATTATCTAAGAAGATGTTGCATTGATGATACTCCCATTATAACCTTCATCCACTTCTTTCAAAAGTAGCAAACACACTAGTAGTAGTTCTATGGCATAAGCTTCATTTTTAAACGGCTTCTAGGGGAAGCAGGATGAGAGGGCTGAAGCAGTTCTCTGGGCACACAGAGCACAGCAGCATATACAGTCAGCATCCCACACCATTTGGCTATAGCTTCGCTGACCTCCATTTGTTGTTCTGCTCATAATAAATCTCATTTCTTTTGTGCTTTTGTTTTGTTTTTTTGAGACAGGGTTTCTCTGTGTAGCCTTGGTTGCCCTTAACTCGCTTTGTAGACCAGGGTGGCCTCGAACTCACAGAGATCTGCCTGCCCCTGCCTCCCAGAGTGCTGGGATTACAGGAATATGTCCCCACACCTGCTGTTAATTTCATTTTTTATTCAGAGAAAAAGTCTGTACAATAGAAGTACCTGGAGAGTTTTTAATCACAATAATTCCTAAGCTTACCTCTGGAGACTCTGGGTGAGCAGCCTAAGATGTGTATCCAACAGGCACACAACTGTATGTGCTGTGGACGCAGATTTTGTAATCACAATTCAAACAGAAAAGGAGTCATAAGATGGAGTGTAGTTCTCACAGTCAGTGCAAAGTAATGCTCTGTCTCAGTTCGAGTTTAGAAGAAATCTATGGGGTAAGCATTCTGGATGTTGTCTAGGGGACAAGAAATGGGCAAAGAAAATAGACTGGAACAAAGATTTTTTTTTCTGGGATTTTAAACCAGGCCATGCTCCTTGCACCAAAATCAGTTTCAATGGTCTGGAAAGAACTGAGTGTTGTTGTGTTAGCTACTAAGCACAGCAGGCATTTTTTAGGGGGAACAAACTCCTAAACTTACAAGTAAAAGGAGTGCTGAGCTATTCCTCCTCTCTCTCTCCCTCCCTTTTTAAGTCAGTCTCAAGTATTCCAGGTTGGCTTGAATTCACTACGCAGCAAAGAATGATCTTTATAGGTTTGCCACCCATGCCTGGTTTACGCAGGGCTGGAGTTGGAACCCAGAGCTTTGTGAATGCTGGATAAGTACTCTACAAACTGAGCAACCTTTCCAGCCTTTGTATTTTAGGCTCCAGTTAAGACATTTTAGAGAAACTTACAAGGAAGCAGCCAAGATCACTACGTCAAACTGACGCACTCTGTTAGAAGACTTTGTTCACCATACTTTTGTATTCACCACATACAAAAGTGAGAGAGGTATCTGCTCTCTACCTTTCTTAAACTTGTGGTGTATGGTCCTCAAGTACGCATGCTCACAAATGTGCACCTTGGAGTACGCCCACCTCACATGTTCTTCTTCCGGAGTTCATAGGTTCTCCAATACCTTCTGGTTTTGCCTGCATTTCTCTGCAAATAGCTTCACTGTCCTCCATACTTGTTACAAGTACTATGCCCCTGTCCATTCTTACATCTCCTGGATGTATTTAATTATCTTTGCATCCACCAAGAGAAGAACCCACCGCCTTCAGCTACTCTGGAAAGTGTGAAGAACATCTTGGAATACGTGTGGACCATGCCAACTCTGCGTAAGTCTAACCTGTAAGGTGGATGAGTCTTTCTGTTGGCATTTGGCTCATTTCTGTGTTATGGGCAAGTTTTCTTGAGTTGCAGTGGGGGCTGGGTGGGGGAGTTCAGTAGATTCTTATTGAACAGTAGCAATATTGCTCTTCATGGTAGAAATTTTAATCTAAAATGCATTTCAAAACTACATAAGAATGTCAGGGAGACACAAGAAGCTCAATAACTTGTCAATTGCATCCACTGAGAACACAATTATGAAAAAAATGAGCTGTAATGATACAATAGATCTTTCTGTGTTACTTAAAGACTAAGCAATAAAAGAGTGAGGCAATAAACATAAGGAATGTGGCCATAAACAGATCGGAATTAATTTCATGAGCATGAGGTAATGCTCACTCCATCCTCAATTCCACATAAAATGCGGCAGCACAGACATCTCTTGTGTCTTGTGTTCAAATCCTGGCTTCAGTTCTTTGATGAGCTTCTTACCATGAGAGGGACTTGTACGCCTTGAGTGACTTATGTTCTTAGAGTGGTATAAAAATTTAAGCTGACATTGAAGACCATGCAGCACAGTGCCCGATATGTTGTGGGAATGGACTACACTAATTTACTATTGTTTCTTGTCTGATGCCCTTAACAAAGGGTAGTTTAGAGACCTAGAAAGACCTAAGATTAAGCTTTGTAATGTAAGGACTAAAGCAGCTTCCCAGATTTCACAGACAGTGATCTCAATGTCTAATTTCCAAATAATGTGGCCATTTGAAATTCCCCTCAAGGCCAGCACTTTCATTCTGCTTTGTACTCTATCCAGAGGGCTCTGTGCAAGTCCTCTTCTTAATTTGAACAGTACTTTCTAGAATAAGGAGGTGTGAGCTGCCACACAAGCCATTCCTTCTGCTCAAACCTAGTGTGTACAAAGGGCTATTTTCATCACCACCAAGCTACAATCATTGCTGTGATATTTTAATAAAAATCACGAAGTAAGGAAAATAAAATGTAATCCAACAAAATCCTTTCCATTAATAAAGGTCACTGAGGCTTCTCTTGATCTTTTCATAATCATGTTCCCTGTTTTTCAAATGTAGAGAGTACAGTCATTTTTCTGCAAAAAAGTATGCCAGAAATTAGAGTTTCTAGAATGTTCCTTGCTCTAGTTTGCTTTATGCTGCTGTGATTAAAAAACAAACAAACAAACAAAGACCAAAATCAGCTTAGTGGAGGAAGAGTTTAGTTGTCTTATACTTCCAGGTCACAGTTAGTCCTCTAGGGAAGTCAGAAGGAAACTAAAATGGGAACTTGAAGTGGAAACCATGAAGGAACACCACATGTTAGTATGTTCACAGATTCATGCTTACTTAGGCTAGCTTTCTTGGACTTCCTAAGAAGGACCATCTGCCCAGGGAATGGTGCTGTCCAAAGTGGGCTGGACCCTTCTACATCAACTAACAATCAATACAACCCTTTCCCCACCCTCCCAGCCACACCAACAGGCCAGTCTGATACAAGCAGGCCCTCAGTTGAGACTCCCTTCTCCTTTCTCACATGACTTTAGGCTGTGTCAAGCTGACAGTTAAAGCTGAATAGCACATTCCTACAACCATCATGTGAGAAACGCAGTCCCCTGCTTACTAAGTATTACCATGAAAACCTAATCTGGCACGGAATCTTTAAAGGGAAGCCCTGGAGTCAGTTAACTGTGCATTGGCCTCCGTATTCAAAGGCAGAGCAGTCTACTCCCCCAAACCAATCATCCAGTAAAACACTGTGGGAAAGTTACTACCAGACCATGCCCCACACTTCTGAGGGTTTCATTCTATTTTGATGACATTATTTTACTTAAGGTTTTTAAATTGTCTGATTAGAGGGCGGATTTAATTGGAGCACTAATAGAAACGAGAAACATTACATATGTTCCTGTTTTGCCAAAACCTTTTCCAATTATGTCTGAGGTGCCACAAGTGCAGGGGCCAATGCCAACTACTCGGGTCTTTCATGGCAGAGGGCCTCAAGCAATCCGCACACACTTTTATGACTCACATTAACTACACAATCACAGTGCTGCAGAGGAATTCAACAGAAGTGTTGATTCCTGCTCTTTTGCCAGGACTGGAATAACCCAGCTGTCAGTATATCTTACACTGACTTTAATGTCATAGTGAAAGCCAGATGGACATGAAGAAACAATGGGGATTTCTTTTTTAAAATTCAAAATATTATACCCCATCATTCTCATGCTCTTAGGTTAGTTACTATCTAAGCCTTTCAAAACAAACAAACAAACAAACAAACAAACCAAAAAAAAACCCTGATACTTGCTAAAAGAATAAAATTGAAAAATGAATTAAATGTCAGTTTCTCATACGCAATGAATTTTAGGAGAATGGGGAGACAAAAAGAAAATGAATTTTTTTAAATGTATCTCATCTTGTTTCTCTCCAGTTCACAATCTGACAACAGCTTGCATTGGCACAGGAACAAGACCTTAGCAATTGTGCTCCTAGTTCCTGCCTAAGCTGGATTTAGAGACTTCACAACAGGAAATGGACTTATGTGTTTTGCAACAGAGTTCTAAGACACTGTCCCACACTAACATCTGGGGACAATGCTGGAGTTAGTGCTTACCTGCTATAGAGTCCCAATGGCTGGAAAATGGCACCCAGCAAGGTTTCAAGGCTACATATAGAATTGGCCTGTTACACCTCACTTCCTACTTCCTGCTTTCTTCCCCGTCTCCAGCACAGAGATGGAGAAACACAAGACAGGCAGCATCCTCTTCTACTTGTGTGAGTAGGCTGGGCTTTTCTTCTTTTCCCACCTCCCTGGAATCATTATCCTCCAATCCCCCACGCCAATGGAGAAATGTTTATTCAAGAGACCAATCTGAGAAGTGTTGCCTGGTAGGGACTCTGGCATCTGGGCTCTCATGTAAATGACTGACAGGTAGGCAGAGCTTCTTTCTCACTAGGCCCTCAGCTTACCTGAGCCAGAGAAAAATGTCAAGAGGAAGAAGGTAAGCCCCAGGGGAGGTGACAATGAGAGAGCTCTCCTTGGTCAAGTGGTCACACATCCTCTTGTCAGGACTTATCTCAGAGGAAAGGCTGCGGGAAAGGAGCCTAGAAAGAGGCTCTGGGCTGTACCAGCAGGGGCAGGGCTGATGGTGGCTGGATAGAGGCTCTGGGCTGTACCAGCAGGGGCAGGGCTGATGGTACCTGGATGGAGGTGACATGGCACTTGATCGCCCACTGGAAGGAACCATAGGGCACAGGGTCCCTAAATGTTCTGAAAAAGCTTTTCTCTGGTTCCTCAAGAAAGTCAAAAATTGGATATGTCCGTAGTGGACACCAACCATCAGCCATGGTTATGGGGAAGAAGCCACAGCGATAGAGGGAGACCTGCAGGCATAGCTAGCCATGTGAATGAAAACCTGAAATTTAGGAGAAGATAAAGAATGGGGCAAAGGATGGGCTAGGAGGATCCCAGAGCCACAGCGCACTTACTATAGCATCCATCTCACAGACGCTCTCTTCACACCAGTGTAGGTGGGTGTTGGGGCGGTGTGGATGTGGGTGCTGTAAAAAGATTTGCAAAGGATACAGGATGGGTGCTTTAAACCAAATGAACGCGAGTTTATTCTTCATTAATGAAAATAATCTGAAATCCACCAAAAATGTTTGGTTTGATACAACTTTTCTGATGGTCTGTCTTAGGCACATGTGTCACAGTGATGCCAGCCTGCCTGCTGCTGGTGCACAGGGGGCATTTAAAGCAGAATAGTACACATTGAGTTCAGGATAGTGGATATGCCAGTTTCAGTTGCTTTCAAAGGTTAAATGATTCATTTCTACCACTTTATTCTTCCTCAAAACAGTGCTTTTTGCAAAAAGGATACAGTTATTACAAAGGAAAGGAGACCGGAAGGTCAGCTGGTGGTACCCAAGAAATGATGGGCCTTTGATGATGCTAATTGTGCTCAAAATGGACTGTAGGAACCAGACAAGGATTTAAGATCTGGTGTAAAACACCAAGACAATTACCATGTTTCCTCAAATAGGTCTTCTTAATAGGTCTGCCCTGATAGATAATGTGAAAATCTTTGAAAGCCATTTTCTCACATCCTCCTTGCTTGTGCTTCTCTCTTTAGTTTCCTGCTTGAATTCCTCCCCAGATAAGGATTTGACCTTCTGAGAGATGGCAGCATACGGGAGTAATGAGACTCAGAAGACCCACCAAGACAGGGAGCGACCTCCAGGGTGAGCGGTAAGGCTTTGCTGTCCACAGCCAACTCCATGTCCCGGGCTCTCTGAACAGCGTCATTGCCATTCCTCCTCAGAACTCTTCTTGGGGTGCAGTTTCTGTTTCACTGGTACAGTTGGGGTTTAATTCCTTCATTAATTCCATCTAATGCCCAGTGTCTGGGCTCAGCTTTATCTGTGCAGGATGCTAACACCATCCTCAGGGAATCAGAGCTAAGCATAAGAACTGGGATGTGTAGGTGTCCTGCGATTATCCTAAGGAGCTCAGGACACCATTTTATTCTTCTGTGGCAGGCATGCCATCTGAATATGGTCTTTTACCAATGACTGGAAAGGATCAGCACTATATTCCCAAGGCAGACTGGTTCAAGTGATAGCGGTTCATATTAAATGGCTGAGTACGACAGGGGGTTAGGAGACTCCTATCTTGAACTTCTAAACATTCCTAGATGAGTTTGCTCTTCAAGCTGTCTGTGGATATTGTCAGCCAAGGGTGTTAATGGCCCAGCAGAATTCCTTAGAATGGGCAGGATTAACACTAGGCATACTCATGACTGAAACAATAGGGCTATACAGCTCAAAATCCATTCATGTGTCTAATATAACATATGTCTCACGCCCCCCCTCCCACATACACACATAAGTTCTATAACCTTGCACAATCCAGGCTAGCAAATTCTTTCTGGACAGCTGGGAGAATATTCTACATTCAATTCTTTCGGAAACTCTAGGCCTAAATAAGCTCCACAGCCATGTGACTCTGTGTGTGCATGTATGTGCCTGTAAATTCTTGTGTATGAACCTATGGTTATGTGTGCCTAAGCACATGTGTGTACATGCATGTAGAGAGAGATGGTTGATGTCAGATGTCTTCCTCAATTGCTCTACACCTTAGTTTTTGAGACAGGGTCTCTCACTGAATCCAGAGCTGATGGATTTGGCTAGATTGACTGATGAGGAAGCCCAGACTCTTCCTTTCCCTCCCAGTGCTCCCAGTCATAAGATTACAGCCATGCACCAACTTCTTGGCTTTGCATGGAGGTATTAGGAATTAGAACCCAGTCCCACATGCTGGCAGAGCAAGCGTTGACTAAACCATCATCATAGCCCCTGAGTGTTTATCTTAATCCGGGAGTAAATTCATCCAAGTAGCTAAACCTCTTTCACATTTCTGTTTTCCACACAGCTATTTTGTCATTATGAGATGAGAAAAAAAAAACCCAGCTCTGGCAAATGTGACTCCAGATGGGGTCAAGGGCTGTGTGCAGATCTCTGAGAATGGCATTAATAAAATTCTGTTTATCTCTAATACATTAAAATAGTGTTCCATAAGGAAATTATAGTGAGTGATACCAAGAGGAGACATGTTGAACCCATTGGCATTTAACTAACAGAATGTTTAATAGAATTGAGCTGGCCTAAGACGGAAGGAAAGTAGGGGAGAAATGCCAACCAGATGACTCCCTAGAGAATAATTTATTTTGGGTTTACATGATATTAAATATCACTTCCTGCACCAACACTGAAACCTGTATTAGCCTCTCAAAAAAGTAAATTGTGTTCATTCAAAACCACTATCAGGTCAGTGTCTGCCTCTGGGGCAACAGTGCCAGGTATTCCAACAAAATCAAGTCCATTCTCCATGCACGGTGTCATTTCCTACTTCACTGTGTCAAAGCTTCCAGATCACAAGGACCAGTGGACTATGAAAGTGTTCAAGCTTTGGCCACTGGGCTGAGCCAGACTTCTGGCTGCTTTTCACCTGGTCCATGGCTATCACTGGCTACTGGAGCATCTCTGTTCTGAAAGCGGTTGGCCATACCATAGGGCAGGCCCAGAGCCATGGGTAGTGGTGCTCTACTCATCTGTATTTCCCAGGGCAGAAGTGTCTTTAGCCTCACAGTGGCCAGAGTCTTTGGGGTATCTTCCCTTCTGTCCTCTCTGAGTGGGATCAGGTGTGCCCAGCTTGAGCACTGTAGGCCTTGGGTGTCCCTGGATAGCTGTTTGTAGGCATCTTGATGTCAGAAGAGTGGGCATCCATGTTCTAGATGGCATCTCTGCTTCCTTTCTCATCCTTCTTCTAATTCCTCCCCCTTCACCCTTCCTTTCCAAGTCTCTCTTTGCTTCTTATTTCCCTTCTATTAAATGTGGCCATAAAGGGATGCCTTAGCCTTGTCCAGTGTCTCACTCTTCTTCTCTAATTTGATGGTGACTTAACAAATTTTTATTTTCACTGAAATCAATTTCTAAAGAAAATAACCTAAATTGTCTGTTTACCTATATCCTGTAACCACTGAATTTAAGCACTTTTAAATAATTATTTTCCTAAACTTTCTTTTTAAAAAAAGTTTTCCCTCTCCTTCCCACCTTAATTCTCCTCTTCCTCTATCTTTTAAAAATTAATTAGTTATTACTATGATTGGGGAGGGGGGTAGGATGCATGTCATGGCATGCGTGTGGAAGTCTAAGAACCACTTTGTGGAGTCAGTTACCTCCTGCAGCCTTGCCATGAGCTTCAGGGATCAAACTCAGGCCACCAGACTTTTATGGTAAGGCTCCACTAAGCTGAGTCACCTCTCTGGTCCCTTTGTCTGGCTTTCAGTAGCTCATTCCCGTTCTCTGTGCCTCTGATGAACACAACTCCGATAGCCAAGCCTCTAGGCTATTTTCTATGCAGACTTCTTGCAGTTTTTCAAGGAACCACAATTTCCTCTTTCAGTTCTGAACTCAAACTTGAATTCCATTTGCCAAAACTTTTTTTTTTTTAATTAAAACACCCACAGGGGCCAGAAATCTGTAGGTTCAATGAAATGCTCATTTTAGAAGAGGGGACAGAGTGCAAATAAGTAAACAATAGACAGACACACACACACACACACACATCAGAGACCACATGTGTTACAGAAGAAGTGAGCCCTACATTAAGGGAGGGGGCACCAAGCCTCTTTGGGGTCTGCATTTAGTTCAGTGGAGACCCCTAGCCTTGTTCCGATCTGGGAAAGAGAATTTCAGAGAAGGGAGAGAAAGGAAGGAATCAGAAATATCTATGGGCTTGGAAAGCATGCGCATGTGACTGGAGACAAACAAAAAGGGGCGGGGGAGGGGGGGCGAGAGGAAACCAGGGAGAGATTGCAGAGAGAGAAAGGGCCAGAGCTTGTCAGACCTCTTCCAAGGAACTTGGATTTGTTCTTAGGGGCAGCAGCAAGTCAAGAGAATTGGAGTGGCCTGATTTTCTTCTTAGATCTCTTCCCTTCTACATTATTTGGGGGGAGAATGTGGCCCTGCAGCTTCTGAATCTCTAATCCAGAGCATATTTTATCAGGAACCCAAGACCAAATTACTAATTACCTCTTCAAAACACTCCCAGATGATCACTTCAAAACCGCAACAAAGGAAAGGAAGCAAGACAAAAACAGGGCTTCTCGGAACAGCGCTGTCCTTATTAACCCTGAATCACAGACTGCCTCGTGCCCCGAAAGTTTGAGAACTCTTCCCTACACTCCTATGTTTGTTGTTTTTCTCTTTTGCCATGGCCTGTTTAGAAATGATTAATAAGAATTTACGACAATGAACTGTTTTCTCATTTCCTGAGTATTTCCCTGGGATAATGGAGCTGGTCTTGTTAAAGAACAATCAAGAAGCAGATTACAGGAGGAGGAGGAAGGAGGAGGAATTCATGGCCATGTGTCTGTCACCAGGGTACCTACTGACTTGTAGGTGACAAGTAGGGAATGGTGATCTGTTTGGAAAACCACCGGTGATGGTGGCCTTCATTCCTGCCACGTGTGCCTGCAGGGTCCAGAGGACAGCCTCTAACGTAACTCCTCAGGTGCCACAGAGCTTTTCTCTTTTGACACAGGGTTTCCCACTGGCCTAGAACTCACCAAATAGGCTGGTGTGGCTGCCTTGTGAATCCCAGAGACTCTCCTGACTTGGCCTCCCCAGCACTGGGATTAGAAGCACCTGCTAGAAACGCAAGCAATCGTGCCTGGCCTTTTACAGGCTTCTGGGGCTTGAGGCCCAGGCTTCATGCTTGCAGAGGACGCACTTCACTGAAAGCAGCCTCCTCAAGCCTCCTTCCTGCCCCTTGTCCGATGCAGCCAATCACAATTTGTGAAGAATTTACTATTTCAAGGGTGCCCTTCACCTCGCCCGCCCATGTGTCTGGAGGAACTTCTGCTCTCTGATCCCTTCCTCCGTCATGTCACTGTTTCCCTTTGGCCTGTAGATCTAGAGGTCAAAGGCAGGACTGTGAATTTGCTGCGTGAGCATTCTGCCCCTAGGTGATGCCCCGGTCCCTTTAGTGTTGCTTGATACTTGGCAGTGCTGCCTGTCTCCTTCCTCTCCAAGTCCAGCCATAGCCACGGGCTGGACACGGAGGCCAGTTTCCCTCAGAAAGGCCCTGGGTTGGGCCCACGTCCAGCTCCTTACTCATATAAACACCAAGGGCTATAAATGAGATTTTTGTCAGGCCACAGATCAGAGACCTGGCCCAGCTAAAACTTCCCCCTAAGTCCAAGTCGGTCTTTCCCATTAAGGGCCACTTAATAGGTGTAATTGGAAACTGCATGAGAACAATGTGAGCTCATTCAGGTTTTTCATCCACTCACTGGTGCTGAAACAACAGCCGAAGGAAAGCAAACCTCCTCTCCAACACAATCACTCCTGAAGAACCCTTGCTTAAGAGGTGTGGTTTAAAAAGACTTACCCCATTTTAGATTCTATGTACCCAGATAGCATGATGCAAAGAAACACACCGCCTAAGACATGATTTGAGTGGGAGAATGTGACAGAGTCTTGTTTACAGAGGACTATGCAAGGATAAAATGTAATGCCAGCAAAACTGCACCATACTCAAACTGAAAAGAACACGTAACGAATACACTTTTAAGAATATGCTCTCTCTCAAGCATTGCAACTAATCACCTTTAAGTCCAAGCGGTCAGAACGATCTTGCAAATGAGGAGTAACTACAACCTGATTTTAGACATCGAGAATTTTGTATTATTATCTGAATCTTATAGGTCAGTGCCTTCATATCCATTCCTGCTATAAACTAAAAGCTGAGTCTCATGGGTTTATAAGTGGCTTGGATTTTACCAGGCCTCAGGCTGTTTTGTTAATCTAAGAATTTTATACTCTGTATGATTGGATCTTCATTTAATATGGCTGGGTCATGATTTGAAGTAAATCAATAATTTCCATTATCCCCAAAAGCCTAAAATCCTCACATGGAACTTTCTGGAGGGTCCCCAACACTCTCCTAGCCATTTTGATTGGGCTCAACGCAGAAATGTGTTAGTAAGATCTTTGACATGTTAAGTAGATGCTGAGTGTTGGAGACTGCTGGGATCAGGAAAGTTCACACTCAGTGCAATCTCAGTAGAGGCCTGGCTTAAAACCAAGGCAAGCATGGAAAACTCACGACATCCGTCACCCACATTGCTCCTTTTCTCCTCACTGTGACAAAATGCCTAATAAATTTACGAGAGGAAGGGGCTACAGCTCTTCCTATTGGGAAGGGGCAGCAGCTGGTCACCTTGCAGCTACAGATAGGTCGTCGAGGCAGAGATGAATGCGGGTGGCGAGTTCTCTTCAGCCCAGGACCGCAACCCATGAAATGACACCAGTTATATTCAGGGTGGCTCTTCCTATCTCAGCTAACGCAATGTAGAAAGCCCCCCTCCCCCCAGACATGCCCAGAGCTTTGGCTCTTAGGTGGTTCTAGATCCTGTCAAGACAACAGTATTAATGGCTACACCCATGTTTCCCAGAACTCCGTCTGAATGCCTGACATATAAGAAGTATGCTAAATTTAAAACCACTTGCATACGAGCACTGCGTACAGTCTGGGTTCCTCTACAGCACACTAGCTTTCTAAATTATAAGAGTTTATGCTATTTTCAAATAGCTTTTGCAGACGACAAAGGGGAAAAAAAAGACACTTAAAAGCTGTTCAGAGATCATTAGCAAAAGATATTTAATCCTTTCCCAATATTGTAGCATGTTCCTGGCACATGAATTTGTAAGGCCTATCTGCAGAGAGAAACAGGCAATGTGTTTACACGCTGCTCATACTTGAGGCAAAAGAGATGGGCTTCTTTTTACAGGGCATGCCCACTGTGAATGCACCAAATGATGGAAATGTAATCTTTGATATTCGTAAGAACATACGCTTTGTAGAAATATTTGCAGAAGAAATCATACACTATTAAAAAGGTTACAGTTGTAATGCTAGATTTTTTACCTGCTGTTTGGCCCCTCTCCCAAACACAATGGTACCTTTCTTAACCAGCCAGAAAAGACAAAGCAAGGGCCCTAGGAAAAGTTTCACTGTGCGGTAGGTACCCGTACCAGCAAAAGGTTAGCAGTGTGACAAGAGTTACCCTGCTTCTCACCAGCTTTTTGCTAGCCTCGTCTGCGGTCAGCTTCCCCTTTACCTTCCCAAATAAAACCTCTATTGATTGGTCTTGTTCTTTGACTGAGCTGATGCTGGACAGGCTGACTCCACAAGGAAAAGCAGAAGCCGCAGAAGCCACGTGCTCACCCAGTCAATGGGCTTAAATAACTTTAAGCTGAAAGTGATTCTTATCATTCGATGCAGATGGAAGCTTTGTCTTGAAGTCATTTGAAAACAGGTGCCAATGGGCTGGCTTGCTCTAGGATAAAGTCCCCACTGTCTCTGCTCAGCTGTCCTTTCTGCAGGCAGCTTTGCAAGGCTGAGAAGATCTTTCTGAAGGGAAGATACAGGCCCCGAGCCATGGTACTATCTAGGGTCCTACCATCTCTCACCCATCCATAATAAATGCACAAACCACCGAACAAAGGATTGCTTACCTAAACACGTAAAAGTAAAGCAGTTTAGAGGGCTGTAAGGGCCCCAAGTTAGTATGGGGCAGTTCTTGTCAAAGCCTTTATCACGTACACAAGCAAAGGGCATGACCTTATGGGAACACATATTGGTTCAATGAAGCCTACTTTGTCACTTTGTCATGTGAAGCCTTGAATTTCCCTTCCTTCCTTCCTTCCTTCCTTCCTTCCTTCCTTCCTTCCTTCCTTCCTTCCTTCCTATTCTGCAAAGCTCTCTTTACTTGTAAACAGATAATAAGTAAGTTTAAACTTACAAGTGGAGGGAGAGATGCTTCATGTTCTTAGAATAATTATTTTTAAAGTTCGATCCACATAAACGTAGCACTTCGAACTTATTTGAGGGAAAACTTTGTGTTACATCTTGGCACTTCCCACAATGTAAAGAAAGAGGGAGAGAGAAACGCGTGGAGGGAGAAAGAGAGCAAAAGAGAGATCCTACCATTTAGCGAGGCACAATCTCTGAGTCAAAGACTGGCCAGGTTTCTGCCATTGTTCGTTGTTTTAGACAAAGGCTGTTTCTGAGCTCGTGAGTGCAAATGACGCCTAGCTCAGAGCCTCCCCAAACAGGGGGCAAAAGAATCCGTGCACAACAGGGGCCTCATTGTCACAGGTCCTCTGTTCTTCTGCCCTCCTTACAGAACGATTTGGAAATTCACTTTGTTAGCAGCTAATGGTAGGATACATTAGCTGCTGGGTTTCTGGTCACCCTGTCCCTCACAGAACCTGACACTGCTGGTGTTCTTCACAAGAAGGGTGGTGAAGTTTTTTTTTTCCCCCGTTGATATTCTGTTTGACGCTCAAAAAAATTTTATAAGAACCGAAACTCACAGTAGCCCTGTCTAGGGGAACACTCCGCTGGGAATTACACAGCTGGTGCGTCGATATCTTTGCTTACATGTTTTGAGCTCTTGCCAAGAAAGCAGGCAAAATGTGTGGTCCAACTTTTGGCTTTCCACCAACAACATCGTTGCAATAAAGCTTTATTTACACAGTTCTTTTTTTCCAAGCAGCTTTGTACACTTCATGATGGTCACCCAGATTTTATAACGGAAACTTTTCGTTTTCATTGTTTCAGCATTTCATTTGAGAGGAAAGGTTGATGAGCAAAATCCTAAGATAATAGCAACTCAAAAACTCAGAAACTTCATGAGAGTGGCCTCTGCAGTTCCTTTCCACCCACTCTGGTTCCAAGGTGACAATGCTACTACAGAGGGGCTGTCTTTCCAGGTAAAAACCATTTCTTCTCAATCATCCTAATGCTGCAACCCTTTAATATGCTGTGGTAACCCCCAACCATAAAATTATTTTTGTGGCTACTCATAACTATAATTTTGCTACTGTTATGAATCATAACGTAAATATCTGATATTTCTAATGGTCTTTGGTCTCGACCCATAGGTCAACAATTGCTGATATAGATTATAGTTTCCAAAATTATATATTTGCAGGCTGATGAGCTGCTTCAGAGGGTCATAGAGCTTGCCACCAAGACTGATAACCAGAGATCAATCCTGGGGACCCACATGGTGACAGGAGAGAACTGACTTGCCCTCTCTATATGCGCCACAGATGTAAACACTCACACACAAATTAGGGATCATTCAAAAAGCACACACACACACACACACACACACACACACACACACACACACACAGAGGTCCTAAAATGCAAAGCTCCAGGGGTAAGAATGCTCATCTCCCATGGAATCATTTGCATAGGCACAGTACTCCTGTGAGGTACTTGGTGCACTCTGAGCCTTTTGGTTCAAACAAGTCTTCCACCAGGGGGAGCAGGGGCACCACCCTAGTGTACAGAGGACACCTGAGGCAAAACCATGGGAGATGCTAAAAGAGGAAGACACAGTAAGCGCGGGGAAGGGCATGAGACAAAAAGGGATTAAAATCAAAATCGGACTGAAGAAGAGGAAGAAGGCTTATGATGGCTAAAGCTAAATTAGACCTTGTTTTGTTGCGGATTGCAGGTCTAGGGCTTGTGAGGCAGTGGAGCGTCCTGACCCTGGGAGCCTGGTCTTCTGTGCAGCCGTCTCCTGGTTACTAAATGTGAGTCAGCCCTGACACAGCACAGCTCCTTTAAAGGGGGGAAGCAGAGTGACCACAGGCAAGCATGCTGAAATTCTCAGCTGTCATGCTCTGAACTCATTCTCTTTGTGTCTCTGCCTCCAGAGGAGAGATCAGGACTTAGTTGGGGCCTGGCAGGAGTAGCTATGGTGATGTCACTGTGATTCTACCAAAGAACCATCACTCTCCAGAAGGGCAACATCCCACCACAGGAGGCCACAGAAGGGAGACAGTCAAGGTATCCACTTTCTTCTTCAGGAAAAATCAGACCAAAAAAACCGGAGAGAGGTCTAATCCCAAGGCATCAAATTGCAGCAGGCGGAGGCCTCTCTAAGCCTCTCAGCATGCCAATGGGAGAGTCTGCCGTGGACAGCAATGTGCGAAGAGATCCAAAAGGACAGGCGTACCTGACTCAGTTACCTCCTGAATCACCATCCAGGTCATGACCACATCCTCTTAAAGGAAAGAAAACCCATGAGACATCACCCGCATCCCGATCTACAAAAACACAGACCTGTCTGACAGTAAAGGAACAGGGCTTAAGCTTAATTTAGCTAATGAAGCCTTGGAGAGTCCACTATTCCCCCCCCCCCAAAAGGCTGCTGACACAAGCAGGACAGCAGAGGACACTGGATTTCAGCAGGAGTTCCACCCTAGCAGGAGCCACATGGGATGGGACAAACCTGGAGATCCAACTTAGGACATTCCTGGGAACCCACTCTTGGGCACAACCGCCAAACAGGCGTGAATCAGAGCATTCCAAGAGGCGCCCACAGGAGATCTTCCAGGTCTATTTTAGGTAAGGATTAGAGCCAAGGGAAAGTTATATATAAATTCCAGAGAAGCAAATCCAGACGTACAATGGAGTGTTCCTACGGGGTAAGACAACCAACCGTTGTGTCTTCTTAGGTTGCTCACTGTATCCTGCCATGTCCATAGCATGCAGCCAACTGCAGTGACTTACAGATCTTCCCTCTAGGCTTATCTCCAAAGAAACCAGAGGCTCGGACCCTGTGTATAAAGCTACCTCTAGGATACAGGTAAACGCAGTGAAATATCATAGCTAATTGAACCCATGACAACAGCTGGGGCATCCTACACACAGCTCTCACTTTCAATCTCACTCATCCAATAAAACCCACAGGTGAGCAACACTAAAACTATGAGGCAGCGAAGGGGTTAACTCTGGGGCCATCTAGAGGGGTCGCCAGACTCTGGGGGAAGTGTCCATAACCATAGCATCTGTGGAGAAATTTTCTGCCGTGTGATGGTGAACAATGAGCCTTGTCAATTTTTTCTTATTTTTCATTATAGGAAACTTTAAGTGTCACAATACTTCAAGCGTACGGCATGGGTGGAAAGCAAGATGGCACATCGGCCCCACGACAATGGTAAATCAAGTGCTCTGTCTGGCAGGAAAAAATGTCATTAGCCCGGGAAGCGATCTGCCTGATGTCATTTGTGAAACAGGGTAATACATCTATTCAAATTTATGGGGGAAAACAATTGATTTTATTTCCTACCATCTACGTTTGGAGGTCAAAAGGAAAACATTTATTATGCCTTTCAAAGGAAATAGCATTCGTTACACTCTCAAAAATAAGTTGCAGTAGAGTAAATATGTCCACTGGCATATCAGGAAAACAGTTGTTGTTAAACAGCTGGTTGTGAAAGGCTCACATGAGCTCAAATGGGTCATTAAGGTGGAATGCTGCTCCCCGTGTGGCTCCCTGGCAGATTCTGGTCCTGCCCTCCCTGTGTGTCCAACTCAAGGTCAAAGGAAATAAATTCTTCAGCTGCTTGATAGCTAGAGCACTAACAATGGAGTGCTCCCGGAGAGGATGTCTAGGCAATTTACCAGTCCTTCTATGCTTCAGTCAAAACCACTGCATTCGTGTAGAGACACTTTCTTCTTCTCCTGGTGAACACACACTAGCAGCGTTTAAAAAGATCTCCAAGAAGACTTGAGTAGAAGCTAATCTAAGCAACACTTAAGTTTATTCAAATAGCTGTGCTCATATTTAAGGCTAGAGGCACTGGCTAAAAATGATGTTCAGATATATTTTGAGTGCAACGATAGGCTACAAGACAAAATAGAGGATAATCTATTGTTAGATGGCATGTGTTATATTATGTATGTATCATAGGATGTATTATATGTATATATGTGTAGTGAATATACACAAGAAAATGGTGGAAGAATATACAAGAAGAAGTTAAAGATGACTAACTTTTCAAGGAACAATTTATAATAACATTCTCTTTGTATATGTGTGTATGAATATGGAGGCATAGAGAAGTTCATGCACACATGTATGTGTGTGTGCATGCATATGTGTATGGGTGCACAGGTCCGTGTGTGTGTGTGTGTGTGCGTGCGTGCCTGTGGAGACTAGGGATAACTAAGGATAGTCTTGGCTTTCATTCCTCAGATGCCATCAGTCTTTTCTTTTTGAGACAGGGTTTTTCATTGGCCCGGTAGGCTCAGCTGTCACTCTGAGTTACCTCTAAGAGCTGACAGAATTGGTGATATTTAGGTAAAAATTTTAGTCTTGCTACCTATGCAGTATGATGCTGGGAAAGTTGCTTAGCATCTTATAACTTCAATATACTCATTATAAAAATAAGGATTAAGATAGAACCCATCTCACAAAAACTGTTGTAATGTTTACATGAGATTTTTTTTGGGGTGCTGTGTGTTACTATCATGTAGTAAAACTTTCATGGACAGAGCGTTTATTATTTACTTGGTTATTTTATTACTAGTCCTTCCATCTTTCCTGAAGCCTTGGGAAACCTCAGACCACAGAACACTCTGGGCCCACCAACAGGACATACAGAAAAGAGTCAATTAAGATACAAGAGAACAAGGGGGCAGCAGGAAAAGGTGACAATGACGCGCAGCCAGCAGAGACTTATGTTCTAATCCCTTCTCTCCCAACTCCCACCCAAGAGGTCTAGACTTCGATTCAGGAAAAGAAATTTGATTCTTCAAAGCAAATGTGTAAGGGTTTTGGTTGCGATCTCGGCATGAATTCAGACACCTGTAATTTTGTTCTTGGAGTTTGAAGAGGAATGGCTCATTATTTCAGGCAGTTTAAGAAACTGAATAGAGAAGACCAACCTCCATTATAATTTTATTTTTTGCATTTCCATGTATTTAATTCTATGCCGCACTGTTTATTAATTAAATGCATTCTTTACAGTTCCATGCATGTTTACAATGCATTCTGAGGACTCTTCCCCTCCCCGCCCCCCCCCCCCCCGCAACTCCCACTGTGTCTACTTCCGGTCCTGTCAGCTCTTTTCCTCCCTTCAAATTCCTTGTGCCTTTACATCTCAACATCACGCGTTTTCTTGCTTGGGAGCTCAATGGGGCTTTAGTGAAAAGACACACCTGTATCTTCCATCCTACTGAATGGCAGAAATCCTTTTCCTTTTCTTCACCCCACTGTTAAGGAGGGAATTTAGGGACCTGAGAGAACTCTACACAAGAGCACAACAAGTAGCTAAACACACCAAAAAAAAAAAAAAAAAAAAAAAAAAAAAGCCAGTAACTGCAAGTGTTTATCTCCACATGGGTTTTGGGTGTCAGAGTCTCTGGCATGAGACTATATTCATTAAAAAAACAAAGGTAATCCACCTTTATGCTCCCAAGTCTGTTGTGCATGCCAAGAAGTGGGTAAATCTTTCTTTCTTGGGAAGTTCCCAAATGTTTTGATTGAAATAGAACATCTCATTTAACTCTCATTTCCAGGATGAATTCACAATGCATTGAGCTGATCCAGTTTTTTTTTTTTTAAATATATTAAATGACAACTGAATTGAAAACCTGTCTGTTGTCTTTGGAAAAATACATACATAAATTCCATGCAGAAATATTGACTTCATGCACTTTGGCCAAAAGAATAATTATAACCATATTGCTAGAATGTGTTCGTGTATGTTCCTGCACATCTCTGTCTACCTACATAGCAGGTGTACATACATACATGTATGTGAATGTATATAAAAATCTGTGTGGATTATAGATTACTGAATAATCTCAGGCCCAAAGCAAGATCTCTGAAATTTTATGTCCTCTGTACCAGATAACAGCATGTGACGGTCCCTAGACTAGAAAGCATCACCTACACAGCCACCCACCAATTAAGACTCAAAAACCCATTCTCCGCTGAGCCCTTCACATTTCCTGCAGCACACACAATAATTTTCTCCTTCCTTCCATATATCCATTATTCAGCTACATGTCACTCTCCCACAGTAGGCAAAAGGCTCTTGTGTGCTAGCAGAGAAGTGGGGAATTCTTCTTTGTATTTCCTCTTTTCCCAGTGCCAAGCACAGTACGGGCGATCACTGGAAAATTTCAAAATGAAAAAAAAAAAAGAATATTTTACTCCATGTCAGTGTTATCCTCAGTTTTTGCTTTCATAAGATACCAATAGCTGTATGGGCCAGAAAACATGACTCAGAAATATAGCTCCAGTGACATTCTAATTTCCTACTCCTGACAATACCTAGCTGCTCTTACGATCTTGTTAACACAGTCCAGTGGGACAGAGGACAGTCCAGAAGATAAAACCTGAGAGCTGAGGGTGCTTAGGTTGGAACGTATAAGCTCAGGGAGAAGCTGCTGGTCTTCCCTATGTTTTACCTTAAAAGAACCTTCATCCAGATACTACAACAAGGTATCTCAGAGGTCACAACCAGCTAATGAGCAACAGAGAGTTGAGCAAGCAAAGACAGATCATGCAAATCAGATATCATGATGCCATAGTGTAGGGGGCGAGGGAGAAGGGTGAAAGCATTACGTTTAGAGCTGGGGAGCTTTAAGCAATGTTCATTTCGACTGGCAGATCCTGTATTTTCAAAGCATCACAGTGGAGGGCACCTAGGAACAAACCTGTGGTTTCTTTAGTAAGCCCACATCCTGGCTAGTTGATATGTGGCTTTGCATGACTTTGCTGGACTCATCCTCAGATAAGGCAAATTCCCATTCACCCATTTTTACAGACGGGAGTCCACAGGAGAACACAGTGTTGTGTTGTGCAGGACATTGCTGTGCAGAGGTTAAACTCCAAAGTCTTGTATTAAAACACAGAGACTTGCAGAAAAGGGTTTGTTATTTCCTTTCCACTGACTCTCAACACTCTATTCCAATTAACAAGACATTTGGGCGAGATTATCTCTTGCAAGGGGCCATGGAATTTCCAAGAAGTTCAGACCCCACTTGAGCCTTAACAATAATCATCTGTGAAAGAAAAGTGGATAACATGGGTTTACAAAACGGAAGTCACAGCCCACTTGTGGCTTTCTTCTGGGTGAGATCCACTAGTAGCATCTGTGTATCACGTAAATACAAGTACTCCAGTGCAACTGTGCCATCTGGCCAATGTAGGATGTATACTCTTCAGTAAGTAACATGGTCTTCTCTTTTTTGATGTCCACCTCCAAAAACATTCATGGGATATTTACTAAAAAGCCCTGAACCTTTATACATATCACTGCATTTAATTCTCACCACGCTGTGAGGACCTTCAGCTTACATGGAGAGGTTATATTTGTACATGGTTAATGAGAGGCCAAGCAGGAGCAACAGGTAAATTACTTCAACTTTTAAAAACCTAGGTTTTTAGTTGGGGCTAGAGAGATGGCTCAGGGGACATTTGCTCAACCATGTTCGGTAGCAGCCTTATTCATAATAGCCAGAACATGGAAACAGCCTAAGTGTCCCTCAGTAGAAGAATGGATAAAGAAACTGTGGTACATTTACACTATGGAATACTACTTAGCTATTAAAAACAAGGAATTCCTGAAATTTATGGACAAATGGATTGAACTAGAAATGATCATAATGAGTGAGTTAACCCAGAAGCAGAAAGAGTCAAATGGTATATATTCACTTATATCTGGACACTAGCTCAAGGGTCATGTCCCATGAAAGTCTTAACTTACCAGGAAAGTGGGACAGAGGTGAGGACATCCTATTGGGATTCTAGGTGAGAGAGGCATGGGAGAATGAGGAAATAGAAGGATCCAGAGGGTCCTAGAAACCTACAAGAAGAACATTATGACGGGCAGATCTGGGCACAGGGGTCCTGCTCAAACTATGGCCCCAGTCAAGGACAATATGTGCAGTAAACTCCGAACCCCTACCCAGATCTAGCCAATGGACAGGACATTCTCTACAGTTGAATGCAGAGTGGGGACTGACTTTCATATGAACTCTGGTGCCCCATATTTGACCATGTCCCCTGGATGGGGAGGCCTGGTGGCACTCAGAGGAAGGATAGCAGGCTACCAAGACGAGACTTGATACCCTAGGATCATATTCAGAGGGAGGAGGTCCCCCTCAGTCATAGTCATAGGGGAGGGGAATAGGATGAAAGTGGGAGGAGGGAGGGAGGAATGGGAGGATACACGGGATTGGATAACAATTAAGATGTAATATGAATAAATTAATAAAATATATTTTTAAAAAAAGACTTCATAATGCTATTGCAGGGGACCTGAGTTTGTATCTCAGCACCCATACATGCTAGATGGCTGGTCCACATGCACCTGTGGAGGATCTGCTGCCCTCTTCTGGACTCCATGGGCATCTGCACTAGCATGTACTCATAGCCACACACATAAACCACAGATACACATAATCAAAAATAAATCTTAATGCCTGCTTTCTCCTGATAACCACTAAGCACCGCCCTCCCAGTACTCTTGTTTCCTTTTATCCAAGATCAAAATTACAAGCATTTCCTTAACCCTCATCATCACTTAATTTTGCCAAACAAAATTAAAAGTAAGAAACGCTGTTAAGAAGTCGCATGCGAAGCATGCTGAATAGAATTCTGCTTCCAACTTCATTCCTCAGAGCACTAGGGGGAAGGGACGCAAGCAGGTGGCAAGTGTGGCCTGCGTCTCTCAGTTTGCCCTGGCTCCCTCTTCTGTTCCAACAGCCATTTCCCTGCTTCTCTTTGGGCTTTTCCAGAAACAGATGGGCTACTGTGTGTTATCAGCTCAATCTACACAGCTGGAGCATCTCAGGGTTGCAGAAATCTCGATCTTCAGAATAAATTCCCCTGCTGCAAACAACTGCAGCGTCTCTGGTAATTCCTCCGCTTCCAAGATCCATGGTGCAGTTTATTTTAAACCGCGGTGCCATTTAGTATTTCGGCAAAAGAAATGCTTCATACTTGTGTGGAACATCTGATGCTCATGTTGTCTTGGCAAAGGCAAATAGAGCGGAAGATTGTATTAGGGGTTCAGAGCTATTTATCGTCAGCTTTCCCATAAAGAGGAAAAGCAAGATGGGTAGAAGCTCACAGCTGTGCTCCTCATTCCTCGCTGAGGATGACTAACTGCCTTCGCGCGTAGAGCACCTACGGTAGGTTATCTGCTCCACGCTCACCACCCCGCCCTAGGGTCACATTTGTATAAGCCACAGACCCCACTGGACAAATCTGGTGTGTCCTGTTATGCGATCAGAAGTTTTCAGAATTATGATGTTTGTTGATAAGAGTAAATAGAAAATTCATATCTCTAACCAAATATCATCTTTTACATCTAGGTGTTTTATAACTGCAAAATATATATCTGCTCAGTGGGGCTCAGTAATATCTAGAAAAAAAAAACCCTAAAATCACATTATGTGGAATAAAAGATTCAATCTGTTATCCATAGAGAAGGAGTTCATTTTGTCCCATGATCTTTCTCCTCAGAGACAAAGACCTTCATAAGCTGTCACAGATATAATAAATAAATAAATAAATAATCCAAAATATGCATTAAAAGCTACATAACCCCAATCCTGCAGAACTAGTTTTCCATAATGACTTGCAATTTTTCTATTTTACATAATAGTTGTCTGGAGTTATTCTGTACATAATTCCTCAAAAAAAATCAGCCTTTAAAAATATTCAGTAGTTTCTAATAAAATAGGAGAGCTGTAAAAGCATCACTGGCATCTAATTTTGGAGCATTTTCATCAATCCCCATAGCCACCAACAGTCAATGATAGGCTATTCTCTCTCCCTAGACCATGGCCACAAGTAATACTTGTGTTTTCTGTGTAGATCTGTCTATTGAGGACATTTGATATAAACACATAATCCATGGTCCTTTATACATAGGTACTTTGATTCCACATAAAGTTTTCAAGGGTTATCTACTTTATCTGCTCTTCTTTCATTTTAATGACTAAAAAATAGTCCATCGTTTACACCCTTTCTTTGTCCATTCACTAGTTGATGGGCATTTGATTTGTTTCTCCTGGTTTTTGTTTGTTTGTTGGTTGGTTGGTTGGTTGGTTTGTCTTCTACTTTTGGACTGCTGTGAATCATGCTGCAATGAACACTGTAAGCAACTTTGCATGGATTCATGTTTTTTTTTTAAACCACCTAATTTTTAAAATGGAAACTTTGATCTTTAGCAAAGAAACAAGTGCAAATCATGTGATAGCTACGAAGGGGAAGGTGGTAAGAGTCAGAACTGTGAGAGGAACAGAGCAGAGCTGTGGCCTGGTGGGTATCATGGCATTAGCAGCTTTGGAACCAATGGCTTTGGGAGGTATGGGAAAATAGTAGGGTGCAGCTGTCATAATAGGAAAACAGTTGGTCCCCTGGCTTCCTTCACTTGCTACAGAGATCTCCTGGACCTTGAATCTAAAAGCAGGTAGCCGAGAAGGACCAAAGCCCACTTACTGCTCTTTATGAAATGCAGAAGAGTCTGGGAGCTAGCCCCTCAAATTTGACCTCCCAATGGATCCCCCTAAGATTCAAGCAGGCCCACAGCTGCTTGCTTATCAACATCCTCACACCTCATGGGGCTGTTTTCTCCAAAAGAACAGATCAGACATGAAGAAGTAGGTTAGCAAAATGGACCACTCAGCCTGCTTTACTAAGTGTCCCTAGTCAAGGCCACCCATAGCTAAACTTTATTCAGCTCATATGCCAATTAAACAACACAGGAAACTCATAATTGTCTTAAGTTCTACCCAAACATGTCTTAGCTTAGGGTCTTCACCCCTCAAGTAAAATCGCCTCACAGGACTCCCATGCATAAGAATCAATTAACTCCGAAACTAGCAGTTTATAAGATCAGTCATTTACAGGGACTGTAGGACAAAGGAATAATTGGCATCCTCCTCCAGATTACTGGGGTTACTAAGTAATCACTAAGTAATGTCTAAGGACCACGAAGGATGACCACAGAACTCTGTTCTGTTCCTAGTAGAAAGGACAATCCCCAGGATGAAAGGCTCCCAGAGCTCAGTATCGTTCTGGCACATTCTTCTTGCCATTCACCAGTAGATCTATATTTTCTAAATGAATACCCACCCTTAAAAAAAAAAATCACCCGAGTGGATGAATCACAGCGGAAGTGTACTCATTCATCCATATATGGTCTTTCCCCAGACTAGACAGTGTAGAGTTGCCATGCCAACTGATGTGACAGCTAAAGTCAATGTTAATTTATAGCCAGATGTGTGTGTGTTTTCTGACTCCCCGCCCCCCCCCTCACGCCCCAGGGCCAAGGGACCTTCAGTCCAGAGTGCATTTAGGCTGTTGTCTCTGTGATTCCTGCAGTGAATATCTGTTATTTTGTTAAGCTAATGAGTTTGAATTTCATCTGGGTGGCGGGGAAGGGGTTATTTTGTTCTAGGTTCTTCGAGATTTTACTCTTAATTCCTAAAGAAGAGATCAATAAAGTTTATGAGTTAAAAAAAATTGTTTAGAGTATCCCCGATAGAAAAATTAGAACCATGAAAAACAGTCATGGAAGCAGTATCAGATCTGTATGTTTGAACAATTAATCCTTTTAGTGGCTCAATGTAATTCACTTTGTAGTGTTTATACTTCTTCTGCATAGAACCTTTGACACACCCTACCATCTCCTCTCCCCCCCAAAAAAATTGAAAACAAAATTTAGTCATGGCCTCTACATGAAATCACAGAACATCTCACCAAGAAATGTCAGTAATGGACCTGGGTTTGAGTTCACAGATCTGGCAAAAGAACACATCAGAAGGAGAAATGGACACAGAGAAGAAAGGAAAGTTTTAGCCTCTAGGTCTGAGCCAATCAAGCTAAGCCATAGCCTGGTTTTGTTGTTGTTGTTGTTGTTGCTTATGAAGCCTTGGAGTTATAAAAGATTGAAACACCAGTAAAATTCATTAAATTGCTAGCAGAAAATCAAAGCAATAGTGTCTCATGCAAGAAATATATGAAATCTAACCAATGACTGCATGCAAAGTCTTATGAAATCCACTCTTGCTCATTAATTTGTGCTTTAGTTTGGGTTGGGTGTGTCAGGTCAGTTAGGGGAAGGGGAAGAACTCACTCAGGTCAGGTCATTGTAGAAAAGCATGATTATTTAGTACAGTGCAATGGGACAGCTGGCGGGTCTGTCATGGAAGAGCCACCCACTGGGAATGGTGGGCTGTGGCTGTTTCTGTCTGGTTCCTGTGATGCCCATGTATGACTGGAGCCCAGTGGATCTGACTGACTGATGCTTGGATTTGACACTGGGTGGGAGCAGCTCTGTGATGTGAGGCGATACTTAATTTGAATTGGTTGCTTTAAGTGGTAAAGTAGAGCTTTCCAGAGACTGTTTGATTTGTGTCATGGCACAGGGACAGTTTAGCAGACTGTGAAATGAGAGCACAGTGAGCCATCTATGGGCAAGAAAGTTCCCAGTTCTTGCAGCTGTCAGTCACACTACTCCTGTAGTACCCCTCAGATTTGTCTGCTCCCCAATTTTATATGCTTGTGGCAGGGACCACGTGGCCTGCAAAGCAAAAAACTAATTGTTATCAGCCTTTTATTAAGAAAAAAAAAAAGGCTGGGAATCTCCTATCTAGCTTAGCCAAAGCGTTTATGTGTTCCCTCTTTTAAAAAATGGATGTTGAGAAGGAGAGATTCATTAAGTGCCCACTGTCACTGGGTAGTGAGTGGGAGGTGCTGCATTGTGGAAGGAGGTCATCCATATTGGATTCCTGTTGCAGAAGCATAAAGAAATATTGGTCACAACCACCAAGTTTACCGGGCTGAGAGTTCCTGCTGACAGAAGATTTGTCTCTTTTATCAATTTATTTCAAGCAACACAGCTTATCAGTAAACACAAGAACACATTAGTTGCCCATGAATTAGCATTTAGTACAATTATCTACAAAAGAGACAAGAAATCCATTTACAATTCAAATCTTCTGCACTCCATTTAGCCTGAAACTTTTTTTCAAGTAGCAAACACATCCAGGAACACTAGGTAACTACTTCTTATCATTTTGAACGCCATTCTCTCTCTCTCTCTCTCTCTCTCTCTCTCTCTCTCTCTCTCTCTCTCTCTCTGTGTGTGTGTGTGTGTGTGTGTGTGTGTATGTGTATAATTTTCCCTGCAAAATATCCTAAGCAAGAAATGATTTCATAAAGATAGAATGAGAAAAAAAGCATCCACCTCCATGACAGTGTAATAAGCCAGGAATAACAAGAATAAACTATAGCAAGAGTAAATAAGAAGAATCAAATCTAGTTGTTAAGCACTCAGATCAAGAAGAAAATAAAAATTAAAACACTGGAAAAAAAAAGCAACACACACAAATGGTGACATTGATCATTCTTTGAAAGCAGGACTTTATATATCCCAGCCAAAGATAAACCAACCAAAGGGGAATAAAGGTAAGATAACTTCAAAGGATCACTTATCCCAGGAAAATAAAACAAAAAACAAACAAACAAACAAAACTCCCTATTCTTCCCAGGCCAGACATTTCAAGTCAGAAGGCTAATCAAGCTGACCTGAAGTTCCCACCCATGTCATGTGTTCAGAGCTGAGGCCCTCTTGAGGTCATGCCTGGGCTCTAGGCACAGGCTGAAGAAATTTCCCTGTGTTGACAAGCTAGGACACAGGCCAGAACTTCAGAGCACAGAAGGAAAAGAGCCATGATGAGAAGCAAACAACAACCCAGGACACTGAAGCGTTTAAACCCCAGGAAAGAAAAAAAAAATCAAAATCAAAATCAAAATTGACTTTAAAGTCGGAGTTTTAACATTCCTAAGTGATGCCACAAAGGGGAGAAAAGAAGGAAAAAGAGATGACAAAATGCTAATGACAAAGAATGGGTGATAATGAAAAGGGAATGAACAGCTATCGTAAAGGACCAATTAAAATCTTAGATATGACTGACATGCTAACAGAAGCTTATGCTCAACGTAAGGATCCTTATTTCGTACTAAGATGATGGGAACATTTTAAATTGATGGGATAAATTGAGACACTAGCTCACAATATAATACAATGGGAGGCCAGATTTAAATAGATAGATAGATAGATAGATAGATAGATAGATAGATAGATAGATAGATAACCGGAGCAGCAGGCAGTGAGGCAAAGGTAAAACAGGGGGATGCTCACACATGACTGGGAAGACCGAACAGAGAATGGAAGCAACAATTAAGGAATGAAGCTGATGGTACCTCACGATTCAGGCCTCCTGCGGGCTTTTACAGGGTGCGTTTCAACCCTGGCTGTAATAACAGTTGCTGCTGAGTGAGGGCTAAGGAGTGACGCAAGAATGGAATCAGGGCTAATGAATAGGAGCCTGAAGCCTGGCTGGCTCTCCGACAATAGCTGGAGAGCTAGGATGTAAAGTCTCATTAATTGGCTGTGTTAAGCAGCCACTCCCTGCGCGCTCACTTCCGTAACTCTGTCCTGCGCTTTCCAGGGAATGCGTGGTTTGTGTCGCTTGCCTGGCCTCGCAGCTGATGCGCGGAAACGCGTCTCTAAGCCAGTTTTTTTTACAACTTAAATGTCACTCTGTTTATTTTAGGTCTAATAATCAAGCAGATATGTTTTAGTCCTGAGGAGGAAACAGACGAAATGATTACAGGATCCTAAAGGTTTCCAAGTTCTAGAATAACGAAGCTGATCTTTCTGCTAAAGACTTTGCTTCAAAAGCCTTAGGTGGGCTCTCTTTCCTTGAAATGCTGCTTTGAATCTGTGATTTGGTCTTAATGGTCAGAATTAGTGTACATGTAGAACGATGGTCTAAACTTTTGTAAGGATTTATTTTATTTGTGTGGTGTGTGTGTGTGTGTGTGTGTGTGTGTGTGTGTGTGTGTGTGTGTGCATGTGTGTATGTGTTCCTGTGTTTCTGTATGAGGATATGTGCATGTGAGGACAGGTACCTGGGGAGGCCAGAGGCGTCTGATCCCCTTGGAGCTGGAATTACATCAGGTTGTGAACCACCTGATGTGGGTGTTGGAAAACTGAACCTGGGCCCTCTCCAAGAGCAGCATGTTCTCAATTGCTAAGCCATCACTGCAGCGGAATGATGGTCTAAATTTTGATAAAAAATTTTTTCACGTTTAAATACTTTGTTCTTTCTTATTTATTTTCTTAAACCAGTCGGCATAAGCCCTAAGTAACCCAGAGGTTCAGATGGCTCAGGGATTGATGAGGAAGATGAGCTGGCGTGCCCGTGTGGCTCAGGAGCCAGGAATCCCAGGACGGGCAGCTGCTAATCTGAGAGTGCTGGAGGAAATGCCAGCTGCACAGCACTCCACACCAGCCAAAGGATGGTCAAGACTGTTGTTTAAGGCTGGAAAAAAACTGCTGACTCCAGACACCAGCGTCACCTACCTCAATGAACAAATGAAGTTTCATACAGATTGAAACCAGCCTCCGCTTCTGCAGCTGGAGCAAGCCAGGCATGCCTTTATGAGCACATGTGCACCATGGGTGGGCACATTTGCACCAGGTGTGCCCCTTTGTGCACTGTAGCCTCCAGCATTTCTTAGAGGCAAGCCTTATCGTATTTACAATTTACAGTTCATTAAAAAAAGGTCCTCTTGGAAAATTAAATATGGGTGAAATAATATTCCTAAGGTACATTTCCACACAACTTTAAAAAAAAAAAGCCATTATTATTCTCGACATTACACAAGGGTAGAGTTTATTACAATCTGAGCAAATAATGATCTTGCAGAACTAGGAAAGAATCAACCTCCCTTCATTTTTTTTTTTAATCAGGGACTAATCTATACTTTGGGGAAAGAAAATAAACACAGCCACATTCTTAATCAATTGGTACAAAAGACAGACTGCCATATAAATAAACAAATGTGTGCAAACAGGAGAAATATTCATGGCTCGAAGATCCACTTATGCTATAAAATAACAGACTATTTGGGAAGCATGTCCTAACACTGAAGTAGAGGTGTTGTTCCACAGGGAAAACGATACCCAGCGTGCCTATGGAACCTGGTGAATAAGTTTACCACAGCCCTTTGGTGAAGGCCAACACTTTAGCATGGTAGGTAACTATTATTAATGAATAGTTAGAATTATTTAAGTTTCAATCACATTTTCTTCAAGAGGATCTCAGAAAAGATGTATTTGCCTAAGGAGCATACAGCCAGTCAAAGGAAGTGGAGACATTGGGTAATCAGAAACAGAGAAGGAGTTGGGATACGGGAGAGAAAAACAGCACCGAGCATGACAGTAGGACTCATAATTAAGGGACAATACACAATGCAGCCATAATTTAGAACAGATCATAGAGGAGCGGAGTTAAGTATGGAAAGAAGCGGGGGGTAGGGACATAACGAAGGAAAGCAATGATGCTGTTAAAAACAAGGTCACACATTCAGCGGAGCTAACAACTCGCAGGGGAGCTGAGGCCATTACCAAGGAATGTGCTGCCTCTTTCATATTTCATTTTAAAGGTTTTTTATACTTATTCAAACTTCCTGGTGCTGCCACAGCAGTGGAGACTTAGAAATGCAAGTCGAGTCACCAAAGAATAATCTGGTAATTGGTAAGTGCCACGAAGTACAGAAAGAAGAATTCCACGACGTAAAGAAGCCAGCTAAAGTTCCCCTGACATCTTCTGAAAAGGTGTAGGTTTGCCTCTGCAGGTACACCTTAAGCTGGGTTCTGCTAACTTTAATAGGTGCAGGTGTCTTTCTGGGGCCAGACAGAGTGGTCCTGTTTCATATATTCTCCTTTGCAAACTCAAATCAGTGCAAACACCTGAGGGGCACCATCCAGCGATGGTCTACAGACACGGTATGAGAAAAAACACAGCCACCTCCATGATGATTGTAGAGAGTGAAATACTAGGTGTAACCAGCCACAACAGGCAAAACTTAGAGTACTCTGCTGAGGTTGAAGAGGAGTGTGTTTTTGTGTGTTTCTCATTGGCATTTCTGAAAAAAAGAAAGAAGCCTGGGGAAAGATGCCCCTGTGTCTTGTTGAAGATTTGAGTGTGAGTGATCATTTGCTTCTGGTTTCTCCTTCTTCTTCTTCTTCTTCTTTTTCTTCTTCTTCTTCTTCTTCTTCTTCTTCTTCTTCTTCTTCTTCTTTCTTCTTCCTCACTCTTTTTATTCTTCCGATTTGTTTGTTTATTCACATTCCTCTGTCAGCCAGATGAAGGGCTTACTATCAACAGAATTAATGTAGTTGAGCTACTACTGGTCCAGCAAAGCATATGGTCCAGGTAACAGGGTAAATTTCGTCTGCAACCACATGGCAACAAACTCAAGAGAAACAATCCGAACCTGAGATGAAGGCATTTATTCTTCTCCTTGGTGCCCGCCCATCTTCTCCTCATATTACTTGGATTCCCTCATTCAGCCTTCTCCATAGTCATGTGCACCTCATTTTGAGGGTCAGTCTATGAAAATGGACCTTGCTTTGAGGGTCAGCAGTCAGTGCCACAGGCCACCCAGCTACTAAGGTCCACCTTACTAAGTAAGTTCGAGCTTGGGAAAAGTTATGTCATTGTGTTTACAAATGAAAGGAAAAATAACAGCCCTCTACCTTTTAGGGTTGTTTGGGGACCTAAGAGGTTGTTTTGAACAACTATCTGTAATGTGCACAGAGGAATGTCCCACTGGACTTACTGTTGTCATGGAGAGTGCACTGGGGAAGGGGTAACTTCTACGTGCATCTGGTTCGTGTAAAGAATGGTCTTTCTCACCAGCTTTAATCATCTCCAGGAACCTGAGCACTGTCCAGTGATTCTCCTCTGCTCCTGGTTCCCACGCCCATCTGCCTGTCTGGCATGCACCCCTGAAAATTCCTTGAGTGCCCTGAGCCCAGTGTACGACTTCAAAATGGGAACACACTGTTGTAGGCTTTTGCTGTATTCCAAGCCACCATTCCGGCTCCAGATCTAATGTCTCTCCCCAAGGAGGTTTTATCTGACCAGCCTAATTAAAGGAACCTCTCCTCCCAGGCCCCTGACAGAGCTAGCCATTCCTTATCTCGGTGTCCCGTTTAGTGTCTCCCGCAGCAAGAATACCATCACTGAGGTTATCGCTCTCTCATTTGTTTGCTTACTTGATTATCTGGTCCTCTAGCGGAATGAAACTCTGTGAGAACGCTGGCTGCTCATCTCTGGACCCTAGACCACTCCCCGTCCCAGCACATCCCTGGCATCTGTTAAGCGAAACATAATTCTCAGGGCTTCATTTACATCACTTTATGTATCTGTGCGAGTGTGTACCATGCGTGTGGGTATCTGTGAAGGCAAGAAGAGGGCAAATCAGGCCTACAGAATGAGTCAGAGGTGGTTGTGAGTCACCAACACTGGTACTGAGAACTGGACCAGGGTTCTCTGGAAGAGTAGTCAGTGCTTTTAACCACGAGACATCGCTGTATCCCTCACATAGTCTCAAAACCAGGTCTATCATCGTCCATTCTACAAAGGAAGAAATCTAGATAAAACACAGATGACAAGCTACCTCAAGGTTGGCCACTGGGTGGCCCGAGGGCTGGGCTGTGAACCTGGCCCATCAGTGTTAAAGTGCAGACCCTCCCATAGGACTTATCTAACCAATTACCAACTTCCATTTAGCCTCCTTAAGACCTAGGTTCATCATCTGTAAAATAAGGTTAATTAGTAATGATCACCCTGTTTCAAAGATTAAAGGAAAGGGGGGGGCGCTCAAAAATCATTTGCTAGTACAATTTATTGGGCTCTTTCCAGTTTTGTTTTGTTTTTTTGAGAAGGTATTTGTTAGCTCAGCATGTTCCCAATAGGATTCTCTAGACTATTTCAGGACTCCAGGGAGGGGTGGGAGTTCTTATGTTTAGCTGCTTCAGTGTGAGATCTGGTGCTCATGAAACCACATCCAGTCACACAGTAGGCCTTCTACTTGAATGTGATGAGAGCTGGTAAACAGACCTTAGCCACATGGTCTTCCAGTAACGTACACAGGCACTCGGGGGAGGGGGTCATTTTGTGATGGATGGAGGGATGGTGTTTTATAGGGTTATGGCACAGAGGGGAGGGTGTGGTGATTGATTGGTAATTGTTTTTGGTTTTTTTTTTACCATAAATGGAAAACCAATGGCAACACAAACAAACCCCTAATGAGCACATTGCAAAATATTACTTGATAGATCAGATACACTGTTCCTCCCCAGTCGCATTTGCATTATAAAATTATTGTCATTGCTAAGACGTGAGAAAAATACCAAAATCCAGTCCCTCTCTACACTCAAGGTTATCAGGAAATATGAACTGAAAGACCTCCATGGCCCCATTTTCTGTCAACACTGTAATAGCCCGAAGAAGAGAAATGTGAAATAATGCATAATTCAAACCCAGATACTATCCTTCCTTATTTATAAATCACTCATATAAAAATACACCAAGGTCTGCTTTTGAAGCAAATACAATTTATTATTAAAGATTTCTCTTTGTTTAGAGAAGGTGTCAGAAATGTTCTTGTCAATGAGACCTAAAGAAGAGTTTGGCCACAGCTAGGACTTGGCTGAGAGTCAACAGAAAACAATCATGGCTGTTCTCCTGTATTCCAGTTTGTTGCTTGGTTTTGGTCTTCTGAGGCAGGGTCTCGTGTAGATGAGGCTAGCCTTGAACCTCTGAACCTCCTACTTGCACCTCCGAGGCACTGGCATTGCAAGTATGGATTTGGATTTTAAATTATGGCTTAAGAGGCCCAGATTTCCTCACTAAGCCAATGTTGACTAGCTCACTTGTCGTAGACTGGGGATGTGCTGGTGGAACCAAGGCCCAGGTAGAGGGCAGTGACCAGAGGGTCTGACCCTGCGGGAATGCACAGACTCCAGCTGTTTCTCAAATGTGGAATGGACCCAAATGTGGGCCTCACATGTGCTCTGGGCAGAGGAAGAGTGAGACACTTTCGCAGGGCCACAATCGGTCTTGAAGGCCTTGGTCTCTTCCTCATAAAGTACTGGTCTAGCAAATGAAAAGCATTTCTCCTGCCGCACAACAGGGAGGCCAAGAGAAACAGCTGACCCAAGCTCTGTGGGAAAGACCCTAAATCTGGCTATCCCAAGACACAGACTATAACATCTCTACCATAATGCCCAGGAAAGACTTCAGTCTAAATTTGCCTTTGATCAAACTGGTACCAAATGGCTGAGCTTTCTTCTCTATTCCCCACCCTTTTTCCTTAAAGCTGCTCTTGTTCTGGTCAGTGACTGCATTCGCTTTTAGCTATCAGATGAGTGGTCACCTGGACACCCCAAGTTACCCCTATTCAGACCTTTACAGCTGCTCTAATTTCCTGCAGAGGATTCTTTTTTTTTCCCCCTTTCCTCTGTGTATGAGGCAAGGGGACAAGGTTGATCTATTTGGATTGTTTAATGTAGTCTTAAACGCCACAGACCTAGCAGCAATTGAGGCAGCTTGCAGGTGTGCTTGTGTGGGAGTGTGTGTGCCAGAGGGCATCTCCAACAGAGAAAGAGAGAGAGAGAGAGAGAGAGAGAGAGAGAGAGAGAGAGAGAGAGATGTAACACACTGCGGCTTCCAATTGGTCTGGAAGACTATGTGCAGGCTGACCACCAGCAGAAGGTAATGGCTTCAAGGCCTGTGAGCAGTAGAGGGATTCCTGACTGTTGCCATCAGCCTGCACAGAGCCAAGTGCTATTGTTCCTTTGCTTGGATCCCATCTGTGCTTTTTTTTTCTCCCTTTCTAAATGAAAAGAGGGGAAATGATCTCTCTGGGCAGAAAGAAAGGGAATGACTTCCGTGTGCCTGCTGGTGTTCCTGGACTCTTAGTGGGTCTCCCTTGAACCCTAATGTCCTGCCTAGAGGAAAGAGATTGAGCACTTGCAGACTTTCAAAGGAAGGCTTAAGAATAGGATTCTTTATCCAGCTGTGCTTCGCAGGGCCATAAACTTTAAAGCGGCTGTAGGATCTTCAGCACAGAGGTGCCTTGCAATATGAGGAGAGGTGGGGCCACAGAGGAGGGACAGGGTGTAAACCAAGTCTGAGGAAAATAGTCCCTTTCCAGTTGTTTCAACAGCAAAGCGGCTTGTGCCTCTTCTTGCTTTATTCGTTTTGTTGAGCTAGGCTACCAATATGTGTGTCTCAGGCTGCCCTGGAGTTTAACTTCTCGTTTACAAGAAGGCCCACCACCCAGGGCTAAGCATTCATCAAGTGCCACAAAGTGGCCTTCATATGGCACAAAGAAAAGCCACATAGGCATCTTGTTTCCCTGCTTGCTGTCAAACACAAGCACACTGCTTAACTTCATGGCCTTAAGATGGGAATTGGAGCACTTGGAAAGAAGCCCCAGATGTGGCAGGCTATGTTACAGATGTTACAGATGCGATGAAAATAGCAACACTGGCTGTCCCAAGGTATAGCCTAGCAGACCAGCTAGCTTCTGCAAACTGTGTTTGTTACGCAATCGTTTTTGTCCTCCACTCACTGGGTTCTGTTGGCCTCAGCTGACAGAGTTAGACTCCCGTGGGTGTCTTCGAATTCTCTAACGCACTGATCACTGAGAACCCGAGCACCATAAATGGACGTAGACTTTCTAAAATGAGCATCTTTAACCCAGAAAGTCTAAAATCTGTAACGTTCCCAAATCCATAACGTGTGCAGCTGCCGGAGGCCAGAAGAGGCCATCAGATCTCCTGGGGCTGAGTTAAGGCACTGGTGCTAGGAACTGAACTCAGGTCCTCTGAAAAGAACAGTGATGGCTCTTAATCTCTGAGCTACCGCGTCAGCACCAGCACTTCAGACTTTTAAATCAATACCACCTATAACTGCAATTAAAAAGAAAAATCTGAAGGATGTGAAGAAAAACCTACAGAGCCCTGAATTTAAAAATCTTCCAGCGTCAGCTTCACAAGTAGCTGGCATTGCAGGCTTGTACTACCATGCCTGGCTTGTTACGAAGCTTAAATGTATTACATTTAGAACATAGGCTTGCAAAACTTAAGCACTTAAGGTGCATTATCTGTGACTGCTCACAAACAAACTAAAAGCTGTAGTTATTTTTTAAAAAAAAATAATAACATTAATGACAACACAAGTTGTTTGAAATCATTGCCAGCAAGGGGGAAGTGTGTACCAGAGAGCTGAAAGACAGGTGTGGAAGTGAATCTTATTGCTCTCCTAGTAACAGTTCTTAAATCGGAACTCAAAAGTAGGGGGCGGGGGAGACTTGGAATATAGCTCTGTTGGGAGAGTGCTTGCCTAGTCTGCAAGATACGTTGGGTTCCATTCCCAGCACCACATAAACCATAAACCTGTATACTGGCTCATGCCTGTCATCTGGGGATGGCGAGAGGGGGAGACAGGAGGACATTCAAGGTCATCCTCAGATAGCCAGAAAGGGTAAGGTAAAGTTAGGCTAGAGACCTTGTTATATTATTATTATTATTATTATTATTATTATTATTATTATTATTATTATTAATCTCTGTTAGAACTTGGTCTGTGGCCAGACATGGTAACAGATGCCTTTAATCCTAGTACTCAGGAGGCTGAGGCAAGAGAAAGATTGACTTGAGTTTGAGGCTAGCCTGGGCTACCGAGCAAGTTCCAGGCCAGCCAGGACTACATGGTAAGACTCAAAAAGAAAAACTGCAACAAAATGAATGAACAGAAAGAACTCAGTTTGCATTCAGGGAAGAAGTCCGTGTGTACACAGAGCTCTTTGTTCCCTTTGGCCCTATTTTGCCTTTCTTTTGAATCTCCTTACTCTTTGCCATAGTGGGGAAGAGGAGGATCCAGGTTTGGATTCCCATCCCATCATAATGATTGTTCCCTAAGCCACAGGCTTCTAAAAATCATCCAGGAGTAATGCTGACCGCACCCTAACCAAACCCAAGGCCTGCGTGAGGCTCTATGTGTAAGGCTGCTCACCAGTCCCAGCTCTTCTCGCTCCATGGCGCACGAGTAATTTACTGCCCTCAGCACCAACCCTGGGCATGGTCTCCTCCTTAAGCAATTACCTTCCCTTCACCTGCGCTGTAGCCCTGCCCTCTGACCTACTTTCCTCCTCTTAGTGTTTCCAGCTAGACCTTCCTACCCTCTCATGCATGCCTAATTTCCAGTTATTATAAGCTGTTATTCCCAAGGATATAACTACAGCGATGAACTATGTCTGGCACTGGAACCCTGAGTGGCCTAGAAAAACCCCACATCCAATCAAACATCTGCACAGCACCATCTTGAAGCCGATCATTTGGGCTGAGTCTATCCCTGGTAGAAAGCACAGAAACAGGGGTGCAGGGAGCCCACAGAGCTGAGCGCCAGCAGGGTAGGATAAAAATATGTTTGAATAAGCAACTTTCTTTCTTCCCAGCTGTTTGATCTGGGGCAAGGTACTTAACCTCTTTGAGAAGCAGTTAGCATCTACCTTAAAATAGATGCGCGTGCGCGCGCGCGCGCGCGCGTGTGTGTGTGTGTGTGTGTGTGTGTGTGTGTGTATGTGTGTGTGTTTGGCATCTTCCTGACGCACTCTCCACCTTGCATTTTTAAAAGATTTATTTTATTGTTTATGTATGCCTTTCTCTGTGCACGTGTACATATGTGTGTGCATGCATGTGTGCCATGTGTGTGCTGATGTTACATATCCTGAATGGAGGTGGTTCTGGGCAGCCTGACTTGTTCTCTGAAAGAGCAACAGGTGATCCTAACCGCTGAGTCCTCTCTTCAGCCCCGTTCCCTTCTCTTTGAGTCACAATCCCTCATTGAACTTGGAGCTTACTGATTCTGAAGTTTGTCTGGTCAGTAAACCTCAGGGACCCTCCTGTCTCTGCTTTCCAGCACTGGGCTTACAAGCACATGGTGTCCCGGGACCCCATGCCTCAAGCCCGATCCCTCACCATGGTGCTGGAGAGCTGAAATTTAATTCTTAAGGCTTGTACAGCAAAGTCACCCAGTGAGCCACCTCCGCAGCTCCTGTTACGGCTTTCTAATGTACCACACAGCTTACTTAATGGCTCTATTTACTACCAATTGCCTGTCTTCCCCACTGGCATTTTGGCATTTGAGCTAAGAAACAGAGAGCTTTGATCTCCTGTTGCATCCCCGGTGCAGGAAGAGTGCTGAGTTCCCTGCAGGGGCTGATGACTGTGGGTTGAGTGAATAGATGCCATTATGAGCAGACATTAAGCTGCGGCTACTTGTGTTACCTTGTCACCACGCAGCCCTGTGTATCATGTAATTCCGACAAAGGTTCTCACTTCTCCACATCTTAATTCAAAGTGATTTCACTATCTATTTCTGTCATCTTTCTCGTATACTAAGGCTTTGAGAATTGGGGCCTATTGAAGAGAAACTTGTGTGAAGTTTGACTTCCTTCAAATACTTCCCTAGCGGATGACGTCATGTGACAGACAGCACTGTGGCCTCACACTGTGGCTGTGTTTGGAGGAAGCAGAGGAAAATGACTTGATAATCATGACCTCCATCACTCCCTCCTTGGCCTCTGTGTTTTATGTATTCGATACAAGGTCAAGAGTTTGTTCTTCGCACGTCATGATAAATTACTTGGCAAGAGTGAAATCACGTGTTCACAAGCTCTGTTGTCCTGCTTTATTGCTCAGTTATGGGGGACTTCTCCTCTCCAGAAGCTGTATTGATCTTGCACCTGTTAATATGGGTCAGCAATAGTCTTACATACTAACTCATGCAAGACAAAATTATCATGACTGTTAACTAAAACATGCGACGAACACTGTTTTTCCCATCAGAGCCTTTGAATTTATGAACTAATGGTATATACTATAAGGTAATATTACTAAGGTCAGAGAGGACAGTAAAAAGTTCTTTACTCATAGCTATGTACTGAGATTATAAGACATAGGCAATAGTAATACCATAGTCTATATGTATGAAGGAGAATAATTCAGAGCAGAAAAATCACACAGATTTTGAAAATGCTTTTTTTTTTTTTGGTCAATCTAATGTATACATTGAGTTAATCACTGGAAACAAAATTCTCAGCCCCATAATAAAATAAAGTGCTAGAGACAAGAATACTTTGAATTACTTTAGGGAAGAAAAATGAATTCTCAGTTCAGTTCATCCAAATAAACATTACCACCTTCCTTTGGGGAAAATTCACTTCCTTAATGCGTGATTATCATTATTAGGCCTCTTTGTCTTCCTCCTTTTTGCAACGCCTCTCCGGCTGCTTGCTTGTAAAACAACTTGCTCTTTTTCTCCAACACAAAGCTACCTTCATTTTTCTACCCTGTTCAACGGACCTACTCTGTAGGCTGCTGATTTATGCTACCCCAAAGCCATGAAAGTGAGAACTCTAGGCATATTATGGTCATGAGCCATGGGTGCGTAATTCAGTAATTTTAAACCTGATTAATAGCTTATATGCTGTAATTTTTTTTAAAGACTAATTTTTAAGCTTTCAAGGAAAGAACTCAAAACCATTTGAATTCTAGCCAGATGTGGGGTTTAAGGAAATGTGCAGATCAGGCAAAAATCTGGTCTCTAAACTGGGTTGCTAATTTTACTTTTTCAATAAACACTAGTCCCAATTATAGCTGTTTTAGCCCAAAGCAAAATAATAATAAAAATGTCTCCTAGCACCTCCATTAAACTTCAGCAAAACAAGTCAATAAAGATATGATCTATCTATGAAAAATGTTATTGCTAGGAGCTGAGTTTCCAAGCCCCATTCATATGCAGGGGTGTCAAGGGTACATTGGAAAGCTGCCCGGGGTGGGGACAGAGCAAAGAAGAATGAAGGGAACGGGACACAGGACACTTCCTCCATGCACCTATGACCTACAGAAGCCTACCTTTTGTCACTTGCCAAACCCAGGAGTCAGCAGATGGAACATAAATTGTACACAGACTTTATAGTTTGTAACGGTCAAGGACTTGGCTCACCTCTGTACCACATCAAATGCTTGAGAGGAAACAACACGGCCCTTGACTTTTGACAGATTACCCTGAACTCACCACCATGTGGTTTCAACCTCCACTCAGAATGAAGCCTACTGGATGGATGACTTTTTTCCCACAACCCTGACAACACAACAGTCTTTGGAGTTTCTTCAAAGATCATAAAATATAATTGATTCATTCTCAGTCTCCCTAATGCTGGTCTTCTGTTTTTCAGACAGAGGCTCCTTCTGGAGCTAAGGCTGGGTTGAATCTTGTGATTCTCTCTTCCTCTACTTCTTGAACTCTCAGGTTAAAAGCATGCAGCCCTGGGCCCAGAGCCTACTTCCTGTCTTTTAATCCATTGCCCACCACTGTTAGGGGGGAAATGACATCCTCACGAGATGCCCTGATTCTTCCATGACCTGGAGTTAAGACAAGACAGTCTGAGTGTTTAGATTTGAGCTGGTAGGGGCTCTTCTACTGTCTGCTCGCTTCTGATGAGACAACTTCACAAAATCAAACTGAGAACCAAGATTCTGCAGAGCACAGTAACCACCGAAATCTGTCCTTTTGTTAAAATGTCTGGGCCCATGTGAAGGTGGTGGCAGTTCAGATTTTCTTTAAAATGCTGAACAAGCCTTTCCTATGACGCTAAAGTGGAGTCTGTCATGCACAAGGCACCACGTGTGGTGGTAGGGGTCCAGAGGATATTCTGTTATCTCAGTGGCTTTGATAAGCTATGCCATCTCAATGATGCCCTGTTGTACACTGTTCTCATGACGGACAGTTGCAGTGACTCTCTTCTCTAAAGCAGGAGGGAATCTGCTTCCTAGTAAGAGGACAAAAAAAAAAAAAAAGTAATGTGTGCAGATTGTATTGGGAGTTTATTAGATGATGACAACAAGAAGGGACCTATAATATAAGTGATGACGAAGAAGAAATTGCAAGTTATCAGACTCACCCTCCAACCAACCTGTCATCAGCTCCCATCAGTAAGGAACTCTCGACGCTCTCTGCCCAGCTGTGTCCCTTCAGGATGGGTATTCCTAGATCACCAATGTGTGAATAACTTCAAAGGGGGGGCAGACAAAGCAAAACTGAACAGTAAATACCTGAAGACGGCAGAAGACGGAGATTCACGGACATGGAGGTTCACGTTGAAGTGAAAAATAAAGAAAGAAAAATCAGCCCAAGTCACTAATGTGTGCAGTTTGGCGTGCACTGCAAGCGTGGTGAGATGAGAGGAATCAGGAGATCAATTCATGCCTCGTCACAAGCTCTTGTAAAAGGTTACCAAAAGTCCTTGAGCTTCTGAAAAAATGTTCCTCTCTGCTTGTCACACATGGTAGCACCTGCGATGTCCTTAGAGGGTCTGTTTGCAAACAAGTCACCTCAAGAAAGGAGACTATGTGCATGAAGTGATTGAGATTACTGTCTACACCTCTGGGGAAAAAAAAATAGATTCTAAGGCCTCAGTCAAAAATACACCTCAGAGGCTGGGGAAAATAGGTAAGCTGATAAAGCGCTTGCCGTGCAAGCACAGACACTCCTGTTCAAGCTCCCAAACCCATGTCTGTCTGTCTGTCTGTCTGTCTGTCTGTTTGTTTGTTTAAAAAGGCAGTGATATTATAATCCCAATACTTGGAAAAGTGAAGACAGGGGAGTCACTGGGGCTCATTGGCTAACTGCATTAGTCAAAGTGGTGAGGAAGCCCTGCCTCAAAAATAGTTGTTTTTTTTTTAAAGGAATGAAAAAAGGAAATCAAAGTGGACAGATGATCCTGCTGAATTCTTTGAGCTGCCACACGCAGATGCACATATGTGTGCAAACATGTGTACTTACACCTGCACAAACATGTACTCAAACACAGGAACACACAAAATGCAGAGGCCTTAGAGTAATCTTTAAGTTTGTTGTATTTTTTATTTTATTTTTGAGATTAAAATATAATTATATTTCCGCTGTACTTTAATTATTCACAAGTCTACACTGTTACAAAGAAGATTTAAGGATAGTCAACTTGTCAGTGTCCACAAAAAAAAACAAAAACAAAAACAAAAACAAAAACCAAAAACCTCAAGAGGAGTTATTCAGATACTCTAAGATTTAAAAAAAAAAAACCGTATTGTTAAGTTTCTAAATTTGTATTGAGAGTTTCATTTAAATTCTGAGAGCTACCAGTACCCTCAGTGCTTTTTTTTTTTTAAGTTGCCTAATAAAGATTCTGCTAGAAGCTGGAAATGTATGTGCCTTTCTTTATCCACTACTGGATTCACACCTCTTTCCAACTTCCCAAACTGGAAATGGCCTTTTTCACCTTAAGTATCAGCCCAAACTAAAACATGTGGCTCACACCTGCTGATGTGAAAGAGAGAAATAAGAGGCAAAGGTTGGTGGGGGCAGGGGTGCCCTGCGATGAATGAGCTCTTCACAGCCTCTTTCCTGGGGATGTTAGTGAGGCCTCAGGAGCAAGAGCCATCTCTGAGTTCAGGGCCGCGGGCTCAGCTCCCATAGGCATAGCCAGACAGACTTCAATGTTGGGGTGTTCTACCCTTCCCAACATGTCAACTGACCAATGAAAGGTGCATTCGAGGAGACCCGTCAGTCATAAACTGGTTAAATGTTACTAGAAGATTGGCAAGAAGTCTAAGGTGCCTTTTGAAACATCTGTCAACAAATGAACAGACTTTATTCAAAATTTACACTACTTTGTCAGTTCTGGGAGACCCAGAAACCTTTCGTGGAATCTGTGTGGCTTCCTGCTTCAGGAGTCTTGCAGGGTCTGTCTCTTGTTCGCAGATGCACTCGTGGTAAGATGGCTCCTCCTTCGATGTCTCTCCTTTACTTCTGAATCACCTCATCATCACTGCCATCTCAGCAGAGTTACTACCTCACTGGCCAGGAGATCCAGTGCAAGGTGATGTGTGTCTTGTGGAAGAGGTGGATGGAAACAAATTTGTCTGAGTCCATCTACTATCATGCCTTAATATGTAACATGATAGCTATTATTGACAGGCAACGCACCTCACACGTTTTATATGTAATTTGCTAAGATGTGGGAGGATAGCTTATCTGATTTTTATCAGGAAAGTAACTAGGGAAATTGGAAGGAATGGGCTGTAGTCTATCTTTGGGTAGGTATGAAATCAGTGGAGCAAATTAGCTTGGATCTTCTCAGAAACCACATGTTCCCATAACTCCCCTTCCCGCCCCCCCCCCCCCCAATAAATCCTGTCAGGTGGTTTCTACTTTGAATCATGAAGCACTCTGAAGGTCTTTTGTTATTTATTTTAAAGTATAAGCTAAGGCACTTTTCTAAGGACCCTAATAACAAAAAGGAGATAAGTAAACAAACTATGGCAAAGTAGTCTGTGATGAAGGGTAGAAGACCGCAGATGTGATCTTAAGGCCTGGAGAGACACTGTTTCCTTCCTGTTCAAGGTTTAACTCAGACTTCCAACTCACCTCATTCAACACAGTGATCATAAGAAGAGAAGGAAAAAATAGAGAGGAGATTAAGACTAAATATAGAGAATGAAAATGCCCGTATCCATCACACTGACGACGACTGTATTAGGCAATCACACAATGGAAGAAATATGAGTAATAACTCCAGGACTTGATGCAGAACAAAGGAGGCAGCATGGTAAACTATGTCTCATTTGATCAAGTCCCAAAACAAATACAATCCAGTCAGGACTTCCTACGATTGTGGGAGTAGGACAAATAGAATAATGATTCTCACCTAACAGACAGTCACAGTGCTGTCTTAGCTTTCACCTAGACAGGTGAAATACAAGTTTACAGACAAGCCAACATCTATATCAGTCAAGACAAATCTCTGTCAATTTACACTTTCACTGCCCTATATAGATATAAGTGCTTGCTATAGATTCCCTTGGTGTCACAGTAAGTACTGATTCACATTGACAACCGCAAACCCTATTCAGGGTTTTAAAAGACTTTCTGTGTGGATGCAGTTTTACAGTATGCATAAGGAATATCTTATTCTGTTCATGTTACGGTGTAGAAACTGTCTGGGCTGACTTAGTAAGATCATCATCAATAACAATACTGTATTTGTTGAGAATTTGCTATGTGCTAGGGACTGGTCCGAATGTTTTATAGGAATGGACTCATGAGCAGTGTCTCACATAGCTGTGGAAGAGTAAAATGAAGAGAAGTTATGCAGCTACTCTGTGGTACCCAGCTGGCTCTAGAGTTGCCTGGGATACCAACCATCAGGATAACTGCATCGTGAAGTATGCAGCACAGGGGCACTAAGTAAGGGAACTTTGCTCTCTACTGCTCTATTTCATGGTATCTGAGAATGCATCCATTTCAAGATGTGCCAACAGTATCGCTTATGGCACTAAGAAAGACCAGACACATTTTATCACACAGTGACACAGTGGCCAAAAGCCACCAATGGGAAGACAATCTTGAGTTCAGAGTTGTGGAAATGTGGGGGAGGGGTATAGCTAACAGTACGTAAATATTGAATAATTACTTAATCTGGGATACAGTTCCTGCTGCTGTGAACTTGGGAACTAGATCTGGTCATGTCAAAGGTATACGCCAGCCTGAGAGCACTACAGTTGACTTACAGGAAGAGTTTGACTAGCAAAGGTGGGAACAGTGAGGTGACTAGGGCTCAAAACTGAAGGAGTAGTTTGTTGGCAAGATGGCGCAATTTCAGGTTGAGCACCCAGAAAAGGCCCCTCCTTCAATTCCACACATCATCAGCCCCATTTAGCTAAAGAGCTCTACCGGGCGACTCACTGTGGGACTGAAACATTCCCTCTGTTTGTCTTTGAATTTTCCAAGCATAGTCTTTTCAGGATGACACATTTACACTTAAAAGCCACTCTTCCCAATTAACTTTATGTTCCCTGAGATGTATTTTCCTTGTCTTGGTGAATGGGGCCCCTCCAACATCCTTTTATTTCTATGAACAGCCTAAGGCTTTAATGAGAATAAGTATACCAAAGCTGTGCAGAATACCAACGGAATCTACTGGCGTTGCTTGGGACCAATTTATAATACAAACTCTCACCTTCTTGGTACATGGAGAATGGAGAATTTCCATTCTAACAAGATTCCTATGGGGCCCCATAAGTACAGTAGGTTTGAGGAACACAGTACTAGGCAAAAACATGCCAGACACATAGAGAAATACCAAAATGATATTAGTATTTCTTAGCACACACCTATCACTTGCCAAAGGATTTTCAGGCAACATTTGCCTCATATTCAACAGTAGAGAGAAGTAAAGGATGCCTTTAAACTCAGCAATCCAATACAAGTGTCCTGCCTAGCATCTTGTAAACCTTATTACTGTAAAGAATAGCACTTTCCTCTCCCCATCGAAAGATGGGGCTCTGGTGGGATGCAGTTCAGTGGCAAAATCCCAAGATCAATTCCACACGTTGTTGTCTGATGTTAATGTGGACATTTGCATTAAATTCTCTGAAATTGAGTCATTTCATCAATAAGACAGGAATCATAGGATCTATTGTAAGGGAAAAAAAAACTATAGGACAATTATAAGGTGCTTAGAAGTATGTAGCATGCAAGAAATAAAATACTGCATCCACAGCCATAGCAGAAATCTTAGGCTAAGCAAGTACACAACAGTGGCTTAAGAATTTGCCCTGTTTCAAATTCCTCAGGAAAAAAAAAACTGTGTTTGGAATTATCCATCAAATTACACTCCTAGGTGATTACAAGCAAAGATACCATTATCTCTTAGAAAAAGCCCTCTTGCTAGTAAAGGTATCTTATAGAACATTATTTGTGTTAGTGAAACCAAGATGCAAACACCTTCCTTGCAGGAGGACAGACATGCATAATTTGATAGCACAAGAGGCACCTTGCCCATTTAATGAATACCAGTGACAGACAGGGTTTCCTTTAAGAGTTGTTAAACAAATAAGGATGCTCATGGCTGCTGAATAAATTAAGCTATTCTTATTTGACCTTGCTGGACTGGGTTTGAATGACCGATGTTTTCCAGCATTGTCTGGGGCTCATTTGTAGATGTGTGAAGCATACTTACTGTGTCCAAACCCTCCTTGTCTTTGTTGCTTTATAAAAGGTTTCATTGGATGGCTTATTAAAATCACCGTATATAAAACTACTCCTCTGAAAGAGTTTTCTGGCTTCCCTCCAGCTCAATTAGCAGGCTACTTCCAGCTGATGAAAAGTAACAGTCAATATCAGATTATAGTTAGCAACCATTCACAAGAGTAATCAAATTAGATTTTGGTATCTATGGTGACACAACAAAAATTTCCACTCAGCCTTGTAGTTTAACAATAAGAGTATCACTGCTTTATATTAAATTATTGCTCAAAATGTTTTCTCGGAATTTAATCTACATCTCAGGAGATACACAAGTCTATGGATATATAAAAAAAATTTATAACCCCAGCCTTTCCAATTTAAATACTAAGTAGCCTTAAGAGTCCTTGGGAGCCATTTCTGTGGCTCTTGGCCCATCTTTTCTTCTGATAACTCTTTCTCGGTTACCAATTATGACTGGCCATTATCAAGGTGAAGTATCAACTGCTCATTCAATTCAGTTGAGCAATCCTATAATAAGAACTGGACCAAGTAGGAAAATAATGAAAAAAAAAAAAAGACAAAACAATGATAGCTTCTGGTGTGTTTATATGCTAAGTAGCGTATTAAGTACATTGATTAAAAGACAACTTCAGGGCATCAGATTTCAATTCATGTGGGCAGGGTGCAAAGAGAATGTGTATATGTGCCTATCGCATAAACTCAGAGCTGAATTAAAATTTAACTCCATGGAGGCTAACACTGAAGACTGGAGTTGGTCCAACTCAGTGAAATCAAAAGAAAAATCCTTCTTGACTGGTTTTGAAAAGTCTCCAGTCTCAGATTCAGAGATCTAGAAGTAGATCTCCCAGGCAGGCCACTACCCAGTGTTCCCTGATTGAAAGCATCTTTGCTCAGCAGATGAAAGAGTTAACAAAAAGACTGTCATCTCCCATCTCAACTGCCATTCATGTCCAGCCACTAGACCTGTGAGCAAGGGTAGCAGTCCACTTCTCTACTTCCCGAAAATGAGACATGGCAGAATGGAAAGGCTTTAGACCCCTTGACCGACCTTGCAGGCCCCCACCTGCTTCTTGTCTCAATTCTCTTTCCCCTGTGCTGAAAGCAGTAAGGCCAGGGTGATACTGTGGCCTGGCAGTTAGTTACTCAACCAGGAGACAGAGTGCCAGAGTTCCCCTCTCACCTAGGTTCCCCAGACTGCAGTAGGGATCTCTCTTTCTCTCCATTGGTTGCTAGAACAGAAATCACATGACCTTCTGATGTTGTGAGAACTAGATGACGTGGCCTATGGGAAAGTGACTTACAAATGTAACAGCAAAACTATTATCGTAAGATACCAACTGTCTTTTCTTTCTCTAAGCCACTAATAGGGTGTTTAACCTTCATTCAAATGCCAATCATCTTGCTCTAGATCCAAAGCAAAGTGAGAAGCAGCACAGCGGAAGCTGCTCTACTATGTCCCTTAATGACTTACATTTACCCTGGCAACTAAATATAAAATGACTTGGCACTTAGGAGCCTGTCAGGTACCTAGGGAAACAAAGCCAGCATGAATCCAACTTGGTCTCTGCTTCTGTCTATAGGACTCAATGTTTTGGCAATTTCATCACAGTCGCGTCTCTTTCCCCCTTGTCACTATGAAAACACTGTTATAAGATCTACAGCTCCTGAAATCATATCTGTGCTAGCCTCCTTTCATATAATTAATGTAATACTCCGTGATTACCAATTAATGCACAATTGGACAGATGCTCGCTCATACATGCAGAAGAAGCACAGCCTCTCAATACCACCCGCAGCAAGCCTGACTGACAGTTCTTTTTCTTTCTTTCTTTATTTTTTTAAAGTAGTAATACATAAAAAGAACTCTTTTTTTTTTTCAGGGCATTTAATTTTCAAGTTTTTCTGTGTCTGATTTTGACAACCTGCATGGGATTTCAATGGAATATTTCTGTATTTTTTATTGCAAATGTAAATTTTCATCAAGGAGATGATATTTCTTTAGGGACATTTCAGACTTTGGGGAAAGCTATGTGTTAACTCATAAGCCTGCCTATTTCAAATTATCAAGTAAAGATCACTTCTGCAGTGGGCACTTGACAATCACACCCTGTATTACCGACTCGGTAGAGTATATTATCTCCTGCCAGCCTCCCGTTTCATTATCACATAAACGGATGGTAGGAATAGAGCGATGACCTTTAATTCCATGCACCTTGCTCAACCTCAAATCTATTCCCTTTTCCAGAAACACAATCAGATATCCAAGACTGTACTCTGCAGAACTTCAGAACCTAAATCTCTCATTGTATCCTTGAGGATCTTGTACTTAAATTATAATATACTGCAATGTTATTAGGTCTTAATAAACCTCTAATGATATCTTTGTGCACAAGCTTTCTGGATGGAATAAGATCATTCTTTGAGAAGAAAAAGCCTAAGAAGAAAGAACTCATTTTTCAGATCTGTCAATCTTGAAATAGGATTGCTGTTGTCCAGGGTCATGCCTTCCCAGGGAAGGGAAACAGACACAGATGGTCTGGCTGTGTCCTCAGCCACCAGAAGAGGTGATTTCTGGGGATGAATTTATGAAGGTGCCTGTGTATCATAGCATAACACTCACTAGTACCAACACTTTTTTATTTCTTGAAAAATGTCAGTTGATTTTATTTATGGAGCATATCAATCTATTCCAACACTCTGCAAGTTTCATAATTTAGGATCCGCTGCCTTAATGGTCATTTGAATCCAAAGAAGGGAAAAGAAAAAAAAAAACCTGTGACACATTTTTGAAGCTGACTTATTTATTTGCCTAATCAACTCTACATCTGTCTCTGAGACATGAAACCCAGGCACACCAGGTCCTATCGGGAGAAGCAAGAGAAGGCTATGACAGCCTAGGCAGAAGCTGGGAAGGAAAGAAGCAATTAAGACAGGAGTTGACTATCCTGGGCTTGAGGACTGTGAACTCAGTGGTTATTACAGGCCCCCAACTCCATGTCTAGGAAGTGGGAAGTAGTCTCAGCGCCTACAATACAAATACAGAAAAGGATGGCTTCAGCAAACCAATGTTGGACAAAGCATTGGCCTGTCATCTGACTCCATGTCACAGGACGGTCAGAAAGTAAGGGAAAACTAACTGCAACAGTAGAGTCTACTGATACCCTGTGGCTAAATTCCTGGGGACAGTTAGGTGCCATTGAGAGAACAAGTGTGAGCAATGAAATCAATCAGACACTTAATAGTGTCTGGTCCAAGCAAACCGCTCCCCATAGTCCCACCTTAAACACTCCTTGCATTGATGTTCTTTACTTCCTTACCCAGGAAATGCTTTTATGCCCAGATCAAATAACACATTCTCAACAGAACTTGGGTTGACTGACTTCCTGCCAGTACTAGATATCCACTCACCCACACACACCCTATCACTCTCTCAGAACATGAAGCTTTGTTAATTGCTTGATGACAGTTTTGCCTCTAGCAGGTCCCTAGACATGAAGGGCTACGCCAGCAGGATTCACAGCCCCCCGGTACCTGCACCGTTGATGTGTAATATCTTTCTTGAATAAATGAGTTCGGGTTATTTATTCATGAGTCTAGATCGTGTGTTGACACCTGCATAGTAATTAAGCATTGAAATATTTTTAGGTCAAATACTTAAGAGCAGTCATACAGCAAGCCTCGGTCATATTACCATATCAAAATAGTTTCATCTCTTCTGTTCCTCTTGTGAGTCAATGCCAGCGTTACAGCCTCCTTCCGTACAGGTATTCTATGCAAATATCTAAATAAGTGGCCCAAACACAATACAGCCAGAGGCAATGAAATTATTTTTCCCCCCATTCCAATTCAGCTGAACAGAATTCTCTGAAATACTGGAAACAAATCTATTGTGGTTCTCTCCAGAAGGGAGATGTGCGTACAACCATGTCACTTCACTTTTGCATTTAGAGGCAGGACATTGTTTTGCATGGAGCAGCTGTTTCAGCAGGCTAGTGTCGGGAGAAACTAGTCAGTGCCGCGGGTTGGCGCTGAAGAACACCGCCACTCAGTGGCTTTAGAGGAGGAAGGCTCTGCACCTGCTTGTAGTGTCTAGGTCAGGGAGACAATGAAAACATCTTCACTTCTCCAGAGAGTCTTTTTCCCTCCTAATGAATTTAAGGATATGATTGCATTAGATCTATTGGAGCCATGGCTCTGGATGTAGGGAGGAAAAGGACTTGGCAATTGCCACAGTTCACCCCCAGGAAACTGGAGGCCAGGGAGGAATGGGCAAATGGCTTTTTTATGGTTTGCTGTGGGGCCAGGAGGCCAGCTAAGGTGCACAGTGTGCTCCGCCTGCTTCCAGGTCCCTGAATACAGTAACCAGCCCCACTTTCCTGAAGCAAGGTCTTCTTCCTCTTAAGGCCGGGAGTTCCTCCGCATATGGTCTTCTGACCAGGGACACTGATGTTGGTGGTGCTGTCCCAGGCCTGGACATGACAGAGCCCCAGCCTCGTGACAGCCTTTGCCCAGGATTCAGCCAGCCTTTTTACGGTGAACCACTGATCAGATCTGCATCTTTCTGGCATTTCTTCAGGATGCAAAATCCTTTTGCAACTTTCACTTTAGCTTCCTCTATGCTCAACGAAAAGTCACCGGAGGTGAATGAATAGAAAAGTTACAAGTGCAGAACAGTGACAGTGAAGGGGTAAACATTTAAATGGTATTTTTGTCCTTGACACTATCTCATTCATTACTCTGAACAAGCTCAGACAGAAGCAGAACAGTGGTTTGTCCTTCCCTTCGTGAAGGGGAAAAAGACTCTCTCAGAGGTTAAGATCTTTCCTCAAGGATCATCTGGATGTGAGGCTTGATATAGCTCAAGATGTGACTTTTTAAAGATGTGTTTCTACTATTTTTAAACTGTGGGCATGAGTGCAGGTGCCTGTGGTGTCAGATCCTCCTGGGGCTGGAGTTCCGGGTGGTTGGGAGCCACTCAAAGTGGGTTCTGGGAACCACACTGCTCTTCTGTAAGACAAGTGCTTACTCTTATTCACTAGCCAGCCCCAGATGAAATTCCTTATGAGTACCCTGCCATATTCTCCTTTGTTCGTGTTGACTCAACCTACCTAGCACCTTAAACATTTCTCCCCATTTAGTTGATTAAGATGGTATACACCCAGGGCTGGAGAGATGGCTCAGTGGTTAAGGGCGCCGCCTGCTATTCCAAAGGTCCTGAGTTCAATTCCCGGCAACCACATTGTGGCTCACAACCATCTGTAATGTGATATGGCGCCCTCTTCTGGCTTGCAGGAGTACATGCAGGCAGAGCACTAAAAAAAAAGATGGTATACATTTCACTTTAAGGCTTACAAAGAGCACTACTCAAGAGGAGAGTTCTAGCCATCTGGGTATCCCTGGTAGCCTCCCAACCCCAAGAGGTGAGCACTGAGGCTTCCTTATGCTAGTGTGTCACCACTGGAACATGGGAGGGGCTAACAGAGCAGGACCTGGAAGGGCAGGAATTCAGGGCATCGTTCTGTTCAGACAGGTGCTATGTGATACCGTAGACACTAGCCAAGAGAGACAGTTTTATTTTCTATGGGAAGAAATGCAAAATTCAGCTCCTCCTTCTAGCTCCAAGCAACAAGTCCTGCCCATAGTCCTTCACTGTAGAAAGTCTAGTGAGTAAAAATTGGCCTCATCATGGGAAATAATATTTTCTTTTAGGCATAACTCAGACAACGCAAGTCATGCCAAGTAGGTCCACAGCCCACCTGAAGAGATGATCGTCTCACAAGGTGGGCCACTGGGTCCCACAAATGCAGGTGTCCCTCACATCACTGCCCGTGTGAGTGCTGTCTCCTATAGTTCCATCGGTGCTTGGCCTGTGTCTCAGCTTCTATGGAACCCAGATCAGCCACGTGTACGCTCTCCTCTTCAAATGTTTCATGCTGTGCTGCTCTCAACCGACAAGGGGCACTCCACTACCAAGCTCCAGAACAGGTAATGTACAACCGACAAGGGGCACTGCACTACCAAGCTCCAGAACAGGTAATGTACAACCAACGGCCCATGGGCCACACGCATCCAAGTATGGCCGGATATAGAGTACCACGTGATGTTGCAATGTAAAAAGACCCGTACAGCGCTGCTACATAAGAGCCAGAAGACAATGGCTGCTGTCGGGGACTTTTCCTTCTCACCCCAGATAGGGGTCTTTCTCGATGACAAGAGAAGCAGAAATGACTCCACGAAATCTGGGCGTTTCATTGGAATCACTCCCAGAGTTACTACTTACAGGAAGAGAGGCAACTTTACAGGGCGGAGCGTGGGATCCGCACCGACTTTCCCCCTAGCAACAGCTTACTATCTTGGAGAGGGTCATGACTCGTGAGCAACCCCCCGCTTTAGCAACTGCCCGTAAATCAGTTGTGGGGCTTTGTAAGCCCTCTCCTCTAGTCACCATTGACTATGAGTCCTTGGAGAGAAGTTAAAGCAACGTGACCCCTCCATCCCCATTTTCAACTATGGAAGGTTAGTGAGTCTAACTTTGCGAAGGTCTCCATCAGGTAATTGTACTGTTGACAGTTCGAGATAGCACTGTCCATGTTATACTCAGAGGGTGAGTATAACACCACCTAACAGCAGTTTGGGGGTACCCCAGTTGAATTAGGCTGCCACGGTAAGTGCTAATATACCCCAGCTATCTCCTTCAAAAATCTCACTACCTGTGTTATCTGGCCCCATCTGTCCACCCTAGAGCAGAAACCAATGCCTCTGAGAAAATATTGAGGTGCAGTGGCCTCCAGGTACAAAAACATCATATGTGGCTACTTTATAAGAATTTCTCCGAGACTCAAACTTTAAGGTATATTTTATATTTCCTTCTGTGTCTTTCTGGGCATGGGGTTACATTGATCAAGTGAGAAGAGGGTGGCAGGTGTGTGGCAAACTTCTTACACAGACACGTTCCCACACCCACCCAGCTTGCATGCTTTCAGATGCTTTATGCTTAGTTTAAAAGCTTTGTAGAAGGTTCTCTTGTCGTTAGCTTAAATTGGAATAAGATGCTTCCATATGGCCCCAGGACATTAAAAAAAAAGTCAGCAAAACCTTTGAAATAACATAATTAACATAAAATAACCTTATCATTAAAAAATCGAGAGACATCATCCAAAAAGTTGAATGCCATACTAAAAAAAACATTCTTGGCGTGCCAGAAGGTGGGGTGACTGCCGAAAGGTGTGAAGACAAACACATGTAAGAGAGGCATTCCTGTGAGGAAATGTTCTCAAAGCTAGATTTTCTCTCTCCTTCTGTCTGTCTTTCTGTCTGTCTGTATCTTCAAGACAAGGTGTCACTCTTCAGCCTTTGGTGTCCTAGGACCCACTAGGTATCCCAAGTTAGCCTGAGGAAAAACTGGCACTTTTCAGATTCCGCCCCCCCCTTAACAGAAGCTATATAAACGGAAACTGAATCCCACCGTTTGCCTGCTGTCAGTGATGTACCTGTTATCGCTATTGCGGCCACGCAGTTAGAGACATCCAGGTCCTCGGCATAGTCCCTACCAGCACCAGCAAATCCCTAAGCAGCCTTCGGGAAAGTTGTTCAACAGAGGGCTCCAGGGAATACCCGGCGATTCATTCAACAAACGCTCACCTATTTACCTTAAGTGCACTGCCTCCTGGGCTTTGCGACCACGGACAGCTGCTCTCCTGCTACAGTGTGAAACCCCAATAGTCCCATATCTACCTGCAAGCCACACAAACCACACACACCGTCTGACTGTGTTCTCTTCCTGCCCCTTGTCTTGGGAACAAGCAGGGCTCTGAGGCTTGCTCGCTGCTAACCGTAGGTTTTCATCTGTCTGCCCCCAGAATAGGTCCACCCATCCCCATCATGGGGCTCCCAATGGCTTCATGGGACAGGAAATAGTCAGGGGTCAGCCGGCTCGAGCATCCTCAGAATACTCTGTGAGGAAGGGACCCCCATCAGCATCATTTCCCATCTATGCAAATTTTGCTTTATGTCCTGTCCTCTTAAGCTCTTTGGCTTAAGAAAGAGTGGTTCCTGGAAGTTCCAGGCTCGTTTGGTTCCCATAGTGGCACTTTTAGAGTTTCTTGAAGCAAGAACGTGAACACACTGTTGGACACAAAACACACATTCTAGCTCACCCTTAGCTCACGTGTGCTGGGTTTGTGTGGCTGCAGTCCTGCAGGCAGCTTCACTTGAACTCAGCTTGAGCTACCTTCTTTTCCTTGTGGCATACCCTCTCCCCAGACAGGGCAGGGCAAACACAGCCTATATGCACATCTCTTACTTAAAGTCACACCTGCATTTCCCCCCTATTGTACAAATCCTCCTGACCTCACAGACACTCCGTACGTCATAGACTCCACCCTCTCCAAACACACAGAATATTTTCTTCCTGGCCACCACATCCTCTACGTCAAGCCATACTTTATCCGGATCCCCCAATCAAGGCCAGAAACCTTAGCCATTCTTAATGGTCTTTTAGTTTCATTTCTACCAAAAGGGACTCACCGCTGCTTTCTGCCGTCCCCTTCTCCAAAGCTACTACCTGCTCAGCCCTTCTTCAACACAGAACGAGGTTGTCTGACTTTTCTGAAGCTTCCAGCTCTTGTTTCTAGCCAGAAACATACTCCATCTTGTACCAGTCTCTCTGGTGTGTGCATATATTGTGCATGAGTAGGTGTGTACAGTGTGTAGGGAGGCCAGGCGCCAAAGCTGGGTGTCTTCCTCAATCGCTCTCCACTTTTTTTTTAGACATGGTATCTAATTAAAATTGAAGCTCAATAATTTGGTTAGCGAGTCTGCGGGCTCTTTATGTACCCACCTCTGTAGTGAGATCACAAGCTGCCGAGTTCAGCTTTTTGCATGTACTGGGGCTCCAACCTCAGGACCCCAGGCTCTCACCGCAAGTACGTTTCTGAGACTTCTATGTGCACGGCTTTCCCCGCTTCCACCCAGGCTCCTTCTGGGCCCCACTCCACGCTGCTTCATCCCACTTTCCTGGTACAGGTCATCTGGTTGCTGTCTCAAAACCCAAGTCCTGCAAACCTGGCAGAGGCTTCATCTTCATCTTTTCCTACCACATCTTGCACTCTTGCCCGTTGTCCTCTGTCACTGGGGCCATTCCAAAACTCCTTGGACGTCCAACGTCTTTTTCTGTCTTCAATGCGTGATAGACTTCGATCTACCCTGAGGATGTTTCTACTACCTCCTCCCTAATGGCCACTCATCTCCACTGTCCCCTGACTATTCGAACCCAGGACCACATCTGTGATGAAAGGATAGCCTGGGGGACAGGGACTATGTCTTACTCATCTCTGCCCTCCCTTTACCAGATAGAGAAGATGATCATTAAGGACCTGTGAATCAATAAGTGAACTAATTAATGAACACAAACAGAGCACTGTGTGCCAGGACATCTGTTTAATATAGCACAAATACTAATCACAGAATAATTAAGCATAATCAAGTTTAGCCAGCTATCGCTCTTCTCTACCGGTGAGCCAAATCTTCTGCCTTCCTGATGGAAGATGGCTGCGTGCTCCCACGGCAAAACCTACTATGTAACATTTTATGGTCACCCCAACAGCGTTGACTAGACTCATTGTCATCTCTTGGGCCAAACTGTCACATCTGTGAGACCCAAGATTCCAAGAGCAGTCACAGGAGCAAATTAGTAAAATGAATCCATTTTGATAGAAAGTTTCCATCAAATCCATTCAATAAGACTAGAGGCATAGCCTTGTACAGACTACAGAGTCAATCACAGGCTTTAGCTGGCTCCAGTGCCACCCACCTGTAACTCCAACACCAAGAAAGTGAGGCAGTAAGAAGAGGAGTTTGAGTGCAGTTTGGGTGACATAGCCAGATGCTATCTCAGGGAAGACAAAAACAAAAAACAAACAAGTCAGGAAGGAGCAAGGACAGTAGCTTGACTAAAATGTGAACTCATGTTAAAAAAAAAAAAAGCTATACGTGATGGTGCATGCTGTTGAGGTGGAGACGGATTAGATACTGGGTTCCCTAACTACCAGCCTAGCCTACTTGGTAAGCTCTAAGATTTTGACTCTGTGTGTGTGTGTGTGTGTGTGTGTGTGTGTGTGTGTGTGTGTGTGTGTGAGAGAGAGAGAGAGAGAGAGAGAGAGAGAGAGAGAGAGAGAGACAGGTGCCACCTGAGGAATAGCAACATCTGAGATTGCCCTCTGGGCTCTACATGCATGCACAAATGCATTGCACATGCACCCACAGGCACATAAGCCCCACCCCAATGAGCACACACACACACACACACACACACACACAATAACAACCCACAGAAACCCACCCTTGGCTTCATCTGTAAAACAGATGACTAACTGATAAGATTATAGAGCAGCATGCCCACACGGTTCTTCTGAACACTGGTGCTCCCCACAGTGGTGAGGATGCCATCAGCTACTGTCTCCTAAGGTCACCCCAGCTGCCAGACACCAGGCTGAGTTGTTTTACATAGTTCTCTCTCCCTCCCTCCTCTCTCTCTCTCTCTCTCTCTCTCTCTCTCTCTCTCTCTCTCTCTCTCTCTCTGTGTGTGTGTGTGGTTTGGGGGGATAGGGTTTCTCTGTGTAGCCTTGGCTGTCCTGGACTCACTTTGTAGTCCAGGCTGGCCTCAAACTCACAGAGATCCACCTGCCTCTGCCTCTCAAGTGCTGGGATTAAAGGCGTGCGCCACCACTGCCCGGCATACATAGTTCTTATTTAGCTTTCAGCCTGACCCTAAGGATGAGCACACTCCCCTTAAAAAAACAAGAAACTGAGCTGGGTGCAGTGGTACTAGCAGGTAATCCAAGCCTGAAGGGAGGCAGAGGTAGGAGGAATGCTGACAGTTCCAGGACAGCCTGGTCTGCAAAGCGAGTCCAGAACAGCCAAGGCTACACAGAGAAACCCTGTCTTGAAAAACCAAACCAAACAAACAAACAAACACAAAAAACCAAAAAACAAAACAATAACAACAACAACAAAAAACCCCAGCAACAAGAAGAGCACAAACCAGGACACTGGGGATTTACAGAACTTTCTCCAGGTGTCATCATCCGAGTAGATGTCTCTAAGATTGTTAAACACTGTTGTCCCAGTCCTTAACATGAGAATAAACCCATGCGCAAGTAATTTTGAACACATGTCATACAGTGCCTTCCTTTAAAGTTTAAAGAACACCTTAACCTTGTAAGGACTCAAAGTCCCTGGGAAAAGAAAGCCTTTGCTCAAGACATTTTCCACGTTTATGGGCCTCCAGAGGCATCTGTAGCATATCAGGGGCACATGCTCTGCAGAACACTATGTAGCTTTAGTTGACCGTCTAAGGAATACTGGACTCACCCAGGGCAGAAAGGAGAAGGAAGCTAATTGCAGTGCTTGTGACAGGTGATGCATTAGTGAGGCACTGATGTCTGTTGTCAAAAGCCAGGTGACAAATGCCGAGTCTGTCTGTGAATCGAATGGGAAGAATTTCCCATCGATGGTCTTAAAACATCAGTGTCTTTGACTTGAGCCCACTAATTCAGAATCTGATCCAAACAGTCCACTTCCTAAAGGGGCTCAGTTGGTGAAGGGGCTGTTAAATTGGTGCTTTGGTTTCACCTTTTTGGATAAAGTCAGTGTCTGCTTGTTGGGATTTTTTTTGTGCCCCCCCCCGCCCAGCTCTACACACAAACTTAAGCCATTTTCTTTCTTAAAGGAGGTCACATCCTTAAAACAGACTGTGAGCTCTCAGATGAGTCTTAGAGGCAGAGTAACAAAAGGATCGGAGAGAAAGTATCTATATTACAACTAACGTACTTGAGTGTTTTACTGTGTGGCTCTCTATCACTTATTGGAAATCTGGTCAATGAATTCCATTTACTAAACAGGTCATATGAGTCGACCTCTACACGAAGGCAGCCTTTCCCACTGAGGACCTCTAAGCGATGTAACAGACTTGCTAACTGTGCCACTGGGAACACACAAGATGGTACCCAAGTCCTGCTCATCTCATTCTTTCTAGAAAGGAGAGACTGTAAGATTCTCCAATTTTCATCCTCAAAGCATGTGTATAGTAACAGCTGCTCTCCAAAAAAAAAAAAAAAAAAAAAGAATGCTAGAGATATGTAAGAAAACCTGATAAAAGGACGTGTAATTTGGAAGTCAATCAATATAGCCACGGTGTGCAAAGCACACACACACACACACACACACACACACACACACACACACACACACACAAACCAGCCTCTGAGCTGCTTGCAACATCATTTTGGATGCTGGCTGACTTCAAGCACAACATTTGCCTTCCTGCCTCTTCCCTCTGTCCCACATGGATGCAATGGAGGCCAATTAATATAACGGAATGGCAAAGCGCAACACAATTAGTGAGGCAAAATAGAAAAGACAAGAAGCTAATTTAAGATCCATTAAAACACCCATTACAAAAAATAAATATATTGCTGTGCATAAATAATCTTAATACCTTTCTGTGGTCTTTTACAAGATTAAAATTAAATTACAGAATTACTTCTTGCCTGGAGATTTTTTTTTCCTTCTGAACTATTCATCTTCTGAGTTGTGTAGGTGCACAGGGATCTGGGCATGCATTCCTTTTATGAAAATTACTTATCTGACAGTCCTCAATTAAATAAAGTCATACCTACTATACTCATTGGATAAATGAGACAGAAGCATTATATAAATGAAGGCACAAGAACAAAGCAAATGGCGCTCTCTCGTAAATCACACTAAAATGCACACATGCACTTTATTTTTAATTAAAAGACTTTAATTCAAAAACATTTTAGATGAGAAAATAGTAATGTTTCTGTATATCCCATCAACTCACAAAGTATTAACATCCCGCTTTTTAGTGTGGCACATTTGCTGTGTGCAATGAGCCAATATTTCCATATTATCATGAACTACAGCTCATCACTTATTCAGACTTTCTTTGTAGTCATTTGGTGTCCTTTCTCTCTTCCAGGATCCTACCCAGAACACCACAGACTCCATTCCATCTCACCACCATGTCTCCTGAGACTCCTCCCAGCTGTGACAGTTTCTCAGACGTCTCTGACAGCTGTGAAGATCAAGGTCAGGCCTCTCATGAGATATCTTGCTCTTAGAGTTTGTCTAGCGTTTTCCTCGTGATTAGATCGGGGTTACAGGGTGGGGAAATCGCACAGGTGATGAGCGGTGATGGTTAATCTTCACTGTCAACTTGACTAGGTTTAAAGCCACATTGGGGGCGGGGGGCACACTTCCGGACTCGTCCATGAGGGCATTTCCAAAGAATAGATTAACTGAGGACAGAAGAGCCATCCTGCATGAGTAAGACACCATCTCATAGGCTAAGGGCCCAGACTGAATACAAAGGTGGGGGGGGGGGAAAGAGGAAGCCAGCAGAGTGCAGGCTGTCCCTTTCTGTTTCCTGGTTCACAGAGTGAGCTTGTAAGCTCGCACTCCTGCTGCCACAGCTGAGCGCTGTGTCCACCACCATGGCCTTCCCTACATTGGTTGCACTGTCCCTTCAAACTGTGAGCCCTCCCCAAATCCTTCCTCTCCTAAATCGCTTCCTGTCAGGCATTTTGTCACAAAAGTTAGTAAAGTAACTAACACAAGTGCCATTATCTTCATGCTGTCTCCAGCTTGGCCCACTTACAATGTGACTAACCTGCCACTCTCAGTCACTTGCCTGAGGGAATGCCTGGCAGTGCCCCGTAAAGCACAACCGCCCCTTTCTTCCCTCACCTTCCCACAGGAGAGATAAAGTGAGTGCAGCCCAGTGGTAAGGAGGGGAAATCCTGAAACTCATTTCTTCACAGTGTCTACATAACTTATCTGCACTTCTGCAGGCCTAATTTATTCAGTGAATGTTAACTTTCAGCTTTGGGTTATAATCTATGCTATTTGTTCATTTGGGCACTTGGTTTCTTTCTCAGCCCTGTCAAGTGGTTCTTTGTCCAAGAGTTGGAGAGTTTTCTTGTCCATTTTGAGCATTTTCTTACTGTTGCTATTCCAAAATGCTTCAAACTCTCCTGTATATCCTGCCCTGGCCCTTGGGTCAACTGAATCAGCCACAGCTTGAAGAACATCTAGGTTTTGGTACTGGAGAGTGACATTAGAAGGCAGGATATGGGCACCCAGTGTGCTCACCACTCCTGGAGTATCATGCCTTTATGCCCTTTCATCTTACAGAATGAAGAATTATATGTATATCCACTAACCCCCGTGTCTGCACCTATCTGTAAATGTCTCTCTCTGCAGCTAGCCTTATTTATATTAAACATTACATTTATTTTGATCTCCAGAATTTTTAAGGCATCCTAAAGTTTCCTGTTCCAAGTATGTTAGTTGTTAAGGCTATTATGTCATTTGCGTTTTAAATTTACAGTGGCTCCTAAGGCTGATGATCAATATGCCTGTTATTTGGAATTGGCTCAGCCATGTCTGTGGGGAGTGAAAAGGCCTGGGTCTCACATATAAAGTGGAGACAAGGATGGTACAGACTGTAAAGAACTATGGGAGAATTAAATAGAATAATGTATTTTAGTGTTCAGAACGGAACCTAAACACAATAAAATTTTAATAGACAGTGGATTAAAAAACACTTAAAATGGTGAAGTAGTATCAAGAAGAAAATACATAATACTATAACTTTGACTCTATGTTTATATTATTGGTGTTGCTCATTTGCCTTTTAGTTAAAGCTAACAGAATGGCAATTCCTCCAGCTGACTGGAGCTGCCTCAACACTTGCAAGATCTGTCCAGGTGAGTCTTCAGTAACATGATCAGAGATGCGTG